>NC_141699.1:471519689-472194939 GCF_964263255.1 Lissotriton vulgaris | reverse complement strand
GGGTCTTTGCTTATTTAAGTGCCACAGATAGTTGAGCCTGTGGTCACTGTTCCTGGTTGGTCCTGGGGTGTATTCGACCAAAATCGTGTTTTCCCAATGCAGCCTGCCCCTCCTGCTCCTAGATCACTGTTCGTGTGCTGCTTGCTCGCTGGCAGCACTGTGCAGGGGGCCCTCTCTGTCTTGCCACCACGTGGGCCATGGACTAGAGGGGATTACAGGTCGCTGATGATAGCGGAGCCGGCAGGTCGCACACACCGCGTTTTTTTGGTTTTCGCGGGTGTATGTATACCGGCCCCCTCCCTACCGGCTTTTTTCCACCTTATCAGCCCCGCACCACACGCTTCTCTTCCGCGTGGCCGGGGGGAGGGGGCTGTAGAGCGGGTCTCCTCGGTGGGTCCGCACCCGATTGTGGTCAGCTACAATCCGCGGTCCTTTGCTGGACGGTGCGCTCGACGGTGCACTCGACGGAGCTCTGAGGCTCTGTGCGGCGTTCGGCGGTGCCGCGGTGCGCAACTATCCAGGTCTGGCAGGCGGCGTCGTCAGGCAGGCAAGACTAGGCAACCACAGAGTCCTACTGATGCACCTTACCTTAAGTTACAATACTAAAGTATTGCTCTATGCTTAGTTTTATACTGTTGCATTTCGATTTATTTTACCTTTTTAGTCTGGTCTTTTTTCATTTTTCTGTAAACTGTGTTTTTGGTCTTGGCTTTGCTTTGCTTTTCTTTGTTAGGTAGTTGAGATTCTGCAAAGATTGAAAGCAAAAAAATGTTTATAGCATCTTTTAATTGTAAAAAGTTAGGATGACTGTATACCTGTGCTCTATCTTTCTTTTTGTCTACTGCTGCACTATTCTATTGTTTGACTAGGAAATTACACCTCTGCACTATCCTCAGTTTTGGTACTGCTGCACTTTCCATGAGTTACAATACAAAAATATTGCTCTATGTTTAGTTTCATATTTTTTATTTTGATCTGTTTTACCTTTTCAGTTTGGTGTTTTGCCTTTTTCAGGAAAGAGTTTTCTTTGAATTGCTTTTGTTTTACTTTTCTTTTGATGGTAGTTGTGAATCTGTAAACATTGAAAGGAAAAAATATGTTATAGAATGTTTTTATTCTTAATAAAAGTTTACATGAATGTTTTTCTCTGCACTATCTATCTATTTGACTACAGATTTAACTCATTGAATTTAGAATTGTATATTACACCCCTATACTATAAAACACTTTCCCTACTGCTGTATCTTCCTGGAGTTACAATAGTAAATTATACCTCTACACTATCCCTCACTTTCCCTACTGCTACACCTTCCTGGAGTTAGAATCTTTAACTATACCTCTACACTATCCTTCACTTTCCCTACTGCTAAATCATCCTGGAGTTAGAATAGTAAATTGCACCCCTACACTACCCCTCACTTTCCCTACTGCTAAAACTTCTTGGAGTTACAATAGTAAATTACACCATTACACTATCCTTTACTTATCCTACTGCAGCAATTTTCTGGAGTTAGAATAGTAAATAGAACCCCTACACTATTCCACATTTACCCTACTGGTGCACCTTCCTGGAGTTAGAATAGTAAATAGAACCACTACTCTATCCCAGATTTACCCTACTGATGCACATTCCTGGAGTTAGAATAGTAAACTGCACTCCTACACTATCCCACACTTACCCTACTGCTGCATCTTCCTGGAGTTAGAAAAGTATTTGGCTACCCTTACACTATCCCACTCTTTCTCTACTGCTACATCTTCCTGGAGTTAGATTAGTATATTACATCCCTACACTATCATTCACTTTCCTTACTGTTGCACCTACCAGGAGTTTGAATAGTAAATAACACTCTTATAATATCCCTCACTTTCCCTACTGTTGTACCTTCCTGGAGGTAGAATATTAAATTACACCCCCACACTATCCCTCACTTTCCCTACTGCTGCACCTTCCTGGAGTTACAATAGTAAATTACACCTCTACACTATCCTTCACTTTCCCTACTGCTATACCTTCCTGGAATTAAAATAGTAAATTGCACCCCTACACTATCCTTCACTTTCACTACTGCTGCACCTTCTTAGAGTTAGAATAGTAAATTGTACCCCTACACTATCCCTCACTTACCCTACTGCAGCATCTTCCTGGAGTTAGAATAGTAAATTGTACCCCTACACTATCCCACACTTTCCCTACTGCTGAAAGTTCCTGGAGTTACCATAGTAAATGGTACCTCTATACTATCTCTCACTTTCCCTACTGCTGCACCTTTCTGGAGTTTGAATAGGAAATTACATCTCTTCAATATCCCTCACTTTCCCTACTGCTGCATCTTTTTGGAGTTACACTAGTGAATGTTACCCCAACACTTCATTTGTACATTTTACCTTTTTAAATATCCTCCTTGGTATTTTCGATTATGCAACTTCTCATTATTTTCTTTCGTTATTTATCTGTGTTGAAATGGTAATAATTTTCTTTGCATCAGTAAAGGTTATTTATGTTTCACAAATGTATAAATATTTTTAAGTATTTGAAAATTAGTACATTTTAGATATTGTTGATAGGGACTTTGGCTCCTTTTTTAAAACTCTGTTTTCGTGTCTTTTATGGCTTTCACAAATGTAATTATTTGGCTGTCGAAAATTTAAATTGGACATTTGCTTATTTTTAAATATAAATAAATCGATTATTTATTAACAATTTTTAAATACATTTCTAATACTCGAAAATATGTTTAACACTGTGCCCCTTCACATTTAGCGAACTTGTTTTTATTAATTTGATTTAATATGCATTCTGGCTTCTTAAATGTTTTTTAAATGTTACCACTTTTAAACAAATTTACTTATTCTGCTATTTTACTTACTTTGCATACTTTTGATTAATATTTATAGGTACTTACATATCTGTGTAAATTCGCTTTATTTCCGAAAAATAGCTTTTTTGATTCAGCAAATAATGGGAAATCTGTAATTTAATTAATGATATAATTTAGTATTAATCCTTAGTTAATATACATTAATTCTTGTTGTACTGCTATATCTTTTTAAACTTACTTGTATGTGTCAAAATATCGATTTTTCAATGACTCTGGGTCGTCGCCGTGTAAAAAGGTCAGAGGGCCGGTTTTTGGCGTCTGCTCTCTCTGGTAGTTGATAATCAACTGTTTTCAAAATGGTGTCTTGCTCGTATTTATAGGTTTGTGTCAGTGTGTTCTTAATTTTAGTGAAAGCCTGCGTTTTAAAAAGCTTTTAAAATCATTTTATTTGCTGTGTAAACATGCAATTTAAAACATTGTTTTTAAAAATGTTGTTTTAAGTTTCTAATTCCGTTTTGGCATCCATTTTGTTTTCAGTGTTTTGCTGTTACATTCATAAAGAGTTGTAGGACTATTTTTAAATCTTCACTATTTAAAATGGCTGATATGTGTTTGTTATTTGTTGGTTGTTTCGGATAGTTAATTTTATTTCTTGTTTTTTTCTCAGAAATGATTTTTCTAAGTCGTGCTTATTTTTTTAAACATATTACATTTTAGAATATTCCAGTACTTTTTAATACTTGAGTATTAATTTTAATACTCTAGTATTAATTTATTAAAAATGCTTTGCTTTTCCTAATATTCACGTACAGTTTATTACCACATTTTAATACACTTCCCCACCCAAAACCCCTATTTTCGGTGCATCCCGTACCAGGTTTTATTTTACAAAAAATAAAAAAATAAAACTTTTTGTTTATTTTTCTGCGTTGTAAGGGTATGCGTTATATGTGTTTTCGTTGTAATGGTACTTTTCCATTACTTTTACTATTTCGCGTTGTAATGGTATGCGTTGTAACATCATACATCTCCTTGTTCTTCCTATCAGCCTGTCCGCTCCCTTCCAATTAAATTAATGGAGATCTGTGAACTCTTCCCAAGGCCATTGTGTACGCGCCCAAACAGCAATTTTATTCAACGCATTTTAAATCAGCACACCCTGTGCTATGATGTCACTGAAGTAGCTTGTGCCTGCAGGTCAAAGAATGCCTCGCCCAGCAGGCACATGAGCAGCAGGACAGCACGCCTGCAAAGTTCCTCATAGCTGCCCCACTACAAATAAGAGAGCAGCAAGTAGTTAATTCGATTCATTTTCTCTGCGTTTTTTAATTCTCTTCCTGCCCCTCCCCTCAGGGTGGCAGGGTGATGCCCATTTTGCCCATTAACACCAGCCTCGCCTGTTACAAATTATATATGGCCAGTGTTCACACATTCACTGGACCAGTGGTAATTGGGTCACTATGGTAAAATGTGTCAGTAAACACTCATTCGGCCGGTCTCTGCTTGGTTAAAAAAAACTGTAGCTTTATTAAGTGCATACTTTCAGCTGACTGTACTAGGTGGATGCGTACTCTGCTGTGTTTGCACACAATAAGCTGATTGGGGGCATTGTAATAAAGGTTACACAGTAAGGTGACCTGTGCTGTAGTACTACACACAATACCTTGACTGATTACATACACTCAGACAGTGGTACAAGTCATACCCTGTTATGTGCACTGCACACACCCCATCCGTGCTTTGCATGAGCGTGTTGTGTGCACAACTCAAGCTGAAGGGCTATAGATTTACCCATTAGTTTTCATACCTCCAGCTAGATAGCGATTGGCTGTCCAGTCAGTGTGCACACCTACAGCTGGATAGTGATTGGCTGTCCAATTAGCAGCTACAGTTGTATATCAATTGGTTGTCCAGTCAGTGTGCACACCTACAGCTGGGCCTAAATAACTTGCATAGACAATATTATCACAGAAATGCGTACCTAGCACATTTGGTGTGCACACATTACAAGCTGATCTGGAATTGCTTCCCTGATAGTTTGCACACCCTTAGCATGAATTGCACTTGTGTACACACTTCCAGCTGGGCACCATTGGGTCTCACTGGCAGTTTGCACACCTCCGGCAGTGCTGAGCTTGGTTTACCTGCCTATATGTGCACATCCGATTGCTCACCCCCCCCCCCGCTGTATAGCACTTGGCTGATCTGTCAGTAAGCACACTCCCAGCTAGGCCGCTGTGTTTGTCACAGTTGACGCTTCTACCTACCCTACATCAGTGTACTACTACTTTTCTAATGTTGGTAAGCAGTGCATACTCTCAGTCAGTGGTGGCTGGTGACATTTGAAATGGCCGGCGTAAAAGTTGGAGATGAGTGTTACATCGTCAGTGAGCCTGACAAAGGGGATCCGGGGTAGATCCCCCCCACCCCCCAAAACAATGTTGATTAAAAAAACAAGCATTGCAATGCAATATGTCTCACGTTTGGAGTGTTTATGCTATTGGCATTGTAAATGACAATGCCTTTTATTTATCTGTTTTGAAAACCAATACATAATTTTCAATGCCACCAGCTCAAACTCTCACACTTGCAAGACCTATTGCATTGCAAATGCTTGTTATAATGAGGTGTCACAGTGTGGCATGGCATTGCCAAAAGCAGCATAGCGCCTCATAATTGGATAGCGCTATAGCGCGAGTGCCTCTAGATTGTTATTGTACCATTTTGCATCGCTTTGAGTACATTTACCGCTGCGCTGTGCCTGAAGCCCGCATTATTTGTACTTTCATTGTATTGTGTGTGTTTCATTGTATACTGTATACTGTACTGCACGCCGCATTGCCTAATTAGTCTGCAGCCTTTGATGTGCATTTGGTGACCCTGCCTACCTCGAGTTTACGCGAGGGCCGCCATTTTCATTGTTGTTGTTGCCTCGTAGCACCTCCTCCACAGCCCGCCCCGCCTCCCAGCTGACCCTCCTTCGCCCCTCCCCTTCCACCATCCACATATGACAGATGCTTTTGCACAGCATTCACGCGCAGCGGTCGCGCCCCAGTTGCGCCGAAGGTGCGCCAAAGGTAAGCCCGTCTACGCCCATCCGCGCCTGGACCGCGCCCAGCGCCTGTCCCCCTGGCCCCTGCTCCACCCTCCCCGCCCGCATTACATACAACCCTTCCACCCTCTTAGCCCTAAACTCCGGCAGTCTCCCCCACTGCGCCCAAGCCGCTCCTGGACACACCCATGGACCCTTCACATGCAACTCCTGCAAGTATGACAGCACCAAGACCATCTCCTCATCCACGAACACCAAACAGAGACCTGGCACCAACCACCTAAAATGCATCCTGCTCAACACCCGCTCGGTCCACAGGCCCGCCATCGACCTTTGGAATCTACTAGACACCATCTCTCCGGACGTCGCCTTCCTAACAGAAACATGGATGAACGCCTCCTCAGCCCCAGACATCGCCATTGCCATCCCGGAAGGATATAAGATCATCCGTAAGGACCGCACCAAGCAAACAGGAGGAGGCATCGCCATCGTCCATAAGAATTCCATCCGCATCTCAACCAGCTCAGACGTCAACCTCGCTAGCGCAGAACATCTTCACTTCCAGATCCACACAGACCCCAAGACCACACTCAGAGGCACCCTCCTTTACAGGCCACCTGGACCCCGTGCACAATTCAGTGAAGACATCACTGACTTCATCACCCCACACGCCCTCCCCTCCGAGGACTACATCCTATTGGGAGACCTCAATTTTCACCTGGAAAAAATCAACGACAGCAACGCCACCACCCTTCTGGACAATCTCGCCAACCTAGGACTCAAACAACTTGTTAACACCCACACCCACTACGCAGGTCACACACTCGACCCCATCTTCACCTCCAGCAAACATATCTCCATCAGCCACACCACAGTCCTCCATTGGACAGACCACAGCTGCGTTCACTTTGTCTACAAAAAGACCACAACCCACAACCTCCCTCAACCTACTCTGCGAAGAAACTGGAACAAAATCACCATCGACCAGATCTCCTCATCGCTTCTTCAAAACCCCCCTGCCCACTCCTCGAACCCCAACCAAGCAGCCATTAACCTCAATCAATGGCTAACCAACAGCGCCGACAACCTAGCACCTTTGAAAAAACATCAAATCAAACCAGGCAGCAAAAACGCTCCCTGGTTCAACGATGATCTTAAGAAATCCAAGAAACTGTGTCGCTCCCTCGAGAAGGCCTGGTAAAAAGACCCAAACACCAGCACCAAGGACGCCTTCAAACACGCCACCCGCACACACCACCAACTGATCCGGACTGCCAAGAAAGCTGTACTTAAAGACCGACTAGACAACCACGCCCACAACAGCAAGGAATTATTCAACATCGTCAAAAGATTTACCAACCCCTCATCCAACTCCAACAACATCACTCCCTCTCAATCCCTTTGCGACTCCCTAGCCTCGTTCTTCCACAACAAAATCGCAGACATCCACAACAGCTTCGACAACCAACCCGGAGACCAACCCACACAACCTGCTGCCGCACCCTCACCCCCCTTGAACATCCTTAACGACTGGAACCCAATCTCCACTGAGGACACCATTCGCCTGATGAACTCCATCCACTCAGGATCCCCCACAGACCCATGTCCTCACCACATCTTCAACAAAGCAGACTCCATCATAGCACCTCACCTCCGAGACGTCATCAACTGCTTCCTCAACTCCGCCACCTTCCCGGAAAGCTGGAAACACGCCGAACTCAGCGCCCTTCTGAAAAAACCCACAGCTGACCCCACTGAACTCAAAAACTACCGCCCCATCTCACTCCTACCATTCCCAGCCAAAGTCATTGAGAAAGCTGTCAACAACCAGCTCGCCGCCTTCCTCGAAACCAACAAATCCCTCGACTCCTCACAGTCCGGATTCCGAGCAAAACACAGCACTGAGACTGCCCTCATCACAGCAACAGACGACATTCGAACTCTACTGGACAACGGAGACACAGTCGCCCTCATACTCCTTGACCTCTCCGCAGCCTTCGACACAGTTTGTCACAGCACCCTCCTACAACGCCTTAGAAACATCGGAATCCAAGGAAAAGCACTGGAATGGATCTCCTCGTTCCTTGCCGGAAGAACTCAGAGAGTCCGCCTTCCCCCCTTCAAATCAGAGGCCACCGAAGTCATCTGCGGCGTGCCACAAGGATCTTCACTCAGCCCCACCCTCTTCAACGTATACATGAGCCCCCTCGCAACCATCGCACGCCAACACAACCTCAACATCATCTCCTACGCTGACGACACTCAACTGATCCTCTCACTCACCAAAGACCCTCTCACCGCCAAAACCAACCTACATGAAGGAATGCAAGAAGTCGCCGAGTGGATGAAGCACAGCCGTCTGAAACTGAATTCAGACAAAACAGAAGTCCTTATCTTAGGTACCTCTCCCTCCGCCTGGGACGACTCTTGGTGGCCAGAGGCCCTAGGAAAAGCACCCATTCCGACGGACCACGCACGGAACCTGGGCGTCATCCTGGACTCCTCACTCTCGATGACCAGACAAGTCAACGCCGTTTTATCATCTTGCTTCAACATTCTTCACATGCTCAAAAAAACATTTCGCTGGATCCCCACCGAAACCAGAAAAACGGTCACCCACGCTCTGGTTACAAGCCGCCTGGACTACGGAAACACCCTATACGCCGGTACCACCGCCAAACTTCAGAAAAAACTCCAACGCATCCAGAACGCATCAGCTAGACTCCTACTAGACATCCCCCGTAAAGACCACATTTCTGGCCACCTGAAAGACCTCCACTGGCTCCCCGTCAATAAGAGGATAACTTTCCGCCTCTTAACCCATGCACACAAAGCACTTTACGAACTCGGACCCGAATGCCTCAACACATGACTTTCCTTCTATACCCCCTCCCGTCAGCTACGCTCCTCCAACCAAGCCCTTGCTGCTGTACCTCGCATTAACAAAACCACCATGGGAGGAAGATCCTTCTCCTACCTGGCAGCTAAAAACTGGAACTCACTTCCCATTCACCTTCGCCTCACTCAGAACCACCTAGCATTCAGAAAGCAACTTAAAACTTGGATATTCAACAAGTAATTCCCCACCTTTCTTCAAGCGCCTTGAGACCATCTGGGTATGTAGCGCGCTATATAAATTATCTGACTTGACTTGACTTGACTTGAGAGGTACTTATAAGAGGAAAACTTCTTTTTTGGCCGGGAACCATTGTTGATCTTAGAGGCAGGGTATTTGTCAGGTGTAATTCTTTTGGCGCACATCTTTATGGAGCAGAATTGTGGTATATTAAATAAAATTAAACAAGGTCGACATTTGTACAGCTGTTGTTCTGGACTCGCAGTGAGGAAGAAGTTTTAGGAAAAAACTGAGTTTGTGACTGAGATGAAGCAGTTTGGACGGAAAGCCATGATTTACCAGGTTTTCTGGAGTCAGTTTGAACAATTCGGCAGGTTAAATAATGTCTATTGTCTCTCCTTAGGTTGAATCTTTGTGTTTGCCGTTGAGCTGGAGTTTTAAACAGCGTAAAGAGACAGTGCTATACATTAGCATCAGTTACATTATACACTGACCTTTTGTAAGCAAAGGGAGATGAACTGGGTGGCACAAAATGACAGCGTTTTGTTATGTGAAGGAGGCAGACAGAGTGACGGAAGTATATGCAGGTACAGTAAATGAAAATACATTGTACAGCAGGGATGAGGAAGACGGGATAGGGCCTTTCAGGGATCTCAATATTCCTTCTCGTCTGAGGATGGGAGGTGGGGAAGTGTTGGTGGTTGCGGTGCCAGGTACTAGTGGGTGTCACATCTCCCACTCCCCTTATGTTAAGCAAACAGGCACAGTTCAGAATGCCAGATTCTTGCTTCAGTAGCTGATGCAGAGTAACATTCCTGAATCAGCAAATGGCTGGTGTGCCACTGACTGAGCGAGGTTTTTGAAGCAGCTGCCTGTTTCGTCATTTTAGTGATATCAAATATTTGCATAAGAATACACAGCTTAAGCGAGAGCAAGATGCGATTTATCCTGCTTTTAGGGATTCACTTTGTGCAAATCAGCCAGTAAATGGTCAATTATTTGTCTTTCCTGAGTGACACATTTGGCGAGGTTTTGGCCTGCTGTCTTGTGTGCTGATCTCGGGTTGATGTGCAGTGACCGTGGGATGGCCGACGGTTGCGTGTTACTTGGGGGCAAGGGGATGTGTTGTGCTAGGGGCAGGATGCAGCGTGGGGGCCAGTGCTGTTGGCTTTGGTACTGGGGAGTCGGATTAGAGTCTCAGCTTCAGGTAAAAGAATCCTAAATGTTGCATATTTCCATGAGTGTCATTCATGTTATACCTGTATTGGCTGAAGACACACAAACCTAAGGCCATCATGTACACAAGACGCGGGTCCCCAAAACATTTTTTTTTAAAATGAGTTGGGTGAGCTGCGAACAAAATGCATGGAAAGGGGCGACCACTCGGTCCCCCCGAACGTATGGTGGAGTACCCCGATCCCCCCGGGAAGCCATTTTGGGCGGGAGGCGCGTCTCGGCTGGTATGCCCAAAGCGGCGTAGCCGGGGCGCGCTTTTTCCCGCCCAAGAGTGGGTTGTCCTAGACACTGAAGCTGTCAGCCACGCCCCCGGAGGCGGGAGGAGGCGGGTTTACGCCCGCCCAAAGAAGAATAAAAGGAGCGATAGTCCAAGGAAGCATCCTCTTGTTCCTGTGCTCTGAAGCTGCACCTCCTCGCTGCACGTGAGCTCGAGACGGAACGAAGAGCCAATTTTGAAATTTGTAATTTCTCTTTTTTCTCTTCTAGCACTACAAATCTAGTCCAGGACCTTCCACCTACGTGGGGAAAATGCCGGGCAAAAGAGTCGCAAAGAAGGTCAGCACCGACCAAATGCTCCAGATGTTGATGAAAGACATGGCAGAGATGAAGAGAAAAATAGCGGCCAGGGACGGTGCGGGAAGGCCAAAAAGATCCAGCCCGGTGGAGGTCCCGGCCGGGAGAAGGAAGAGGGCCAGGAATGGGGCAAATGAGGACGAGGTCCCAGTTCCGGAGGCTCCCCCGGCGAGCCCTCCCAGACCAGCGGAGACTCCCGCGCCGGCTCCCGTCGAGGGCCAGCGGATCCCCGTGGTGGTTACCCCAGTGAACGAGGGGGACATGCCCCCGGAGTTGGCCGCCCAGTTGGCGGCATGGTTGGGTAATAGCAGCGGGGGTTCCGTGGCTCCGGGGGACACGGCCGAGGAGGCCAAGCAATTAATGAGGCAGCTGCGGCAGTCACGGGAGGCCGCAAAACCTTGTCCTTTTGTTTCCCCGCAGGCTCCAGTAGGTCAACCCGCAGCGGGCACGAGTTCGGCAGCAACTGCGGTTACAGCTTCTAGCTCAGGTAAGCAGCTAATGCCGATTGCGGGGAAGGGGTCTGTACCCTCGAGAAGGGAGAAATTGGCTCAGCATATCCCGATGGAAATCAAAGAACGGATATGGGCTGAGAAATATGTAAATATGTTTTCCTTGCTAACTGATCATTACGAGATTGAGCATGTGAAAGTTCAGAAAGAGCTTATGCACCCGAGTGTTTGGCGCGCCAAAATGGCCGCTTTTAGAGTTGATGAGACGATAGGCATATTCACTTCAATTATGGGGGAACGGAGGCCTGAACTGTTGGCCGAGTTACCCGTGTACCAGACACGTATTATGGAGTTTTCTCAGACATATGCGGGCAATGAGTGGTTTTGCTATGATAATATTTTTCACAAGGCCAAGGAGTTCGACACGTGCCTGACGTGGGATTGTTACGACTCCATTTCTTGGCAAAAAATGGAGAATTCAGGCATGTTAAAGGCGCCATTGTTGGGGGGGAACGGGGGTGAGTTTTCCCGCCATTCATCTGGGGCGCCCTTTCGGGCGGGGGCAAGTAATGAGCATCACCCAAGGTCGAATGGCAATACAGGTAAGAAAGGGGTATGCTGGAATTTTAACAGGGGAAAGTGTACGAGGCCCCAGGGGTCATGCAAGTTTAGGCACGACTGTGGGGGGTGTGGACAGTCCTCGCATCCCGAGACCATGTGCAGAGCCAAAACAGGTGATAACGGAAGTAGGGGAAGCGCCAAACAGGTCTGACATAGTCCGAGGGGCGCCCTTACCTACACCAGTTGATACCATGGCAATGATTCCTTGGCTCAGTGAATACCCGGATCATGTCTCCGCTGGGGTGTTGCGAGACGGTTTTTCGTATGGTTTCCGCATCCCGGTGGGGAATTTTCAGGGTAAAGCGCATTGTAGGAACCAACTATCGGTCCTGCAGAATACGGCGGTGGTGCAAGCGAAGATTGGGAGAGAGGTGACCCGGGGTCGGGTTGTCGGACCATTCGACATGCCACCAGTTCCTAATTTTGTTTGTTCACCCTTGGGAGTGGTCCCCAAGAAGGACCCGGGTGAGTTTAGACTGATACATAACTTGTCAGCTCCGAGAGGTCTGTCAGTGAATGATGCGATAGACCCGGAGGTGTGTTCGGTGCGGTACGCATCCTTCGATGATGCCATCGCCATGTTGAATCGCCTGGGGCCCGGGGCGCTGATGGCCAAGTCAGACATCGAGTCAGCGTTCCGGTTGCTCCCGGTACACCCGGACGATCAGCGTCTCCTGGGTTTTATGTTTCAGGGGCGCTATTACATGGATAAATGTATGCCGATGGGCTGTTCCATATCTTGTGCTTATTTTGAGAAATTCAGTTGTTTCCTGCAATGGGCATTCACAAGAATGACGGGGTTTCAGCATGTTATGCATTATCTTGACGATTTTCTGTTCCTGGGGGCAGCCGGGGATACAGAATGTGCACAGGCTTTAAAAGAATTTTGTGGTCTGATGAGTCAGTTTGGTGTGCCATTGGCGCCAGGTAAGACTGTGGGGCCATCAACTTCGCTCGAGTTTCTTGGAATAGAGCTCGATTCCGAAGAAGGTTGCTTCCGGTTGCCCGAAGAAAAGGTGCGGAAATTCAGGGCCTCGCTTGAGGCATGCATTAGGGAGGCTAAAGTGAACTTGCATCAATTGCAGCAGACTGTGGGTCAGTTGAATTTTGCCCTTAGAATAATGCCAATGGCCCGCCCTTTTTCCCGCTCGATTGCACAGGCCATGGTCGGTCTTAAAGAGGGGCACCACCGCACGAGGCTCTCGGCAGAGATTCGCCAGGACATGCGCATTTGGTTGGCATTCCTGGCGGATTTCAATGGTCGGGTTGTCTGGACAAAGCCGGCGGTGTCCTCCGAGGAGTTGGGGCTGTGGACAGATTCGGCGGGGAGTATAGGCTTTGGCGCCATATTTGGCAATCACTGGTCGGCTCAAACGTGGCCGTCATGGTGGCACGAGTGTGGACTTACAAGTAACATTGCTTTTCTCGAACTGTTCCCTATTCTGGTGGCTTTGAAAACATGGCCTGAGGGGTTTAGGGATCACTCTGTGGTGTTCTGGTCTGATAACATGACCGTGGTTGAGTGTATCAATAGTCAGGCAGCACGATGCAAATGGATTCTGAGGTTGCTCAAAGAAATTGTTTTACTATGTATGCAATTGAACGTGCTCTTTAGGGCGAGGCATGTGCCAGGGGTGCTGAATCAGGCTGCTGATGCGCTTTCTCGTTTCCGTATGCAGGCCTTCTGGGGTTTTCTGCCCACAGCGGACCCGGTGGCGGCACCATTTCCCGAAGCTCTCTGGTCTCTCGGTGCCCCGAACTACAAAACCTCGTGGGAGAGAGTTTAGCACCCAGGACAAGGAAGGCATATGAAGGGGCGTTCCGTTCCTATTGGTCCTTTTTGGGTTCTGCTAGGGGGGAGCTTTGGGGCCAGGAAGAATTTGTCATAAAGTTTTTACTGTCATTACGCAGGGCAGGCAAATCGGTGGCCACGGCCCAGAGGCATCGGGCCGCCATTTCCTTCATGGCGCGAGCTCATGGTATCCAGGACCCTACAGCGTCTTTCGTAGTGCAGAAAGCGCTGCGTGAGTGGCAACGCCTTGAGGGTCGCAGAATAGATGAAAGGCACCCGATAGGTCTGGATAGGTTGGCCCTGTTACTGTCCGTACTCCCTGCGACATGTTCATCCCAGTCGGAAACAGTGTTATTCCGGGCCGCTTTTGCATTAGCATTCCATGGGGCTATGCGGGTAAGCAAACTGGTGGCAAAAAACAAGCAGGATACGGGGGGTGGACTGTGCCGAGAGCACATTCAAGTAAAGGGGGAGACGATGATTGTCTTGTTTGTCAGGTCCAAGACCGATCAGGGGGCGATCGGGGACAGTGTAGTAGTCCAGCGGATTCCCGGATCTCCCATGTGCCCGGTTGCATGCGTTGAGGAGTATTTGGCGCAGAGGGCGGCATCATGGGGGGGGACCTTGCTGAGACACGCAGATGCCACCCCACTGACGAGGTTTCAGTTCCAGCGGGTGCTTGCAATGGCAATTTCGGCCGCGGGCTTGAACCCGGGCGAGTTTGGGACCCATTCCTTCCGGATAGGGGCTGCTACAGAGGCTACAGCCAGGGGTCTGAGTGTGGAAAAAGTGAAACAGTTGGGGCGTTGGTCCTCGAATTGTTACAAAAGGTATGTGCGGTTGCACATGTTGTGAAGCTGATATCATGTACTCACACTTCTTGTCTTTGTTTGGTTACAGTTTCGCAAACCTACGAGGCGGGGCGGACTGTGCAGTCGACCCGACACCGGGGAACCAGCGGTCAGAGATCACCGGCTGATGAAAGAGTGGTGTGGGTCGTGGGCCACTCATACGTGAGGCGTGCCGCGGATGTATTCAAGGCAGGTGACATGATTCACACGGCTGGGGAATACGGGTACAGGGTGACCTTCTACGGAAGGGGCGGGCTCTGTATTGACCAGTTTCAACCTTTTCTTGATGGTTTGTTAGGGCGGACAAGGTCACCGCCATCTATAATCATAGTACATCTTGGGGGCAATGATTTGGTGACCACTGGTAGACGACTACTTCTCGAGGCGATACTATCCACAGTAAGTTGGTTGGCGAGAAGGGTTCCAGAGTGCACGATTGCATGGTCCCATATGATTCCACGAAAGGTGTGGCGGGGGGCTAATTCAGTGTCTGCTATAAATCATTCTGTGAAAAAGGTGAATAACAAGCTTGGTAGACTGTTCCGTACCAGTACATTGCATTCGATTCCTCATGGTTGTATCAGGGGGGACAATATGTATCTAGAGGATGGGGTCCATTTGTCCCGGGTGGGGAATTCTTTACTCATAGGAGACCTCGTAGCCTGGTTAAGGAGTTTACAGCATGACCTTTAGGTAGGAGTTTTGTGGGGGGTCCGGATAGCCGGTCAACTATCCGGCCTGTGGCGGTAAGGTCATGATCGGTGAGCAGTCATTGGAAGATCCCTAGGGGGGGGCGTCACCCATTACGGATGGGAGCGCCCGGGGGGAGGTGGCCATTGGCCCCTCAACGGGGAGGCCGTCCCTTCTAAAGGACGGGACGCCTAAAGGAAAGGGAAGGCGGTCAAGGCCCCTCCCTGGATAGGAGGGGCTACGGGCCCCTCCTGGGAATTTCCCAGGGCCAGGACATCTGCGACGGCAGATGTGGTAAGTTGTGTGGGGTGGGGAGGGGGGTCTACGCTACCTTCTAGACACCTCACACGAGTCCTCGGACGACCACGTAGATGGCGTCGAGTTAACAGGGGCCCCCGTCAAGACAAGGGAAATTGGTATGGCACATGAGGTGCAGTCCTCTGTGCGGCCGCCCCTCACAAGTGAGGGGGGAGTTCTGGTTTAGGGATCTGACACCGGTTACGACCTTGCCGTTGGCCCTTAACGTTAGGATGTACAATTTCAATTTGGAATGCATTTGTAAGGATGTTAGTATCGGCTAGGAGAACCTTTGTATTAGAAATGTGTTAAGGTTAGCCAAAACATCGTAATGTGGATATGAAATTGTACATGATATGAAACTGTTATTTTAATGTTTTTAATTTTGTTTCATATTTTAATAAATACGGCCGGGAGGGTAACTCCCTCCCGCCTTCCAAAAGTTCAGAACTGTTTCCGGTTTCCCAATTCTTGGGGATTGTGTTGAGAGGGGGTGGCGGGTATCTCAGCCATATGGAAAGGGGCGACCACTCGGTCCCCCCGAACGTATGGTGGAGTACCCCGATCCCCCCGGGAAGCCATTTTGGGCGGGAGGCGCGTCTCGGCTGGTATGCCCAAAGCGGCGTAACCGGGGCGCGCTTTTTCCCGCCCAAGAGTGGGTTGTCCTAGACACTGAAGCTGTCAGCCACGCCCCCGGAGGCGGGAGGAGGCGGGTTTACGCCCGCCCAAAGAAGAATAAAAGGAGCGATAGTCCAAGGAAGCATCCTCTTGTTCCTGTGCTCTGAAGCTGCACCTCCTCGCTGCACGTGAGCTCGAGACGGAACGAAGAGCCAATTTTGACCCACCCACCAGCCCCTGAAGACAGCAAGTTGTTTTGGAATAAAGTCATTTGACGTAGTAGTTGTTTTCTTACAGGTTGTTCTGAATAAAGTTTGTGATTCGGTTGCAATAAAGTGGATTATTCTTCGCAGTATGCTTTATTAAAGACTTGCATCAGAGTGATCAGTAATGTTTTTAGAGAGTTTATACTTGATCTGCTTAAGGTATAAATGTCCTTTCTTTCTTTAGTAATTAATCTTGTCGTATTTATTGTTTGGTCGGGCGGTAAGGTCATGATCGGTGAGCAGTCATTGGAAGATCCCTAGGGGGGGGCGTCACCCATTACGGATGGGAGCGCCCGGGGGGAGGTGGCCATTGGCCCCTCAACGGGGAGGCGGTCCCTTCTAAAGGACGGGACGCCTAAAGGAAAGGGAAGGCGGTCAAGGCCCCTCCCTGGATAGGAGGGGCTACGGGCCCCTCCTGGGAATTTCCCGGGGCCAGGACATCTGCGACGGCAGATGTGGTAAGTTGTGTGGGGTGGGGAGGGGGGTCTACGCTACCTTCTAGACACCTCACACGAGTCCTCGGACGACCACGTAGATGGCGTCGAGTTAACAGGGGCCCCCGTCAAGACCAGGGAAATTGGCATGGCACATGAGGTGCAGTCCTCTGTGCGGCCGCCCCTCACAAGTGAGGGGGGAGTTCTGGTTTAGGGATCTGACACCGGTTACGACCTTGCCGTTGGCCCTTAACGTTAGGATGTACAATTTCAAATTGGAATGCATTTGTAAGGATGTTAGTATCGGCTAGGAGAACCTTTGTATTAGAAATGTGTTAAGGTTAGCCAAAACATTGTAATGTGGATATGAAATTGTACATGATATGAAACTGTTATTTTAATGTTTTTAATTTTGTTTCATATTTTAATAAATACGGCCGGGAGGGTAACTCCCTCCCGCCTTCCAAAAGTTCAGAACTGTTTCCGGTTTCCCAATTCTTGGGGATTGTGTTGAGAGGGGGTGGCGGGTATCTCAGCCATATGACCGCCAGCATTTTCTGTTAAAAAAAAATATTTGCAATGCTAGACCTATTGCATTTAAAGCGGGCATGGCGTGCTGAACGTAGGTAAAGCACATCATGCAACTCAATAAACAAAATAGTGCTTACACACTTAAGAACATCTACCGATGCCAGCATTTAGGAAGGACACTGACACAAGCCAATGACAAACATGGGTGGAAAGTGGGCGGAGCTTCTTTTCCATACTCCACTACAGCAGTCTCGCTGAGCAGCGCATGCGCGCTGACTCTGGCTCGGCCTTAAAAGAAGTGGCACATGGTGCGTTTTAAAGCAAATTTGGAAAAAGCATGAAGGTATATAAAACGGTTGTGAATAAGAAGTATTGAAATATTTAAACACATTCAAAACTGCCCCATATTGTCTGGTGGGGCAGTTTTTACTGTTAAGGCCTCTGATAATACCACACACATCTCCGGCAGCAAGCACACATGCATGCACTCTCCCCTACCTTGGAAACCATTGTCTGTAGTGCTTTAATTGAAAAAATAGAAGTAACCATTCGCTCCTGAGAAGGGGTGGTACCCTCCAATTAAATGTACAGCAGCAGTGTTGAGATGTGCAGGTACTTTCCCTTTCAAAATAATGATGTGCAGGTACTTGTTACTGGGTATACTTGCCCATTTAACCCTTTCGATGCTGATGACGAGCTCAGCTCGTCATCACCAAAAGGTGTCGTGTGCTGATGACGAGCAGAGTTCGTCATGGTGCCACTAAAATGGCATTTTCCAGCACAGGGGGGGGAAACGCCCAGCAGCCATGTGGTTAAAACACTAACTGCCCCATTTGTAAACTTCACCCCCCCTTTAAAAAATATATATATATTTTATTCAATAATGGAACCCCTTTTATTCTGATACCCGGCACCCGGCCCTATTTTCTGTCCAGGTCCAACCCTTTGTGCTGCAATTATCTTAGATTCAAGACGTGGAATGCACCCTGGACGTGCAGCCATCACAATTCCAAGCTCTCAATTGTAACACCCTGTTAGAGGTGGGTCAGTTTCCTGCAGTTCATATAAGTCAGAACATGATTTAATGGAGAGAGTACGCGGCTCCTTATGTGCCCACAGCACTCCTGCCGGCAGAAATGCTACATCCGCAACTTGTGATGTAACATGGGACGCTAGTGGGCCCAAAGAAGGGAGAGAACATTTTTTATGGGCAGGTCACCAGGAGAAATTAATTTGCCCTGACAGCTTCCTATCAGTCCTAATTGTAATTAATATTTGCATCAGGTTGCTTTGGACCCTCGGCGATTTACTATCATGATGGCTGCTCATCATTAAGTAAATTCTGCCAGCTTTAACAACATTTATTTGCCCAAGACCTTCAGCCTTCATGGTTCATTTTGAAAAATAAGTGTGGCTTAGTATGTTAACCCCCAAGTCCGTGATGCAATGATAAAATACTGGTAGAAAGTGAAAGCTGGAATCCAACACTGTGAGCAAGGAAGATGAGACCGCTCCCGATCCAATCCTGGCGCCATCCAAAGAGAAATCAAACTTAATTAATCATTTTTCTTCAAAAGTACAAATCGTCATTGAGAGGTATACACCTTCCTCTTTTACTTGTTCATAACATACCTTAGATTTCGTTGGTCAAAGTAAAAGTCTGAATTTTACTTTGGATCCCATATCGGAGCAGGACCCCGAAAATGCTGTTTAAGCTGCCTGGCATCTTCTCAGTTACTACCCAATAGCATTGGTCATTTATTTAAAAACAATGAAGAAATACGGGGATTCGTCTATTGTGTACTCTGGGCATCTAGACTGGTTTCATTGTTTTAATGCTGTGGCGGCTGGTGACATTTGAAAGTGGTTAGGTGCACACGGGCAAGACTTTTATATAGTTAGCGATGTGAGCAAGTTCAATGGATAAACCAGGGGTCCAGGGTGAGTCCCTCTCCCAAGAAAGAAATGAAAAAACGATTGAAAATTTTGTGCATTTTAAATCAAATGAATAAAGCGATAAAGCATGACTTATTAAGCAGTGGGAACGTATACTCTTGAAATATTAAAAACATTAAAAACCTCCCCATATCTTCCTGCATTCATTTGTTCAACAGTTATTGTAATGTGTAAATTGTACAGCATGTCAACTTTAGCTCTTTAAAATGTATTCTTGTCCAGCGTCTTGCAGTGCATGCAGCATTAACTTTGGAAAAATATGCTCGAACCAGACTTCGAGAAGCACTCACAGCTGCTGACTGTAACCAGTTATATAGAAATGTGTGCAGACATGTCTTTAAGTGAGATAAAAAAAAAGTGGGTGCTCTCTATAAATGAACATGTCAAATACATTTCTGTGATTTCCACAGTGTGCCACTTGACTGGTATTTTGGTTTCTCTCTGAGATGTAATTTTATCCAAATAAATGACACAACAACTGACATACACCTAAAGCCTGTCAGTGTGGCTTTGTCACTGGGTGCTCTCTGCTTTAGAAAATGAGTAACAATCATGATTTCTTATAAATAATTAACATTGGAAATGTTTAAATTCTTAAATAGTGAGTCTGTGAATTAAATAGTATTGAGGCCTGTGGAAGGACTTTAGCCTTCAGTTATGTGTGCTTTATATTAGATATGTATCCGATTTTCCTCTGCGATTCTTGTCCATATGCATTGTTTCAACCCCCTCTCTTTCCTCTTTAGCATTCTCTTTACACTCTTCCCTGAATGCACTTCCTCACATCTGTCACTTCACCGACCCAACATGCTACACCCTCCCTCAAAACTAAGCACTTTGATTTCTCTTACTTTTGCCTATTTTGACATCAGTGTACCCCTTCACTCACATATTCACAGAATTTCAGTTTCAAATGGAATACACAAGCATTTTTCTGTGTGCTCTGTAGAGAGGCCAACCCACTGACAGGCACTTTGTTTTGCTTCAGCCGTAGCGCCTGAATGCTCAAAAAAAGCTCCTCATAAACACCTGATATGGCTCATACCTCAAAGTATGCACAGAAAAAAATACCGATAAACAACAACATTTTAAAATTGCTAACTCTTGGGGAACGCAAGATTAGCTAAAGAATGTGAAAAAAGAGAGGAACAAAATTTCTGAAATGCATTCCCTTGACATTTTTATCGTTCATTGTTGGCAAGCCAATCCATGTTTTTGGCATCATGGCTAAATTAGGGACATGAAGACAGGGCCAGTTTTGATGCCATACATCAGAGAACTGTTCACTGTAAGCACATGTTCCACAGTAAGCACATATCTCTCGGTTTGGCCTTGACTCGGATATTTGGATCCATTTTGCAAGGGAACAAATGCTGCAGCTCTTCTTCTGGAGGAGCGAGCGATATGCAGCGAGGGCCTGGGGTGTCACAGTGTGGAAGGTTAGCATGATGAGAGGCATCAGCACAATATATAGAACACAGCATTAGCTTGCAAACACTTACCATTACCAAGAACAAGGTACCAGATCAGATGTGCTTGCATCCACTCTCACGTATAACAAAATTGTGGGATCTACACCTTTGAAAGACAGACGTCTAAAATCAAGCAGGGATGAAGTCTCTGAGGCCCGAAACCATGACGCTTATTGCGTCACTGGCCTAAAGTGTGCATACAACCTAGACCACAATGGCAATGAAGGGGTTTAAAACAGAAAGCCCTGTGTCATGCAACACAGTAAAGAAAGTTGATTTACTGCCTGGCTTCAGTCTCCTGCGTCAGAGCGAGGCGGGCAAGCAGCCTGAAACAGACAGCCCAGACTTAAATACATCAATTTATTTATAGATATGATTGTATCACTAAATAAATTGATATATTTAATATATTTTATGTAAATGTGTAGGTATTCTGAGGAGTGCCGCTTCTGAGCCCTAATGGAGAAACCACCCCTGTTTTAATGTAATTCTGATTGTGAGCAATGTGACATCCCTCTTGCATGGATGGTACCTTGGAGAGATGCTGACAGCCCAGCGGCACAGGAATCAAAACAGAAGTCCTGAAAAGATGAAGGCCTCCTCTCCAAACCCACATGCTTGTGTGCCCTCCAATGCAGCAGCAGAAATCATTTCATCTTCTCCACTCCCTCGTGCGCATTGCCATTATTGGCGCTTTGCACCAAGCGAAGAGCACAAGGGCACATGAAAAATGGCCCATCAATGCATGGCTTCAAAATAAAGCCATACAGTGATTGGCTATGCTCTGTCAGCCTCCCACGCCTGGGCTGCTTCTTCTGTGCGGGAACTAAAGTCCTACTCCCCTCCGTCTGCTCCTGAGCCAGTCCAGATGCTGCTTCTTTGTTGTTTATGTTAGTAAACAGCATAAGAGCAGCACCTGGATTGGCTTGGGCAGGCGATCCATGCGGTTCTTAGGAGATTGGGGGACTGTGGCTGTTGTTATCTGGGCTCACTAATGTTACGCAACGGGAGATGCCTCAAGTGCACATGATAGGGTGGTAGGAGAAAGGCATCCATCCAACCTGACGTGTGCACTTCAATTCAAGCATCTGCTTCCCTGCTTAGCCTACAGTCCACAAGGCCCACCCACACCAACACAGAAAGGCACCCATGGCTGAAAAAAAGAGGACTAAGAAAAGTCCCTCTGTGTTTGATGGGCTATCCTTCCACTATTCTTTATAGTTAAGGAAAAGAAAAGGTTTTCTTAAAATAACCCTCGCCCACCAAGATGTCCCATGGTGGCATGCTTCATCATGGGTTTCTTCCCATCGTGCTGTGGGAAAGGGCATACTGCGACCAACAAAGACGTGGGAGCACTTTGTGAGTTGAATACTGTAAAGCAATAGATGGTATAAGTGGGAGGGTCTACTCAAAGGTTAAGAAATGCCTAGATAAGTAGGTACAGTAAGTATTGTTATAAATGGGGAAAGGAAACGCACACGTCTATGTGTGTGCATCTCACGGTCAACATGTTTCAAGCCATCACCTTAAGGCTTTTCATCAGGACTATAACAATGATCCATAGTATTACTCCAATTAGTGACATCAGTTAGGTCTTCTTAATAAGTGCTAAGAAAATCATACATACAATATGATACACAATCGGTATATGTTCTTTTTAGATCTGAAAGGATAGGACATAAAGGTATTATATTCTTTTCAATACAAGTAAAATAGAAAACACATAGACTGTTGCCTCTCCTTTCCCCATTTTTAACAATACCAGAAAGAGGATTGAATAAATATTTTGTTTAAGGCTTACAAAATTATCCAATATCTATGCTCAGTACAACTGTGTGGGAGGCAATAAGTGATTCTAGAAATATTGCTGCACATTACTATTTTACCTGGCCCAATCTACTTTTAAGGCAGGGGAGCTTTGGACTTTAACCCTTTCTCACCCTGTATTTAATAGAGTTATAAAGGGAATAGGAAAAATATGTAATCTTTAATGGAAAGAGAGGTGTTAGCTAATAGAGCTCATGACTGGATGGTTATTGGTTTATAAGGCCCGTTGAAATTTCAGTCATAAGTAGGGTTGAATGGATTAAAATTGAAGCTGTTGGGCTTCAGGCTTGTAGCCTTGCAAGGTTGTTTTAATTCATTGTCTTGGGTGACATTGTCGAAAGAGACCTCATGTTGTCTTTGTAAATATTGCAGGGAAGAGATTTGTCACATTATTTGCTCCCGCCCAGCCCTAATGGAAGAGCGTAAAAGACAGTTGAGACAGTTTTTCATTGGAATACTATAAACATGTCAGGATATGTCTATAGCCTGTCTCCAAGGGGAAGACAATATTTTACCGACCTTTTTTTAAATATAGGTTATAGCCTGTCTCCAAGGGGAAGACAATATTTTGCAGACATTTTTTAAAATGTATATCCATTAGTGAGTCCATACTTGCAACGTGCGAGTTGTAATGGCCACTGTATTACATGCAATGTGTAGGGGGCCTAGTTGCATTGTGTTAGTTTTATTCTGAACAATGAATTTTACTGATATGTATGATTGAACATGCTTAACTAGATGGGTTTCACTGAGGTTATAATCTAGTTTCAAAAAGAGAAAGGATTTTATCAAAGGCACGTTGCACTTTTCTGTATATTTCTCACAAATTGGTATTTAACCACAAATATTGGCAGTAGATATATTTTAGGTGTAATACCACTAAATTAGAGCAATAAGGTTTATGAATTGTACGAATTGTAGATCAGAGCCCTAATAATTAGCTAGTTGGCGGGCGGTAGTTGTGGATTGCAGCTATAGAGTTTAACAACTTCTTATTCTGAGGCTTATGAAATTAATCTTGGGGTTTTTTAACTGTTAGAAGATCTTTTTTTAAAGATGTTATATAGTGATGATGTGTTATTCATTGATTAAATTGTGCTACATTGTACGTTTTAATTGACTGAGCAAAAAAGTATAATTCATTCAACTCTTTAAAACTGCTCCATACATATCTCTAAACAATTTAAATGAAAAGGTTTCTCCTCTGCTCAACATCTTCCTCCTATTGCCTGTAATTCCAAAGGAGTGCTCAGAAATATAGCTTGCATCTTTCTCCAATACAAAACCTTGTAAAGATCTGAAAATATAATATGACACATCGGTCCTAAGAACTGAAGTTTTCAGTCTCAGCAACTGTCTGCCATGTAATGGTCCTGGAAAAATTGGTAAAATCAAGGATTTTAAAAGGCCTATCACTTGTGCCAAATCTTGAGGGCAAACAGAAGGGATGACGAGTAAACTGTTACAGCCTCCCCCTCCACCTGAGTAGAAGACATTTCTGGCTTTTCTTCTGCAAAGGGATGATAAAAAAAGTGTCTTTCAGATCTAATTTTACAAGCCAGTCCTCCATTCACAAGATACCCCTCAGTATATGTATATGCTCTATTTTGAAGTGCCTGTATACAGTGAAACTCTTTGCGCTGAGCAAATGTATGACAAGAGGCTACCATTGTCCTTCTCCTTCGCTAAAAATATTGTACCCGCAAATCCCCTGAGAGTCTCATTCATGCAGACAACTGTTTCCTTCTTCTTTGCTCTACTTCCAAGTTTACAGAATTGCTGAACATTCAAGCACAGCTCTGTTGGTTCCACATCTTAAAAATGAACTTCCACAAATTATGTTTTGAAACTTTCACACTCTACAAGATTCATGATGTCATGATATCTCTTGGCCTTTAAATTTCTCAGTCTGCCTCCTAGATTTACCTGGAAAGAACCAATGATAGTCGCTTACCTGCTCTCTGGCCTCTTCCACCACCACCTCAATTTCTATCTCCTCTTTCTCTTTGAGGAAAAAATGGTTGAGGTTGCTTGGAAACAAATGTTATTCTTTGAATAACATTTGGATCTGTGAAATCCCTGTCTGGCATCCAGTACCCTACTGCCAGCTTTTCCAAAAACTTCCTGACCAAACATGCACCTCAAGTTTGTGTGAGCCTTTTTCAGGACAGTAAAAGTAGATGCATATCTTTACAATGCCTTGAGTAACTCTTTTCCAAATAATACAACCTTAGCTGCATTCTAACAAATATTGTGAGGCCATAGCAGCAAATATTGGGTCATTTTCACCTGGAGGGCTTCTCTGGTCTCCTGCATAGGGGAAATCAGGGCTACCACGGAAACATACCGCAAGCTTACATCAGTCCTTCCACAGATCTACATTTGTGGGCTCATCTTTAGTGTGTGCCTCTCGACAAGCAGTACAGATTGGGGGCAAGCATACATTATCAACTGTAATCTACCTACAACATTCAGCTCTCAATAAAATGCATGCCCTAACTTTCTTGTGGTTTTCTGAGCCACGCATTTCTAATTTTGGCCATGTTTTCCATTGGCCACCTCTTGAAGGTGCCTTAAAGTATAAGGATAGCACAATGCACTAAGTAGATCTTTTAGCACACTCTTGTCAGGCTGAACTAAGAGGTCATCATCTAAACTTTCCATTGCAACATTGTCTCCTTGCAAATCCAAAATAATGTTGTCACAATCATCAAATCCTGTCACATCTCAAAATTCCTCCTGCTTGTAGGACTCTTGCCCTCTTTGTGTGTCGCTTAGCGCACCTTGTTGTTCCATGCCACTTAGGACCACCATCCGCACTGTTCCTACAACCAGGCTCATCCCCATCCTTTTGTTATCAATTTTCATGTGCCTTCTTTTATCTATATACTTAGCCAGCTGTTTGTCTTTTCTTCCTGCTTTCATTATCAGAGAAGAACAAAAATTCCTCTTCAGAAAAAACATCTCTTCTTCTCTTTGAAAAATAGTCTCTGCTGCTTCTTTAGTTTAAGCTTTCACATGTGAATCTTTCACTTTCTTAATACGTTTTTGAATGAGGATAACGGCCTCAGATAGATTCTCTGACCCAATAAAGTCTGTTGCACAGACATGTTAACTATGTTTTATTCCTTTCTTTGTTTAACACGTTTTGCCCATTTTTTTAAAATTAATTTTTCCTCTAATTTAAATCTTCCTAAATTATATCACCTCTGGCACAAATCTGTAACGATTAGGAGAAAAATGCATTGCTGCACTTATCACTAGCATCTTTCAAATCCATTATCAAGGAGACGAGATGTACTCTCAAGTCAGTGCATCTAAAGTCCTTTTATCTCAATCTCTTAGCGAAGTCATCAAAGATCACCCCTCTCGCTAGTCGTATGGCCCTTTGATTGTCAACTTGAAGTGTAAGAAAGGAGCTAACATCAGCAATCCATTTAAAGTACAGTGAAAGCAATGTGGTTCTATAGAAGCGACAGAGTGGACGGTGTGCAAACCTTAAGGGTTTTGACAGCAAATTAGTTTAGGTTACATATTAAGTCAATCAGCAAAATTAAAGAAAACATGATGTAAAAGCATACATATTTAAAAGATCATGAGTTTGCATATTATAAGGAAAAACATGCAAAATAGAATTACATATAGCAAACAAATTATCAACCAACCAGGTTCCAGCCAGGCACTTCCCTATTCTACATGTTGCATTGAAAGTGGCAAGAGGAAATTCTTTGAAGAAGGTGTCAGCATTGGTTGAACCAAGTTTAAGGTTGAAGGGGAACAATTTTGAAAGCTCAAGCCTGAAGCTCAACACTCTTGAAGGGGGAAATCAGCAGATTAAGGAAGCAGTCTTCTCTCCAGCAAGTCAAAATAGAGTCTCCTAAACTATTTAAAGGAGCACATAATTAAAGCATGAAAGAAACCTCTAGAAGACCCTCCAAATCAGTTCACAGCCAAACAGACCAATTATGAATTTTCTCTGGGAGCCTGTAAATTCCCCAGATTTCTAGCACGAGCAAAGTAGCAACCATCTCTGCGACCTTGAATGTAACATTGGTCTAGTCTGCCTTGTACAGGGGGATCTCTCCCTAGTCTCAGCCTCCAGGTCCAAAGCCAATTTCTCATTAGAATCCTGCTACTGATCATTCTAATACAGTAAACAAAAAGCCAATTCAAGCTAACAAGCTACATGATAAGACTCCTTCAGAGGAAAGAAAAACAAGGCACTGGCAAAGCATTTTAACAGAATATAACATGTTACTCAGGCCTGGTTACATGTTAAACTAACTTTACATCAAAATGGCTTCCCGAAAGTACAGTTAGTATGAGTAAATATAATTATATTTGAATTTATCTGAGGTTCTTCCTAAAAAATAAATGTAGCCATCTTCTGTTCATTAAATAATTCAATGCTCACAGATTAATATGGTTATCATATAAATGATGTGAGAGAGCCAGAAGCTTTAATTTTGCGCTCCACCAAACCCATTCCAAAATGGCCAATCAGTAATGTGACACATTACATCAACATGTTGCACACTTTTAAAACAAAGTGCCATTTGTGAGACTCGTACTCTAGTATCAATACCGAAAACGAGTTTCAATAAACTACAAACCTTGCTTCCTCATGAATAGCCTACAAAAGCAAAATATATGATGGGAAATAAGTAATAGATCAACCTAAAACGACCTAAAAAACAATCTAAGCTTCTGAAAATTTGAAGCTGTAAGCCAACTTAACAAAGTGAACAAACTACCAATTCTTAAGTCATTACCTTAAATAAATAATTGACACCTGGCAAAGAAGTTACTAATTTGCTACAGGAGCAGCCAATAAAAAAGGAAGAGATGGTGTCAGCAGCACTTTATATTGGTTTTGTTGGACATTCTATTTTGGAAATTAAGCTTTGCAGATGCAACTATGTCCTTCAAAGTGCTACACGAGGTTGAGGAGCAATACAAATGTATGCATGATGATAACCTCCAGTCCTGTAATGAAGGCATTATCTGCCTAGAGAATGGCAATGAGAAATATTTTAAATTGTGTGTGAAGCAGTTTTTGTTCCTCCTCGACCTCATAATTATGCAGCTAAGTCTAATGATTATTTTATAAACTGTCTTGTCCCTGGGTCGTTTCATATCAGTTTGCAGGTATTAGAGTTGAAACACATTTTAGTTTGCAAATAGTACCTCACACAGAAATGAGCAATCATTTCAATAGAAGCACGGTATTAATGCTTCGAACCACCTTCCGAGTTTCCTCCGCTTCGACTTTGCATAATTCTGCTTGCTGACAAATGTTTGGCATCTTGATTACTATTCTCCTTGGCCTATCACTCAGCATGAAGTGTCAACCCTGCGGTACAGCTCTGCTCTGATTGAGGGGGTGGATGATCATTGCAAGGGAGGTCAAGGAAATAAGATGAGGAGAGGCAGAAGCAAAAAGCAGTTGACTGCATGTTATAGGGGCATTGTTTCCAGTTCTGACCTCTTATTTATCAAATCATTCAATGGTGGGCGTTTTGGATCTGTTCAATTAAGTTAATTGTGTAGGCTCACTTTTGTGCTGTAGGCACAATAACCCACTGTGCTATCTCACATGCTAGATATATTGAAATTGTAATTTTTATTGGATTTACATAGCGCAAACGAGGTGCTGAAGTGCTTTACGGCAAATAGCAAGCTACGCTGGAACCCAGGGTTTGTGGATAATCTACTGGTTATTGCCCAGGGCACAGGACGTTTATGATTGTGCAGCAACTGCATTTTTTGCATAATTATAAAGTTGCCACATTTGCCATATAATCATTCATCTGCTGCATAGTCTGCAGATTTAAAAAAAAGGTTTTGTTTCTAGCTCAAATGGTTCACAAGTTACTAAAAACACAGCAGCCTGTGCTGCAGCACAGTGGAAGACCCTGTACAAAGCTTCACTGGTCATCTTTCTGCTGCTTATTATATTAGTTGGATGTTAAACTGGTACTAATGAGGTACAGCCAATGACCAGGCAGTGTTAACAAGTAAAAAAAGACAAAGTAATGAAATAATACTGTCACAAAGTGTGACACAGACATCATGCTGCACGCTTTGTTTTCTCTTGCAGCATAATTTACTCAACCCTAACGCATAATCTAGCCCTCCACTGCCCCATAATTCCAGTGGCCCTGGATATTGTGATTAGTCATGTGCTCTCAAGAAAAAATCTCATGCATTTACTCCAGTTACTCTGTGACATATTAATACCAGGTATGTGTGAATTCTACTGGGGACTAGGTGGTTTCAGGTGCATGATTGGTGAGACAGAAAGGCTGGAAGAGATTAGGTCATTTTAGATTACAGAGATAGGGTTTTGAAGAGTAGAGGTTGTGTTCTATAAAATGAGGTTTCAGCCAATTGAAGAATTTATTAGGAATGATTGAGGGGTTCTGAGTTGGCAAGCAATTTGAGAATGTAAGTTGTAGAAAGAAACAACATTATACATTGTGCTCCATATCCGGGGCAGACAGTACAAACACACTCAAATACATACACATTTGGGCTTTAGAGAGCCCCTTCAGCTATGAGCGGTGGTTTTTTTTCAAAGTAGCCATTGGCCGGAAGGGCTGTTCTCAAAGTCCTGGATTTTCATGGACGGTTAAATGGGACTTAAAGTAACCCCCTATTGTAACCTCCCCAATGTGCTGCCCCACGCACAGTCACTTTGTCTCATCCAAGTGCAAGATCTATTGGCTTTACCAATGCTTGTTTGGTGCAGGCTGTCTGTGTTACGTCTGTGGCACATTTTCCTCACTGCTGTAGTTAGTACTACAGGAGAAGGCTTCATCCCAGACTCTAGAGGCACAGTGCAGCCCAATGAGAACCGAGAGACCCTCCCAGGCGGGACCGATTAGTGGTGGAGTAGCTGTAATGACACTATAAAACACGAATAGAAGGTGCCATATTGGGGTTTTTTACCTAACAGAAATAGGGGAGCACATTTCCTGTGTTGGCATTAGGGTCCACTTTGCCCTAGCTGGACCCTCTTCCTGCAGCATGAATAAATCATGGCATAGCCCAGTCTAAAACTTCTTACCTGTTTGCATCTGATGAATAGATGGCACAAGTGGGGCTGTCAGCTTTTTTGCTCAACGGCAGCCAACATGTGCATGGCAATTTCAAATCCTGTGGAATTAGGGGGAAAACGGAACCTATATTAGTTTACCTGACACACATGCACTCTGCAAGACTATAAGTGGCCAGGCGTCCGAACCACCACCGATCTCACAGATAAGTTAGTCCTACTCATGACTGCTAGGTTGACGCCTCTGCCACCACAACCGACACCACCTCCTTCCTTTTCCTCACCCACATCCCATCCAGATTCGGATAGCAGCAGTCCATTATCTCGGTCACGCTCGGTTGTCACCATATATATATATGGTTGTAAAGCAGATGAGTGGGTTAAGAGTTGTTGGATATATAATCATTGGGATCTGTGGGATATATAATCATTACTACACAGATTTTTAAAACCATTTGCTCAAATGTCAACTCTAAATATGTAATAACTTTTCTAAATACTATTTTTAAAATCTCCAAATAACCTACCACATTTTGGTCACAGAAATTGGTAAGTATGCTGTTCATGCGTTACATCTCCAGATCCTTTATTGCACGACAGGTATCCTTTTCACCTCTTTTTCGTCCCCACAATACTTTAGAGCAGTTCTCAAGCTGTATTAACCAATAATTACGAACAATCATTTAAATACCTTAAATATAGATTCTGCTTTTCTCTCCAGTTACAGATGGTGTCCAATGAGCTTATTGATTTAGCTGTTTTTAAAAAGCACAATCCAGACAGGAGTGGGTGATGTCCATTTCAAAACACATATCCCTGTCCAGGCACCTGTTTGCCTATGAGATAAAGCTCGTAAGGTCAAGCCTGCTGAAATTAAATGGGGGCTAAAAAGGATCGATTAATAGTGTAACCTGCTGATTTGGGTTTAGAGCACACTAAAGGCAGCATGTTGATCCCGCTTGAAAATGGAAACTCGCAATTGGAGATAGTTATCACACCCACAAAAGTTCAGAACCCCAGGGTTCCTTACTTTTTTAGGTGGAATAAGTTCTAGCATCACCTTCCAGCGCGCTCCTGCTTGTTCACCTATGGTGTCAGGTCCTGGGTGTCAGATCTGAGAGTGGTCTTCAGTGTTAGCATTTTTCCACTCTGAAGCGTTAACTATATGTATTGGTAACATTGTGAAGTGCTAGTTTAATACATTCTTCTGCAGCTGCAATGTGTCCCATGTTTCAGCCGGTGGCCCCCAGATCCTGGGACCCGGGGTTCTGAGAACCATCTGTCGGATTTTGCTGCAGCAGCAAGCTGTTTGGTCATAGCTGCCTCTCTAGGCCTGAGTTGTTAGTTCTATGTGGATTTCAGCAAGGCCTCTCAGCGCACCACCACACTGGGTGCTTGGGAGAGGACGCTGCTCAAAGCATATCCGTGTGGAACTTTATCTTCAGAGTGTATCCATAAGGAACTGAGGAGCACAGAACAGTTTTGTCATTACCAAGGCTTGTAAATGATAACTGTTACTAATACCCAATTTAATAGTATACAATATATTGACCTCCAAGCTATGAAAGGCTGAGGTGGCCCTATCTGGATACATAAACATGACTTTCAGATGAGTAGGTAATAAATATATTCAAAGTGACCACATAACTTAAAGAGCCATCTTGCCTATTTTAAAGCTTTTCATTAATTCATGCAATTCAATCAACCGGAGCCGTGGAGTATAACAAAAGAAAATGGGAGCAATACGTCTTGTGTAGGCAAACAAAAGCGTGATGTGGCACAAAAAAAAGGATCTTGCATATGGCTCCAAAATACTATATGTGACACTGACTCAACTGATAGAGCTGTTTAAAAATCATAAGCTTATTTTGTACTGTCTCATTTTTTTCCAAATGAACATACTCATGCAATCAGTTGAGCCTAACCAAAGGTGAGAAAGCTGTCATTGCCCTCCACTACCTTTCTAGGTACTCAGTCTTAGATGGAAGGTGACCTTTTAGGTCAACATGGCTTTCTGGCCACCTGTGAATGTCATGACCATCAGGGTGATAAGCAGTACTTGTGGTCAGAGTATGAGGGGGGTTTGCGACAGGCTCATTCAAGGTTGAGAGGCATAGGTATTGCTAAGTCTATGGTTTCTGACATTTAGTAGTATAGAACAATATATCTTGAACATTGATTTCCCATTTCTAATATTGAATGTAGATCTAATCAATGTTCTACACTTCTAAGATGGTAGCTGAAATGGCGAGTGTGGGGTGTATTTTTGGCAACAACCAAGATGTCACACATAGAGTAAATCTATTCCAAGAAAGAACAAATGTGTACTAGTATGTGGGGAATATCTTTAAATTCTAGTTGATGAAAGCATATACCATTAAGAACCTTGCTTCCCATGGGCATTTTTTGTCTTCTTGCATCTCAGTTTGAAGGCTGAATTGTGCTACGATCAACCCAGGAAATCCTCACATTAGCCGTAATTGCTGGAGTTCCATCATCAGGGTTTGTGAGGACCTGGGCAGTTTTTCAAAGGAGGTATTGTTTCATGACTGATTCCATTGAATTGAAGTTATATTTCCGACTGTGGGATGAAAATCTCCCATTCTTTCTAAAGACTTTAAACAAAGTACTTGATTTAACTTTCTGAAGGACTGCAAATTTCATTTTATTTTATTCAAGCTACTTGAAGGACAGTTTCCACGTGCATATATCACTACATCTCAGAAGACTGAGACTTTGTACTAACATTTCATATTATATGTTGCATGCAAACCATTTGTATTCACATGCACAAATAGCTGCAGAGTGTTGCCCAACTCTAAAAGGCCTATTATGCACAGTAGTTTAGATAGTCACTTCCAGAGACTATTTAGTAATGTTTTTTTGTTTATTTCCTGATGGACTGGAAAACATGATATGACTCCATACTGGGTTCAAAACATGGTCGATGCAGTGACGTGTTTTTTCCCAATTCCTCATTCCACTTTTGTTCTCAGCAGTGACTTCGTAGCCTCCTTGGTGTACAAGGTGAGTGGACGGTGCATCGTTGAACCCCAGAAATCCTTGTAGAGCAACCAAGAGTCTGACATGGCATGAGCAGCAAAGGCCTATTTCAATAAAGGAGATAGAGTGAGTTGAGGTACAATAGATACACAATCGTTAGAGGTTCACTTAACAATCCAACATTCAGCCAAAAATGTCAACAGTGCAATTGGGAATCAAATAGTAAAACCGCTCAACATAAATGTTAAATCAAATTGCAAAAGTGCACAAAATACACTACACAGTCATACAGTAAGACTGTACAATAAGGTGATAAAACCAGGGCACCTACAATAAACACTATACACCAGGCTTCTTCAATGAGTAGCTCATGAGCTACTGGTAGTTCTCTATGAGTAGCTGTCCTCAGTCTCCTGTGTGCAGCTCAGCTTACTAAATTTGAAGTTTTTGTTTCGTTGAATTGATATATGAATAAGAAAAATTAAAACGACTGTATTTGAGATGAAAATTACTGTATTTTCAGAGCTCATAAGTTGTTTGATGACAAATGGTTGAATTTTCTAAATGTATTTAAAGCTGATATTTCAGTAATAAATTGTGTGGCTATGGGAAGGCTTATTACTAAGAATATTACATTGCTGCCGGGGCCATTGCAGCAAATGATACGTATTACCCATGTAAGGGCATTCTAAGTTGTGAAAACTTTTTTTACATTACTGCTGGCAACTCTGCTGATGCACTAAGGTAATCTTGTCTGATGTGGTCACTCCTACAACACTAATAATAGTAGTTTAGGATGAGTTTCATTGAACAAAAGTAGCTCTTAGTATAGAAAAGGTTAGAGACCCCTGCCATACACTGTTCACGATCACAAACAACTAACAAACTGAAACTGAACAAAGGAACCAAATTGTCATAACAATTACGAGAAAATGAAGGATCACGATATTCCCACCCAAGCTGAACTACTTAAATTCAAAAACCTTTATTGAAATCCTGCTGATCACGGATACATAAGGGTGGGTGTCCCTGCCCACTCCAACACACCCAAAACACACCTGCTATACAGTGGTAGGCAGCAAATCAACTGCAAAGACAACTCTAGCTGACAAGTAGCTGATTGATTTTATTTGGCTTGCCCGGGCATGCTGCTTTTTAAAAGAAATAACAATTGCCGTATCTCAGGCAAACATACAGATTGGTCCGTGACCTCACTCTCTTCCCAGTGGCTCTCTCCCTGTCCCTCGAGACATGCTCCTGGTGACGTTCACGGTTGACAGATGAGCCTTATCCATTAGAGACTGGGCTCAGCTGCTCAAGTGTCATGGCTTCCACCTCAAAGCTTTCTGAGGTCTTCCAAAGCGAAGGTGACATCAGCTCTCCACTTAAGGGGCCGGAGCTGTTTAACAAGCAAATTGTGCACTGACCTTGGAGACCCCGTTTCCCTCGACCGACCTTGAAAAATTGCCCTGTTTCAACCTGCGCTGCTCAACACCCAGAAGCATTTCAATCCGCTATTTTACCAAGACCAGAAACCAAAGAAATTTTAGTCACAAGAAACGTTGCACATTTGATGCAAATTGTCATATGTGGTTGCACAGCGATTTTTCAAAAGCAATCAAATGTGTTCCTCCTGCTGAAAACAGTTTGAATTATAAATCCTTCTTACATGTACAATCGTGTGTTGTCATTTAATTACATATATAAACTCATATATTTAATTTAAAAATTGCATTCCCAAGTCAAATACGGATCACTGCTCGAGGAGTAAAATAATTGCTTGTAGTGAAAAGACTAGATAGAAAGATGGATAGATTGATGTCCAGATGGATGTATAGATGATCGAAATACAAAAATACATTATTTGAATTGGGTGCAGGAAATGACGGAAGAACTTAAAAAGGGCATTCAATAGAGTTAACCATCTAAAAGGCCCTGACAAGGATATTGCATCTTCAACTTGCATAGCATCACTTGCCGAAGCCTGCCAGTGCTACAATTGTCCTAAATTAGGTACATATATATGTACTTTAGCACCCGGTCATGAATACCCCCTCATGCTACCCCTTTAGTTTCCAAGGTTTCCTACACGCGTGTCAGGTATTTTACTTTTGTCTTGTAGTGCACCCTGAATAGTTAGTTTTAATTAATAGGTACGTATGTGAAAATAAGGGTACCCCTGCTAAAATTTCCTAACTCAGGGCGAGAATATCAGTTTGCTTGCTTGTCTGTAAATCCGTAATCGGATCCCTATAGTACTACATATCATATCGCAGCACTTGATTAACTGACCGTTCAACTTGACATGTGTCACCGTCTCTTTCAACTATAGGTAAACCTCCAACATCCAGGCTGCACAAATTGCGCTGCATAAAGTAACTTTATGTTACCTTACAGAAATGTAGGTCACAATTTTAAGAGCCATCTAAACATTGTCTTATCTTTGTTTCTGTAATAGGCTTTTTCAAATTCTAGTATTACCATGCTTTTGCCATTTGCTGCCATTGGTCAGACCATTTTTTGGTGCCTTTAAGGTAAATAAATTCTCCACTAGAGTTTCCTATTTTTCTTTCAGTACTGGTTGCTCATGCATGCATCTAGTGGTGTGGAATTCAGCCTATCAGTAATTTGAGAGCAACACATATATAGAAACTGTGCTGTTACACTTCAGGTTTCCATCTTGGTCAAATTTTTTCGTAACCTCTATTGGCCATCCTAAAATGACAGCTGGTCAAGGCATCTTTACAACTCTGCTTCATCGGCGATACTCTATATATTCCTACTTATTTCACTCTTAGTGTTTCTTTTCTGTCCTGTGACAAGTTCTTTAACAGAAAGTCTATTTTTTTTAAAAGTAATTCTGACTCTTTATTGGGCGGAAATTGTAGTAGGACCTACTCATGTTACTTACATGGTCTTTTTCTAAATGCACCCTGTTTAGGTTTCATTATTAATATTTACATGGCTTCCTGATGAAGGCACATCGCCGAAACACGCGTAGGATATTGAACTTTCAAGAGCCATGCCAAAGATGACTGTCCTTCAATGAATTGAAGTGATTTGCTTTGTATAATCCATATCTTTCTTTTTATAAAAAATATCTAAACTTTGTATGACATTTTCATATACAATATTGTGTACTATTAGGCACAGTGTGTATGTATTAGCATGTCTGAATGTTCACCTTAAGAAACATGGATCCCCAATGTAGCGAAATCTATTGAATACATCACCATTGTGCACATTGAGATATTATATTCAGGGGAAAACATCTCTTGTCTCCTTTTTATTACTTATACTGAGATAAAATTGTCTATATAAATAAAAAACAATAACAAATATTTTTGTTACCTAACAATTGGGTGGATATATATTGTTTATGTAAACCCTAGGTCCACGTTTGTAACCAATTTCCTAAATGTTTTGCTTACAACTAATTTGTAGGTATGACCATACACTTTATCTAGTTTGCAGAACCAAGGTATGATCTATGTGTCTATAGAGGACATGAGTAAATGGAGACACCATGGGGAATATTCTCAAGAACATGCGATAATCATCATCAAAATAGTTTAACACAATATTTCGTATCGCCATCTATCGCGGGAAAATTACTCTGTGTTAACGTCCTATTCACAGCACGGCAGAAACATGCAATAGTTTCCTGATAACGTGTCAAATGTCCGCAAGAAAGTCACCGGGACGGCGATAAAATCTAAACGTGAATGCAATCGGAGTGCTGGGGTGGACAATGGAAGAGGTCAAGAGGCGCGGGAATAAGGTGAAGCGCAAAACCAAGCTGAAACTCTGCAACATCCAGAAGACAGCAATGCAGACTGGAGGTGGGAGTCCAGCACCACAGGAGCAGCTGGACGAGATGGAGGAAATGGTGTGCACAGTCATCAGTGTGGAGGCGGTGGCAGGAGTTGGGTGACTGGAAACTGCTCGACAGGAGCGGACACAACAGCAAGAGGGTGAGTAATGATCAGGGACTGGGGGAGATGGGTACAATGGCACATATGCACAATTAAGCATAGCACAGTGCACACCCACAATGACTCTGAAGCATGTCCATGATCCCCTTGGCACACTGCAGCACACCTAGAAACTTCAAGTAGGCACCCGTCATCAATGTGCCCAGCAGGGCCCTTCGCACACATGACTAATCTCACAACAAACCCATGCACATGTGCTGAACCCAGCAAAGCTGTGGGTCCGTGACCCACACTGACAATGCATGTGACACTGCATGGTGATTAGCATGGCTGCAGCCCCATTATCATGACATGGTACACGCCACAACACTGAGGTGGCTGAGTGTGGACCGGATCAGTAAAGGAGCAGGTCACACTTTGACACATCCACGTGCACAAACAACCCCTGACGTCAACAAGACATCTGTGGACAAACAATGCCCAAGAGTCCCAATTCCCACCAAGAGCCCAATTTACCCAGGTTTGCAACAACTCAGCACTGTATAAGCACAAAATTGAAAGAAACACTGGCTGAAAGGGATAAGGGCCAGCAAAGTCAGAGCTACAGGGGTGACTCTCCCATAATGCAGCACACACATAAGAAGCAGAGCACATCAACATTGACAACAATGTGGTACAAACTGCAACACGCTCACAACAGATCAGAGGACACAACTGTAGCCGCTTGTGTATAGAACTGGCCAATCACATCTGGCATAGCAGGGAATTGTGAGATGATGATGTTCAAGTACAAACACACATCTGTGATTTTGTTGAAATGTCCACTGTCCCACATCAAATAGGCAAATCCTCCCAAACAGTCACAATGTACATTGTCATACAGTCTGTATGTAAACGTGTACAATGCATCCACATACATGTGAACACAATGTTAAACTGCATTTCCCCTTCACATTGCAGAGGGAAAATCAACACCTCCTGCAGAGCAGACCCAACAACTCTTTACTGATGACGAGGAGGACCTCCCCACCTTTGACACCGACACCCTCTGACAGCTCATGGACACCCTCAGCACCCCACCCCCAGGAGCAGGGCAGTCCAGCTGCATCGGGGAGACCTCACCCCCTGCACAGACCACACAGCAGGAATCACCAACTACCAAGGCTCTCTCCCAGGACCCACACAAACAACACATGGCCTTCCAACAACGTGTGCAAGGGTGCCAGGAGAAGATGGCTGATCAGGTGCAGGTGGGGTTTGACCACATGGCAGCCAACCTAGATGCCATACGTGGGTGTCTAAGTCCCATCAGAGACCACTTATAGTCCCTAACGGACACCCAAAGTCTGCTTCATGTTCTTCAACGATCCATGAATAACATTGCTTGAGTCCTGACTCAGAGACAAGGACAACTGTGTAGTCAGAGGGGCACCAGCGGTGTCATCAGGGATTTGGGACACATGCGGAGGACCATGGAGGACATGGAGCGGGTGAAGACGGAAATAATGGCTGCCACAGAAGCATACCAGCGTGATGTAGCTGAGATCTACCATGCCCTGCAGACCCTCATCATGGCATTGCTGCCACAAGGGCTGGCGCAGAGGAATGCTGCTGCTGCTTTGACATCCACATCTCAGCCCCCTGATGTGTCAGTGGCCCACAGTGCTAGAGACAGAACACCACCACCCACATGTGAGGCACATGAAACATCAGAGGATGAAGATGCGGATGATCCTGCTGTACTGGTAAGAAGGAAGCAGTAGTATTTATCTCCGCCATATGGCCTGTTTCTGTTTGGTTCTGCCCTCTTCATCATCACCTTCTACTGTCCCCCGATGCACTCTGCGACACCTACTTTGGACCTCCACATGGACTGCCATATTCTGTTTGGTCACCAATGAGACAGCTGTAAGACTGCTTACTGAACCCTTCTTCTTCCGATGTACTTGTCATTTCCTGAAGGACTTTGGCTGGCCCTCGACGGGCCAACAATGGAAAGTGGGTTTTACATGGCCCTGTACTGCTCCAGCAACAACACCCCACTGACTGTGCATTAAACATTCAAATTCACACAGATGTGTCATGTCTATGATCATTCAAGTCTGAAAGTATGGATGAATGTAGGGTCAGTGATTCCCCCTTACATCCATGTTGCTGATGTTGTGGGACTTGAGTCACAGGGTGCAACATTATCGATTGCGGTCCGGGAGGCGCCGACACTACAACAGAGACACACGCATTAGTTACTTCCTTGTCCAGTCCTGAATGGAACCACGCCGAGAGACCCAGGGTCATTGTTCACACCCCTATGCTGGACTGGCATATGCCAGGCCAGCCCACTCCGCTTACACTTACACGGGGGGGCGACAACGCTACATGTCCCAGGTCTTCCCTGTAGTGATCTGCTTATCACAGGTCTAGTTGCCAGCATGCCACAGCCACTCCCTGAGGCCTGGTTTATACCAGGCCAGGCGCACGTGCTTGAGGCCATTTCCACTATCTGTCGGAGAGTGTCCATGGGGTCAATATTTATGCATGAGGGCCTAGGGCTCTACCACATCACATTCCCCACTGCCAAGGTGACATGATGTTGTCTGCACCACGCAACTCAATCATAAAGGGCCCATGACTTGCGGTGCACTGAGTTAGTGGCACCAGAGCTGAGCAGGTGTGCAGCCTGCGACGATTGATAGACCTTGATATGCCACCCTGCCAATCAAGGTTTGATTTGAATTGGGAGGACCACGTGCACGCCAAAGGCAGCAGGCTGCACAGACATGACTCTGTGGCGCGGATCCACAGGGTGCGCTTGTAACCTGTGCCGCGGAATCCAGCGATGGCTGAGGAGGTTGCACCGGCATGTGGTGGACCCTGTTGGAGACACGCCGGTGGCGGCAGGTGAGCATTGAGGCCTGGGTGCTCAGGGTCAGGCAGTCATCACTGGGCGGCGGACGTAGGAATCATGCACACTGCCTGGGAAGTTTGCGACAACATTGGTGAACAGGCCCTTGTGGTCCAATTTTGCCTGCACATTGATGGAGTGCGTGTGGTTTCTGTTGCGCTGATTGTGTGCACTTTTGGCAGGGGGCACAAGTAGCACATGTGTCCAGTCAATGGCCCCAACACGTGTGAGAAGCCTGCTATGGCGTAGTTCCCTAGCTTGGTCTTCAGATGTTCCTGTGCAGTGTGGGGGAAGTGAAAGTGCAGGGGTATCAAGCTAATATAAACATTTATGCTTACAGGTATGATAAATCCTGCCTGATGAAACCGCAACAGAAGTTTGTGTGGTCATAACCTTCCTTTCCTTTCCTACAAAAGTTACGACCACACAAACTTCTGTTATGGTCTTTTTGTGCAGCAATGATCATACATGTAAGCATTCTTGTTTGTCCAAGTGCAATACACTGCACCAGATTAAGTTTTTGACTATATGGACGCTTGACCATTGTCACCATTTATCTAACAGGTTTCTGAATACGGACTTTCGGAATATGGAATTGTATTGGGGAGTTCCCCAACCATATGCAGTTAATTGGATCTCCAAATTGCCCTGCTGAAGTTTCCAATTGGGAATGGAACGCGTTGGCTGATGTTTTCGTGTTGTTAATTAATGTTTTTCTAATAAATAACAGTTTTTCCACTACTGTTGACTACTGGACTTCATGACATGGCACACACCCATTTCAGAAACTACAATCTTGGAACTGGAGAACAGAGGCGCCAGGCAACGGCTGGGGTTGGGGTTGGTTGCGCAGGAACACTACGAATTGGGAATAGCGTGTGGTGCGGATACAGGGGCCGCCGTTGCTTTTGTGGACATGCATCCAAGACATGTGTGAGGAAGTTTGATAGGGGTGGCTGTAAGACTCCTCTGACTCTGGTAGTTGTTGTTTGGAAGGTACCAGAGGTCAACAAGTGCAGCACAATCAGCAGCCTTGCCTGCGGAGGGATGTTGGTTGTCTGTTGTGTTGGTACCGTCAGCCTGTGGCCATTGTAGGTCAGGATGCGGAGGATCGTTGTCCTTTTGAGCCTGTAGTGGGCAATGACATTCTCTGATGTTAAGTCTCTGAGGTTGGTGCATTTTCTGAAGGTCTGCTGTCTCTTCTTCTGCGCTTCCTCAGTGGTAGTCAGGGGCGGGGGATCCTGAGGGGGGGCGGGGGGGGGGGGGGGGGTCCTGGAAGTGCTCTTGGGTCTCCAAGCTGCATGATCTGTGTCTCCATGACATGTGTTTGTCTTCAGATATGCCTCTGGGCTGGGCTCCCTTTCATACTGCAGGTTGTCATCCTGTTTTACACCAGTAAAAGGCAGGTGTTAAATGCCTGCAGCTAACGTGCCTTATCGCCTGTTTTTGGAGTTCATTGTGGTACTTGTAGCTCTGCTCTGTGATTCTTCAGTCTTGCATCCATTCCAGACGGTGTCAAAAAACTGCTCATATATGAGATGCCTCAACTGTTGAGAGGCTTTAAAATCTTACTTTTCTTGACACTCTCTTTACTAACATACCCGTACATTCTCTTCACGCTCTTCTCAGTTTTCACACTCTTGGGTGCTCTTTATCATGAACAAAAACCACAAATGTGGAAATGGATGTTTAATTGGAGGAACAACAACAAACATTATTTCACCTATGTTGCCAAAATAAGTAGATACAAAATCCTATGGTTCAAATGGCAATACACACGATCACAAATTAACAAACTAGCAACTCAATAGTGATTCCTCATCAATCAAAAATATTCTAATGTATGCAAATGTATTTAATAATAGTTATTAACACAAAGATACAGATATGCATTCCTTGCCAGTGACATGTCATCATTCATTTAAATTTTGAGCAAAAGAATATTAAGAAAATTATTCACAAAATCAGTTCAAATCGTTTTTAATGTGTTCATCCCTAATAAATGCGGCACTGAAGTGAATGGAAAGGGATAGAGAGAACCATGGGGTAGATTTAGAGTTTGGCAGATAGGGTACTCTGTCACAAATTTGGTAGAGTCCCTTCTGCACCAAATTGATGGTTCCTATACCTTATTTAGGTCATCCACCTTTCCTTCAAAGGAGCCCCTGTTGGCTCCGTCAAAAGACAACTTCTGACAATGGCCCTATGGAGAAGGGCCAGTCTGAGGAAGAGCATTACACTGGCCACCCTATTTAGGATAAACAATGTGATGTCTCTTTTTTCTGTCCCTCAAGGTACAGAGATCATCATTGGAACGGTGGTGATCTCTAAAACTTGCAGATGGTAGTCTGTTATGGTGGTGAACATATTGTCTGCCATCCTGACTGACTGTACTTTATCTTCCGAACTCTGGATCAGGCACCATGGGTCATATTTACAAACAATGTCAGAGCTCAGTGTTAAGCTTATTTTGGCAACGCCTCACTCTGACATTTTCAAAATGCAGGGATATGTTGAAATTCAAACGAGTAGGGGGCATCCCTGTGTTGATCCCAGCGCTAGTGCTAAAAAAGCTAGCAAAGATGCCTGCACTGGGGCAATTGTTTATGTGCAGGAAGGCACACCTTCCAGCACATAAACAATAAATAATGGTGATTTGCTCTTTCTATGTGTGCTGCAGAATGCAACACACATAGAAAGAGCAAAAAACATGGAGAAATTATTAATTTCTCCTCACATTGCCATTCTAAGACCAGGTATTCCCTGGCCTTCGCTTTGGTGCTGGCCAAGCCTTGTAAATGTGGTCAGTGTAAAAAAGCAATGGGTGCTGCGGTGGAATGCCCACTGCAACACCCATTGCACGCCCCTTTGCAGCAGAGGACTGGGGTGGGAAGGGGCATACTTACAAGGTGGGGTTAAGCAGCTCCACCTTGTAAATATGAGGAATGCCTCTATGCCACTGGAGCATCATACAAAGTAATGCTCCGGTTGCTTTAAGGGCTTGTATGCCCCATGTCTTTAACCCCTTCACTGCGGCGGCTATTCCGCCGCAGTGTTAAGGGGGCGGGGCGGAAATGCGGCAGGCGCATGCTGGTGACGGAACCGCTCCGTCACCAGCGTCGGTTGCGCTGTGCTTATGACGGAGCAATTCCGTCATGGCCCCGCCCGCTCAATAGAACGCTCAGCGCAGGCGCGGAATCCGCGCCGTGCAGGAGCGTCTGGCGGGCCATGACGGAACCGCTCCGTCATCAGCACAGCACCACCGCAGCTGATGACGGAGCGGTTCCGTCATCAGCAGGGGAGGGGTTAAGAATACCTTCAGATTGTGAAGATTGATCATATACATACTGTTTTTATTCTAAAATGCCAATGATTTACTTTCTTTAGCAGCAAAAGATATAAGCACCTTTCTATGCATTATTGTATGCTTAGTGTCTATTTCTCATCCAGAATATTAGAGGTTGCTGCTGCAAGCTACATCTTAATTCTGCATATGGCGCCGTTGAGCAAAACTGCTCTAATACATCATAAATACAGCTTCATAGCACTTACAATTAGTTTATGATATGCCACAATCACTCAGTCAGGCAGTTTACTGAAAGGTACAGTGCGGTTGTTTCATGAAAGAGTAAGTGGTGCATTTTACAGTAGCAGAACTGTAATGCTTGCCAATTGCTTAGCTATTTTTTAGACAGAAACATTTATTTTTCATTTACCTTATCCCTTTTCTGTCCTTGGTAAATAGGTTTACTGGACAGTAATGTAGATGTATTATACTGATAATGTAGCTAAGTAGATGAAAATCGTTGTTTGCCACGCATTTCAAGAACATTTTCTGACTTTGAGTACAGTTTTCATTTTTTGTATTAAAAGCTATGCAGTTAGTCTAGAGAATACCGGAGACGCACTCACACATCTGAGCATCAGGAAGATAGAAAGAAGGCCCTGGACAAAACCAGATGCAAAGCGGGATAATCTGAAGAGAACAGGAATAAGGCATCTGTAAGAACATAGGGCCTCATATGAGAAATGACGCATCAATGCGTGAAAGCAGCGATGCGTCACTTCTCAGTGCGCACTCCTTGCGTCATGATTGATGCGTCATATTTACAGTATGACGCATCATGTCGCAAGGAGTTACAGATATGTCAGTATTTCTGACGTATCTGTAGGCGCAAAAGTGACGCATTGTTGGAGTGTGTCACAAAAGTGACGCAAATCCAGGAATGTGTACTTTCACATTGGCAAGTCTCATGTTGTTAGTGCCTGCGTCAGTCTTACGCCTGCCATGATGCAGGCGTAAGATTTTGACGCATTAGCGGCCCAGAAATGGCGCAGTGAAATCTTATAGATTTCACTGATTTACTTCTACGACCCTTTCTTGCGTCAATACGCCCCCCTTGCATACATTATACCTGGCGCAGGTATAATATGGCGCGGGGGTTCACAAAGTGACACATCTACCTAGATGCGTCACTTTGTAAATATGGCGCAACAAGGCGCATTTTTTACACCACTCGTGCGTCACAAAAAGTGACGCACCGGCGGTGTAAAAGTGACGCATGGCCTCATAAATGAGGCCCATAGTGTTTGTAATAACTCCTCATGTGATAGGGACAGATTTGGCATAAACACACTTGAGATCAAAGGGGATCTGTGAAAGCCAGAGGTAACTGATCCCTCGAGAGAACTAGGGTTAGATCTGTTGAATCCCCAGCCCTCTTGCTGTTTAACCATGTCCTTGTGACCATGCAATAAAAATTCAGTGGATCCAGAAAGACATTTTTAAATCCCTTACTCACTGTCTCTGCACTCTGCCCCTCATTAATCTGTATTCTCTTACACTCATCTTCTGATAAAAGCACCTCAGCTCCTCTCCTCAGGGAGTCCTAGCCCATACCACGGTGTGAGGAGGGGACACATATGATGAAGCATGACAACTAACGGTGAGTGAGGGTTCTTTTCCTGAAGGGAATTTCTTCCTCCTTTTCTCTATACACTGCATAGACTATTTTCCGTTCTTTTCTTCTCCTCTTGTTTACGTACAGCCAGACGGACTTTTGTGTGTTTGGGATAGTGATAGATTTTACATAAACAAGTTCAATGCAATTTAAATGAAAGAAATGTATTTGGGTTGTTGTGGCTCCCGATATTTGCTCTAGTTTGTCCACCAGCAGAGCATTCCTTACCTTTATAATTGTGGTTTCCGTAATGGTCCCCTGTGATTCCCAACCCTTTCCTGCTCCTTTTCGTTTAGTTTGTTGGCTGGTTGGCTTATGTTTCAATCCGCAGGTGTACACCAGCAGCTGACAGATTTCAGAGGGCCTCCAGGTTCTTCATGGGGTTCGTCACAGGCTTTATGTGCACACTGGTAAGCAAATTCCTATCTTTTATTGAGTTTGTACATCCTTGATATTTTGTGCATGATGCCAAAATCTCCTTGGGTGCACCACCCACAAGATGAGACACAATGAAGGCCGGTCTTGAGATGAGAATTAACATCACCTTCTACCAGTCACTAACAAAGTGTGGTCCCCAGCTCTTCCATTGTTTTGTTTTCTCCTTTTCCATGGGCATGCACTAGTGAGCCTGATAAAGCTCCAAGGGAAGATTCTATTGAAAGAGTGGGGTTAATGTCAAAGTTGCCTGCTGATATCTCACACGTCACCATTAATCTTGACAGGGTGTTAGAGAGCAGATGTAACTGGAAGGAACTCAGAGCTTGGAAAAGCAAAGTATTTGACAATAGTTTGCGACTGTTGGACTCAGCCCTTTTTGCAGGGTCATCCCTGAACTTTTTGCCTTCCTCCTGGTTATTTCCCTGACCTGGTGTTGGTGGTTTTAGGACTCTGGGCACTTTAGCACTGCTGTCCAGTGTAAAGTGTGTGTGCTCTCTGTGGTATTTGTTTACAAATTAAGGGACGGGGGCTTTTTACTCTTTCATGATAGTAGAGATGCTAAGATTGGTCTACACTTGTTTGGCGTATTTAATTTACCTACCAGTCCCCAATAAAGTGGTATCTCATATACCCGGGGCCAGTACAATAAATGCTACTGGTGGGCTTGCAACGCTGATTGCGCCACCCTCCAAAGTAGCCTTTCAAACCTGTTTCCGGCCTCTGCCATTGCAGGGCCTGTGCGAGCAGTTTACTGCCGCTGTGACGTGCACTCAAAATGGTTGCCACGTCTGTGACCACCCTTTTACTGCATGTCAGTCACCCCTAAGATAGGCCCTAGCTAGCCCTATGGGCAGGGCACATTGTAGGTAAAAGGTAGGACATGTACCTTAAGTGGGTGACATGTCCTGGTAGTAACAAACAGCCATTTTTGGTTTCTCACTGCTGTGAGGCTGCCCTCTCATAGGAATGCATTGGGGATTCCCTGATAAGTGTTTCAGTGGTAAGTCCTGATATGAGAGGAGCAGCGTGGTCAAGTTTGGTATGTTTGGATTAGTGATAATAAATGCTGAGTAATGGTATGCGCAGATTTCTTATCACTATTTTAGAAATGCCACTTTTAGAAGTTGGCCTTTCTGTGTGCTATGTGCCTCTGCCTGCCTGATGTGTATTGCATGTCTGGCTCTGGAGTGACAGGGGCTGGTGAGGTGTGTGGCTCCAGAAGGGCTGGGTGAGTCAGTACTAGGCTGATTCGGCAGATCTGCATTTGGAGTATTGGGAGGAGTAACCCCTGAACCTGAATAGGTCTGTGCCTGCCTTGTTCAATGCTGGCTCCGCCCTCCTGTGGTGTGTCTGAGGATTGAGCCCAACCTGACAAAGGAGGGTATGAGCCCTGCAAACAAAGTGCTTCAGTACCCCCCCGGAACCAGTTCGGACTCGTTCCCCAAGCCCTGTGCCAGGGCAGAACAAAGACAAACCCAGTATAAATAACGGGGCTGTGACCCAATGTGGATGTGCTTACTTGGGACCTGCTTGGACCAGGGTGAAGAGAACTGTTGGGTCCCAGAAGGAACCGCCACAAAGAATTGCCCCTCTGCTAGAGGGCCCTGTGAGGTGGCCTGCCTGGGCCTAGGTCTGCCCCTCAAGACTGTGGGGCTCAGTGTGTGGTGAGGGCTGGATTCTCTTCCCTCAGGGCTTGGGGGGATCCTGTCCTGCTGCATTCAGCATACTTGGTGCAAAGAGAGGACAGGATTCCTTGATGGTGCCTCCACCTGGCTGTGGGGAGCGCTGCATGTTTTTGTACCCCTAAAACGAGGGGGGTACTGCCTGCCAGAGGCATGTGGTGTGCACTTTTCCTTTGTTTTCCCCCCAAGTGCATGGTGAGCTCTTCATTGCCAAAACCAGGGCACTTTCCCTTACCCGAGGGGAGGAGCATTTGTGTGGCTCTGCTCCCTGCTGAATGGGTGGGGAGCGATGCGCCTGAAAGCTGTTTTAATCAGGAAGCGCATGTAGAGCACTGTAGGCACTGACTCAAGGGTCCTGTTGGTTCTCGAAGGGTGCGCTGTGCTGAGAAGACCTCCAGGTCCGCTCAGTCTGAGTGAGCCGGAAGTCAGGCAAACCTGCGGCCAGAGACTACTGCGGAGAAGAAAAGGCAGAGGGGACGCTGCCGACGGAGACCTCGCTCCGTGTCCCGCTGCCGCTGGGTCCTGACAGGAGAGCTGGTATCTAATGAGACCAGTGTTAGCAGCTGCACCGCCTGATCGAGGAAGCTGTGGGGGAGGAATAGAGCTGTGGAGACCCGTCTGATTTCCTCATCGGCTGTCTAGGAAATGAAGCCTCAGTGAGTGGGGCTGAAGCTGGAGTATTGTTGGTGCCATGAGTAGGCACTGGAAGAGCCCCTGTGGAGGAGGCCCTCAAGGCACGGTTGGTGCCAGTGCTTTCTTTTCTGTCACAGCTGCACCTCAAGAGCGCGGGCAGCTGCAACAAAGGTGCATTTTTTGTTCAAAAGTCCCACAGTGGGGCTTCAGAGGCACAGTGGTGCCACCGCTGATTTTCCCAGCTGCACCGCCAGAGCGCAGGCAGCTTCAACAATGGGTACATGCTTTTTCTAATAGCGAGGAAGGGGTGAGATACACCCAATGCCCCCTTGTGCATTACGCACATCTTTCTGCTGCATTGGCAGCTGGAGGGCCTGGTGGAAGGCCCTATGATTATCAAGCCCTGACCCTTTGCACAAAGGGCAGTTGGGGCAGCTCAGATGGGCCCAGGGGAAGGCCAGTTGGCCTGGGGTCATTTTTGTGGTATTGGTAGGGCGCAAGGCCCTAAAAGGATGCTTAATGTGTTTATGCCTGAGGTGATGTATGCACCTAGGGAGTGTTACTACAGTGCACTTCTAAATGTGATTTATGCCTAAATGTGTTTATGCATAATATGTTTCCACTAAGTACAGTATTTTGCCAGTAGTCACTGGTTGTTTTCTTAGTTACCTGTTATGTGTTTTACAGTGGCCCGATTGGCATTGTCCTGTATATAATCCCCTGTGAAGTATTGCCTAGTGCCAGGTGGCACAGTGTACAATTGTGACTATGATTCTAATGTTTTTATGGGTAATACAAAGGCTATTTTTGATATAACCTTGTGTGGAGTTTCCTTTGTGGTGTGCCTAGTGTGTGTTGCGCAAATGCTTTACACATTGCGTCTGGGATAAGCCTGACTGCTCATACCTAGCTACCAATGGGGTGAGCAGGAGTTATCTTCAGCGTGGAAATCCTTTGCCCTGACTAGAGTGGTGGTTTCTGCCTGGCTTAGGTGCATGCCCTAGCCAACCAGAAATCCCATTTCTAACAGTGACAGACATATTTGTGATTTAAACTTGTGAGCATACAGGTTATGTATCAGCCAAGTGTGACAGAGCTTGGCGGGTCTGTTAGCCAACCTTAACACCATGATTATGTAACTGTGACCAGTAATACATTTTTAAGAACCCAATTGAATGCACTTAGCCTCATCAAGCAGACTTTGACTTACATTTTACATTTGTTGTCCGTGTGAACTACATAAAGATTGTTATACATTAACATTCTGATGTGCCTGAGTTGCAGAGAAACCGGAATTGCATTTGACATTGCAAAATGTACAAACTGCCATCAATCACAAACTCAAGTATAGTCCTTCTACGTGGTGAAGGACATATTTGATATCTCCATTTTTTTATTTTTTTATCCTCATTTGCCGTCTTGCCACCGATAACTTCTTTCTTAATCCACCACTGGGCTGTTTTATCTCTTAGGCTGGTTTAGAGTAATAGGGCGTAGACAACACATATTCTTGAGTCTGGCCTTCCTCTGAACTATCCTTCTTGACCACCTGACCCAACATGTGTGTCCTCCACCATCTCTATCGTCCTGGAGGAAACCATATACCAGCGAGACAGGCACGGGCTTAATCATCGGACTTTAACATAAATGTAATTCAAACAAAACTTAACAAGAAGGGTATCCAAAATCCTCTATTTCTTTTAGATTGGTCTAAGATATCAAGCTTAGCTATGTACCTCATAGCTAAAATCCAATCCATTAAACTAGGACTAAGTGATGAGACCCATAGTTTACATATCTCTCGACGTGCTAGCAACATGGCATAAAAAATAAGTCTAACATTGTTGTTCAAAAATCTGTTTTCTAAATCATATCTCCCCGTAATAATTAATTCAGGGCTTACCTCAATGCGTTGGTTCAGAGATTTGGAGAGGGAGTCACTTACGTCAATCCAGAATTGCTTGATATTTGGGCAAGATACAAACATATGTAAATCATCCACATTTGGAGCTTTACATTTTGGACATCCCACAATTCCTCCTTCTTTAAACTTAGAAAGTCTATACGGAGACCAATATGCCCTGTGAATGGTAAATAAGAGGTTTCGCCTTAGGTTTGCAGGTTTAACAATATTATATAGCATGCACATAGATACTTACCATTGGTCTTCTGTCGCGATCCTTGGCAAGCTATCCATCCACAGGGTCTCTGGCAGATCAAATGGTCCATCTTCCAATTCTAGTATTTGCCAATACCAAAAAGCTACTTCCTTCTTAAAGATCCCTGTCTCCAATTTTAACTCAAAGTCATTTTCCGTTCCGATCTCTGATTCCAAATGATTTGCCCAGCTTTGGATCTGTAGATATTTATATTTTGAAAAAACTGGACCCCACATTTGCTGGCAAAAACCCCAAGAAATTAGTTTGCCATCTTGAAACAGATCCTTCCACCTTTGCAAAGCAGATTCATTTTTCAAATGTAGTGCTAGCGCGTCTTTTTTCCAGGATGGAGCCCCAGGAGACTCCCATATTGGGGCCATATAGCTAAAATAGGGCAGTTTAGATATTTTTCTAATTTTATGCCTTATCTCAGCCAAGTCTCTCAAAGTCTTAAGTCTCACCTTTTTAAAAAATTTAGGGTCTGCGAACTTATACAAAAAACCAAACTCATGATATCCTGACCTTTTCAGCATTATTCCAAATAATTCGCCAATCTGAGAACTAAGAAGGGTACCCAACAGCATCCTGCAGTTTTTTAAACAAAAAGCCCAAGCATAAATTTGTACATCTGGGGCCGCCAGCCCTCCTTTATTTAGTCTCCTCCTTATTTCTTTCCATGAAATTCGAGAGGCCTTTGACGCCCAAATGAATGATGTTATCGTACTCTGTAGCTTAACCAGCCAATCCTTTTTAAAACCCAACGGAATAGTCTCAAACAAGAAAGTAATTTTAGGTACAATCACCATTTTTACAAGATTAGATCGTCCGTATATTGAAAGAGGTAAATTCATCCACCCTTTTAGGGTATCAACAACTTCTTTTTTCACTCTATCAAAGTTAGTTTTTGCCAAATCTTCAATTTTTTGTGTAATCCTAACCCCAAGATATCTCATTTCTGCTGTGGTTTTTACCCCTCCTGTATTAAGATTCCAAGTCATTATTTCAGTTTTGTCTTGATTTAACTGGTAGCCAGAGATCTTACCAAAATCCTTTGTTATCTTAACTAGATTTTCCAAAGAACCAACCAAATTTGAAGAATAAACAATAATGTCATCTGCATATAAACCAAGTTTCTTTGACCAGTCCATCACAACAAAGGGGGGATCTCTTCTGAACCTCTAATTTTACAGGCAAGAGGCTCTATATATAGGTTAAAAAGCAAGGGTGATAACGGGCATCCTTGTCGAGTACCCCGCATTACTCTAATAGGGAGTGTGAGAGTCCCATTTACCAATACTCGCGATGTTGGTGCACAATACAAAGCAAAGATAGATTGCGTAAATTTGTCTCCTAAGTTGAGGTAATGAAGAAGTGTTTTAAATATACAAAATTAACTTGATCAAAAGCCTTGGCAGCGTCTAACGCGATCACTGCCAAGGGGTATTCATAATTGGAAGCTAAGTCTATCATTCCTATCAAGGAATAAGTAAGTTCTTTTAGGTATCTCATCTTGATAAAGCCCCTTTGATCTTCGTGGATCAGCTTATGAATAATTTTACCGAGTCTGTCAGCTAGGATTTTAGAGAAGAATTTGTAATCACAATTTAAGAGTGAGATAGGCCTATAAGCATCCAAACTCTTTGGAGATTTCCCTGGTTTAAGTATTAAGATAATAGTTGCCTCGTTCCATGAGCTTGGAATTGTCACTTCCCCTCTAAAAATTTTATTATATAAATGACATAATGTGGGAACTAATGTGTTTCCTAAAGCTTTGTATGCTTCTGCTGGGAGGCCGTCTGGCCCAGGGGCTTTCCCCCTTTTACTTTCCTTAATGACTTTCATCACCTCTTCTTGAGTAATTTCTTTATTTAACTCCAACATATCCTCCACTGCAAGTGGTTTCACTAAGGGTAGCCAGCTCTCAATCTCAACTTTATTTGGACAGAGATCCTCTGTATACACATTCACAAAATAATCATGAAACGCTTCTACAATTTGTTTCCTTTCTGTTATAACTTGACCTGTGCCCGATTTCTTAATCTCTTTAATTTGATTACGTATAACGTCTTTCTTGGCTTTCCACGCTAATAGCTTGCCGCATCCCTCTCCATATGAAAAGTGTGCCAACTGACTAGCTTCCCATCTTTCTTTAACTCTTTGAGTAAGTACTGCCGTAAGTTGAACCTTTAAATCTAAGAGCTTTTTCTTCACTGAATCTTCTGAAATGATACCACCCTGGGGGGTTTGACTAGATTCACACTTTCGAATCTCTTTTTCTAAGTTAGTAACTAGGCTGTAATACAGTCTTCGCTTTTTCGCACCCTGAGCTCCCATTCTCCCTCTCATAAACGCTTTGCAGGTTTCCCAAACTATATCCTCCTTAGCTGAGCCCACATTCACGTCTAGAAAAACTTGTATCTCATCTTTAAGAGCTTCTAGAACTTCTTTGTCTGCTAAAATTGTACTGTCTAGTCTCCAGACAGGACTCATTTCTTCTAACTCTAAACTTAAGTTTAAACTCACTGCAGAGTGATCTGATAAATGTGCCCCTATATGTTTTACACTTGTAACCCGCTCTTTCAACCTATTGTCTACCAAAAAAAATCTATCCGTGAACTATGCTTATATTTTTTATTATAAAAAGTAAATCCTAGCTGCTGTGCCGCTTTAAATCTCCAAATATCACAGAGCCCTTGCTGGACCATAACTGACCTCACCTTAGCTGTCATTTTGGTATTTACTATTGCCCTAGCATTACCAGTTCTATCCAACTTGCAATCTAATACTGTATTGAAGTCTCCTGCCATGATAATTTTGCCTGAGAATTCCAACAACTCCAATTCGATTTTTTTTAAAATTGTGGGGTCGTCCACATTCGGGCCGTAATAACCAACTACCACAAGGGCTTCACCCGCCAGTCTTATCTTACAAATCACCCATCTTCCTCTACTATCTACTAAATTGTTTTCAACTACTATATCTGCTCCTTTTCTAATCAAAACAGCCACCCCTTTTGTAACCAAATCATGAGATGTAAAAATGGCATTTGCAAACCACTTTTGAGTGCTGAATATCTCCTTGCTTTCCTTTTGTGTTAAATGCGTCTCTTGCAGGATAATCACCTGAGCTGGTGACTCTTCTAAATATTTCAAAATTAATAATCTCCTCGATTTAACCCGGAGACCATTCACATTCCATGTAAGGAACCTTAGCTCTTTATTAGTGATCCTGCTCATCATGCACTACCCATATTTCCCTTCTACTTGTATGACAGTAAGGCAGCTCATGAGGAATATTTTGTTTTATTTTCTCCCTTGACCCCCTCCCTCCCCTCCCCACACAACCTTTTCCCTCCCCGGAAAACCCAACCATAACTCCCATGGCCTAGGCCAGTGGATGTCGCAGTGGTGATGTCTTTTACTACTATTTTTATATATACATAGTCAGTGTTCTACACTTATCCATCCTGAGTAACATCCAGAAAGGCGTCTACCTCTTCAACTGTACGGAATGTATACATCTTGTTATTCCACATTACTTTTAAAAAAGCAGGAAATTTTAGCTGGGCAGTGGCTCCTATTTCTCTTAAAGGTATCAGTCGTTTTCCCAATTCCCATTGCCTATTTGCTGTGGCTGGGGACAAATCCGACCTAATATCCACTGTTATTCCGTCTATCATTATGGACTTTTTCTTAAGAGCAAGTGACAAAATTTTTTCTTTTAGTGAGTATGTCGCAAAATTAATCAGAATTTTTCTTGGCTTAGCGCGATCTGGATTCAACCTAAAGGGATCGCGATGTACTCGCTGAATATCTCGCATCAACATTTCCTCAGTTTCAACTAATGGTAATTCCTTCTTTAGTAGCTGTACTACAAAGCTCTTTATATCAGCACCCTCCTTTCCTTCTGGAAGTTTAAGAATTTTTAAATTATTGCGCCTTTGCATGTTTTCCACCTTTCCACTCTTTCATCCAATTCTCTGTCCCTAGAATATAGCTTCTCTATCTCTTTGCGATTATCCAGCACTTTTCCTTGTACAACTTTCATCTCTGATTCCATCTCTCCTGTACGTATACTTAATTTGTCGATCTTATCTTCTAGTAATGTACATGTGGCACTTATACGCTCCTGATTCCTTTTGGAGGCTTCAAACCCTAGATGAATGTCTTGTTCCAATTTCCTTAATAACTCCATAACAGACACATCTGTCGTTGCAGATCTCTCTTGCTGTCGTGATCCAAATTCTTCTAATGGGATCAGCATTTTTCCACTAATCATAGTATCGTCTTGTCTTGTAAATATGTCCTCTCTCACATCATCTTCCAGCTCAGCAGAGACAACAGTTAAGCTTTCAGCTAATGAGTCTGGTAAAGGGGATTGAAATCCCTGCTCAATGGATGCCTCCGCATCCACACTAATAATTTCCCCTTTATCTACCTCCATCTCTGTTACAAGGACCTGGAAGGGGTTCGGTCTTAAAAGGGTTGACCAGTCCTGTTCCTGTTCCTGTTCCTCTTCTATAGAGCTCAGTGAATGATCATCCAATTCAGCCAACTCAGCCCTCTCGCCAACCCTGGGTTGAGTTTGAGAGGTAGAATCAGGCTTCAAAACCAAAACTTTTGGGACTGGCTTAAAATATGAGTTAAGCGAAGGAGTTATGGGGGGCTTAAGACCAGCTTTTTCTTTTTTTTGTCTCTTTTTTCTTTCTTGCCTCGTTGGGGAATCCTTAGTTTTGTAAGAAGCAGACTTGGAGATAACCTCTTCTTTTGCCGAACCCTTTTTAGCCCCCTTTTTAGCGCCTTTCTGCAATTCTAACAGGTTAGAAATCAAAACGTCTTGAGTTTTATCTATTTTACTTAAACCCGCCAGACCGTCCTGTCCCTCCAGTCTGTTACTCCTCAATTGATATCTTGTTTTACTCCCTCCTTCCGGCCCTTTGCTTACTTGCTCAATTCCAGTGTTCCATCCGACCTCCTTAACTCGCTGACCAGCTTCCTCACCAGCTTTTCTCCCCAGCAAGAAAGCGGGGGGCGGTAGTTAGGAGTTCCACTCCTCGTCCTCTGCCACCGTTTGTTGGCGTTCCAATTTTCGCCAGCACTCGGCGTCCCCTGCTGACTCCTTGAGCCGCTCTCTCCCAGCTCCCAGCCGGCAAATGACGCGACTCCGCCCCCTCACTCTCGGCGGCTTGCAGAGCCAAGTTCTCCGCCATCCGCTGCGAGTCTCCAACAACCGGGCGACAAACGGCCTCCAGGATCGCTCGATAACTCGTTTTGAGAGCACAATAGTCCTCGCATGCACCAAAGTATGTGCGCCCTCCGGAATTATCAACAACTGACTGCGAGTCTCACATCGACACCACCACTGCTCCGGACATCCGCGACCCGCTACCTAGCCGGCCGCCATGTTTTCCCCCTCTTGATATCTCCATTTTTGACAATTTTCATTGCAGCAGATTCTGTAGACAGATCTATTAGCCTCAAAAGCAGCTAATATGTAGAAACCAGAAGGTTGGCTTAAGGAATACCTATTAATATATTATTGGATACAATGATGAAGGTATAAAAAGAAACACTGTATAATTGAACCCCTTTATGTCCTTTAATATTTTTTCAGAATAAACTGCTAGAAATCAATGCAGGGCCTTTAAACAATTTTGCAGTGAACCTGCTCTTCAGAGGAATTAATTTTACTTTGGTGACATGAACGTTGAATTTCTAAAATTCCTGGAACGTTGGAAAGCTCATGGTTGTAAGTCACAGTATAAAGATCAATAATATCGACCTGCCCGTATATAAACTTCACAAATTCTATATTCAGTATATCATCAAGCAACAAATGCATAGGGAGGTCTAGAATACTATTCTTAACTCTAAATCTATATTCCTTGTCCATATGCCGGTTGTCCGTATATTGTTGAATTGATGTAAGTACTAAAAGTACTTTGACAATCATAATGTTACAACTCAAGTTAATTTAAACAATCATTAGATGAGTCCTATTATGGGATCTTCTCATCATCCGTTCCATTGTGTACTGTACTTTATCACGTTGTTGAGATTATGAAGCTCCTCCTGTCTATGGGGCATAAATACAAGCCCCTATCGCCACCACAAAGTCACTTTCAGTGATGTGACGGCGATAGGGGCCTCGCCTTTGGTACAAGGCAGTGTTAAGCTGATGGAGCAAGGATTCACACGTAAAGCGCCTTGCTCCAGTACAAGAACCTCGACTAATGTATAATCCTATTAAAATAGTTGTTCGTCATTTATTATACGTTTTCCCATACACGCGGGTGTCCCCAGGATGCTTGCTCGTATGTCTTTTCCATATTAACGAAGCTTGCACTAAAGAATCGGCTGCTTCGCTGAAATTCAGTCTGCGCATGCGTCGGTCATACCCATGTGATGTGACGCACTCGCATTCTGGAGGGAATCTGTGCTCATGCGCACTGATGCAAAAATGGCCGCTTGTCTCTCACCACGCATTCTGCTTGCCACTGCTGCTTTAGCCTATCTGTCTTTTCGCACTAAACAATAATGCTATAGTCATTATAAAGTAAGGGTTGGTTAGAATTTTATCATGGTATACAGTGTGATCATTTTTTTTTTGTGATTTTAATTTGTTCTCGCTTACTTTTCATGTACCGCGTCTCTGGGGCTGGGAAAATCGGGAGCGGAGCCATACTTGAAGCTCTGCTGGGCACAGTCACATGACAGGAGAAAAACACCATTGCGCAGAAGCTGAAATCAGCCAGCTGGCTCCTGAAGCACAATGCGCCTGAGAAATACCCTGGGAAGACAGAATCTTACCTTGGACTATGCAACTCTGTTGCTACCTATCGTGAACTCTACAGTAATGCTGTAATTCTATGCATGGGAACGTGAACCCAAGGGGCGGGTAGAAAATTTTAATATTTGAGAAGAAAAAGTTGAATTCTAGGAGGTGGTAATGACCGCACCACCTCTCCTGACCAATCATAATGTGGGAAACTGTCACTTGCAACATTAGTGGGTGGTCTGAGGGACCCCAAAACAGTATAATTGCCCTAGTTGTAGCTTAGGAAAATTGTCCGACTTGTCCGAGTAGCAGACCTGTCACTGACCCTACGATCTCAATAGGTGCTCAATCTGAAAGTGCTGCGGAGCACTCTGTCCATACTTTCCACAAACTCCTAAGGGGTGGAAAAATCCTAAGTGCTGGCGAAGCACTTTGCTGGGGAATTCGAAAACCCAATCGGGGTTACTGGCGGATTACTTGCAGGAGGGGGGTAACGCAGGCGTTGCTGTCCGAAGCTGTGGGTGTTGGTCGTTCCCTGGGAGGCCCAGTCCTTTGACCTGAACCTGAGGGGTATCCTGTCCTGATCTGTCCGTGGGCTGTACCTGCTCGCATTCTGGCATTCCTTTTCTGAGGGTCCCTATTCCCATCTTCCCATCTGACCCGTGGCCAGGGTTAGTCTTCAATCTGAATTAGGTAAATATCAGTCCGTGGGGTTGCATCTCTTTTTCTCTCTCTCTCTCTCTCTCTCTCTCTCTATTCTTCTATTAAAGCATTCTTGCCAGTGATATTGCTCAATCACCTTTAAAGCAAATTATATGTGATTGTCTAGTAGGATTGTTCCACTTCTCTCCCCACCTTTAGAAAATTGCCAAACTGTTATATTTTAATAGTATGTTCCCGTTTTTCCCTTTCCTTTAGTTGATTGCTGTGAATTTAGCAAGAATAGTCTAAGCACTTAGGATAAGTACATGTTTTAGGTCCCAATCATAAACCCATGTCCTAGTATAAAATTGCAGTGACTAGTTCTGTTCTAAATTCCTACCTCTAGTCTTCCCATATATTCTAATGGTTATAATTCTAGTGCAAAGTTACTTATTGGTGTTGATTTTGATGTTTGATATATTATTCTGCATATCGCTTATTGTCTTGGCATCTTCCCTTTGAACTCATATATAAAGTTTTAAACTACATCAGGTGTCTGTGGTCATTTTACAGAAATTGTGGATAAGTATGTACTGAAATATAAAGAGTATTTTTCTAGGTTCCCTGTCTACTATTTTCCCTGTTAGCTCCAGATCTGTCATATGTATTTGTGCCTGGGGTAAGTCGGGTACATGGTAAGCAGAGGTGTAACCCAAACCTTAATTGCTCATAGAAGCGTGCAGCAGAAGTCATCACCCAGTTCACCCCAAATGTCAATGGTGTATTAAATCTTATGCACGCCAGGGCCCAGTGCGTGTAAGTAATTGGTGAACTCGGTGACCCGGGTGAACTGCGCGCTCTATCAGTAATTTTCTGGTAACCAGAGGATGGTTTGGACTAGTTAGATTAGGTAGACAGGGTAATTGATAAACAAACCGTGAAAATAAAATGTGCTGCTGATTTTCTACTGTATTGGTTCAAATATTTTGAAATGTTTTAAGGATTATATGTAAATGTATATGATTTTGCATTGCTGCTATAGATATTACATGTTGAATTAACCCAGAATTGTTTGTAAGTGTTCAGTGTAGTCCGAATCCCCGGGGAAGTATTTGGCTAACGGTGAGCAGAATCCGGTTAGCTGTTGAAGTCACTAGGTTTGAGTCATTAGTGCAGGGTTAGGAATAACTGGAAGCACTAATTAGGACCTTTTGTTGCATCTGAATAAATGATAGCTACGAGTCCGGTATAAAACTTTCATTGCGATATCACCTAGTAAGGGTCGCATACGGGAGGAGTAGTAGGGTCTCCGAGGCTTGACTGGTAAGTAAAATAGTTCACTGGTGAAATCCCGGCTCCGTACATATCCCTGACGAAAGTGGATGAGTCGGAAGAATAACGGGTTCTATATTACTCGCGTGTGAGGTTAGGCAAAGAAGTCTATCCAGAGTGAATGAGAAGTAGACAGAAGTGGTTTACTTGCAGTGAAAGAAAGTTTTTCTGTCTCTTTAGAAAACTCAGACATAGTGGCAGACGTTGTGTGTTAGTAACTAAGTTTTACATTCGCACTTTAGGAAAAGTTAAAAGTTTCCGTTACCTTGTGAAGGAGGGAGTCGGTCGGAAGACTGCCCTGACGTCACTCCGTGCCGCGCTGGTATTGGTCAAAACAGCGGGTGTGTAGTGAAGCTGAATTTGTGAAGGAGGGGTGAGTGCCAAAGAGTGAGACTCTGTCTTGCGAAAAGGCCGCGCACCCATTGGTTAAAGATTTTTGTATTCTCTGATCTGATTGGGTAGTGCGAAATAAAAGTCGCGCTAGCATTGGAAGCACAAAGGTAAACAAAATTAATCAAGCCGAGTTAGAAGAGAGTCTGGAAAATTATATGTGGTATCCAGATTTTATACCAAATCCAAAGTACCTAGGATTTCATAAGGATCAGATATTGCGAGGTAGACCGCACATGATGTATGGAATAAAAAGGAAACTGTCATTTACTGACAAAATAAAGAATTTTTTCAAAACCGACAAGCCCATTAGAACGAGGGAAGGTGTGCTCATTCCCCCGCCAAATACCCCTGCCTCTTTCATGATGTTTGACAAAGGGTATCATACCTGTGTATGGTTGGAAAATTGGGCAAAGTATACTGCTGAGGACGGAGTTTTAGCATTCCCTGTTGAAGGTACATTTAATGGTCGGGTTCTGTTTAACTTAAGGACCCGCATGAATGAATTACACCCCAGACCTAGATTGACCCAGTACGAAGCCCTGGAAGAATGGGAGATTGAGGCCCTAGAAAGGGATAGACCCAGGATGGATAAGGGATTAAGTAAATGGTATCCCAGGCTTCCAACGCAAACCAAAGAGCAGAAAATGAAACAGTGGAGGCAAAACATGATGACAGAAGGATTGTTTCCTATGATGGGAGTATTAGAAGAAAAGAAAGGAAAATGTAAAGAAAAGACCCATCACCTAGTGCCTGTAGGGGACTCAGAAGATGAGCACCTGGAAGATTTGTTAATGAAAAATCCACCTCCCTATGTTGCAGAGTCAGAACCTGTGCATTCTCCGAATCCCTTTTCAAAATATCCCAGATGTAGGAGGGCTAGTGATACAGATGGAACGGGTACAGACAGTAAAGTCAGTGACTGGGATGGGTTTTGCAGACCTAAATCTACGGTCCCAAATTATCAGCCGTTCGGGGAAGGACCACCCCGATTGGTTACTCCGACTGCTCCAAGTATTTATCCTCCCTTAGTACCTCAGGTATTGCACGACAATTCTGCAGAAAAGGCTTTACGAGAAAAGGAAAAGGAAGCCCTGGCTAGACAGCGAGAGGATTTAGTTCGAACCATTGCCCAGATACATCCCCATCCCGATTCCCTGACTATTCCAGTAACTATTGGTCCAGCTATTCCACTGTATAGAGATAACCTGGCTAGTCCCCGTCCTCCTGTTATCTCCCCAATAATGCCTACTCCTAGTATCCCACCCTCGAGAAAGGAAGTATACATAGATGAGGATCAAGAGAGCGAGTGTGAGTCAGTGGTTCTGATGGACTTGCCTATTAGGGAACCTAGGACTAGCATGTCGGGGGCAAGAAGTCAGAGTAGGCCAAAAGAGGTGTTGATTGAAGGTGCATCTGGGGTTAGGAGTGCCACAGTAGTATCTCCAGAAGAATTAGATAGATGGACCAAAGAGCTGGAGAAAGATACCACTCCCCAACCCAAAGCGTTAGAAATATATAAATTAAGAATAGAAATAGAAGAAATGATGGCTGGAAATGTGGGGGTGGAACGCCTGAGCTCCTACAGTGAAGAAGAATTGCTGTTCATAAGTAAAAATCTTACCCGAAACACTAGATTGCTCCACGAAAGGTTAATGGACACTGCCACAGAAATGGGAATAGATGTCAGTCGCTCCAAAATTCTTCAGAAACCCTACAGAGTAGATTTTGCAGACAAAGACTTAGAAAGTCTGAATGTGATGGGAAAACAGATCCAGATAAAAGAATTATTAAAGCTTTTGCAGAAATGGGGGGATGTGGGAAAATGGAGAACCCGGTGGGCAAAGAAAAAGGAAGACAGTAGAGCGAAATCACAAGCGTCAGAATATATGCTAAAAGAAGTAACTCCCGCAGAAAAATTGTGTCCCATGGGAGAGGTCCCGGGAGGGAAATATGTCCATGTCCCTTGGTCCCGACAGGATATTGTGTCGTTTACCAATGACTTCCCGAAATTACGGGAGAAGCCTGTTGATTGGTACAGGCAGGTAGAACGCTTCATAAAAGTTCAGAAATGTCTGCTGAAAGACCTGGATGGGTTTTTCGACATTGTAGTCCCTGTAGATCTGTGGACCGACTGTAAAATTGAAATTGATTGGCCCAGTGAGGAATTTCCCAGAGATGAGAAAACAGGAGCGCCTGCACCTGAAGTGATGAGGAAGTATGAGCAAGTCATACAATATCTCAAGAAAAAGGTTCCCGCAAAAGAAACAGATTGGACCCGAATAGATAGAACCACCCAAGAACGTGATGAAACTGTTCACTCCTATTATGAAAGGTTACTGCAAGTGTTTAAAACATACAGCGGTATCGATAATGTGGACATGAAAGACATGACACATTTCAGTTACAGATTTGTGCTAGGATTAAGGCCCGAAATCTCCCAATGGATTAGAGACAATAAAATCAGTTGGCAGGGAAAACCAATAGATGATGTCCTGAAATACGCAAAATACTGCGAAGATGAAATCGAAAACAAAAGGAAGGCTCTCAAGGAGAAAGTAATGTGGGCACAGGTGAAGTTGGCTGAACAACAAGAACAGCAGTTAAGTAACTTGAATTCTAATAAGAACTCACAGAATACCACTGGTGGGGGAGGAGGAAAGCCCCGAACTAAAATGAGTAGAGAAGAGGCTATGAAAAAATTCCCTTGCCACGGGTGCGGCCAGATAGGGCATTGGAGAGACGAGTGTCCACACCTGCAGGCCGGTAATGCCCCTGTAAATGGTTTAAATCCACAGGTGCAGAAAGAGGGGACGAGGAAGAACCAGCAACAGGTAAAACTACCTCCAGTACCTCGCGCTCCTAGACAAAATTTTAAGAATCAGGGTCAGCAGAATGAGAGGGCGGAAGTATGGGAAGTCGAGAATGAAAGAGATGCAGTCATTCCACAGTACTTGTTAAATGACACCTTCCTCTATGAAAATCAAGATTGACGGGGCCTGAGAGGGGAGGATGAGTAGTGCGTGCTTGGCGCCTCCTTACCGGTAGACCAGACTGGACCATACATTGAAGGAAAGGTTGAAGGAAAAGACGTCACCTTTCTGTTGGACACTGGTGCTACCAGATCTACTGTAAGAACAGTGGATGTTCCTAACCTACCCCTCTCGGGAGAAGCGATCCAAGTAGTGGGCGTCTCAAATCAAATAATAAGTACCCCAGTAACTGAACCAATGGAAATCACCATAGGTAATTTCAAGGAAATGCACAGATTTGTGGTCTGTGATTCTAGTCCTGTGAACCTGCTAGGACGTGATTTGTTGTGCAAGATGCATTGTACCATCTATTGCACACCAAAAGGCGTCGAAATTCAGACCCCCGATGAAGATGGTTTGTACAAACTGATGTTGGTCAGACAAGATGCAGATATCAAACCGTTAACAGTTGAGGATTTACCTGAAGAACTCCAGTTAAGAGTAGTTCCAGAAGTGTGGGATTTCACAGGAAAAGATGTAGGCTTGATGGCGAATGTAGACCCAGTTAAAATAACGATAAAAACGAATGCTGTATACCCCAAAACCAGACAGTACAAAATGAGTGCAGAAGTGAAAGCAGGAGTAGCGACTGAAATTACCAGGCTGCTCGAAGCAGAAATAATAGAGGAAGTGATGAGCAGCCCCTGTAATTCGCCTATCATTGGGATCAAAAAGCCTAGTGGAAAGTACCGGGTAGTGCAAGATTTGCGCAAGGTAAACCAGATTGTTGTGCCTTGCTGTCCTATTGTGCCCAACCCTGCAGTGATACTATATCAGATTCCCTGGAATGCAGAATGGTTCACTGTCATCGATCTGTGCCATGCATTCTTTTCCATCCCGTTGCATCCAGAAAGCAAGTTCCTTTTCAGTTTTGAATTTGACAGCCATATCTATGTCTGGAATCGTGTCCCCCAGGGGTACACCGAAAGTCCATCGATTTTCAACCAGATACTAAAGAAGTGCCTTGAAACTCTGGTGCTGCCGAGAGAATCTGTTCTGGTGCAGTACATAGATGACCTCTTGGTGGCATCTAAAACCCAGACAGACTGTGTCACCGACACCATTGCCTTGCTGAATCACCTAGGAAAGGGAGGACATAAAGTGTCGCCTGACAAATTGCAATTTTGTAAGAACTCAGTGAAGTATCTGGGGCACCAGATAGAAAAAGGAATCAGGAAAGTTACTACAGAAAGAATCAAAATAATTAAAGCCATGGAACTGCCCAGAACTCAGAAAGAAGTGAGAATGTTCTTAGGGGTTGTGGGTTACTGCAGACAATGGATTGTAGGATTTGCCGCGCTAGCAAGACCCCTGATAAAAATGACCAAGAAAGGAGTAGAAGACCCCGTCAGCTGGGACAATGAAAGCATGAACGCTTGGGTAACATTGAGAAACTGTCTATGTACCGCTCCTGCATTGGGTATGCCTGACTACTCTAAGTCTTTTGAGCTTTTCTGTGACACAAGAGAGAATTGTGCTCTTTCAGTCCTGACCCAGGAGCACGGATTAGTTAGGAGACCGGTGGCCTATTTTTCAGCCACCCTAGACCCGGTGGCTGCTGGATTACCGGGGTGCCTGAAAGCAGTTGCTGCTACTTGCGTCAGTCTGGAACAGAGTGAGAACATTGTCATGGGACATCACGTCACTGTATATGTTCCTCATTCTGTTGTAATCCTGCTGACTAGAACTAAGACCCAGTACCTCACACCTAGTCGGCTGACTAGGTATGAAAGAATCTTGATTGGTGCTGAAAACGTAACCATTTCCCGGTGCAATGTCCTAAACCCAGCGACACTGTTACCTATCCCTCTAGATGTAGAAATTGAGGAGGGAGGGGAACATAATTGCATCGATTTAACTGAGTTCAGTACAAAGCCCCGTCCGGACATCCGTGAAATAGCGTTACTTGATGGGGATAAGACAATGTTCGTGGATGGCTCGTGTTTGAGACATGAGAGTGGGAGCCTGAGTGCTGCCTATGCTGTGGTTACGTTGACAGAAACCATAGAAGCATCTTACCTGAGCGAGGTGAAATCTGCACAAGTGGCAGAGCTCATCGCGTTAACTAGAGCATGTAAGAGGGGTAAGAACAAGAGAATAACTGTTTACACAGACAGCCAGTATTGTTTCGGGGTTGTTCATGACTTCGGCCAATTATGGCTGCAAAGAGAATTCATGACTTCCTCAGGCACGCCTATCAGAAACGGAAAGGTGGTGCATAACTTACTGGAAGCTATCCAATTGCCCAAAGAATTGGCTGTGGTCAAATGCGCGGCTCTCAGATCTGGAAACGATGATGTGACTGCCGGTAATAGGTACGCTGACCAAATTGCCCAGTTCTGTGCCCGATACCATATGTCACTCCAAATTGCGTTGTGGGGTGGAACCAGCTGCCAACTTATGTTGTTTGAGAATGTGTCAACGTGGGAAGAATTAAAGGATTTGCAACAGGCAACAGACAGGCAAGAAAAAGGAAGGTGGGCCGCAAATGGATGCAAGTTGAGGGATGATGGTGTGGTGGTAAATTCGACTGGGGTGCCTGCACTGCCTGATAGCTTGATCGACCCCATGATCAGAATGATACATGAACCAACACATATGGGAAGAGACGCAATATGTCGAGTGTTTGACAAGGTGTTCTGTAATTCAAAATTCAGGAACCAGGCGGAAAGGCTTTGCCAGAGGTGCCTAGTGTGTCAGCAGTTCAATGCAGGGAAAAGGACTGTGGTAGAACAAAGTACGGTTGGAAAGGCAGTAGGTCCCTTTGTCAGAATGCAGGCAGACTTTGTAACCATGCCTAGGTGCAAAGGGTATAGATACATCTTAGTCATAGTTTGCCTATTCTCCCGGTGGGTGGAAGCTTATCCCGCTAAGAAAAACGATGCCCTAACTACTGCAAAATTGTTGCTCAGGGAGTTGATACCTAGGTACGGCATTCCCGAGACAATCGAAACGGACCAAGGTGGGCATTTTGCCAACGATGTCCTAGAAGAGCTCTGTAAAGCATTCCAAATGAAGCAAAGACTGCATTGTGCCTACCGTCCAGAGGCTTCTGGGGTAGTGGAACAAATAAATGGCACCCTGAAATCCAGATTGGCCAAAATGTGTGATTCCACAAAAATGAACTGGATAGAGGCTTTACCCCTTGTGCTGATGAGTTTGAGAAGTATCCCGAACAGAAAAACTGGCCTGAGTCCCCATGAAGTGTTGATGGGAAGAGTGATGCGACAGGCATGGGTACCCGGACACAAACTGCTAAGCATTTCTGATGATATGGTACTAGAATACTGCAAGCAGCTGGGTGACCAAGTGCGTTCTCTCTCTCAGCAGATTGGAGAGACTGAAGACGAGTGGCCAAAGACTCCAGCACACAAACTGCAACCAGGAGATTGGGTGGCGTTAAAGAAACACACCCGGAGCAGTTGCCTGAAACCAAGGTGGGGAAAGCCACGACAAGTGATCCTCGTCACTACAACTGCTGTAAAGTGTGCGGGCATACCGAAGTGGATCCACGCCAGCCACACAAAGCAGGTAACTGGAGAAAACGTGACTGAAGCTGAAGGCAGCGCAGCTGAAGAAGCTCCCGAGGAGGAGAGTCCGGAGCTAGCTGACATCGAACTGCCGAGCACAAGTCGAGACGTTGAGTGGTTCCCTGCCGACGACCAGGTTCATGATCCAATACGAACCAGGAAATATTCCTACTTAGACAGTGAGTGGGATAGTCCAGGTGAGCTAGAAATAGACGAAGAAGATCAGGTCAACGAGAATCACATCACCCCTGATCAGGAAGTAGGCCAAGTAGAGTCAGATAAAGACACCGAAACTCCTCCTGAAACTCCAGAGACTGGAGAGGGACAGATAGTAATTAGAGCTGACGTTCATGCAGAAGAAGACGAAGAGATTGAAGAGCATGAACAGGAACAGATAGAAATAGATCAACGTGCTCAGACAACCGAAGTAAAGCCAAAGAAAAATAAAAAGCAAGTACGATTTGAATCTGAGCAAGGTCAGACTAGGGACCAGGCAGAAGACATAGATGAAAGACCTGGAACAAGTCAGACAGGTAGGGAAACAGAAGTGCCACAACCAAAAGTAAAGAGAGTACACGAAGAAGGCCAAGTTTCCTCTACCACTGGGAGGCACGGGGGCAGAAGTGCACCCCGATACGTCAAAAGACTGAGACTCAGACTAAAGACAGTCGAAGAGAAACTGAAAGACCGAAAAAGGGCTGAAAGTGAAAGAAAGGCGGCCCAAGGAAAATCGCTAAGAAAAAGCGACAGACTAAAGAAACAGAACCGACTGTATCGGAGCCCTGAGTGGACTTACTTTGTGTTGGAGGAAATAGACGAACCACACCACAGTGGCAACAGTGACGAAGAGTCCATCGCTGATCGGAGTTCTGACGAAGACCCTCCTTGAGAGAGCCCCGAAGTGAGCCTTTGGTGCCAAGAAACGAAAAGGGGTAGCAAAAGCCACCTGTAAGCTAAAAATGTCTGATCCGAATGTCTCTGGAAGGTCCCGATGTGGGTGTCTTAAAACTTGCTATAAAATATGCTTGTGTAGTATAGCAATGCTAATAATAATGTGGCTAGGACTAACAGTTTTTCTACCTTTTATGATAAATAGAAATCCTAATTTGTCCCCTACTGAACCAGAAGCAGTAGACGTAGGGGCTGTACAGACTGTAGAAACACCACGAAACTTAGAAAGACGCGACAAACAAGTAGGCTTGACACACACACGACCTAATTTAGAAGCATCAGATGAGGATGGACTACACTTTCACAAAATGAGAAACAGGACACATTTGAATGTTTTTGCTAACTTGTTGGTGCATTACGTAGAAGCTATGGAAATAGAGGACTGTTATGTCTGCATGAAGCTACCTACCTCAGTGGCTGAAGGCGTGACATATCACCATCTACCTTTAACCTATGGAATTTCCTGCAGTATTTTAGCTAGCTTGTTTTATAGGAGCACTTTACAGTACTATTACTCAAATGCTGACGTAGTATTTTCTGAACTTCCTATTAGAGGACACCTGAACCTTGTACATACCAAAAGTGACGTGACCCGTTATATGGGAGAATATTTTCTGACTATAGGCAACATAGATTTAGATGAAGCAAGACAAGGTAATCTGACCTGTTCTCTGCAAGAGCAGGAAAAGATGTTCATAAAAATGGCAGACAGAAGGAGAGAAAAGTTTCAAAAGAAAGCAAATGACGAAAAGGATAGAGTCCCTAGGTGGGCTGAGCACATGGATAACACCTCGCAAGGCGAAGCTAATCCTGCCTTGTTGCTGGATTTTGAACGAAAGGGGAAACTTTGTATCCATAGGGAAAAGACAGAGTACTATAACAATGTATTCATCGGTTCCAGCGAGTGTGAACATAATTATAAGGTAATTGGAGGTTGGGGTTTCAAAAATGGGTCAGAACCTGTGTTTCCCGGAATATATTATATATGTGGGAACAAGGCTTATTTCAAATTGCCGAATCACTGGTATGGAAGCTGCTACTTTGGCATTGTTTTCCCGAAAATATACCATGTGAATAATGCAGCTGGAAGCGATGAAGAAACTAATGGCCTAGTGCGTAGTAAACGTGAAAGTGTAGGTGAAATTATAGGTGATATTTTTAGTGCACTGATACCTGGAATGGGGGTAGTTCTGAACACCCATAGAATCTGCAAATTGTCTACAGTAGTGGATCGGCTATCAACGGACACTGCTGCTGGATTCCTGATGGTCAATACTGAAATGGTTGCGATCAGATCAATGGTTTTACAAAACCGTCTTGCCCTTGACACCCTATTAGCAAAAGAGGGCGGAGTCTGTAGAATGCTGAAGGCGCAACATTGTTGCACTTACATTCCTGATAAAAGTATCGAATTAAAACAATATGTGAAGAACATAACTAATTTGGAAAAAGAACTCAAACCATTGGAGGTTGACAGTGCCTGGACGAGACTGACTGGAGGTCTCTCCTCTATAGGTAATTGGTTTTCTAACCTAGGTAGAAATATTTTGTGGAAAATACTGATGCCAATAGTTGTGATAGGTGTGGTCGTATTAATTATCTTTATCTGTTGCAAATGCCAAAAATGCAAAAAGAAGTCTCTAGAACCTAAGAGGGGGGTGAAGAGAAATATTGATGAACTAGAATTAGAGGAATTAAGGAATGAAGTCTACAAGAAGGTGAAAAATCACCACTCTCATAGAGAAGCTGAAAGAAAACTCAACAATAAATTTGTTGAAATTCAAATGAGTGATGTGGATGAATGAAAAGTTGGCATCTGTTTCCTTTATGTGGTGATGATAGTAAATATCATCAAAGAGGGGATTGATGGAGCAAGGATTCGCACGTAAAGCGCCTTGCTCCAGTACAAGAACCTCGACTAATGTATAATCCTATTAAAATAGTTGTTCGTCATTTATTATACGTTTTCCCATACACGCGGGTGTCCCCAGGATGCTTGCTCGTATGTCTTTTCCATATTAACGAAGCTTGCACTAAAGAATCGGCTGCTTCGCTGAAATTCAGTCTGCGCATGCGTCGGTCATACCCATGTGATGTGACGCACTCGCATTCTGGAGGGAATCTGTGCTCATGCGCACTGATGCAAAAATGGCCGCTTGTCTCTCACCACGCATTCTGCTTGCCACTGCTGCTTTAGCCTATCTGTCTTTTCGCACTAAACAATAATGCTATAGTCATTATAAAGTAAGGGTTGGTTAGAATTTTATCATGGTATACAGTGTGATCATTTTTTTTTTGTGATTTTAATTTGTTCTCGCTTACTTTTCATGTACCGCGTCTCTGGGGCTGGGAAAATCGGGAGCGGAGCCATACTTGAAGCTCTGCTGGGCACAGTCACATGACAGGAGAAAAACACCATTGCGCAGAAGCTGAAATCAGCCAGCTGGCTCCTGAAGCACAATGCGCCTGAGAAATACCCTGGGAAGACAGAATCTTACCTTGGACTATGCAACTCTGTTGCTACCTATCGTGAACTCTACAGTAATGCTGTAATTCTATGCATGGGAACGTGAACCCAAGGGGCGGGTAGAAAATTTTAATATTTGAGAAGAAAAAGTTGAATTCTAGGAGGTGGTAATGACCGCACCACCTCTCCTGACCAATCATAATGTGGGAAACTGTCACTTGCAACATTAGTGGGTGGTCTGAGGGACCCCAAAACAGTATAATTGCCCTAGTTGTAGCTTAGGAAAATTGTCCGACTTGTCCGAGTAGCTGACCTGTCACTGACCCTACGATCTCAATAGGTGCTCAATCTGAAAGTGCTGCGGAGCACTCTGTCCATACTTTCCACAAACTCCTAAGGGGTGGAAAAATCCTAAGTGCTGGCGAAGCACTTTGCTGGGGAATTCGAAAACCCAATCGGGGTTACTGGCGGATTACTTGCAGGAGGGGGGTAATGCAGGCGTTGCTGTCCGAAGCTGTGGGTGTTGGTCGTACCCTGGGAGGCCCAGTCCTTTGACCTGAACCTGAGGGGTATCCTGTCCTGATCTGTCCGTGGGCTGTACCTGCTCGCATTCTGGCATTCCTTTTCTGAGGGTCCCTATTCCCGTCTTCCCATCTGACCCGTGGCCAGGGTTAGTCTTCAATCTGAATTAGGTAAATATCAGTCCGTGGGGTTGCATCTCTTTTTCTCTCTCTCTCTCTCTCTCTATTCTTCTATTAAAGCATTCTTGCCAGTGATATTGCTCAATCACCTTTAAAGCAAATTATATGTGATTGTCTAGTAGGATTGTTCCACTTCTCTCCCCACCTTTAGAAAATTGCCAAACTGTTATATTTTAATAGTATGTTCCCGTTTTTCCCTTTCCTTTAGTTGATTGCTGTGAATTTAGCAAGAATAGTCTAAGCACTTAGGATAAGTACATGTTTTAGGTCCCAATCATAAACCCATGTCCTAGTATAAAATTGCAGTGACTAGTTCTGTTCTAAATTCCTACCTCTAGTCTTCCCATATATTCTAATGGTTATAATTCTAGTGCAAAGTTACTTATTGGTGTTGATTTTGATGTTTGATATATTATTCTGCATAATGCTTATTGTCTTGGCATCTTCCCTTTGAACTCATATATAAAGTTTTAAACTACATCAGGTGTCTGTGGTCATTTTACAGAAATTGTGGATAAGTATGTACTGAAATATAAAGAGTATTTTTCTAGGTTCCCTGTCTACTATTTTCCCTGTTAGCTCCAGATCTGTCATATGTATTTGTGCCTGGGGTAAGTCGGGTACATGGTAAGCAGAGGTGTAACCCAAACCTTAATTGCTCATAGAAGCGTGCAGCAGAAGTCATCACCCAGTTCACCCCAAATGTCAATGGTGTATTAAATCTTATGCACGCCAGGGCCCAGTGCGTGTAAGTAATTGGTGAACTCGGTGACCCGGGTGAACTGCGCGCTCTATCAAAGCCACTTAACCCCTTCGATGCTCATGACGAGCTCAGCTTGTCATGAGGTACAGTGGAGCTGTGCTTATGACGAGCTGAGCTCGTCATGACCACACCCTTTTACATTGAGTCCCAGCACAGCAGAGGAATATGTGCAGCATCCATGTGGTTAACATGACTTATCTCTGCCTTGTAAATAAGGCACCCTTTCACGCTGTATTTAGCGTGAAAGGAGAGGGCAATGGGTGTTGCGGTGGCCGTTCCACCGCAACACCCATTGATTTTGAAGCTGTCCCTATTTACAATAAATAGGAGGCAGGGCAAAAAATTAAGACCAGGGAAAACCTGGTCTTATCAGGCGAAAAGAGGAGAAATGCTTTATTTCTCCTCATTTTTGCTGTTTTAATGTGTGCTGCCTTGTGCAGCATACATAGAAACAGCAAATTGTCCATGATTGTTTACCCTTCCTGCACATAAACAATCAATTTTAAAAAGTGCCATTTTGCAACTACTATGTGTGCTGCATTAAGCACACATTTCTGAAGTAGCATATACGCTAGGTTGCTCATGTGCTGACAGCATGTCAATGATTGAATATATGAATGCTCTGTGTAACTGTAATGTGTGTGCAAGTGTGTGTATGTGTGTGTGTGTGGGTGTGTGCACATGTGTGCGTCTGCCTGTCTGTATGGTAGTGCTGAAAGAACATGGAAAGTTCAGATGTCTGAAAGGAAAGAAAAGTTCAGTTGTCAGTGTGATTTAAGTTGGGAATTAAAGCAGAGACTTTACTAGGGAACTGGTTAGAAATTTAAGGTAGTAGTTCCTCAGAGGGGAAAAAAGCTGAAGAGAGCAAGAGAATGAAAAGAGCTACTCATTGCAGACTTTTCTTGAGTGCTGACAATTCCAACAAGCATTGGCATAGCCAATAGGTCTCGCCTTTGGGCCCTTATAAGTAGGGGTGGGGGGAATCTGCGAAATTCACTTTCGCAAACTATCGTCAAAACTTTTAAAATCTCCACAAACATGCTGAAATATCGTGAAGACGCAGAAGTTTTTTTCCCACCCGTTTGTGATATTTTCTGCATGATCGCGTTTCGCCAACTTACCCACGCGGTCATTCATGGGCGCGGCCATCTTATTTTCACTTGTCCCGCCCGCTCGTGATGCTTACTTCCTATTCCGGGTCGCGCAATGCATGCTCACACCCATTCACGGTATGTATTTCCTGTTCGGGAACGCTCGCGATGCTTTTTGCGTGCTCGGGGAGAAAATATTGCACAAACTTGCACACGTGGTCGCAATGGGCGCGGCCATCTTGTTTTTCACTCTATTGATATTGTTCTGGGGACTGCTTTCAGTCCTCCCTCTATCTTTCCAATCCTTTGTTTCAATCTTTTTTATTTATTATCTCTCTGACTATTTTCCTGCTTCTATATTTTAGTTTTTTGTCTACTTTTTGTGTGTTTTTTAGCTACTTTTTCACTCTTTTTTCTATTGCCTGCTCTTTTCATTTCTTTTACTTACTTTTTTAATTTTATTACCTTTTATTTCCCGCCCGTCTCACTCGCTACCCCAGAACCATGTCTAAAGGTAGGGCTCGCCGCAGGAGCCAGAGCCGCGGCCGCCTTCCTTGTGGAAGGCGGCACACACAAGGGGTGCAGGCACAGGCCTTATTTAGGGAGGTGGAATTGGCTGCACTCGCTTTCTTTGTGCAGCACCACCTCCCCTTAACCCTGGCAGCAGGTGGCAGGCCTGGGTCCGGGTGCGGGCTCCGGGAGCGTAGACAGCAGTGAGGGAAGGTGCGCCAGGCAGTTTTTCGCTGCTCTGGAGTCCGGCACACCCAGAACCAGTTGATGCACCGGTGCTCCGATATCCTGGACCGGGACCAGGACCTGCTAGACCTGCTAGGAGTGGAGGTCCCTTGGTGAGTAACTATTTAATTATTACTACTTTGTGTCTGTTCTTCTGCTCTGTGTTATATATTGCGAATATCTTTTTTTTCCAACCAGCTAGAATGCTGATGCTTACATTACAGGTAAATTACGTTTAAAAGTCTTCTGTGATTGTTATGACACAGGTACTCTTCTGCGCTACTAATCTTGTTTGCAACTTTTGTAAGAGTTTATTTTAGAGAAATTAAGCTACGTAATGCTAAAGTGACTCTAGTCCTTACTTTGTCCTGTCACTAAGAGATAGGGGTGGATTGATACTTAGGTTTAGTTACTTTGTATGAGTTTGTAATTTTTTAGTGGTATGCGTAATGCCCTCTCTGTTACGTCACATGCTGCTAGTACCCCAGTCTTTATTAGAACCTTTTCTAGTTTGTTCAAAGAGTGGTAATAGGCTTAGCACTAGCAGAACATCAGCATCAATCAATCAACCAAAAATTTGATGTATACAAAAATGTAGTCATGTGTCCTCCATTTGACCATATGCATTGTTGTGAACTAAAAGAAGTGGAAATGCATCCTTAATATACAATTGGCATGCCTGGAATAGGTGGGCTAGGTCAGGTGGTACGTCGTACTTAGGTTTAGTTAGTTATCTGGAATCAGAATGGAAGACTGGATTAGTGTTGATAAATAGTAAGTAGTCGATCCGCGAATCCCCCGATACTACTTGTTGACCAGATGAGATCGGTCAATTTAGTTATTGCAATTGTTGTTTACATAAGTGTTTTTGACCGTTCTTTAAATTTTTTTATTTGTTTGACACCGTTCATCAATGTTTGTCTCTTTCTTATATCTTTCCTGTTCTGCACCCAGGGGCAGGCAGACAGGGGCGCAGTCGGCGGGAGAACACCAGCAACAGGAGGAAACCAACACGGGCTCTTCCGCTGGTCCTGGTAAGTCTGATTCCATAACTTTTACTGTACCATATTTTTCCCTAACTATTTTTTCCGTTTCCTAATGCTATTTTTTACCAACAATTATCGTTCTATCTGTACTGTTTTGAAAATCTTGTCCTCCCTGCCTCTGCTATGATGACTCTCTGTACTACTACTATTAGTCTGTCTGTACTGTAGTAGCTAAGCTTGCCCAGTTGGCCACTCTTTATTTAAAAGGTTTTAAATAAAACTTAGATTTACCAGTAGCTATAGCCATTGAGTCCAGTCCTTTGGGTCGTCCTCTTTTACTACTTCTAGTCTTATTGATCTTGAGTCTTTGTTAATCTTGAGGCTTTGACAATTCCCACCAACATATGCCCAACCAGATTTATTACTATTTTGATAGGATAGGACATACTACTACTGGTGTAGGGATTTTGAACATACAGAACTTTGCACAATAGTATGTTGGTGATGGGAGGTTGGACCTTCCTCACACACCTCAATCAGAAGTTCAGAACCCACCACAATCCCCTGCCAGACTAGTTATAGTAGAGTCTTGTCATAACTATTAGCTCTCCGAACCCTCCCCCAAGATACCCAACAAGTAGACAACCCAGAACATAACACACCTAACCTCTCAGTTGTGGAAGCAATGCACATGCACACCCTTCCTTTCACTCACTCACTCATGTAAGTCCACACCAAATACCACCTGTTAGAACTGGGGGTTCGGAAGTGAGTCCCAAACAGGTAGGGCCTCAGGTTCTTCAGAGCCCAGACCACAGCAAAAGCCTCCCTTTCAATCGCACTCCACTTCTGTTCCCTGGGGAGTAGCCTCCTACTAATCAAAGCTACTGGCTGGTCTCCATTTTCCTCAGTGACTTGTGAGAGTACTGCTCCCACACCATGCTCTGAAGCGCCGTCTGTACTATGAACTCACTGGAAAAGTCAGGTGCCTTGAGCATCGGTGCTGTGCAGATTGCAGTTTTCAGGCCATCAAAAGCAGTTTGTCAGGCGTCAGTCCAGCCAACTCTTTTGGGCAACTTCTTGGAAGTGAGTTCTGTCAAGGGGGCGACAATGGTGCCATATCCCTTGACAAACCGTCTGTAATACCCGGTCAGTCCTAAAAAGGCTCTCACCTCTGTCTGGGTCTTGGGGGGCTCCCAAGCCAGAATGGTATCAATCTTTGCCTGTAGGGGCGCCACCTAGCCGCTCCCCACCTGGTATCCCAAATACACCACAGATCCCTGCCCTATCTGGCACTTGCTGGCCTTGATAGTGAGGCCTGCCCTTTGCAGAGCCTTCAACACTTTGCCGAGGTGTTGCAAGTGTTCCTCCCACGTGGAGCTGAACACAGCAATGTCATCCAGGTATGCGGCGCTGTATTCCTCCAGCCCGGACAGTACCTGGTTAACCAGTCTCTGGAACGTGGCAGGGGCATTCTTCAACCAAAAGGGCATGACTCAGAACTGGAAGTGCCCCTCTGGCGTTGAAAATGCTGACCTCTCTTTGGCCCCATCAGTTAAGGCAATCTGCCAGTACCCAGAAGTCAAATCGAATGTACTGAGGGACTGGGCAGCTCCCAACCGATCCACGAGCTCATCAGCTCTGGGGATGGGGTGCGCGTAAGTCTTCGTGACCGCATTGAGCCCACGGTAGTCCACGCAAAACCTGAGTTCTGGAGGGCCACAAGGCGTAGCAGCTTTCTTGGGCACCAAGACCACTGGGCTAGCCCAGGGGCTGCTGGAGGGCTCAATCACCCCTAGCGCCAACATTTTGGAAACCTCTTCCTTGATGCTGGCCCTGACCTTGTCCGCTACTCTGTAAAGTTTTTAGTTCACAGGCAGACTGTCTCCGGTGTCCACATCATGGACGCACCAGTTGGTGACTCCTGGGGTCAGGGAGAACAGGGAGGAGAACTGACCCAACACTTGGCGACAGTCACTCTGCTGTTCTGGGGTCAGGGGGGGCGAGAGGACCACACCATCCACTGACCCATCTTGCTCCTTAACTGCCAGGAGGTCAGGGAGAGGATCACTATCCTCTTCCATTCCTGCATCTGTAGCCATGAACATTGTCACTTCAGACCTCTCAAAGCGTGGTTTGAGGCGGTTCACATGCAAGACTCTCAGGGGCTGCCTGGGAGTCCTCAGGTTAACCAGGTAGGTTACTTCACTCTTCCTTTCCACCACCTCATATGGCCCAGTCCACTTGTCTTGGAGCGCACAAGGCTCCACAGGCGCCATCACCCACACTTTCTGCCCAGGTTGAAATTCGACCAGAGTGGTATTTTGGTCGTGCCATCTTTTCATTTCTTCCTGGCTTGCTTCCAGGTTTGCCTGAGCGAGCTTCCTGAAGCGTTGTGTCTGGTTGCGGATGGCCAGCACATAGCTGAACACATCCTGGGGGGTTTTCCCACTGGACTTTTCCCAACCCTCCTTCACCAGTGAGAGAGGTCCTCTAACAGGGTGGCCATACAGGAGTTCAAAGGGACTGAACCCTAAGGACTTCTGAGGCACCTCCCTGTAGGCAAACAACAGGCATGGTAACAAGACATCCCACTTCCGTCTCATGGGCTCTGCTAGGCCCATAATCATACCTTTTAGGGTCCGGTTAAACCTTTCAACCAACCCATTTCCTTGAGGGTGGTAAGGAGTGGTGAACTTCTAAGTTACCCCATACTCCTCCCACAGAGACTTCATGTACCTAGAGATGAAGTTGGTACCCCGCTCGGAGACCACCTCTCTGGGTAACCCCACACGGGAAAAGATGCCCATCAATGCACGGCCCACCACGGGTGCTGTGATTGTCCTGAGAGGGACTGCTTCCAGGCACCGGGTGGCATGGTCCAACAAGACCAGGATGAACCTGTTGCCTAAGGCTGTCTTGGGGTCCAGGGGCCCTACTATGTCTATGCCCACCAGCTCAAAAGGGGTGCTCACCACTGGGAAGGGTTGAAGGGGTGCCTTCAACTTCATTCCAGTCTTGCCACTAGCTTGACAGGTTTGGCAAGATCTGCAGAAGGAACCAACGTGCTTTCACATCTGGGGCCAGTGGAAGTGGGTGACAAGCCGGTTCAGGGTCTTGTCTTGCCCCAGATGTCCTACAAGAGGCACGTCATGAGCCAGACCCATTAGGAAGTTTCTGAAGCGCTCGGGTACCACCAGCACACGGGCTGTACCGAGCTCAGCAAACTTAGGCTCGCTATATAGTAGGTCATCTTCCCAGTAGATAAAGTGGTCTCTGACTGCTCCACCTGCTGCCTGATCTACAGCCTGTTGCAGCAGACCAATGAGGGAAGGGCATTCTTTCTGCACCTGGCAGAACTCCTCCCTGGAGGGACTACCTTCTTGCTGCCAATGGGTCAGCTCAGGTATGTCTCCCAGTTTGGCCACCTGTTCCCCTGTAGGTTCCAGGGCATCCCCCTCAGGTTCTGCTCCTTTCTGGACCGTGGGAACTGCTGGGGTGGGTTTCCTGCGACCCCTGCCTCTTCCTCTCCTGGCAGGTCTCTGGGCCACTGTTTCAGGCTCCAGTTCTGCTGCATCATCCTTACTGGCTGTTATAGCACGCATGGTCACGCAGATCCACACAGGCAGACCCAACATCTCCAAGTGAGTTCTGTGTTCTACATCTTTCTATAGAGAACTCTCCAGGTCGTTACCTAACAGACAGTCTACAGGCAAGGCATCACTGACAACTACTTCCAAAAGACCAGAGACTCCTCTTCATGCAAAGGGAACCCGTGCCAGCTTGCAGAGACGCACTGAGCTGTCAGCTGCCACTACAGGGCGGAGTACATCAGGGATGATTTGCTCTTCAGACACCCACTGACACCTCACGGATGTCACGCTGGCTCCTGTGTCTCTCAGAGCCTCAACCTCCCTCCCATTGATGGTCACCTTCTGCCCATACTTCTTAGTGTTAGAGGGCAGTAAGGTTTCCTGGACCATCTCTCGGTCTCCTAGAGAGACAAGGGACATAACTGCTAAGCCCACCTCCCCACTAGAAATCAAATACCCGCCCAAAGCTACACTTGCTAACCCAGGGGCTGGAGCACCAGTGGGTGCGGGCTTTTTCTTGGGACATTTTGGAGCGATGTGGCCCACCTCATTGCAATGATAGCAGGTAAGGGGACCCTGGTTATTTCTTCTGACTCTATTGTCCTGCCTGCCCTTAGTGGGCCATGGCTGTTTAGGGTTGGGGGGTTGGGATTCCTTTTCCTGGGAACTATTTTGGGGCCCTTGTGAAAACTCCTTTTGGTTACCCTTGTCCCCCCCACTCTTCTGCTGGGGACCCTGCCCACCTTTGGCTGTGGTACCCACAATTCCTCTGTGGACCCTGGTACTAGTCCTGCGGTCTGCCTCCTTAGCAAGCTCAATGGGGTCTGTCAGCTTGCTGTCTAAAAGATGCTGGCGCAGCTCTGGAACACACAGACTACTCAAGTGCTCCCAACTGATTAAATGCAACAACCCCATAAAATCAGTTACTTTACTGCCCTTCATCCAACCTTCCAGTGCACACGAGTACAAATTCACACACTCCATCCAAGTCTCAGACTCTCTCTTCTTGGAGTTTCTAAACTGCAGTCTATACTGCTCTGGAGTGAGGCCATACCTGAGGCATAAGGCCTCCTTCATATTGGGGTAGGTCATGGCACCTGCCATCTCTAAGGGCTCTAGAGCACTCCTCCCAGAAGCCTCAAAATGTTTCCACAGGCCCGCCCCCAATGCTGTTCACGCACACCACTCATCCTTAATGCAATCTCATACGAAGTGAACCAGGCATAAATATCCTCACTCCTATGGTAATTCTGCACCAGGTCTTTGAGAATATATACTTTACCCCTATGCACTGGCTGCGCGCTGCCACCATTTGAACTGGCATCCACCTCCTTGGCTTTAAGATCTTGTTCTCTCATGCTCAACTCATGAGCCAAAAGCAATTTCTTTTCTTCCAAGGCGCGGGCACTTTTGCTCTCCTCCGTTGCCTTTTCTCTCTCTTTATCCATTTCCAATTGCCTCATTTTCATTTTCAGAACTTCCAACTCCTATTCTCTTACTCTCTGATTCTCTTGTAACTCTTCTGGGGTGAGGCCCCTGCTGGAATGGTTGCTGCCAGCTCCTGAGACTACTCTGCCCACTGGCAGATCTGTGACTTGAAAATCATTCTCTCCATTCACATCATCATTTCCCTCTTGTGCCTCCCAATGGGCCTTCAAGATTCTCTGCAGCTCCTCCTTTCTGTAGGCGCTCTTTATGGGGCACTCAAACTCAAGGCAGAATTTCCTAAGATGCTCAACTTTGTATGAATACAAATCTCCAATGGCAAACTCCAATTCTACTTCTGCCCCTTCACTGAGTGCCTTTCCTTTCGCAGACATGATGCTCTTAGAAGAGTTACTCAAAAACATTCAAAAAATCAAAAAACAGTAGTATGTGGTGGCGTAGTGGTCTGCACTCACTAGTGATGTACACCAATTACTGTGGGTCAAGTACAAATACAAGTTCAAATCCCACCGCCTGACCATCAATGGTAGAACTGGGGGTCTCTAGTAAGCATGGGCGAATTTTGCGAATCTCGCGTTTGCGAATTTTGCGGATTTGCGAACTCGCAATCCGCAAAATCAGCGAATTCTCGCGAATTTGCGGATTTTTTTTTGTGTGTTCGCGTGGGTTTCTGCCAGTTCGCGAGGGTTTTTGTACAATTACGCAAAAGCGAACTTACCTGTCGGGTCGCAAGTTTTGCGAACTTGTTGTTTCTACGTGTCCAGCCTGTTTGGGACACTCTTCTTCATCACTGCCACCCTCTGTCACCACTGCCACTCTCTGACTACTCATGCCACCCTCTGGCCCACCCATGCCACCCTCTGTTTCATCACAGCACCCTCTGGTTGTCCAGTGTACATTATTGTGGCAAAGCAAAGCACACCTTCCCTGCCTCAAGTGACCTGAATTAATTTGGGGCTGATTAATGTGTCACAGAATATTTTTTTAGCTGGCACCTGCTTCCTTAGTGCTTCCTGATTAGTGATCTTTTGCACTTGCTAAGTGCTTTCATTGTTGCAAAATTAGTTACAACACCTGCCCTGCCCCAACTGACAATAATGAATTAGGGGCTGATTAATGTGTCACTGGATTTGAACTTCCAGCCTGGCTCCTGCTTGTCTCCCTTAGCTGTAATTCAGGACCTTTGTGGCATATGTGTAACTATTCTGAGGGTCAGAGCAGGGTCACATAATAGTTGCAAGTAGGCAACTGAACTCTGGAGGGGCCCCTCAGGAAGCACTACAGGAAATGGCTACTAATGATGAGCTTGAACTTTTGAACCTGGTAAGTAGTTTCAGTTTTGCTAAGATCGTATTTCTGCAATTTAGCGCTTATTCGCGGGGCGCGAAGTTGAACTGGGAAGCCGCAAACTCACGCAAACAGTGCGAGCAAGCCATAAAATCCGCTGCTCGCGGATTTGCAGATTTTGCGGGAAATTCGCGAATCTCGCGGATTGCGAATTTACCGAAATCCACAAAATCCGCGAGCGGAACGGATTTTCCGCCCATACTTAGTCTCTAGTTGGCAGAGGTAGGTACCACTGTCCAAATAGGGACGCTTGCTTCTAGTCAGGGCAAGGAGATAACCCTCTGAGAAAACCCCTACTCACCCTCTAGGTAGCTTGGCACGAGCAGTCTAGGCTAACCAGAGGCAATGCGCAAAGTATTTGTACCAACACTCAGTAACACAGTGAAAACACCACAAATTGATTCCACAACAGTTTAGGAAAATAAAGATATTTATTCTAAACTACACAAGACCAAAACGGCAAAAATCCAACATACACAGTTCAAGAATATGGTTTCAAAAGAGTTCTTAAGGTTATTGTCAAAGTTCTTTAAGTTGCGATAAAATAATCCACAGATGCGTGAAAAGTTCACAGTTGCGTCACGTTTACTCACAGTACCTTTTAGTTGCAACAAAGTTCCAATCGCAGAAGCTGGTGCGGTGAAAAACAAACGATGCGTTGCTCCTGAGTCCCTGGGGAGGCGATGTGACAGCCCCGCTGCAGCAGCGGGCGTGTTGCGACGAATCCGGTCTATATGGGGAGGAAGGCCACTTGTATGGATTCCGGTGCGTAGGTTCCGTAGGAAGTTTGTTCTCGCAAAGGCACAATGCGACAATCTCGTAGGGGCTGCGACGATCTCCGAGGCGGCGATGCGCGGTCCAGCGGGGATCCTCTCTCTCGCAGCTCCTCGATGCGATGGTTCTGCGACGATGCTCGCAGCGACGTGATGCGGTCCTCAAGCAAGCGGTGCGGCGATCTCACCCAGCGACGACAGGCTCTGCGACAACACTCGCAGCGATTTTCGGCTTCCCGCACCGATCGGGTACATCCCGCAAACGAAGGATGCGACGGCTCTGGCAGCAGCGTCAGGCGCTGCGACGATCTCGACCTTCGTAGCTGCTGGAAACTTCTCGCACTGTCGGGGATGTGCTCCGCAAGCTAGCGATGCAACACTTTTCAATTGCAAAAGTCTCTCAAGCTTAGTTTCAAGCTTCCCAGCACAGGTACAACTTCCAGAGGCCCCACAACTGGATCAAGCACTCTAGGAAGGACAGACCTATCTCAGCAGAGTTCAGGGAAGTTGGGGTGAAGTCCTTTTGTTTCGGGGACTTCAGAACAGGGAGCCAGCTCTTCTCAGGCCCTTGGAGATTCCTTCAAGACAGGGGACACAGCACAACAGCAAAGTACTTCCCCTCTCCTTGGCAGCAAAGCAACAGGTCAGTCCAGCAGAGCAACAGCAGGACAGTCTTCCTTCTTCAGATTCAGCTTTCTCCTTGGCAGAGGTTCCTTCTTGATTCCAGGATGATCTAATTTTCTGTTGTCAGGGGTCCTGTACTTATACCCCTAAAGTCTTTGTTCTCTTAGTGCATGTGGGCCCTGAGCCCGGTCTGAACCAGTTCTGGGTGGATCCTGAGTACTTTGTTTTGCTGGCTTCTTCTTTCCTTTCGGAGTGAGGGGCAGGGTCGTCAGCCGCCCAGCGGGAGGTGGAGCCAGCATTGTGGCAGGCAGGCACAGCCCTTTTCAGGCCCAGGTGCTAACTCCTCCCACTGCTCAGGTTGCAACTGCAGTCATTCAGCCTAGGCTGACTCAGCCAGCCTCCTGGGGAATCCCCAGCCCCTGTCACTCACAAACCAGACAGTCAATACACAAACAGGCCAAGGCACACAGAAGGGTCAGACAAGAGAACAGCAACTTTCTAAAAGTGCTGTTCTCAACCACAGGATTTAAAAACAACCTTTCCTAAAAGATGTGTTGTTAAATTCTGAGTTAAAGGATACTAGATACTTATGTCCTATCTTGTTCCTATGGGAAGAAATGCTGGAAGCCACTGTAGCCAGCATTCCCCATGTTAACCAATGGAGCAAGATAGCCTTACAATAGTGAACAAGGAAAATGGCTGTAATTCACTACCAGAGCATGTCACCTGCACTAGTACGTGCTCTACCTTTCACATACACTGCACCCTGCCCAGGGGGGTACCTTGGGCCTTCCATAGGGGTGACTGATGTGCACGAAGAGGGAAGGGTTAGGCCTGGTCAGTGGGGACACTGACCAGGAGAACATGGCAGTTTCTAAACTGCCCATAGGCACTGCAGTGGCAGGCCTGAGACACCATTTTAGAGCTACTCCTGTGGGTGGCACAATCAGTGCTGCAGGCCCACTAGTAGCATTTGTCATCACCAGCCCTGGCACACCCAGTGCACTTTACTAGGGACTTCATTGTGATACAAATATGCCAAATATGTATATCCAATCAGAATAACACTTTACATAGGGAGAATTACACTCTGGCACTGATCAGCAGTGGCAGAGTGTCCAAAGCATCTAAACCAGCAAAAATGAAATCCAGCGCAGCATCAAAAATACAGGAGGTAGAGGCAAAAAGATAAGGGAAACCACGCCAAAGATGCCAGGTCTAACACCACCAAGTCTATGTATGTTCAAATCTTTTTATTTTGAATTGACAAGCTCTGTACATTGGTCTATAATGCTGCACCAACAGAAAAATCAATAACATTAAAACAATAAACATTGTTACACTCACTTACAGTTGGGAAATAAATCATGATAACTGAACAGTGGTGGAAGCACCACTATCCCCTATGTAGGAATATAGTTTATATAAATTTATAAATGAAGATCTCTGAGCGAATTCTTGGGACCCCTTATCTTAGAAGAACCTAGTACTGGTAGTTGTTGCATCATAAGCTCTGCAAAGTTCTGGTTCCTAGAAGGGAATCTTCAGTCTGTCATGAGAAAAATGGTGCACGTTAGTATATTGCAAGCATTTCTCAGCCTTGCCAAAAAGTGGATAAGCAATATGGACTAACAGTACACCAGAACTTCATAAAAAAGTGGCTTGTTAATGTGTTGGTTGACCTTGTACGCAGTGCTTAGACAGTAGCAGTATGAGGTCATGTGGGCTCAAAGGTGTCTTATACAACAAGCTGCAAGGTAATGTCAAATGTGCAAAAATAAAAGACACAAAGGTAAAATGGTTGCATGGCTCGGGCTAACTAAGCAAAGGCTAGAATGACCCTAGGGACCATATATAACTACTAGTGCCTACTCTACTACTACCTGATTTGTACTAGTGATGCATGTTGTCTACTATTAACTCATTTTTCAATCTTGCTACTGACCAATAGGGGGAGGTGTATATGACGCCTAAAAAATGTGTAATGTTTTCTATGCGCACTACCGATCACCATTGCCGGGGACAGAGGCGAAGGCGAAGCAGATGGAGAGGATGCGGCAGTTGCCGATGGAGCGGTAGGAGGCGAGCCAGCACCAGTGGCGGGCGGTGATAAGTTAAAGCATAATCCTTAACTATTGACATTACACTCACTGCAATGGTGTACTGTATGTATACTGTACTGTTGAGACTTTGGGCCCCATTAGGATGGCGGGTGGATTGCCCCCGCCGGGCCGGAGGTAGTCACCACAGGCCCGGCAGGGGCAAACCACCCTCCATCCCTGTGGAAAAAACACCCCCGCCATATTACAATGGTTGGGGGGTCCACGGCGGATAGAAAGACCGTCTGCCGATTTTCTGCACGGTCGACATGTCGGAGTATGCTTGGTAGGCCCGTTGAGGGCCCCCATGGAGGGTACCTATGGTACCTCCCTGCCTTTCAAAGCACAACGTGGCAGGCACCATGCAGTGCCTGTCACGTTATGCTTGGAAAACACAACATGTATTTGTAGCATTGTGGTGGGCGGTGCTTTCAGCCACTGTGGCGGGCGCATCCTAATTGCCCCCACAAGACCCCCGCCCTTATGGCGGGCGGTCCCTTTTGGCATGAGGATGGCGGGCGGACAAAGTCTGCCCGCCATCCTAATGATGCCCTAAGTAAGTAAGAGTTGTTGTGAACGTTTGAAGAGTGAAGACACCCTTTAATTGGCATTAATAAAGGCATTAGGGGCGGGAGTATTAAGTAACTAATGGCCTCATCTATTTGTGATTTAAACTCCGCTTTGAAAGTTTCATGGAGAAGACTAAATGTCAGATCAGATCACCTGGTGTTGAACTAAAAAGTGAAAGATGAGTGGAAGGAAGAGGGACTGGCGAGATTTAATATTTATGTCTGACAGAGAGAAGGATACGTGTGATGCAAGCATGCAAATTGCAAAGGTGGCTGATAGTAAAGAATCTGATGCATGGCTGGTTGAATGCCTGAAAAACTCCTGCACATGTTAAAGCCCAAGCAAGTGGGAGGATAGAGCAATACCACAAATGTTATGTACTGTGCTTTATAGTGCTGCCATGCCCTTTTGTAAATCGCCATGCCACTATGTGCATAATTAACTCGTCTTACTGTTTTTCTAAGAGAATATTTTACAATTGTCTTGTTTTTTCTTTTTGATATACAGCTACTCCTTCCAAACCAGATCAGAAGGAGTTGGCCGCCAAGGCACAGCGCCGCAAGCTGGAGGCAATCCTACTAGAATATCGGCGGCTGGTGGTCTTGGAAGAGAAGGAGGAGGAGGCGGCAGTAGCTGAAGTCTCCTCCAGTGCCCCTGGCCCCAGCCTCCGCCCTCCAGCGGTACGGCGCCACCATCTGGGGGCCTCCCTCCATTGCATTTCCATCTCTGGTGCCCCTCCCCACTGTGGCTGCAACTGCCGCGCTCTAAAGCGCTGCGTCGCCCTACTAGAGGAGGCAGTGTGTGTCTCCAAAGACAATCCTGGCGGACATAGGAGACCCTGTCTATTGCCTCTTTTTTTATTCTTGTTTTGGTGGGTGGGAATTGGGCAATGGGGTTTTGAACATTTGTTTGGACTTTCTCGTTACGCAGATTGGTTTTCGTTAGGGAGAGGGGTGGGTCAGGTTTTGTGTTTTTTTTTACATAGTTTATTTTTGTTAGGGTTATATTAAATCAATATTTCTACATTACATACAATGTTGTTTATGTTTTGTAGGTGGGGTTACTGTTTTACATCACACTGTTTCCATGCTGGTGCAGGTCCGCCCATAGTCAGTGTTTGATTTAAATAATTGACTGACTGGGTAAGACACAAACAGGTAGATGAGACACCCCTGACTGATTGAGTTGTCCTACTAGTACTGTCAGTCTCTCTCTTCTAGTCTGTGCATTCTTTAACTGGACTCAAAGGGGTGTGTGAATTGATTGAAAACATGTCCATTATTAATTATGCCTCTCCCAAACTTCTCTTACCTTTGCTTGATGTTTAACTTAGGCACAGCGATGGCTCCTTGATGATGATGGTTTCCTATTCATAACGTGCCATGATTGTGGTGGTGGTGGTGGTAGTAGTAGTAGACAGTGGCAGGGCAGCAGCATTTGCAAAAAAAAGAAAATTAGACAGTCAGTCACCTTTGAGAGACTGTTCGAGGAGTAGAATGAAGTACAGTACTGAACTTACCGAGCAACAATAATATGCAAAAATATTTTACAACAAAACAATGGTGGTGGGGATAGCCTACTAGACAGAGTTACAAACTATAGTTGTGTTGCGTCACTTGACTAGGCCTACAGTGTAACAGTTAGTGCTGTGTATGAGGATGACAAAAAATCCAATCAATGCCAGCAATTAATGCAGAGGCATATGTTCCTTTGTTAAATAAAAATCACCTCTAAAATATACTGCTCATGGGTGGGCAAGCAGAAGAAGATCATCGCTCTGCCTTGAAATTGAAGTACTGTTGCTTTCGCCACATCCGCCCCAGCAAGCGTATGATTAATTATTGGTGTACATTTAATTTCCTCACACCTCAATAAGTCACACAGCCCGGGGGAAGAGGGTTAGGGTTTGTTAAATGGATGGGAAGGGGGGGTTGGGAAAAGGTTTGAAAATGAAAAACAGACAGTACGCGTGGATAAAAACCAAACAACAAACTCTGTAGACTACCATATCCATATCAATATGTTAAGGGAGAAAAAGGAAATGCATGCATGATGATGATTTATAAGGGAACCCGGATTACATACACTTCTTGTTCAGTTGTTCCGGGCTTAATACTTTTACAGATAGCAAATACAATGTTCAAATATTGGTAGGGATGAATCATAAACAGAGAGAAAACCTAATGATAATAATAACAACAAGAAGAACACACTGTTGTAAAGATTGTAGACAAAAAAATGACTCAAATTATTTAAAAGATGATGAAAGTTGATACTGTTACGGTGTTATCCTGGTCAGAAATATGGACTGGATTTGCATCTCTGCATTCCTCTTGGTCCTCTCGTCCATCAATCTTGGGTGTCGCCAGTCGCCACTGCCCGCCTGGACAATTTAGATTTATTGGTAAGGTAAGTGTGCATTGTGATGTTTTTCTAAGTATAGGGCAAGGCCCGGCCTGTAATTGTAGATGGAAAAACAAAAGGGATATTGAGAAACAAAGTTGAAAGAAATGCACAAGTTATGGTGTAGTGCAACAAGAACACTTTCCGAGGCGGCATGTATGCATCATCTCTACTCTAGTCTGTTTCCAGCATTGACCTTCAACAACAACAGGACAGAGCAGGCCCACAGTGACGGCACGTCGCTTAGCACATCTTTCGTTTTTAGAGTACTTTTTTTAAAGAGTTGGACAAAGCACATGTCCAGCAACATAGCATTTTACAATTTAAGTGAGTAAATCAATGCACTGCAGTCATCCCACCACTACACTAGACTCCACTTCTACACAGACATTTAGGTCTGTTGTGGTTGTTTTTGACGTGTTTACCTTTTATGCCACTCATGAAACGTCCTCCTGACTTGTTATTATTTCATCAATCATCTCCGATACTTGTAGTGACTGACTGTGAAGATCGGCCTGCAGTAGAAGTACAATTTTGTTATTACACAACATGAGTAGAAATATTGTTGACTTGAGTCACTCTTTAGTGTGTACAGTAATACTACTAGTACACTTTTACTTCACTTCATGCACAACAAACAAACAACAAAAACACAAACACCAATCGCTCAGAGTCAGGTGTCCAATGCATGACATTCATTTTCATTACCTGTTCCTTCTCATCTTAAGTTAACGGGCCGTCTTTTTCGCCATCATCAGCATGGACGGTGCTGATGTCAAACACAGTGTGCAGATTGAGTCCCCTTGCTGTATTAAATCCAAAGCAATGTATAAAGCTGCAGTAGAAGTACAAATTTCTTATTAAAAATAGTTGCAAGAAGGGGAAAATTGCCTTGAGTTACGTTTAGTGTGTACTGTAGAAAGATGATTAGTTCACAATGAAATAACTTCATGCCCAACAAACAACAACAAAATCACTCAGTCTGCGTCCAATGCATGACATCAATCATTCATTACCTGTTCCATCTCAGTTAATGGGCAGTCTCTCTCGGCTCTGAAAGGAGGATAGCTATAGTAGTCATCATGTTCCACTTCTTTTGGCGGGACTAGGAAAGATTTTATTTTGTCTTCTATTTTGCATCATCCAATCATCATCTGTCTTGAGGGCAATGGATTTAGGGAGATTCAGGAGGATGGAGCGGAGGAGCTGGATTCGGAGGACTGTACTGTGAAATGCAGACACCTGAAACATGTATATTGAAATATGAAGAGTAGAAGACGGTGGTGATGGATTTGTTGTAATTCAAAGTTTGTAACCAGAAAGACTGAAAACATGTTTGGAAGAGACACTTGCGACAGGGCAAGCCAGATAGCTTATCACCAGCCTGCTGAGTAGTGGCCATTCAGCCCTTACCTATACAAATACTGCAATGGGTTTTGATCAATGTACATCTCTGATGGGTCATCCAGATAGGCCTGGACCATCCGCTCAATGTTCAGGGGTGCTGCTGCTAACCTTTGTTCAGGCTCTTTTCTCTGTGCATCAGCACTGTGCTTAATACCTCAGGATACAAGGTCTTCTTGTGACAAAATCTTATTTTGTATCCTCTGGACCCTGTCCCTCATAAAATTTGGAAAGAATATGGAGATGAACTTTTTCCTACCCTCTGTAGGATCTGTAATCAGTCTTTAGTTAGTGGCACGGTTCCTGCCTTCTGGAAACAGGCCCTGGTATCTCCATTGTTAAAAAAACCCTCCCTGAATCCAGAATGTCTACAGAATTATAGACCTATCTCCTTGTTACTGTTCCCTGCAAAAATTGCTGAACGCTGGGTGAGCTCAAGCCTTTCCAAACATCTGGAGCGTCATCAGTTTCTGGATGAAATACAATTTGGCTTTCGCCCAGCCCATGGGACCGAAAAACAGCTCTACTCACTCCCATGGAGGACCTTCAAATGCGTGCAGACAGAGGTCAAGCAGGGGCTCTGATTCTGCTTGACCTGTCTGCCGCATTTGACACGGTAAATCATGTGACCCTCCTAGAAAGACTGAGTGAGGCCGGGGTGGGTGGTGGTGCCCTTTGGTGGTTTCGCTCCTTCCTGCTTGATAGGAAGCAGGCGGTGTCCCTCCCCCCGTTTCAATCTGCTTTTTCTCCGGTGTCTCATGGGGTGCCTCAAGGTTCGGCAGTCAGCCCGATCGTATTTAACGTTTTTCTTAAACCCCTGATCACGTTGATCAATGCTATCAACTACGCAGATGATACTCAACTCATCTTATCTTGGGAGGGTGAGGAATCGACCCCCCTGGAGACATTTCATGACTGCGAGATACGGCTGGCTGTCTATATAACAACTCACTGCAGTTCAACGCTAGCAAAACTGAGGTACTGTTCTGTTCGGGAAGTAGGATCCCTTGCCCTTTCCCGATTAATTTTTGGCCTCCAGAATCAGTGACAAAAACTCAGCCGGTCACCACTGTTCGCAATCTGGGCGTTATGCTGGATAACAAATTGAGCATGGAAGCGCAGGTGGCAAAAACGGTGTCCAGTTGCTTTGCCCTTATCAGGTCCCTTCGAAAGATTCTGACGCTACTTGCCCTACAGGCCCGGGCTTTGGTAGTCAGGTGTACCATCTTAAGCCGCCTTGACTATTGCAACGCGCTCCTGCTCGAGTCACCAGGTCTGCTGTTAGACAGACTTCAAAGAGTTCAGTCCGCTGCCGGCAAACTGGCTCTTGGCTGGCCTAGAAGGTCTTCGGCCTCAGCGGCGCTGGCTGAACACCACTGGCTCCCGCTTAGGCAGCGAGTGTCCTTTAAATCCCTCTGCCTTGTCTTCAAAGCCGTGCATGAACTTGCGCCCAGCTCTTTGCAAGCCAAATTTGCTTGGTACACCCTAACCAGAGCACTTCGCTCAGCAACTGCTTGTTTGGTGAGAGTACCTAGATTTAAGAAGGCTAGGGCCGGGGGCAGATCCTTCGGAGTTGCTGTTGCCAAGCTCTGGAACAGTCTGCCCTTGGAGATCCGTCAAACGGAGGAACTTCTCCCTTTTAGGAAACGTGTCAAAACCTGGCTATTCCCGGAGGCTTAACCTGCTGGACACCTCTCTCTGCCACTTATCGCGCTGCCACTTCGCGAAGCCACAGCGCCAGGATGCCTGTAAGGTGATAGCTGCACTCCATAAATGTCTTAAATAAAGAAAGAAATAAATAAATACCAATGCCTAACTGTAAATACCAATCGTGTAACGATTCTAATGGGCCTAATTATCCAGTTGTTGTTGCTGTTGTCGATAGTGATGGTGAGTGTTATGAGCCAAACGCACTGCCCTCAGCCTCCGAAGTTGCACTTGATGCTGCATGCCCTGCTGCAGTTCTTGTTGTGGGTTGATCTAGTGGACTTTTAATTAGCAGCCATTCATTTTCCAACTTACTCGCTGCCTCAGCTATCCAGGTTTTGTAGCGGGCAACATCCATCTCTGAAAAAGGAATTAATGTCTTCAGTGCCAATTTTGTCCATGGATCCAGAATTTTGGCAGAAATGTAAAATGTTCTTGTGACAAAATCTTATTTTGTACCCTTGTATTTTCAGCTAAGCGACGGGCTAAGCTCTCCATCAAGTCATAGGCTTCTTTTTTTTCCTCTACACCTTTGTATGATTCAGACACCTTCTTCAGCTGATGCTGTAGCATTTGCAATAATGGGATAGCTTGGCATATTGTACAGTCCTCCTTGCTGACTTCACGTGTGAAGACCTCAAAAGGATGAAGCATGTCAGTCAGGCATTTAACTAGGCACCATTGGTCCATCTGAAGGGTCATGCCTTTCACAGTAGCATCCAGTCTTTGCATGACATATTCATTGAGTGGCCGGTACTGCTCAAACAGACGACCAAGCATGTAATACGTTTAGTTCCAACCTCTTGCCACCTCCTGGATGAGTGCTTTGACTGGCATGTTATATTCACGTTGAATGATCCTCAGCTGCTTCCGAGCTTTAAAAGAATGGCTGAAATGAGTGCATATTCTATGGCAGATGGTCAGTAAGTTGCTGACTATGGGTTCTTTTTTTCAGAAAGTCTTGAACTATAATGTTTATGCAATGCGCCAAGCACGGAACCCTGAAATAGGAATCAAGGTCCATGGCCTTAATTACATTACTGCCATTATCTGTGGCAACAAAACCAATACTAAGCCCTCTTGGGCACAGCCATTCAAAAACCTTGCTGCGAAACTCTTCCAAAATGTACAGCAGTATGAGATTTCTCCATGGCGAACATGGCTACAGTTTCATATTTCTGAGTAGCTTTAAAAATCTCTGCTGTGTCAACAGCACCTCGTTCAGATAGCTTATCTCTAACCCCCACAAAAAAGACCCAGTGTGCAGTGATGCACATGTAATCTGTGGCTTGGCAACTGGTCCACATGTCTGTTGTCAGGTGGATATTGTGAAGAACACTCTGCTGCAAAGCTTGTCCAACCAATTCCAGCCCATCATGATGTAGTGCCGGAACAGCAATTCTTGCAAAATAGGACCGGCTGGGAACCTTCCATTTAGGGCAGATGGCTGACACAAATTCAAGGAAACCCACCCCTTCCACAAATGAAAAAGGGAGAAGGTCCAGTGCTAATATTTTAGCCAGCTTCGCATTGTACAACCGTGCCGTTGGGTGGTTGCGTTGGAACTGCCCCTCCAACCTAAGCATGCTCTAAATGGCAGGCTGGATTACTTTCCTTTGTGGTGCTGTTGTTTGCATTAACCCACTTAGGCTCAACGACACAGTTTGTCTCATTGCAGTACTTGGTCGCCTTGGTGTCACAACCTGACTCTCAGTATGGCTCTTACTGCGGTGCCACTCAGATGTTACTGAGGAGGATGTGGGTGGTACCACTACACTACTGGGGACAGGGCTAGAAATGCCTCCCTCTTCTTCACCTTCCACCGCAATAATATCGTCCCCTGATTCTTCATGCCCAACTTCAATGGATTGAGTTTTTTTACTTTGTTTTAAGTGAAGTAGGTGATTCTCCCACACAATAGAGTGGTATATTCTGAGATGACTTGCTTGGCCACCGGTACAATAGTTTGTACCAAGCTTACCCAGCCGAACACCAGTGAGACAAATTGAGCATATAGCAACATTCTCCTCCTTGGTGCTAACAGAAAAGAAGTCCCAAACTGGGGAGGAGAACTTTCTGGCACTGCTGGATGTGCCACTTTCAATACCAGATGAACTGGAGTGTGTACTTGGAATGTGACTCTGTGCAGCTGCACTGTGACTTTTACTGCCACCACCTACTGAGATGATTGCACTGGATGTAGGTCCCTGCCGGGCCTTTGAAAATATGGCAGCTGGAGGTCGTGGTGGTGTAACCTGTTATGGATCCTGTCCATGTCATGCAAGGGAGTGACAATCCATAAGTGCCATTTCTAACCACACAGGATTCATACCAAATTCATAAAATATTTAGCCTGGGTGTTAAAAATAACTGCTAACTTGGATAAACAGCTCACTCTTTCTTCTGAGTGTCACACTGCGGAATCAGCAAGATTTAGTTGCTGTTTTCACCTTGACCTGTAAATTATTCTCAAATTAATGGATGAATTAAAGTATTGATATAACCTTTAAAGTGCACATAAAACTGAGTTGATTCCTGATACTTTTTTCTGCATTACTGCTAACGTGAATTTAAATATTTACAAAATGCTTTTATTAATGTACAAAGTGCAGAATTTAGATTTAAAATGTAAGTATGTTTAATGCAAAAATTGAAGCAGGAAATCATATTTAGAAACTATAAGGCACGTAATCTTGGAATAAGGTCTCGTTTTTCTTTATGTTAACATATGTAATCACATCATGTTTTAAGGTGAAGGCCCGTTTAAACTGAAATGCTTATTTTTCACTTTAACCAACAATTGTGCAAATTATTATTTTTCTCTTTACTTCAGACCTTGCATTTTCAGAAGCTACTGTTTACTAGTGAATTAATAGACATTTATTGTATTAGATACTGATAGTGAGGTTCACACCACAGAACATGTAGATGACAGGGAGGATGATTCATTGGAAGACGATATTACAAATCAAAAAGGATGTGCCCACAACATTCAAGGAAACATGGTTCATAACATACTGCTGAGAAGATGGAGAGAAGACTTGTTCCCAGGAGCATTCTGAAATCTTATTGGATAGTCCAAATCTTTTGTCCTTCAGGAAATCCCTTAAAACGTGGCTTATCAGCAATTAGTTTAGTTTTTCCTTTCTAATTTCAGGAGCAACGCCAAGACGCCCAAGGGCATTTAAGCGCTCTACAAAACTAAAAATCAATCAATTCGATCAAATAATCTACCAGCTGAAGAAAAAAGAATATTAATGTTGCAATAGAGAAAACGTGTTCTAATAATAGTGCGTGTTCCTAGCTAGTTGGTCAGATGAGATTCTTTCCCCCTTGATGCAGAGCAAACTGATTGAGATTTCACTTAAACTTTCCCTTTTCACTGACTCTCTGAGAGGAGACTCTGTACTGGGTTTACTGGCTATCTCCTCATGAGGGGCCTTAGTTCTTTTTTTATCTGCTATTATTTGTACCTAAAATCCTTTCCAGCTTTTTCTACTAAAGATTTATTTTAATTCTTGATTCTCTCATCAAAACTCTTCAAGAGTTCTTGATCCCATTTTGCAATTACCTTCACTCAGCTTAGTTGATTTATTATCAAACTCTGATTGATTGTTTTTTAACTGTATCGATAACTTTTAGAATACTCAAATAAAAAGAATGACTAACAAAAAGATTGCTTTGCAGTTGTGACCACCGTATTATGAGATTGTTGGATTGCATTTGCAAAAACCGCCAGCGAACTGCTGACACTGTCGGCCATAAGCAGACCGCTGCGGCTATGGTCAGGGAAAAACAGCTGACGAAGGGCGCCACTAAGAAGTTTCACCACTGTCTGTATTACGAGTTGACTTTCCAACCAGCCCACTGCAGCAGTGGGACCGCCATCTTCAAGTTGGCAGAAATGAAGGATTTGGGGTGAATACTCACACCTTTCCCCGTCTTCCTATCAGAGTTCGATGTGAGTCCCTTTCTCCAGGTCCCACCTTCAGAGAAGCAACTTCACCATGAAAAATATGACCCTGTTTGCGGTGATATACAGGTAAGTTCTTTTTGTACCATATACCCATTGCCTGGATTGCCCACATCTGGGACAGACTCCCAGCAATCAATAGGTGGTATTTTTCCACATGTGTCATGCATATGTGTATTTGACAGATGCAGTCAAAATGCTAACACAGGCATCAATATATATGGAAAACAATTGACCGCTGCTGCAAGACCACCTCAGCCACACCACGGGCACCGCGATCAACTTGTGAGGGTATATCAGCCAGGAAAATCAAGAACATTCATCTGGAGCACCAGATTCTGCCTGGCCTAAGAGCAGAGGACTCTGTAAGGAGAAGTATATTTCCTGTAGGAAAAAGCTCCAGTGAGAATCCTGCTAAGTGACTACCAGGAGCGGAACGTGAGATTCTGGTCAGTCAAAACTGCCATACTGGTCAGGCCGTCTGTCCATGTCCATAGTTATGGACCCCCAAATGACAGGTGGGAGCTGAGGTGAAGTATAAGGGCCACCAATGTGGTACCTCACTGAACAAGAGAAGGGCCATCACCTTGTGAAGCACCATGATGTGAGGAAGTCTGTCATCTTTAGTGTGCTTCTCCCGACACCCACAAGCCTGATGAGGGCCATGGTGGAGGTTGAGGCTTGAGGGCCGTCACCCTGGTGCAGTGCTAGATCAAGAAGAAGGCAAATGGTATGTGTACCGCAGTAGCCTGTAGGGGTCATCACACTGTGTACCCTGTTACGACCTCCTGTGTGTTCAAAGGGACCTTTGGTGAAGTGAAAGATCCATCACTCGTAAGCAGGAACAGCCCTGAAGAAGAACTGTGCTGTGACCCACAAGGAATAGCAACTATTCAATGATCCATGGACATAAGCTGTGAAAAGCCTCTACCAAGACGGAAGGTGCCAGTAATGCCTGCTTGCCCTACGGCCCTCTGAAAGGGGTTCAGACAAAAAGTAAATATGATCTCCAAAATATGTGCACTTTCCCTAATATTTATGAAAAAAGTTTTAAATAGTAAATCCACAAAATAAATTAACTTTCTACAAAGTTTCCAGCGCCAAGAAGCCTCCGGCCGTATGTGCGCTTTATAAATTTTTAATAACATAACATAACATAACATAACATAACATCCAATTCCAGGAGCGTTCAAGTCCTGCTGCAAGACTCAGAGAGAGATTTACTGCATGACCAGAGGAGTTAAGTGGATGCCTGCTGCCTCAACTTCAGCATCCTGACATCTGTTCACTGCCAGACTGCTGACGCTTACCCAGGAACTCTGAACTACCACTCCACCAAGAGTGGGTAAGACTAAATACTGAGTTGCCAGGCCTCTGGGGAACTTGCTGACTGATGTGTTACGGTGGGGACTACTTTTACTTTCCCAATAGTCATAGTAGAACTTCTAAGACCGGCACCACTAGCAGAACTAGCTTGGATGTCACCTAATATAAATGGGAAATATCCATGGTCCTTAGAATGGGAAGTGGAACTTGAGAGCTGACCAGAGTAGCACTAACATGCTTGCCTTATGAAGTGTAATATTTGTGGTGTGGAATATTGTACTTTGCATTAGAATAAAAATACTTTTTGTCATAAAAGCAAGTATTTTGTTGGGTAATCATTTATTGAGGTTACTGGACCTATTTTGAGTTTTGAGTCTGTCTTTACTCTACACCTACTCCCTCCTCTAGAAACCACTGAGAGTCAAGTGCTGAAAGGATACATGGCCCGCTCAAAGCACATAGTAGGCGGGCCACAGGACATAAGCCGTGAAAAGCCTCTACCAAGACGGAAGGTGCCAGTAATGCCTGCTTGCCCTACGGCCCTCTGAAAGGGGTTCAGACAAAAAGTAAATATGATCTCCAAAATATGTGCACTTTCCCTAATATTTATGAAAAAAGTTTTAAATAGTAAATCCACAAAATAAATTAACTTTTTACAAAGTTTGTGGGGCTAGCATGCAAAAAGTAAATTTAACCATCCAAATAAATGCATTTTGCCCATGGTTTTGTAGGATTGATGTTAGAGTGAAAATAAAAAACACTTTGCTGACCATTAGTAAAACACAAATAAAATGATCAGTGGCCTATCTTTCTTCTACTCCAAACAGCATTACAAATACATCAAAATCCAATATTAACGGCCTGGAGAAACTGAAAAAGAAATACATTGGCACAGCATCATATGGTACATCTCATATGTTAAAAAATTGCTTAAAAGCCAGTGTAATATCATTGGGTTTGCAAATTCATAACCCACCTGAAATTTTCATAGTTGATCCCAAATTCTTTTCTGGATAAAGACAATTGTCAACGACATGCTAATGCCTCTGAATTGTATTAGAAAGTGACATGAGTTAGAACAGCCTTTCCCAAACTGTGGGTTGTGACCCACTGGTAGGTCGAGCCGATTTTTGACGGGTCACGAAAGTCCAAGCGATAAGTAAAGATGTCTTTAAATTCTGTATTTTTCTTTCTTGTCACATTCCTGTGCTTCAAAGACAGAGGCCAAATGAAAGGCTATATCTTCTGTTATTAATTTTTTTTTGACATGGGGACGGGTGTTTGCAAACATCTCTCACTTTGCAGTCAGAGTAAGATAAGTAAAGCAAATTATGTGACAATCTTGCTGGGGTACATAAAGTGTGATAGGAAAGGTTGAAGGATGTCATGTTTTCATGATAAGCATCACAATGTAATTACCTGCAAATGAAATGTATGCATTCAGCAAATAGGAATGCAAAAACAAAGCAATTTTTTTGTAATAAGAAGTGAGGTGAAAACAAAAAAGATTTGAATAGGATCAGAACAAATCAAGATACTCAACTTGGTTATGCCCAAATAATAGTCATTCACTGAAACCCGATTCCTATGCAATATTATTCTGTGCAAAATAGTTTTATCAGTAAAATTGTGTCTTTGCAAATGTAATGATCATTTCAATGGAAAATGTGCTCTGTAAATTAGAATATGCTGCCACATGATGCTTTAGTTATATTAAAAAAATTACCCTAACTCATGTCCAATAAAGCAAGGTGGGTCCTCAGAGTTTGTCGCACTACAAAGTGTGTCATGGTTCTAAAAAGTTTGGGAAGCACAGTGTTAGAGCACAGTATGAAAGAGCTTGATACTCTAGTCAAAATGTAGAAGATAATTAGGGAAACAGAAGCAGTGGGAGATGCCAAACACGCTCTAAATAAGCTCGAAAAAATATCAACAAGTTCAATTTAATGAAACAAAGCAAGAATATCAATAGGATCTAAACGAATATTGAAAACTAACCCTAAAAAAAGTATATCCATACCTGCTTGATGAATTTTACACCTACAACTCACCTACTTTACAGTGGCCGTGGAGCAGATTTAAAAATCTGAAATCAGTCACCTCTGGTGTTCTTCTGAGGACCCACTTGAAGGAACCGGCACTTCAACACCTGAAATTCCCACAATAGTATAAATTATTTAGACCACACAATACACAGGGAAAGTGCCAGGGGCAGAAGTTGAAGCAAGGACAATCATAACTGCAACTACCCAGGAGAGGTTTGAACAAGACGCAGGTAATATCAGTGGGGCAACCCACAATATATACAAATATGTTGACTACAACATTGAATGACCACCTCACTAAACATGATACCCTACCCTCCCTCAGTAATACAGTATTCCCTTTCATCTGAAGAGGTTAGTCTTCTAAGTAAGGGACTCACATATGTACCCACAAAAGTGAGTGATTGTTTTCAATGACATAAAGATTTACTTAGATTTTTCAGGAGAATCCAGCTACAAGTTTTCTTTGTGGACCAATGTGATCACACCAATAAAGATGTGACAGGGATACATCTATCTCCACCTTTAATCCATTGAGTTTATCTATAACCAACAAGGTTCTAACTATTGATAAACTTGTCCTCAATGAGTTCTCTAAACTTAAAGATACTTTTGAGTATGCTCCCTACAACATTGTTAAAACAGAGAGACTCGCTATGAACTCTCTTAAGGCCAAAACCAATACAATCATCAAGCCAGAAGATGAGGGTGAGGGGATTGCTATCATGGATTATTGTGATTACATGAGCGAGAGCCTCGGCCAATGAGCCAATACCTATCATTTTCTACCTTTGCGAGAGGACCCCACTAAAGGTATTCAGAAATACATTTTACAAGCACTAAAACTGGTGAAGAAGCTGGATTTCTCAAAAACAAAGAATTCTTTTTTCTCAATCACAAAACTCCTTGTATACCAGACATAAGCATGCTCCCTAGGATTCATATGCATACTATGCTCCTCCCCGGAAGCCAATCATATTGGGCTTTTGGTTGGTAGTAGAACTTATAAGTAAATATCTAAACTTCTTCATTAACATAATGTCCCACTCACTAAAACGTTCATGTGGGGAAAATATGCATCTCATAAATGAAATTGAAGATCTAAGCTTTGACTCCTCACAGGACCTACATGTGTGGATGACTACTGAGTCATTTTATAACAATTGTAGTATTGTTCCTATTTTCCAAATAGGCTCTGCGCATTGGAATAACAAACAGCAGTGTAGACGTAGGACTGAGGTCATCTAGGTCTCTACTGACTATGTTAAACTTAATTTAGGTTTGCGCCAGCTAGCTTAGAGGTCACTGGAAACTTTCTTGAATGAATAGGGAGGGACAAGCTCCCCTGGCTCAGACAAGAAGGGATTCAGTTTCCGACAACCGCATAAACATAACAACTTTGCTCCTTCAGAATAAGAGTATATCTCTGTGTGAAAACAATAGACAGCTATTTCACTCGGTCAGCAGTGCATACTTAGTTTCACCAGAATGCAGAGAAATAGAGAGACAGGCGTTTTCAATAAAAGGTGTTATTTATTGAGCAGTCTTCTTTCTAACATACTCAACTGGTGCTTCTAACTAAGCCTACCCCGGTGTACCTGACCTAAGCCTAATACTTGGGAAGGGATGAGTAAGTACCAGTTTAAGTTAAGTTGGTTAAGATTATTTTGCCAAGAATCTGCATCAAGAATTCTCTTAAGGGTTTAGTCAGCTCCGTATCTTGGTAATAGAATGTGGGAGGTCTGGTATCTCTTTCCTCAGGACTCGATATCCCAGCAACCCGCAAGGGTGGGCTGGAAACACCGGAGCTGGATTTTCTCGGCTGGAAAAAAAGACAGCGTCTCTCTCAGTGCGTCAAACGGGAGGGGCGGCTTCCGTGGGCTCTCGCATCAGCTGGGTTCTCGGGCAAGTAGATTGCCGCTCTGCTCTAAATCCCGTGTGTTTGCTTAAGGCAACTGTTGGTATTTTATACATGGAAGGTGCCGGGTTTGACGTAAGGTTAGACATAAGACGTCACTAAGAACTAACAGTTCTTTCTGGACTTCAGGAGTTCTTGTTCAAATCAAAACAAAAGCAGGGGGGATTTCCCGGGCTGCTGGAGGCTGTGTTTGTTTAAAGAAGGCGTTGTGCTTTCTAAGAGTTGAAAGGAGTAGCCGTGCTGTGCTTTGGACTGCATGGGCTATTACTGAATATGGATCTGATTCTTATGCCTTTATCAGGATATTATTGATTATAACCTCATAAGGGCATAAATCGGGAATATTGAATTAGGGTCCTAGATATAAACACGACACCCACTCCACGGATTGATGTCCATCATTACAAAAAAACTAAGCAATAGTAAACATTCATTGATGCATGTGTGTTTTCCGACCTACCCCAAAATACATATTTCGCAATTGAAATGGTATAAGGTAAATACACGAAATTTAGTGTTGGTACTGTACGCTTTTCAAGCAGTGTCATTATTCAGATAAATGCATAAATATATCAGCTGAATGAATTGCGAAAATTACACATGAAATGGCTCTAAATACAGAAAAGAAGGTCGAGACCATTTCATCACATATTTATACAAATTGCTGTATATGTGCTAGAGGCTGAGGTAAAATATTGTCTCTAGTATCCTAAAAATAGAAGCTCTGTACTTTAAGAATAGTTCTGCTTTAAGCAGAGTACCATGTGCCAAAAAAAGGTAAATATTTTGAAAAATGGGCAAAAATAATTTCGCTTTCAGGGGAAAATGAGTTCCAAATATTTTCTGTAGCTTTGTTGATCAAAAAAGCTGAAGGCCGAATTCAGAGTTCAGGGAACGCTGTGTGCTCATTGTTTTTATGAAGAGTTATTCTCGTTGATTGGAGAGAACATTATTTCAGACAGACCCGCAAAAAATGAGTCTACCACATCAGGTGAAAGTTCGACCAAGTTCGAAAATACTGCAACTGTGCAGTTCTGTGCGTGATTGCTATCATCGATGGTTGGATCAGCAATGCTCACAGAAGGCTGTACCTGTTTGGTGCTGCTTTCCTCTCGTACTTCACCGCAAACCTATTCGTAGTGGTGAAGTCTCAACGAATGCCGTCATCAGAATCGGTAGCCGCTGGGGACAACACGATGCATGAGTCGTTACAGGACCTAGCAAAGTATCGATATCCATTGGTACTGCTGATTGTAGTGTAAGACAGACATCCAACACGCATTCTTCTCCGCATAGCAGACATCGAAGCACAGGTATGATGCAATCTTGCCAGATCGGTCTGAATGAAAGAAACCAGGTTGACTCAGATCTCTTAGCCGGGCCAATCCGAGGACCTTAGTGATACGGTCTCGGTATCATATTGCTAGGATCGTTTCTTCCATTGTTGCTAGAGTCTTGTCTGTGGATTGGCTTGCCATATCGGTGCAGAAGAAGCAAAAATAAAATTCCTGCCACGAGTCCCAAGATTAAGGGTAGGACGCCAAAGACAGAATGGACAAAATTTGGGAAGATGCCCAGAACTGTTTCAAAGGGTGATAACAGTCCCGAAAAAATTGTCTTAAATACATGTGCAATGCCACTGGCCTCAGACATGTTTAAGATTTGGCTTAGTATTTCTACGAAATGCATGGGGCAATTTGTCGATAAAAGGGAATGTATCTCTGCCGATGTCCTTGCCACTTGCAGATCATACATTTCTTTTGATGATGTTAATGGCACAGTTGTCTGTAAAAGAATAGACTTCATTCTGCTTAAAGTATCAATTCGAATAAAAGAGATATTCAACCGAGGCCATAACGCAGCCCCCATATCTGTATTGCTGTGTGGATACAATACTTGCATACAGCAAATGGCCCTGGAAGTTACAGTTGTCAGATAGGCTTTTCCTGGCAGCATGCCACAACAGCTGTGGTCACTTATTAAAACGTAACTGCCGTTAGAAAGTGGTCTAAAAAATGGCTCTATCTGTTTTGCAGGCGTGCCAATGCGGTGACATGAAAGGTTATTTGAAGACCCTTCGCAGGCTCCATGCAAATTAATACCTTGACACAGAAGTGCACCGCTTAGTGTTTTTTTACAATTTTTACCACTAAGAAATACCTTCTTGTTCCCTTCACTATAACATCTGTGTGTATAAGGTAAATCCCAGGTTGATTTGATGTATTCTTTACCCAACCTTTCATACTGGCCTACAGGTATATACTCTTGACAGTATTTAAACTGGAAAGTTGTTATCGGAATTGTAATAGTTCCTTGTATTATCCATTCAATGACAGGTCTCTCTGACATTGTCAATGGTAATCTCTCGAGTTTTTCAATGCTCAGAATCGTATAATCTGCTCCTTTTTGTGCCGAACTGATTTGTTTATCAGTAAGGTTAAAGATACCGAATAATGACGTAGTGTTGATTAAACGCCATGGTACGTAGCCTGAACGCAGATTTTGCAACGTCCAACCAAGCTGTACAATAGAACGTATTTGATACTGACCATGTTGTAACATTAGTAAGTCCTGCTCTATTATATCAAAAGCAGATGATACAATGCTGTCCAGTGAATATATTCTGGAGGACAGAGTCGTTAACCCATTGTCCACAACAGAAAGTGATTTTTCCAAATTTATACGATCAATTTCTTGCATTTTTTCTGCTGTCTCAAATTGCATTACTTTCCATGCTTTGTTGTACGCAGCGTATATACCGGCCGCTATGAAACGTTTTTGATGCTGTTTGCATGGTCACATTATGAAATCACGCAAGTCAGCACCGTCTTTAAGTAAAGTCAAGTGTTGCTTAATTTCAGCCATTGTGGATTTCTCTAGCCACTCAAGGCATAGTTTCCCTACACTGTATGTTGTAACTATCCCTGGATGTTGTCTCTGGGAATATCTAGGGTCTGGTCTGGTCATTTTGAACCCCTGTTTTTTGTTCAGAAATCTATCTTGACAGTTATTCGTGTCTGTTTGGCAAGATCAACCACTTTTTCCAATCAGGATCTGTTCTGTTTTGGTGTAAAATATGGGATACGTCTATCTCCACATCTGTAGTGCTGTCACTATCAGTTATGGGTTTCAGAATAGACGGTTTACTTAAATCTTTTATCTTAGCTAGGCCAAGACAAGTAGTTTGTTGAATTGTGTCATTCAAGAATATTATTTGTTCTGGGATCATGCAGGCCCTAAAGAGTGCTCTAGGCCTTGTACTTGCCAATCTTTGGAACCCCAGACCGTTTTTGTTTCAATGGTGTTTTTCCAAAATTCGAAACCAAATGTAGACATTTTGTCATAAAAATTTTCAGAATAAATCAGTTTAGTATTTGTCAACATTGTTTTCATTCCTGTCCTACTTAACATTTTGAAATAAAACGTTTCTGGATCACTGTTATTAAACCCTGAGAAGTATTGGAATTTCTCATAAAATGTTTTCAAACTGCCTTTTGGTGGAGTTGGACAGTGTTCCCACTGGTTATATAAAATAAAACATTTCTAGGCTGAGCAGTTTTATGCAAATAGTGATCACCATAATGGTTGTAAGAGGACTGTAAATCTCCTGAGGCGGAAGTCGGGAGAAACGCTTGTTGTTTTAAACCTTTTGTGTAATACTGTGTACTTTTAAACCTACCTGCCACTCTCCCCGTGCACTTCCGCGCAGCGGACCTTAGCGCTGACGTGGGATACTATTTACAATTGCCGCCATTTTCGTGGAACACTGAGGCCACGGCCACCACCCTCATGCCACGCCCCCCGCATCCAGTACTTAAGGCGCGCTGACTGCGAGCGCGACCAGACGACTGTAAATCTCCTGAGGCGGAAGCCGGGAGAAACGCTTGTTATTTTAAACCTTTTGTGTAATACTGTGTACTTTTAAACCTACCTGCCACTCTCCCCATGCACTCCCGTGCAGCGGACCTTAGCGCTGACGTGGGATACTATTTACAATTGCCGCCATTTTCGTGGAACACTGAGGCCATGCCCACCACCCTCAGGCCACGCCCCCCGCATCCAGTACTTAAGGCGCGCTGACTGCTAGCGCGACCAGAGGACTGTAAATCTCCTGAGGCGGAAGCCGGGAGAAACGCTTGTTGTTTTAAACCTTTTGTGTAATACTGTGTACTTTTAAACCTACCTGCCACTCTCCCCGTGCACTCCCGCGCAGCGGACCTTAGCGCTGACGTGGGATACTATTTACAATTGCCGCCATTTTCGTGGAACACTGAGGCCACGCCCACCACCCTCAGGCCACGCCCCCCGCATCCAGTACTTAAGACGCGCTGACTGCGAGCGCGACCAGAGGACTGTAAATCTCCTGAGGCGGAAGCCGGGAGAAACGCTTGTTGTTTTAAACCTTTTGTGTTATACTGTGTACTTTTAAACCTACCTGCCCCTCTCCCCGTGCACTCCCGCGCAGCGGACCTTAGCGCTGACGTGGGATACTATTTACAATCGCCGCCATTTTCGTGGAACAGTGAGGCCACGCCCACCACCCTCAGGCCACTCCCCCTCACACTATAAAAATGTGTATTTCCCGGACGCGCAGCGGGCGCGCCGTTTGTGCGCCGAAGGCGCGCCTAAGGCAAGCCCGTCTGCACCTGTCTGCGACCGTCCGGGGCCAGGGGCACGCCATTATGCACAATCCCTCACATATTCTCCTGTACAACTCCACGCCCTCAACAACCATTGGCCACTAGATTCCGCAATACTCTCCTATGCCCAACATCTTGGCATAGCCTCATCTAAGCCTGCCACACCGGCCCCCCCACCCCCTCCTATTACCGCCCTCCTCCTGAACACGAGGTCAGCTGTTAAGCACCAGATTGAAATATTCGACCTCCTGGACTCCAAATCTCCGGATTGATTGTTTCTAACCGAAACATGGTACAGACCCGATTCCCTTCCAAGCATCCTGGCAGCCCTCCCTCCTCCTTACTTCATGTTCCACGCAGATCGACCGGAGGAGAGAGCAGGCGGCGGGGTAGCTCTGATCGCCCGTAAGGGACTCCACTTCCAGACACTTGTGTCGCCCACGTTACCTGCAGCCGACTGCCTTGTAGTTCACTCCACCTCTTTCAAGATCCCAATAACTTGTGTATTAATCTATCGACCACCTCAATCATCCTCAGGCTTCCTCTCTGCCCTCCCAGACTCACTGGCGACTCTTGCAGTCAATAGCGCTTCTGTTCTTGTGCTGGGAGACTTTAATTTCTGGCCCACCGACCCCGCCGAGGATACGAAATCCAAGAACTTCACGCAATTGCTGCTCAGCCTCAACTTTACCCAGCATGTCCAAGGTCCCACCCATATCCGGGGCCACATTCTTGACCAGATTTGGACTTTAAACATCCCGATTTCCACTCCAACCATCTCGCCCTGCTCATGGTCAGATCACTCCATACTCGCCTTCTCCTTGGTTCGGAGTCAAAAAATTACACCTCCCTGTCCCAAGAACACCCGGGCAAGAAATTGGAACCGAGTTGATATCCCATCTCTGTGCAACTCGTTAGTTGCCACCTGCCCTGATCTATCTGGGCTGACCCCACACTCCCAGGCCGCCACCCTTGATCACTGGCTTACCAAAGCCTGCGACCCAGTGGCTCCCTTGAGGCGGATCACCATCAACCGCACTCATAATGCCAACAAGTGGTTTAGCCCTGCTCTCAAAGCTAAGAAACTGGATCTTCAGCAGGCTGAATGAGCTTGGCGAAGAGCATACTGCCCAACCCGGAAAAATCATACATCTCCACCTTTAGCGATTACAAACAAGCCATCTTGGCAGCCAAGTCAGATTATTTCTCGAGCGCATTCTTGACACAGAAAGTCAGCCGCGGGAGATCTTTGCCACCGTCCATGAGTTGGCATCCTCAGACAGAACTCAGCCCAAGATCCCCCCTCTCAGGCTTTATGCGACTCACTCAATGAATTTTTCATTGATAAAATAGCTTGCATTAAAGCTAACATTCTCCCCCTTCACCCACTTTTTCCCACCCCCAGCCTCCCGTCAACAATGCGTCCCTTACCTCCTTCCCTGCACTTACCAGTGAATCTTTGCCCCCTTTACTTAGTCGCGTCAAGTCGGGCTCTCCATCTGACATCTGCCCGACACGCATCCTTCGTCAGATCTTTCTCTAATCCCCACCCCCTGCTCTCATTCTTCTCAATGATTGTTTTATGAACAGCTCCGTCCCTGCTATTTGTAAGACTGCCAGAATCCTCCCCATCCTAAAAAAACCGGGGGCTGATCCCTCCTCCCCGGGCAAACTATCGCCCGATTTCCCTTCTTCCCTACCTGGGTAAGGTAGCTGAGTCCCATGTCACTCAGGCACTCAGCAACTTCATTGAGGACAGCAACTACCTTGCACCCTGCCAGGCGGGCTTTCGCCCCTGCCACTCCACCGAGAAGGTGGTCATTTCGGTCATGGACCAACTTGGGGAGGGGCTTGATACTAATACCCCCCAGGCCCTTGTTCTCCTAGATTTGTCCGCCGCTTTCGACACGGTGGACCATTCCATCCTTCTGTCCCGTGTTGAGGCGGCGGGCATAGGAGGGCAAGCACTGACCTGGTTAGGCTCCTTAGTAGTAGATCGCACCCAGGCCGTCCATCTGGCCGAATTTACTGCCCCGCCCCACAGGGTACAATGTGGTGTTCCCCAAGGCTCCTCTCTTTCCCCTCTTTTATTCAATCTTTACATTTTCCCTCTTATGTTCGCACTACAGCAAATGGAGGTCACAGTCTAGAACTATGCTGATGACCTCCAACTCATTTTTTTTTTCTCAGAACAAAACCTCCAACTCATTTTTAATTTCGCCTCTCCCTCATCTGGCGTCACTGCCTTCCAGTCGGTCATGCTTTTTATCCGGGATTGGATGAATGCTAACCACCTGAAACTCAACCAGGATAAAACTGAGCTGATTTTGACTGGAGGCAGTGGCAACCCATGGTCCCCCTCATTCTGCCCCCCCCCCTGGCCCACCCCCACTTCCTCCTACTCCGTCAAGACTCTCGGCATCACACTTAATCATCAATTGACTCTGCACTCCCATATTAGTTCTGTAGTATCTTCTTGTTTCTTTACCCTTCGCACCATTAGGAAAGTCTCTCGATTTTTCTCCCTTTCTCCACTTAAACTAATTGTTATGGCCATGGTCTTATCCAAAATCGACTACGGGAACATTATTTATAATGGTGCACCCACCTATGCACTTCAACGTCTCCATCTAGTGCAGAACAAGGCAGCCCGCCTGGTACATGGCCTTTCCAAATTTCATCATTCGTCACCCCTTCTCATTTCCCTCCAGTGGCTGCCCATCAAACAAAGGGCCCTATTCAAACTTGGATGCCTCACCTTTCATGCCCGGATGGGTAGGCTCCTGCATTCATCAATTCCGCAATCAATAACTATTGCCCTTCCAGAGACCTTCGCTCATCTACCAAATCCCTACTAGTCATCCCCCGCTTCAAGAAATCTAGATCGGGAGGCCAGAAATTCACGGTCCTTGCGCCCACTTTCTCCACATCAGACTCTCTCCCTCCTACATGGAGTTTCATAGAGCCCTCAAGACCCTCTTGTTCCAGCAGGCGTTCGGCCTATAACCCTCCCCTTTTCTTCATGCCCAGGTTATTTCCTCTAGCGCCATGAAACTGCATTGTGAACGTGCGCTCTACAAGTTTTTAAAAATTCAAAATTCAAAACTCTTCATAATTCGATGAACCCTGCAAGTAATCATGTTCTGTAAACTTGCCTGACATTACTAAATCTGACATCATATTATTAATGTTTTCAAAGTCCCAGTCATCAGAGAAGGTACTTGGTGTCACAAAGTCACTTAATGAAACCTTGAACTGGTGTGGATACTTCAAGAGCTCAACCGGGCCAAAAATGTCATAATCAGTTCTGTCCCATGCTACCCCACCGGGTATTAGTTTGGCTGAGATGTTTACAGACGTCAGTTCTCTTTTCTCGATGTGAGTGGATGTGTGAGGCTTTAGGACCAAGTTGATGTTCTGACTTGCTGTGTCCATTGTACTATATTTTCCATCAATGAATTTTCCCAAACAGAGAACCATGATGAGCCAAAGCAGGAGAGTAAGTACACCTAACACAATCCAAAATTCAATCCATGGTCAAATCAGATATGTTTCTTTTAGTTGGTGAAAAAGTTCAATTACTTTGTCTTTGAAAGTTTGTGTTGGAGTCGTTTCTTCATGCTCGCTTGGATCTTCAGAGAAGTCGTCTAAGTTGATGAAGTAGCCAGATGCAGTTCTGTCAATTGTTGGGATTTTTTTCCGGATTTTCATTTGCTTTTGCATTTTTCTTTGTTTTATTAGAATAGTCAGAGGCTACATCATTGTAGATTGGTGTTTTTTGACGAACTGTTGTTATTTGGGTTTCAAGAGGCACTAGTTCCATGGCATTATTGCATAGTCCTTTGTTATTCACTGCAGGTTTATCAAATGTGATTAGTCTCTCAGTATGAGCGTCTTGGATTGTAGCAAATTTCGGTATTCTGCTATTTCTTGGGAGTCCACTTGGCCTATTACTTATTATTGGCCACATGATTTTGGTTTTACCAGGTCGATGGATACAACTCTGTTCTCCCTTTTACCAGCAAGGGGCGGTAGTACAACTGATCTTGTTCCGCTGATAGCTAAGACAGGTACTGCTTTTCTGTAAGAAGGCCCAAATTCCTTCTTTACCGCGATCTTTTCTCTGACCAGATCCCCAATCTTTGGAATCCAGACAGGTCTTGCTGGGACAGGTGGTCTTTCTTCAGTGGCTGTCGGCTGTAGTTTCAACTTTATGTTACTCAAGGTTTTTTCTTGTTTCATTTAAATCCTGTAAAACAGCCAAACGATCTTTGATATCAAAGGATTTGACATCTACCACTGAAGTTTGACTATCAAGATCCTGAATAAGCATTCTAGTCCCGAACAATAGTTTGTATAGAGTGAGACCTTTTAGAGAATTTCTTGGCAGATTATTAAGACTACGTTGGACACTTGTTAAATGTTTGACCCACCCATCACCCGAACCTAATACCCTCGCCGTTATAGATTGCTTTATGTCCCGGTTTTTTCTTTCCACAACCGCATTTCCCTCAGGATGGAAGGGAGAAGAGTACCGCAATCCGATGCCCATGCTGTTCATGGCCTCTTTGTAAGCTCGAGAGCTAAACGCAGGACCCTGATCAGAATGTAGCATGCCAATTGCGTATGTGCCGATATAGACTCGCAAATATTTTATAACAGTTCTGGCGTAAGCCGACTGCTGCTGGTCTACATAATCAAGTTAATTTGTCCTAATAATTATTGGGACGCATTTCTCTGGTTGGATTTCTGTATCATAGAATGCCTGAAACTTTTTAACAAAGATGTCCGGGCAGTATCCTGGTCCGGTTCACGGTGCGATCTCTGTTGCAGTCTGGACAATCCATTGCAAATTTGTAAATTTGCACGCTCATTCCCGGCCACCAGTACTCTGATTGTAATTCTATTAAAGATTTCAAGTTCTGTTGGTGCCTCGGACCTAGTCCCATGTGTGCGTCTTCAATCAGGAAGACTCTCCTGTTCGTGTTTGGAATTACTCTATCCCCCACTCCAGGGATTTGATTAAAAGGAACGGAGTTTGCATCAATTATGTATGTATTACTGAGTGGATAGTTGAGAGGTAATGCTGCATAATCACCTTTTAGTGAGGCTTTTACTGCCAGCATGGTTTCCCCATCTATGTGTTTTTCTGAACGCTTTTCAGTGGCTACGGAAGCCGGTTGAACCGCTTCCGCTGTGGCTGTGTTAGCCAATGAATTCCCTGCAATGTGAACGCCATCACGTTGATGACTCAGTGCGTGTATCACGTGAGTCCTCTTAAGTTCTTTCTTTAAAAGAACTACTTGTTCATAAAGCGATTTATGCTTTATTGTGGCACCTGTGTCATCTTTGTAACCGTTTTTGATCCATGTCTGCATGTCACTGTTGTATGATTTGACGCAGAAATACGAATCGCACACTATTAGTGTGGGGAATTTGCGATCAGCATTTTCAAGCGCCATCTGTAAAGATCTTATTTCAGCTCGTTCAGCTGAACAGTTTCTGATTGATTCAGTTTTGGTAATCATCGGTCTGGATTTACCAGAGCGCCAGCGACCTTTAACAATCGTGCACGCTACTTTGTACGATTTTTCCACTACATTGTAGTGTTGTGCAAATCTGTCCATGTAGATTACACAAGTGTACTTTTCTAGAGGCAGCATTTCGATTGGCAGAGGATATTCTTGTTCGTACTCTAGATCATCTAGTTTCTTCAGTTTTGGGTCAAAATAGTATTTTACGTCTTCTGCAGCAAGAGAATTTTCCCATTGTATCCATTCTGGATCTAATGCCACAGCATTCAAGTTGCGTGTGCACGTTAATGCCTCAAGGGCTGATTCTGCTTTAAAAACAGTTATCCTTCTGCCTTGGGCTTGGGCTCCTTCTTTTGATACAACAGTTTGAACCGCTAACAGAATCTTTTCTGTAGAACTGGATTTAATTTCACTTTTAGTGTACAAATTTGATTTGTAATCTATAGGTACCGTTTCTCCCTCATTAGAGGTCAGGTATGTGAATCCGCATCTTCCTGGGATGACTCGGATTACAAGATTGCGTGTGTTTTCACGTGTTTGCAATTTTGTTTTGGTTAACATGTCTGTTTGTAGTGATCTCAAAACCTCTGTGTGTTTCTGAGTCTAATTGGTTTGTTTGAAATCAGGTCTTATTAATTCATAGAGAGGTTTTAACCCTCTCGGCATAATTTAGAATGTATGTTCTTCCGAAATTCAGGAAACCTAATATTGATTGTAAATTCTTCCGCGTTTTTGGTGCTTGGAGTATAGCACATTGTATAGAAATTGTCTGCCAGGCTTTTGCCTTCACTTGATAGTTCATAACCTAAAAATAGGACAGTAAGATGGGCAATTCGTGACTTTTTAAAGTTGAATTTGTAACCCTCTGAAGCGAACCCAAGTATTATGGTGTTCACTCTTTTCAAGTGAGTCTTCAGGTCATCATCTGTGAGATAGATGTCATCGACATAGGATAATGCCTCATCGTCGTATATTTGTAGTAACTCTGTTACCCTTGCTGAGAATAATCCTGGGATATTCTTGAATCCCTGTGGGAGTCGACAGAAGTGTTTTTGTGACCTCATTATTGAGAAAGCGGTCAAATACCTGCTTTCAGGTGCAATGTTTTGACAAAAGAATCCATTAGAGATGTCTAATGTAGTTTTATATTTTTTGCGCACAATGTTATTCATTAGTGCTGCACTATGCGAGTATTGTACTGCAAATGTTTTACAACAGGAGTTAAGGCGTCAGTAGTCCAAAACTAGACGATATGAATCTTCTGGCTTGGAGACAGGAAACAAAGGATTGTTCATTTGAGAGGTGCATGTTTCGATCACCCCTTGATATTCAAGTTGATCTAAGATCTCCCTGACTTGCTTTTTAGCTTCTTGTGTACCTGGGTACTGCCTTTGTGCAGTGGGCTGATTTTTTAACTGGATTGTGTGTATAGGTGAATCCTCATCCCATCCTACATGATTTTTGTACAAAGCAGGAGCTTGGGCCACTGCCCATTTTCTTGCCAATGTGTATTTTTTATGAATCGGGATATGATTCGAGAAGGCAGGCATAATCATTTCTTCGCCATGAGGGCACTCCCTGACAAACTCTGGTGGCCAGTCTTTCTCAGCTAACATAATGTCATAGCCTTTTGAAAGTTTTTCCCAAAAGAGACCTTTTTTTTACCTAGTTTTATCTCCCTCTATACGTAATGTTATTTCATATAGTTTATGGGGCACACTAACTCGTGTGTCTGCAGTTTCCACCTGAATGCACTCATTCGTGTCCACTGTCTCCAGAAGATTCATCAGGATCTTGCGAGCTATGGTCACTTCTGCTGCGCTGTCTAGCATTGTCTGGGCCCACTCTCCGTTTTTCAGCTGTGTCCTCAGTATCCTCGGCAAGTTTAATCTTAATACTTGCTACCTTCTTTCTGGGAAATTGTAATTTTTTACTTTGATGAGCAGGTTCCTTGTCTTTGGACTTGACGTGCTCTTCTCTGTGTTCTGACCGTCCTCTTCTTTCTGTGAGGAAGATCGAGAAAGATTGAGTGAGAAGGATCGAGAGGGACGTGTATCAACAGCTTGATATCTGTCTGGTTTTCTTATTTTATCCCTATCTCTAAGGATATATCTTTTTTCAGAGGGCTCCATTTGGGGAGACTTGTCTTCTCGGCCTGGAGATCTCTCTCTACGCTGAGGAGACCTTCCTCTGGACTGGAAATGCTTTTCCCTGGAAGTGGATTGCTTATTACCATCCTAACTCTTTTTGGGAGTTTTTAAATTATTTTTAATAAATGTTTTTTCAGGATTTTCAGTTAGTTGGGGTTTTATCGGTTTCCCACCCAAACTATCTCTTCCTAGCTCTTCATAGGATGTTTCTATGATTCTGGCAAGTTCCAATGGTTGGTCTGTTATATCTGTTTCCTTCAATTTTTGGCGGATCGCTACGGTTGCTGCTTCTCCTTTTATATTGGCTAATAATATAGCCGAGACCTGCTTGAAGTCTTTCAGTAATTTCATATCCAGGGTTAAAGCGGGTTCTGGACCGTATTCATTTAGAATCTGTCTTAATACATCTGGTATGACCGCCATAGACGGGACACCATGTGTTTTTGTGTAGATCGAAGCAAAGACTGTGCCCCAAGTGTCACAGTCTTCCACATGTGGTGCGATCCCCATTGGGAGACAGATAGTCAGAATTCTGTGTTTCTCAGTAGGAGTAGTATCTGGAAATACTGCCTCTATTTGAGTAATTTTTTGTGCTAACCAGAATGGAATTTGTTCCCGTTTTATGGGTACTTTACCAAGACATGATTGTATGTTCTGTGGTTTGATTTTATTTGTGTTCCCCTGGTGAGGGGTCAGCTGTGGAATATTAATTGTTGGTTGGACTGTTGAAGTCCGCATGACATGTTGGACCAATTGTCTATGTATTTTAATTAAGAGTTTTAGCTGAGCTAAAAGTTCAGGAACTGACATTTTATCAATGTCTGGATGTGGTGTGTAGCTGGCTAGAACCGGCCACGTTGCTCCTGGTCTACCTAGTGGACCGAGCCTGGTGATGTGATTATTATGTTTTAGGGCACCATTAAACCAGAGCAGGTGCTCTTGGTAATTTAGTGGGATTTCCACGTCCTCGAAAGGAGTGTATGTATCCGGAGGTTCCTCTATTCTGTAATAGTGGAATTCTTTTGTTATAGCATTTGCTGCTGGAAAGTGTATCCATGAATAGAATACCTCTGTCTGCCGACTTTCATGGGCCTCTACCACGAATATGACTGTACCACCACGTGATGTCAGTCCATTTTTTATAAGTTTAAGAGTTATAGTTCTCCTTACGTTAACCGGAATGAGTATCACACTCGGGTCATTTTCTTGGATGGTTGTGTCATCCTCCATGAGTTGTGCTGCTATTCTAGCTCTCTCTGTTTCATCATCACTTTCCACCATTCTTACTGACAGAATGCTTTTTGTTGCAGACTGAGGTTCAAGGAAACAAAGATTAGGTGCACAATATTTTGGAACACTGTATCCTTCAACGTTGATCAAACCAAAAACGAATACATAGGATTCTCATCCGGCGGTTATTAACCTTTCACCCACTCCAGACGTCTATTGGAGTTTTTACGGGAAAAAGGGGTTTGTGTGAAAAAGCACGACTGAGTTACTCTAGTGTCTTGCGTTAGATTATCGCCTTACCAAACATTGGGCGCCATGTAGTGTAGTTCCTATTTTCCCAATAGGCTCTGCGCATTGGAATAACATACACAGCAGTGTAGACGTAGGACTGAGGTCATCTAGGTCTCTACTGACTATGTTAAACTTAATTTAGGTTTGCGCCAGCTTGCTCAGAGGTCACTGGAAACTTTCATGAATGAATAGGGAGGGACAAGCTCCCCTGGCTCAGACAAGAAGGGATTCAGTTTCCGACAACCGCATAAACATGACAACTTTGCTCCTTCAGAATAAGAGTATATCTCTAGAGTCGTGTGAAAACAATAGACAGCTATTTCACTCAGTCAGCAGTGCATAATTAGTTTCACCAGAATGCAGAGAAATAGAGAGACGGGCTTTTTCAATAAAAGGTGTTATTTATTGAGCAGTCTTCTTTCTCATGCAAGAGAAATGAATTGCCACAATTGCATTACTTAAAGTAAATTAAAGTGCGTACAGTAAAAGTAGTATTAGGAAATAATACTGTAAAAGCATTGATATGGTTTCTTAGCCATATGATACTTTAAAATGGATAAAATATATACATACATAAATACATTGACTAACGTACTCAACTGGTGCTTCTAACTAAGCCTACCCCGGTGTACCTGACCTAAGTCTAATACTTGAGAAGGGATGAGTAAGTAGCAGTTTAAGTTAAGTTGGTTAAGATTATTTTGCCAAGAATCTGCATCAAGAATTCTCTTAAGGGTTTAGTCAGCTCCGTACCTTGGTAACAGAATGTGGGAGGTCTGGTATCTTTTTCCTCAGGACTCGATATCCCAGCAACCCGCAAGGGTAGGCTGGAAACACCGGAGCTGGATTTTCTCGGCTGGAGATAAAGACAGCGTCTCTCTCAGTGCGTGAAACGGGAGGGGCGGCTTCCGTGTGCTCTCCCATCAGCTGGGCTCTCGGGCAAGTAGATGGCCGCTCTGCTCCAAACCACCGTGTGTTTGCTTAAGGCAACTGTTGGTATTTTATGGTATGCAACGCTTACAACGCACGCGTTACCACGACCTACCATTACCACGCGATTGTAACAACCAAAGATGTTACAACAAATTGCGCTGGGGGACGCTCGAGGATAGTAAATCATTTAATTTACTATCCCAACACCTTCCATACTATCCACGGGGACTGGTGTTGGAATAGTAAATTAAATGTTTTAAATTTGCGCCCCCCCAACGCAAGTCGTTGTAACGACTTGCGTTGTTACAACCGCGTTGTAATGGTAGGTCGTTGTAACGCGCAGGTGGTAACATCATATATCCGTATTTTATACCTGGAAGGTGCCGGGTTTGACGTAAGGTTGGACATAAGACTAACAGTTCTTTCTGGACTTCAGGAGTTCTTGTTCAAATCAAAACAAAAGCAGGGGGGATTTCCCGGGCTGCTGGAGGCTTGGTTTGTTTAAAGAAAGCGTTGTGCTTTCTAGGAGTCGATGGGAATAGCCGTGCTGTGCTTTGGACTGCATGGGCTATTACTGAATATGGATCTGATTCTTATGCCTTTATCAGGATATTATTGATTATAACCTCATAAGGGCATACATCTAGAATATCGAATTAGGGTCCTAGATATAAACACGACACAATATTCCACAGAATGAAGGAGCTATATCTTCATCTCACTCTGAAAATCCACACTTGCCCTACACCAAAAACCTACATATTTCCTCTCAACAATCTTCAATATTGCATTTAAAAAAAAAGGTTTACCTTTGAGGACATCTTTTGCCAGCAAGGTAAAGGTGTATCAATGGCACCATGCTTTGCACCCAACATTGCCATCATCTACATAGACAACTTTAAGAATTGGACCATTGTACATTATAGCAATCTTTTCCTGTGCAGCACCTGTCTATGCTACATATACATTGTCCTCGTGACATGGAGAGGCAGTGTATCCAAGCTCACAAATTTAATCCATAGATTGAACAATAGCCATGAACAGTTAATTTTTATGAATAACCATAGCACCTCATCTTTACCCTTCCATGACCTTACCATCACATTCACGAGGGCAAACTGGGCACTGACCTACACAGGAAACCTATGGAAGGCAATACTCTCTTATCCACTCGCAGTCATCATCCTAGGGGACCGATGGGTCACTTCCCCTGTGTCAAGTTCCTGCACATTTGCAGGAACTGAAAATTGAGTTCATATTACTTCAGAGAGTCAGCAATGGTATTCAGTGAAATTACAGCAAGGGATTACCCAAAGGTTTTAGTTTCCTGTTCCCTAAAGAGGTTGTGGTGCTGTCCTAGGGATACCCTACTTAAAGCTAAACCACACAATAACACCACTCACATTACCCGTATGACCTTTTTTATCTCAGTCTCCAACAAAGTTGCCAATATTGTGAAAAATGATTCTTACAAATGACATTGGCACCTACATATACTACCAATGCCACAATACTGGGCTTACCAGCCACGATTGGGAATTTTAAATGTTGCAATTGCTCTGTGTGTAGTCAGACCTTAGACACAAAAATATCTCAACATGGCAATATTAGTCACACATTAAAAGGATTCAATAACTGTTACTCTACGATGTAGTTTACGTGATCCCGGGCTCTTGTAATCTGATATACATAATCCAGAAAACTCAGATAATTGGGGATCTCATAATCCAAAATAAAAGTTGTTTCAGGAGAAAAGTTAAAAAAAGCACCTTTGGTTGCCCATTTTATAAATATGTTTCACCATGCAACATCATTCAAATGGCAAATGATAGACCATGGGAAACTTCCACTCAGAGGGGGGAACATACAGTTGTTGAATATGTGAGTTAAAATGTATTATGAAATGTTCAACCACTACTCTGAAAACGCAACCTTAGATGAATTAAATATTTTTGATCTAAATCCTGTATAGATGCTTGACATGACTTCTTTCTATTCCTCAATAAAGTCTCACCACGAAAGCAAGGTTTATCTGTTTTTTAAGAAAAATATCCCTTTTAAAAGAATGTGTTATTTATCACCAGGATAAAATGAGTTGAAATTTCTCAGTGTCGCATTTATCACTGTTTTGATGTCCGGTTGCCATTCTATATGTGGCCAAGTAAATCATGCGTAATTGTCCACAATACCGCCAACATCATTTACTGTGATTATAGAAACACAGTCCCTGTGCACACACATATAAATATACAAATGATATTGTCCAATTTCAGATAATCCACAATAAATGAGAAGAAGAAGAAGTTGAAGCCTTGTAGGTCTTGATGCTTTAATACTCGAAACTAGACAGCGCCAGGCCGACACGTGTTTCGTCTGAGTAAATATACACTCTGACTCTTCAGGGCTTACTTCCATGGAAGCAAGTGGTACAATCCCCCTGAACCGGTGATAATTCCAACCTGGTTCGGGTGTTGCAGGCAATTCTGGTAACGTAGACGGTGTGAGAAAGCGAAGTCCGCTCTGCGCGTAGTCTGTAAATAAGGAGGCTGTGTGCAGTGTAGCCGTGGAGTTGAAGGGGGCAGACCATCTAAAATATAACAATCTGTGACTTGAATTGTATTCTGGTCAGTTAATGCGCGATTAGAATTCGGAACAATCTTCCGTCTCAGCATGTGAGTCTGCCGGTCTGCCTCACGGCTGTCTTGAACGCCCTGAAGAGTCGGAGTGTATATTTACTCAGATGAAACACGTGTCGGCTGGCGCTGTCTAGTTTCGAGTATTAAAGCATCAAGACCTACAAGGCTTCAACTTCTTCTTCTTCTTCTCATTTATTGTGGATTATCTGAAATTGGACAATATCATTTGTATATTTATATGTGTGTGCACAGGGACTGTGTTTCTATAATTACGGTTGTTGTCTTCTTGAACAACAGCTCCTGAGGGGTTTTTAGGGTCACCCCTCTCCCCGTAGCGCCTCATTACCAGTCAAAGCACGAATCACATAGACAGGTACTCAGCTGAGTGCAATCACTCCCTCAGACGTAGAACCCTTTTCTTTGGCATCAAATCATTTACTGTGATACATACACTGTATATTTAATTGTCAATTATCAATGTATGTCTAACATTTATTTGATGTTATAACGAAAATGCTGCGAGTAATATCATTGTGCAGTTCCTAATCAGACCCTTCAGGATATCGCGAAATCGGCACTTTTGTAAAAATGCTGCGATTTTTACAAAAGTGCCTGCGAAATCGGCACTTTTGTAAAAATGGCGGGATTTTTGCAAAAGTGCCCACAAAATCTAGACAACCAGACCCCTTTCAAGGGGAGGGGGCCAGTCTGCGGAGGGGTGGGGGCCCGGAGGGGGTGGAAAGAGCCATCTGGTCAATCTCAGGCCTCTGGAGGCAGTGGCAGCCTCCACTCCCTCCGTGGGAAACCTGGGGAGGGGCCGCTCTGTGGGACCCTCCAGGGGTGCTCTCTGCTGATCCCACAATCGAGGGGAGAGAGGGCCGAGTTGTAACTTGGGAGGCTCCAAGGAGAGCATCCGACCTGTGCGGGGGGGTGGGGTGGATGGTTCTGACACTGATGGCTCTTTCAAAGAAAGCGTGTCTGTAATTACAGGAACATTTAATGCTGCTGCACAGACCAGGGGTTCAGTCCCTTTCGGAACCTGACTCTGCCCCAGCCCTTCTGGGGGTTTCCTTCACTCTCCTGGCTCCCGGATGGGCCCTTGTCTGGAGACGTGCACTGCCCGGGCCCCTGAGGGCCCAAGGGGGACTTCAGTGTCCGCAGACAGCAGCAACTTCAGATAGTTCAAGGACAAGAGGAAAACATCAGTGCCCGGCGGCACAGGCATCAACGCACTACAGACCAACACACTGGAAACAACACACACAGACCACAAACACACCAGAGACCAACACACACAGACCACAAACTCACCAGCGACCAACACACACAGACCACAAACACACCAGGGACCAACACACACAGACCACAAACACATCAGCGACCAACACACACAGACCACAAACACACCAGCGACCAACACACACAGACCACAAACACACCAGGGACCAACACACACAGACCACAAACACACCAGCGACCAACACACACAGACCACAAACACACCAGGGACCAACATACACAGACCACAAACACACTGGAGCCCAGCATACACAGACCACAAACACACCAGGGACCAACACACACAGACCACAAACACACCAGCGACCAACACACACAGACCACAAACACACCAGCGACCAACACACACAGACCACAAACACACCAGGGACCAACACACAGACCACAAACACACCAGCGACCAACACACACAGACCACAAACACACCAGCGACCAACACACACAGACCAAAAACACACCAGTGACCAACATACACAGACCACAAACACACTGGAGCCCAGCACACACAGACCACAAACACACTGGGAACAACACACACAGACCATATAACACACCAGAGACCAACACACACAGGCCACAAACACACCCGAGACTAACACACACAGACCACAGCCACACCAGGGTCCAACACACACATACATCTGTGTTTGTTGTAGGAAAAACTGCCAAATAAAATGCCGCTAAATTTCCATAATTGTATCGCTAAATTTCCATTTTTGTGCCGCTAAATTTGCTAATCCATGCCGCTATATCCTGGGGGGTCTGCCTAATGGATAGTTTCACTTATATACATATTTTGCAGGGCATACAATTGATTTTTGTATCTGCTATTTTCAATTGCGGAGTAACTATCTTCAGTCTACTTTCTATTTCTTTCTTTACCTGGATGACTTCAAGCACATTCCTAAGCCCCGCAACCATCCAGTCAATCGTCTCTAACCTTTGATGATGCAGTCTTCCAACAGAAGGATTTAATCCCTCACTGAGCCAATGGGAATCGATTGCTCTCACAAGAGAGTCACTAGTCAAATGGAGCAGATGCACACCTTGCACTGTCATCGCGTACGCTTCTCTAGTGACAGTGTCCTTGGAACCTGGCTTTTAGTAATTATTGGGCTTTTCATTCTCCGTTAGGGGACCTTCTGATTTTTCAGACCTTTTGTACGTACACGACTATACCAGCTTGGTAGACCTAATGGGTCCCCATTCAATCAGACTCTGTCTCCATGCAGTGGCAGCTCCTCCGCTAAGGCAGAGGAGTGTCGCCCCACTGCTTTCAGCAGTGAAAATAAAGAAAAATACAATGATAACTTGTTGTTATTATCATTTTATTTGTTCCTGCTGTTGCGTCTTTGTGAGGCGGGCGGGACTGCTTTACTCTGAGAGCAACGGTGGGCACACTGTAAGTGCACAATGACTAATTGGCAGGCCGGCCAAACAGTCATGCGTACTTTGCAAGTTGTTTACCCAGGCTGCCTTACTACCTGGTGGAGTACATGCCCAGGCTCCCATTCCCTGGCCGAGAGCCGGACCACGGCACTCAGACCAATAACAACGCTGCATTGCAGCATTGTGATATGTCAGGGAAGACTGGGTGTAATTCTTGTTCCTGGGTGCTAGAAACGGGACAAGAAGATGAGGGAGAGTTGCGGTGAAGAGGTATGTTTCTTTTCAATTCTTTTTTACAACCCTCTCTCCTCACTCCCGCTGCCCGCCCTGCCACCCCGATCAGTGTTGGCCGCCACTGTCTCCCTGCCTTTTGTCATGGATCCCCCAGTGGCGTTTTTTTACTTCATTTAGAAACTTTTATTTTAGTAGCATTAAATACACTTATTTTAAAATTACATGTTTTTAATTAAATGTATGTTTTTAATCTTATCTTTTTTAATTACACAGGTAAAAATTTGGTTTCTGTTTCAGCCAAAAAATGTAATAAAGAATTGCAATTTTTTTAAATATATTTTATTCAAATCTATTTTGTATTGTTGAGAATGATTTTTTTTTAACATAATTTTTCATGTTTTTTTATAAAATATATTATGAAATCTATATTTTGCTTCAATTTGATATTTTGTATTAATATTTTTTAAAAAAACATAATTTTAGACCACAATATTTTTGTGGTATATCACCTGGATAAACATGGAGTGCAGTGTGAGCCTGTGGACCATGCTTGTTGGTTGCACACATTTTAGTTAGATTTCCTTTCAGCAGTATGCACAGCACAATTTGCATTTGCCTCGTTCATTTTGGGTATGATCAAGTGCAAACTGTATTGTAATTAGGCCTCCCAGTTTCCATTTTTGCAGATACATACAGACATAAAACTATCTATGTTTTTTTAAATACAGAATATAGATCTTCTTTCGATGATTCTCACTACTGTCAATCACGAGTGCAAGGTCAGTAGGTGTGCAGACTGAAACATAAGGTAGTTAAAAAAAGAAAAAAATATATCCTTACTAAGCTTAGGTAAATGCAGATACACGGCTGTTTACACTATTTTACAATGGAAATGTTTTCAGATGACCGTATTGCAGTGTATATAACTAAAACCTGTTTGCCACATAAACGAGAATATACATTTATCTGTACATGCCCAGGCTCCCATTCCCTGGCCGAGAGCCGGACCACGGCACTCAGACCAATAACAACGCTGCATTGCCGCATTGTGATATGTCAGGGAAGACTGGGTGTAATTCTTGTTCCTGGGTGCTAGAAACGGGACAAGAAGATGAGGGAGAGTCGCGGTGAAGAGGTATGTTTCTTTTCAATTCTTTTTTACAACCCTCTCTCCCCACTCCCGCTGCCCGCCCTGCCACCCCGATCAGTGTTGGCCGCCACTGTCTCCCTGCCTTTTGTCATGGATCCCCCAGTGGCGTTTTTTTACTTCATTTAGAAACTTTTATTTTAGTAGCATTAAATACACTTATTTTAAAATTACATGTTTTTAATTAAATGTATGTTTTTAATCTTATCTTTTTTAATTACACAGGTAAAAATTTGGTTTCTGTTTCAGCCAAAAAATGTAATAAAGAATTGCAATTTTTTTAAATATATTTTATTCAAATCTATTTTGTATTGTTGAGAATGATTTTTTTTTAACATAATTTTTCATGTTTTTTTATAAAATATATTATGAAATCTATATTTTGCTTCAATTTGATATTTTGTATTAATATTTTTAAAAAAAACATAATTTTAGACCACAATATTTTTGTGGTATATCACCTGGATAAACATGGAGTGCAGTGTGAGCCTGTGGACCATGCTTGTTGGTTGCACACATTTTAGTTAGATTTCCTTTCAGCAGTATGCACAGCACAATTTGCATTTGCCTCGTTCATTTTGGGTATGATCAAGTGCAAACTGTATTGTAATTAGGCCTCCCAGTTTCCATTTTTGCAGATACATACAGACATAAAACTATCTATGTTTTTTTAAATACAGAATATAGATCTTCTTTCGATGATTCTCACTACTGTCAATCACGAGTGCAAGGTCAGTAGGTGTGCAGACTGAAACATAAGGTAGTTAAAAAAAGAAAAAAATATATCCTTACTAAGCTTAGGTAAATGCAGATACACGGCTGTTTACACTATTTTACAATGGAAATGTTTTCAGATGACCGTATTGCAGTGTATATAACTAAAACCTGTTTGCCACATAAACGAGAATATACATTTATCTGTTTTAAAAATGTAGAAATATGCCCATTGCAGTTTTATTTATACACTAAACACAAAATAAAAATAGGTAAATAGAAAAAAATGAACAAAAATCAAATATGGATAAATACGGACAGAAACGAAAAGAAAGTGCCATAAAACCGGTATCCCTGTGACCTCCCTCCCTCACCCCTTGTAAATCATCCCTACACATTCTAATCCTCCATTTGACAACTATTCCACCTCCTACAATGCAACCTACCTAACACCCAATACAGTTTGAATTATGACCTTCATTGTAAGAGTCCAGCAGCAGTAGAGCTTGAATGGTATGCAGGAGAAAAACCTGGTTTATGAAAATAATTGCATGTTATGGGACCCGTTGGACCATAAAATAGTATCTGACACAATACATTCTCAAGGTATCGATTTTCCATCCTCAATCACGTTTATACGTTGCTTGGGTGTTTTATTTACTGCTTTTACACAACAAATTCCAGGTTGCAGTAAAGCTTTCACCTAGTATTATTGTGTGCGGGCAATAGCCCTAGGGAAACACATTGTGCCATTTCCCTCGGGAGTCTGCTAAAGGGCGCCATCTTTTCTACTTCAGAGCTCAGGGTAGTCAGCATATCTTTCTACAAACTCCAGGCTTCATAAATCTCTTCTGGTTTTTTTTTCATGCCTTCTTTACAGCTGTGCATTTAAGTTCCCTTGTGCATGGGTGACATATTTATTAGACACTCTCCGGTTAATAACAAGCATATAATGACCAAAAGGGAGGGGAGTTTTAACAATCCCTCCAAATCTGGGATTTGAGTATGCAATAATAATCCCAGATTCTGGTTCCATGATTCCTTCCATCGGGAATTTCACTTCTGTCTAGAAATTGAGCACATTGACTGAACAAATCTGGTATTGGCTAGACAGTATTCCAGCAAGCTCGCCATCTCCATTCTTTTCTCTAAGGACTGTTCTATGAGGCTACATTTTAATGGAAGTGCACTGTATCCAGAGCCTAGTCTAATGTAAATGCATACCCTTGTAATGAGATTTCATCTCTCAGTACAAAGTGCTTAGGGAAAGCATGTGTAACCACCACGCAGTACAACATTTACCAGCATTCTTTCATAACAATGTGTGTTTTATGTAGCGCTTCATACATACTTCAGCCTTTTTAAGCGCTGAGAATAACAAGTTACACTTACCCAATTGAGTAGTACCCACTTTACTGATCTGTATGAATGGAAATCTGAGTCATCTTAATTGAGATTAAACTCTTGATTACAGATCACGACAACCCTATGTACGAAACTCTATTGTACGTAGAAGTATTTTGCACCTACAAAAGAGTGTATCACAATGTTCTAAAGATACTTTGGGATTTAGAAAATTCTTTTGAACTCACAAAGTTTCTATTGTGACACATTCTTAATCATGCTTAGGAGGTGGAGTAAGAGAGGTGGTCCTCTCCTATATGCGAATCTGGATGCAATGCTTCAGAAGTTTGTGACCGCAACTGTGATGGCAACTTATTTATCAGTTATTAACACAACATGAATTTATAACTGACTTTCAAAGTGGAATATGTCAGTTTAACTATTTTTCAGATTGCAAATTGCTCCCGGCGGCTGTGTGTGCCCAGCAGACCGGATACCACTGTCAGTGCATCCCTTTTTAGGTCTCGCCTACGTAACGCGCACGCGCCCCATAGGAGGAGACCTTTAGTAATCGATTAACTTTTTGGGCCAAAAACGTGCACGCATTGCATTGCTTTCAATAGCAATGCGTGCATATTTGGTGATTCCCTTCAATAACAGATGGTTCCTGCTCGCTCCCACAAGGGAAACAGGCGCAGGCCCCCTCTTCTCCCCCCTCCCACCTCCTCCTCTACTTGTCAACCTTGTGTTCTTTTTTTTACTTTCAGCGCGAGGCGCGCACTTGTTATCACTTCTGAAGTCTCGTAAGAATTCATCTCTTTTCAGAACGCGGAGGAACTGTTGTAATGGAAACAAGATTTAAAAGTAATTAGTTTGTAGATTACTCCGTGGCTGTGACTTTCATGTGAGCCTCTCTCCGCCATCAGAGTTAATCAGTTTCAGATGAGGCTCGGAGCAGCGACTTCCGGTCCAGCCGCGGATGCACGGTGTGATGTACAGCCTGTTTATGACTTGGTGTTCCAAAAGCGCTTATCGGCCCTCGTTGGAAAACCAGGGGCTGTGGGATCAGAGGTTGGTTCTAAAACTCACTGGTGACGATGCAAAGTACTGGGCAAAGTGCGATTGTGAGCTTTTTATTTGAACTAACTTGATTCCTTGCTTTATGGAGTTGGTAAATTTACGGGAGTTCGCCCCCGTTGCGAGCATTAGCGATCTTGGTTGGGGCTGGTATACAGATTAAAAGACACGTGTGCATATAATGCAGTAACGTTCACTGTTTCATAGGAGTTGCTCTCGCTGACTTGGCTTTCGCTTTGCATTGTGGTACTTGCAGGACTGATACATCTTTGTGTTCAGTCGTATTGGCCACTTTGTTCAGTGGATGAACATCAAAACTATAGTTCCCAGAATGCAACTTATTTTTTTAATGAACACTGGAGTGGAAACACTGCGTCTCGCAGACCAGGAGCTCGAGATCTCTGATGATGCAAAGAAAGTTTTAGGGGGAGAGGAGGACAGGTGCTGATACCTACACATGTCAAGGCACTGAAGCGTGTTGATAATACAAAACGAAAGGCAGTTTATAGTGGAGCACTGTAAGCTTGCACTGTGGGTTAGAAGAGGGGATCATCCCATACTGCGACCCCTGGGATTAGGGCTGGGGTCTCACTGCATTTCCAGGATGCTGTGAAGCCAGTCCAGGACCTGTCTGCCACAAGCACATATACAAGGTCTTGTTAGTTCAATGACACCAACAAAAGAAAACGGACTACAGCTCCCAGAATGCTGTAGGTTGTCATATGGAAGTCCACAGTGGAAACTTAGGGGGTCATTAGGATGGAGGATTTTCCGCATCCTCCGGGCCGGCGGAAGCCACCGCCGGCCCGGAGGATGCGGAAAATCCTCTGCGGACCCACCAGGACCCACCGCCACATTAGGATGGCTGGTGGGTCATGGTTTAGGTCCGCAGCTTTTCCGCCGCGGCTGGCTTACAACCGCGGCGGAAAAGCACTAAAATGGTGAAGGTGTCTCTTAGACACCGTCAGCCAGATTAGGATGTGCTTGGGAACATGCTTTTCCGCGGCGGCTTTTCCGCCGTGGAAAAGCATGTGTAACTGCACTGCAGGGGCCCATTGCGGGCCCCCTAGGTGTAGTGGGGGGTGGGGGGTGCACATGGGGGGTACCTATGGTACCCCCCTGCATTTGCGTGCACAATGCAGCAGGCACCGCGCGGTGCCTGCTGCTTTGTGCACGCAAATGCTGTGCATGCATTTTTAACATTGCTGCGGGTGCAGCTTGAAGCTCCACCCGCAGCAATGTTAAAAATAGAGGATGTGACCGCCACCCTGGCGGTCACATCCTAATCTGCACAGAGGGAACGCCGCAGCCCATGCGGACGTTCCCTCATGCTCTGGGGTCGCGGACGGACTCATGTCCGTCCGCGATCCTAATGACCCCCATAGTGTGCAGATGATCTCCAGGACTCACTTGATCTCCCTGGGCAGGGCATGAGTGAGGGGTGTCCTAGTGTGGCTCTCACGCTATGGTCAGTCTAGTGTCATTCACTGCTGCCCCCACATGATGATGATCACACATCACACCGTGGTCTGGACTAAATCTCTCCTAGAGATGGGCCCCAGCCATGTTGATTCATCTGCTCCCCCTGTGGCTCAAGTCGGATGATAGAGGGGCCACTGTTACTGTTCAATATCACTCTCCAGCCACAGGTGGCCACCATATTCAGCCACAGATACCACTACCGCTGGTGCCTACCATTTCACCCATTGGAAGCCACAATCTCACTCTCCAGCCACAGGTGGCTACTATATTGCTCTACAACTACATGTGGCCACCATCTCACTCTTCAGCCACAGGTGGCTACCACACCACTCTTCAGCCACAGGTGGCCGCTATATCACTGTTCAGCCACAGGTGGCCACCATATCACTCTTCAGCCACGGATGGCCATCATATCACTCTTCAGCCACAGATGACACTCATATCACTCTTCACCAGCCACCATTTTACTCTTCAGCCTCAGGTGGCCACCATAGCACTCTCTGGTGGAGAAAATGTCTGTTTTTAGCCACAGGTGGCCACTAAATCACTCTTCAGCCGCAGGTGTCCACACCACTCTAAAGCTGCAGGCGGCCACCACTTCACTCTTCAGCGGCAGGTGGCCAACATATCACACTTTGGTGGCCACCATACCACTTTTCAGCCACAGGTGGCCATCATGCCACTTTTTAGCCACAGGTGGCCACCATATCACTTTTCAGCTACAGGAGGCCACCATATCACTCTTTACTCTTAGGTGGCCACCATATCACCCCTAAACCTTTGGTGGCCACCATTCTTGTCTCTGGTTGGGTACCCTTCTTCTCCTCAGGCCAAACCCCCCATCTTCAGCTGGGTTTTGATGGCATGCAACTCCTGCCTTGGGAAGCCCACACTGAGCCCTGGTGGGCGAGTGCATCAAATGCTGTGCACTTTCTTTGGTCATCAGGCCATCCAAAAACTATCCCGGCTTTTCACAATCTGGGCATTTAGAGGATACTGCCCTTGTGTACCAAGGCATTCTCCTACAGACACAGATTGATACATTAGGCCTGTATGCCTACTCTGATCTTGGACAGAACCAATGCAAGGCTTACCACAGACCTCTAGGCCCAATAACTACACGTATGTGTATGTGCCTCCCACTCTAACATTACTCCTGTGAAACAGTCATGCAACCTACAAGCAATTGACAGCTCCTGAGACTTGATGATGGTCATTTCAACGTACCCCTTTCAGCTCTACACCAGGACACTCAGAATGTCCCTCCTCAGAAAAAGTGTGCTGTTAGTTTTTTCCTTCAATTTTCAGCAGTAAGAATTAGAACCCACACCAGTCTACTTAATTTGAGCCGGTGGTTTCCGGTGCTCGGCACTGGCAATTAATTGCTAACACCGGCACTTATAACTGTTTGCCACATGGTGGCGCTGTTTGTTTTATTTAGAGAACAGCATAACAACAGTTGTTTTCTAAATCAATGTATGCTAAAATAACTTATACCTACCATCCAAGCCATTCTTTTAGCTGTGGGGGCCTGGAATAGTCCGAATTATCACACTTGGTTACTTGGTTTGTTTGTACTGTCACTGGCAGCACTGGCAGGGGCAATGAGTGGTGGAAGCTGCAGTGGCTTCCTGGCGAGGGACCAGGCCCTTTTTTAAAAACATTTTTTTACCACTGATTGACTGACCCACACAACATATTGTTTTAAAAAATAAACAAACCTGACAACACCCAGCACAGGCCAAGGTATTTGTGCAAAGCAGATGATGACTTTTAATAAGCAAAGGTTTCTGCCACCAGCTTAGGACAGCAACGCTCGGGTGTCAGTGGTGGTAATATTTTGGAAGTTGCCAAGCTGTCAGTGTTTCAGATGATCTTCCCAGGGTCGGGTTGGCCTTTCTACCACCCTGTCACTTTCCCAGTAGCTGCAGGCTCTGGGGCTGCTTTCAGATCCACTTGGGATTCAAAGACCCACCCATGACAGCACCAATGCTCCCTTCTAGCCGTGGCCTCCTGCAGTGTGTATTGCTGTATTTAACATGTATTCCAGGGTTCATTTTGGATTCCAGCCCAACCTGCTTCTTCAGCCCAAATTCAAGAGACACTGGACATCAAGGGGTATATTAGAAAGCCTGGTGAAGGAGAGATCTGATGGGCTGTGGTCGCCACGTCTCTCCTCCTCTGAAAGAAAACGGGGATCCTTGGATGAACAGAACAAACCCCATTATGTAACCATGGGGTCGGTGGTAAGCAGGGAACGAGGCAGTTGACTGGGTGGTTGAAAGAAAGCATGTAGCTCCCAACAAGCATCTGCTGAAGAGGTATGACTTTAGTGACGGGCAACTATCTCACAATAATGATGCCCTATAGAATGTTCATTAAAGCTATATTAAACGTAAAACTTTTCAATCTACTCTTTGGGACCTTATAAGTGTTTAGCCATGCAACAGTTGATGTTGTTGCACCAAGGATATTGTACTGAATAACTAAATACTTATAAGGTCCCAAAGGCGCGACCTATTGGCTATGCCAATGCTTGTTGGGCTTGCAGCTGCTCTTTACAAAAAGCATTGGAAATGCACTAGATCTTGAATTTGGTTTTTAGTTAGAGCTTGAGTTAGGTATTGTAAATGGCAAGGTCTTTTATTATGCGTTATGGAGTGTATGCATGTGGAGTGTAATGGAATAATATGGCAGTGGCGGATCCTCCATGGGGGCTTTTGGGCGCCGGCCTACTGCTTTCTCGCCGAGCGAGAAGGCAGAAACAAATAGTAGAGAACTACCATTTGTTTCTGCCTTTTCGCACGGCGAGAAAGCAGAAGTTCCTCGTTGAGAGAGTGGGCGGCGTTACTCGAGGGCGGGGGGAGGGGCTATCCCACTGTTGTTAATACTGTCTGTTTGGACAGCCTGAGAGGCTGTCCAAACAGACAGTATTAACTGTATTAGGAACAGTGGGCAAGCCGCTCCCCCTGCCCTCGAGTAACCCCTCGCACTCTGCCTGTTCTCTGTATGCTGCAGCATACAGAGAAATGACGTGGTGTTGGGGCAGCCGGCCGAACCAATCACAGCGCTATGCAGTGGTGGAGCCAAGGGGAGGGGAGGGAAGCTGCCTGCAGCCTTCCTGCATGACGACGAGTCGAGCACCATGGGAATTCAAACAGGAGGACGGCGCCACAGGAGTTGGGACTTGAAGGTGGGAAGGTAAGTTAAGTTTAACTTTAAACTTTGGTTTGTTTAGAATATATTTTGGAGTCAGAGAGGATTGATGTAGTACTATTTCATCCACATGAATTTTGTTCAATCATGGTTTTGGTTTTATGTTTGTTAGCACTTGCTGTTTAGATGCAGGCAGTTCGGCATAGGGGTGAAAACAAACTTCAGGGAGGCGAGCGAGCATAATGACGTGGGATGAGTGGTTATGGCGGTGAGTCAGTGGGAATACAGTGGAACGGGGTAGCGTGCAAGATGCGAGGATTGAAATGAGAGTAGGGAGAGGATGCATGTGAGTGTGTTATGTAGATTGAAGGTTTGAGGACGGTGATGTCTCAAGGGAAATTGGAGAGGTCTTAAAAGATTGTTGCTCTGAAGGGCTGAAAAATAGTCAATATCAGATTAGGAAGTAGCGCGCAGAGGGCTCTGGTTCGAGGCGCTGGGGTTTGCCTGATATTGAATCTGTCCATGTTTTCAGAGCAAAGCAGCATTCTGCGGGGCCAGACCAAGATGTAAATGCATAGAAGGTGCAAGCACGGGGAGCTACGGAGGGAAGGATGGGGGCATACTGATGCGACCTCGCTTGTCCCTTTATGTAAAGGGTACTTCAGAGTCCTCAGGTGCGTGCTGTCTGGGCCCGGCCTAATGGAAGGGATCTGTCACTGAGCCCTAGCTAGGGGCTGCCCAAAGCAAAACGAGGTACTCACCGGCACAAGGATATCTGTAAATGTCAGAAACACATGGGGGTGCATGGGCAAGCGGGTCCACACTGTTTACCCCGAGGATTTCCAGGGCAGCCGTGCATATTTCCCTGCCTAATCATGAGGCGTTATATACCGTGTGTTAGGTGCGACTGCAGAAAGTACATTCTGCTTTTTTGTTTACATTTTGGAAAGCATTGCTTCGGATTTTTATGAGTGCGTTAGCTGAATAATGAAGTGTGCCATTATCACTGCAAGCAAGAACCGGTAACTCTGTGCTGTGATGAGGTGTAGACGGTGCAAGGTAGGCACCCAGCCACGTTTAAACCAATTAGTTTGACTGTGTATCTAGCTTTCAGTGTGTGAGGGAAATTCTTAAGGTTGTGTCTGTGTAAATATTCAACATAGTGCAATATTCTGCCACTTTTGGCATTTCTAAACTTGCAAAATGCGTTTACTACTGATGGCTGTCGCCCCGTTTCAAATGTTCATGAAGTGACTGTAAAGTTTCAGTGATTTCAAGTCATTCCTTGCCAGCGCATCCTTTACTGTGTGCACATTTTGTGGTTCTACATGCAGGTCTATGGTGTTTTTGTTTTGCAGTGGTCTCTTCTTGCTTGGCCTTGAGGTGGGTGACAGTCTGACTACAGTACACCAAACACGAATCAACTCAACTGTGCAGTGTGTGCACACTGTTTTATTTGGATCCTGACAGAATAGCTTTGAAGGGCAGTGATAAATTCTCGCTTTGCAGAGATGTTTTTTTTGCTTGCCAATAATTATTTTCCCTGCCTTCCGCCATGTGAAGATTTCATTTTGGGACTGAGGATGCTGACGGTAACTAACTGCATCAGGTCTATCAATTTGGTCTCCCGTGGAGTCTGCAGTGGTCCTGGAACAATTAAAAGGCTCCTTTTGCCCACTCTTTTTTCAAAATGTTCTCTTTGGGGAGAACCCGCCTACCCCCCTAAGGTCCCTTCATGTAAGTCAGACTTGCTCGAGATGCAACAACTCAGGCTGTAACTTTTACGCCCTACCAATTTTAAATGTCACCAGCCGCCACTGTAATGTGGGTTGGATTGGATTAGTTAGTTGAGGAATTGTATGGCGTGGAATTGTGTGGTGTGGAGTGGCATGGTGTGTTGTACAATTATGTGTATAGATTTTAGAGTAGAGGTAGGGCATTCCTGATCAGCTGTGGGGCACCCATTCTCTGTACCCAGAGAGACAGGCTTTATGCTTAGTGCAAAAACAATAAATTAGTATCTAAGAGTCAATATGAACTACATGGAAAAGCCTAGGGAACACTTGGTCTTGCTATCTGCCTCCCAATAGGAATAGCACGTGAAAGCCACGGGCACATATGCCTGGCAACCTGATATTCTTGCTCAAAAACATCAATCCTTTGTCAGTGTAATGGGTTGCATCAGAAAGACGCTGGCATTCACAATGAGCTTGTTCATCTTCAAAGCATTAATCACACCTACACCGCATGCCAAGATGAGTAATTTAATCAAAAAATGAAGAATGTATAGCAATCAGCTGCACTTTAAAGCGTAAAGGACTTCAATGCTTTGCTAGAAAGTACTTTTCGCTGTGCTGCAGTATTTAAACCCCTAATTATAAGGCTGGTGTTAATAAGCTTTTTAACATGTGCTGACACTACTTTGGGCTACTCTGAGGCGCTAGGTCATTATTAATAATTCACAATGCAATATTCACAGACATCAAGGTTTTGACTGAAGGGTTTTAAAAACCGGGACATCCAGTGACATAATGTACATTGCAACATATGGTGAGATTGAGTCCACAGAGTATTTAATGCCCCCAACCCTCACCCAAAGAACAAGGTCTGCTTAAGAGAAGAACCACTTGCATCGCTATATGAGCGACAACACTACTTGTTATGAGCATGATGCAACGTTATTGAAATATGAATGATAAAAACAATACATGGACAGTGACATTCAGCGGACAACATGCGCAACATTTAAGAAGCTTGCAATTATACAGAGATTTGTGCACCTTTTATCATACATGAAAATCAAACCACGCATATATATGTGCAAACACAGGACAACAACATCCCGTACGGACACTATAACACCAGAAAGCAACAACAAAAGTGCAGTTGAAGCACCCAAACCGTGCAATTCCGTATTACTCTGAGTGGTTTGAGTTAACTTTCTGTGTGTGTGGAAGTACTTTTTGTCTGTCTTTTGTCTGGGACTGTTTCACCACGTTTAAACATGGCCACCCTCAGCTCATACACAGTGATGACAGAACTGGCCATGGGTTAAACCGCTCCCCATCTAACCCCACTCCTCTCTCAGAGCGCGTTTCCAACACATCACCTGCAAAAAGTAAAATCCTAAAACTGGTGCCTGCTCTCCCCCGCTGCAGCAGAGTAGCTCCTTCACCTTTAATGCACTGTCAGTGTGTTCTGCAAGCCGAAGTAGTTTCAGTACTTCTCTGATGCGTGCTTTGGGACAACGTGGTGGCACATGTGTTATGGTGTGCATTGCACGTTTAGAGGAACAAGAAGGGGATCTAATGACTATCAACGCCTTGGAAGATAGAAGATAGTATTGAGCTGAAAAAATAATTTCTAAATGCGAAGATAACATTCCCCTGGTCTGGTGAAAGGGCACAGCATCGATCATACTTGAACTCAAAGGTATCATTTGTTTCAAGTGTTTTGGTTTAAGTGGTTGTGTGAATGGGTAAAGCTATTTGCTTTTTCGCAATCGTAGACAAGTCTGATTCCGTAGTTAGTAATAGCTCATATATGTTAAACATCGATGAAGGTTGCTTAAACACGAGTGAAACGGTGTCCCCGAAAAGTGCACGTCTCTCCTCCAAGCAGCGCGCATGCAGCCTCGGAAGGTATTAGAAACGCCACACGCTGTGTTTGTGACCAGGGGCAGCATAGTGTTCTAGGAAGTGCTGTGGCTAGATGTGGACGAAGCAGTGGTGGGAGAAGGGAGCCTCCGTGTGGGGGATCCATCCTCTAATGTTGGGTAGCTCTGTACAATAGTAATCTGCTCCACGTGTGTGGGTGGTGTGGGAAGAGCTTGCAGGTGAGACCTAAAAAATGAATTTGAAACCAAAAAGGCGAAATCCGTGCTGCTGTAACAAAAGCTGTGCGGTGTCCAACAATAACAACTCACTTACCTGAAACAGGTCCCTCGTCAGCTAAGGCTGGCGTCCGCCATGTTTAAGAAGATAAAGCATGGTATGCCATGCTGATTAATGACAAACAGCTGTGATGAGGTAGCAGTTTTATAAAAAAAAGATGTTGGCATTATTTTAATAAGGTAAAAAGAATATGGCACCAACATAGCTGGAGAATGAAAATAAGCAGCGACTGGCCCCGAAGACAGGAGCAGGAAACGATAAATACAAGTGAGCTTTGAGGAGAGGGCGAAAGAAAAAGTAGTGAATTGAAACAAACATACGGCCACTAGTTAAAGGATCTATATATCAGGCGCAGTAGCCCACAGCATTAACAAAATGTACACTACTCACCAATGAAAGCAATGGAATTTGTAAAGGCAGACCAAGCAACCAATGAAAAATCGTGGGCGTGTGTGGGCATGATCAAACCTCACAGTAGGAATACAGCATGCCTCACAAAGCAGCACATGTGCACTGACTCTAGGCTTAACCTAAAAATGCCTACAATGCCGAAAGCTAATGCAGCGATCTAGGTCTGTTCTCCTTCGCCGTCTTCGATCCTGCATTGGCAGGGATTTGCAAAATGCCATCAAATGTACATTTTTCAATCCAAATTATTCTACATAAGTCACATAACAGAATTAAGTCTGTTTTGCAAAAACAAAAAAACAGATTCTGTGCGTGCTGGACTTAATCCATTGAGCTTCACGTGTTGTAGCAGTGAATGTTCGGCTTACTAAAAACCCTTATTGGCATAATAGTTTCTTGAATATCATCATATCTTCTGCATTTTCTCAGGCATTTAGGAAGTCACAGCCCTAACCTCATCCAATACTATGACAAAAAACATTGTGTCTGGCTGATGTGTTAACCAGTACACTATTTTTTGTGCTCTGGGCAAGATATACTTTTGGGCCCTCTGATCACAGCAATTTTGATTTTTTTTATCCATTTACAGCTAATTCTAGTGCTCATGATGCCAAATATGTAATTACTCATCAAACTTTCAGAAATAGAGGCATAAGTTGCAACAAAGCACACGCTGGGGGTCACCAGTGAACTAAATATTCATAAAGGGTCGCTTGAAGAATAACTGATAAATCCATTTATTTTTGCAGTTGAATTTTTCTCTTGAACGAAATCATACCGAGTGGGGTGTGTGTAACTTCAGCAACATCAAAAGCAATTATTGAGGTGTTAACGTGTGTAGTAGTATCCCTTCCCATGACAAAACCGTGTTGTTGTAGATTAACCATGGAAGGCATGCTAGGGGCCAGCCGATTTGCCAGTATCTTAGAAAAGATTTTAACATCCGTGTTAAGTAAAGAAATCGGTCGGTAAGACCCACACTCTTTTTCCGGTTTCCCTTTTTTCAAAAAAAATATTATTTTCGCTATTTTCCATGAAGGAGGTGCTTTTTTGGATACACTGATTGAGTTTATCACTTTCTCCAATAAAGGTAATAGTTCTTGTGCACAAAGTTTGTAAAGTTCTCCTGGAAGGCAATCTTCCCCGACCGCTTTCCCTGATGGTAGACTATCTATGGCCCGTTTTATTTCGTCTAGTGTTATTACAGAGTTAAGTTGTTCAATAATTTCCATACTGAGTGTTTGAGATGCAGTTAAGTATTTATCTAAATATTGTATTATAGCTGATTTCGCATGTGATGTCTCTGGGGTGTACAATTGTTGATAAAATTTAACAAACTGGTTTAATATTTGATCCGTTCTGTCGTACATATTTAAGTCATCCCCTACTATTTCTTTAATTTTTGTTTTAGCTTTCCTATCCGCGGTTTTAAAGGCCAGTAATTTCCCAATACGATCGCCGCCCTCATATTGTCTGAATTTAAATTTTTGTAGTTGTGAGGAGTATCTTTCTCTCAGTGTTTTTAATAAACCTGCTTGTGATTTCGCCAGCTTTAGCCTGATACTCTCAATATTATCCTTTGCATATTTCGTTGCTTCTGCCAAGCTGATTTCCAAATTTCGTATCTCATCTATTATTTGTTTCTTCTCATGGCGAATCTCTGCATTCTGTCTAAATATGTACTGTTGGGCAAAACCTCTAATACTGCATTTACATGAGTCCCATACCATATTAATGTTAGCAGTATTAATATTAATTGAGATAAATTCCTGAATATGTTGCTTGAGTAAAATTGAGAATCTCGTATCTGTTAATAAATGTCTCGGGAAAGAAAACTTTCGTGGTTCTTTAGTTTGATCAGGAAACATAACCTCAAGTAATAATGGGTTGTGGTCAGAAGTAATTTTAGGGCAGATATCTATCGAACAATTATCCAAAATTTGTTCTGTGGCCCAGATCATGTCAATTCTTGAGCAAGATCTATGTGGTACAGAATAATATGTGTATCCTGCCTGAAGAGGATATTTTGATCTCCATATGTCTCTGACGTTATTCAATCTTGCTAATTCCAAGATAGCAGTTCTGACTTTATTCATTCGTTTAAGTTCACTTTGTCCGGTGGAATCTATTTTATAGTTGATAGTACAGTTAAAATCCCCAGCTATTACTAATTCTCCATCCCAATCCAGTAAGTATAAGCTTAGTTCTTCGTAAACCCTAGGGTCATCAATATTTGGTCCGTATATTACACATAATACTATCTTGCAGTTATCACATTGTATCTGTGCAATTGCCCACCTCCCACGGACATCTGATGCAGTTTTTGTTGTTACGTATCTAGCACCTCGTTGTATTAAAATAGCTACCCCTCTTATGGTCTCATCAAAAGTAGAGCATACCACCACATTATAATTCAGTTGTGATAGCAGCTTACGGTCTTGATATTTAATATGTGTTTCTGACAGTAGAACTATATTCGGATTGTACATCTTAATCTCCTCCTTTACTAAGTTTCTCTTATTCTTACTATTCAGGCCGTCCACATTCCAACTTAGTATTCTTAATTTAGACATGTTACTATCCTATTGGTTATCCAGTACAAATTTCTCCCAACTATCTCTTCCCATTTCATATATGTTCCATTTTCATTGTTAAGTTTAAAGCAATAATCGAATCCTGCGATCCATTTTTTACACCCATTTTTTCCTCCCCCCCACCCCTGACCGACATGGTCAGACCCTCCCCTGCCAGGACCCCGACGAGGCCCTCGCACCCACCCGTCCCTTAGGGGGGAGCACCCCTCTATCTGGTGCTGCCGCTGAGAAGGCAGCAGAGAGAGAAAGCTAACATGATAGTCTGCTCATGCTCATGCCACAAATGCTTAATCCTAGCCTTTACATAACTCCCTGTTTGCTCATTCTTTTTTATCTACATCAATATAGCCACCAAGCTATTTAATTTTCATTTTAATTTTCATTCTGTTTTTCTTTTTCTCTTTCACTTTCCCTAGAGAGTTTTTCCAGAGCTTGTTCGGCATCTTCTAAATCTGTGAAAAAAACCACCTTGCCATTTCGTATAACTTTGAGACGAGCAGGTTCTTGGAGATAGGCCATGCACCCCAAATTTTTAAAAGGATCTATCAGTTTCCTAAGCTCCCAGCGTTTGTCCATGGTGCCCTTACTAAGATCTGATTTCACAAAAAATGTTAAGTTATCAACAGTCACAGGATTGTTCGGTCTTGCTTTCAGTGAAACAGCTTGCCGCAAAAGAAAATTACCAAAATAAATCAGAAACGGTCGAGGAAATTTACTATTAGTGTTCTTTTGTATCAGAGGCAGTCTATGGACTCTTTGCAACTGTGAGTCCCAGTCCCAGTCCGCAAGATCAGAAAAGGATCTCTGGAAAAGTTTCACCACAAATGTCCTAGGATCGGACCCCTCCATTCCTTCCGGAATACCAAAAAGGCGAAGATTTTGCCTTCGAGCGCGATTTTCCAAATCCTCCACCTTAGCCTCTAATTTAGAGACTCTTAGAGAATTTTGTTTTGTGGTTGCTGAGGTCTTATTAACATCCCCTTCAACTTCTACAATGCGTAGTTTAATATCCTCAATCTCTTTAGTCGCGCCTCCCAGGCCCTGACAGGGGAAACACCAATGACATCGATGGAAATACATCGCGCTGCTATTGCACCGCGACGTTTACATCGCATTGTCGTTGGCATCGCAGCATTTTACTGCGCATGCTACAATGGACCGATGGCATTAACATCGCATGCAATTACAACGCATGCGATGTTAAAATGCCATCACTACGCATAAAAAAAGGAACGGAATAATAAATGGGAATGTACTTTAAAATGGGAAAGTAACTTTATAATGGATTTTCGTCGGATTTTAATTAAAACGGAAAACGTTACAATGTACTTATAACAATTGGGAACGGAAGATGATATTTAAAATGGGAAATGAACTTTGTAATGGATTTTAGACAAAAACGGAATTAACCAGAAAGCTAAAGTTGGACGTTAAAATGGACTACGGAAACAGTTACACTGCTACAGTGGACGTAAAAATTGACAGTTTAGAAAGCTTTTGCAAAAATGCGGACAGAATGAAAGATCATTTTGCGAAAAACGGACTAACAAATATAGCTTAGAATGGCCGCATCGATAACAGTGAGAGAATGTGGTCTAGCGGGTAGGTGTGCCGACTAAGGTGTGGTCAACAAGCGTTCGATCCTCCTATCCACTCGGAGAAATTCAATGGGCAGCGTTAAACTGCATTTTTGTTAATGTATTACGGATGGATGCAGGAATTAAAAGTACAGCGCAACATTACCTTTTTATTACTGTATTACTGGATGGATGCATGGATGGGTGTATGGAAGGATGCATGGATAGGTGGATGAATACATGGCGGATGGATGGATGCATGGATGGATGGATGCCTGTAAGGATGGATGGATGATGGGTGGATGCATGCATGGCGGATAGATGGATGCATGGGTGTATTCATGGGTGGGTGGATGCATGGATGGATGGGTGGGTGCATGGATGGGTGTATGGGTGGATGCATGGATGGGTGGATGGATGGGTGGATGGATAGATGCATGGATGGGTGTATGTATGGATGGATGGATGGATGCATGGATGGGTGGATGGATGCATGGATGGATGCCTGTAAGGATGGATGCATGGATGGGTGGATGCATGTATGGGTGGATGCATGGATGGGTGGATGGATGGGTGGATGGATGGATGGGTGGATGGATGGGTGGATGGATGGGTGGATGGATGGGTGGATGGATGGGTGGATGGGTGGATGGATGGGTGGATGGGTGGATGGATAGATGCATGGATGGGTGTATGGATGGATGGATGCATGGATGAGTGGATGGATGTATATTAACAGTACAGCGCAACATTACCTATTTATTACTGTATTACTGGGTGGATGCATGGATGGGTGTATGGATGGATGCATGGATAGGTGGATGAATACATGGCGGATGGATGGTGGGTGGATGGATGGATGGGTGTGGATGGGTGTATGGATGGATGGGTGTATAGATGGATGCATGGATGGGTGGATGGATGGATGAATGCATGCATGGATGGGTGGATGGGTGGGTGTGCATGGATGGGTGTATGGATGGATTCATGGATGGATGGATGCATGGATGGTTGGATGGATGGGTGGACTGGTGGATGGGTGGGTGTGCATGGATGGGTGTATGGATGGATGCATGGATGGGTGGATGGATGGATGCATGGATGGGTGTATGGATGCATGGATGGGTGTATGGATGGATGCATGGATGGAAATTAAGGCCTAGAAATTTGAAAATCTAAGCAGCCAAAAGTTGACTTGGGTCAGAAAAAGCAATGATAGGATATGAATGAATGAGATTATTTATAAAGTGTGCAGCTACTCAGTGAGTGTCCCGACGCTCATGGTCCCCATCTATCCTGCATAAACGCCCCTAGCTGTTGACATTTTTGCTATTTTTGTGTCGATCCAGATACTGGCTTATTTGTCTGTGAGTTTTCCAAAGTGCAGCATGCATCCTTTATTTTGCTTCTGTACGCTCTGTCCGCCAATTACCAACGGGCTGCATCAGAGAGTTGAGGATAGTGGGTGAGGGCTCCGCCCGATGTTGGCCCATGATTCAGTTTCGCCGCTGTAGATTTTGCCTCAGGAAGAAGTAAGACCTCTGCAGAGGATGGGGGAGAAGTGTCAATGTGGACCTGAATGACTGCTAGAAAATGTTTTTAGATCCTTTCTGAACTGTTAGTGGCTCACTTTTGACCAATCACCAAGTTTGTCCTTCACATTTCATTCGAACACCCTCCACAAATCCGGTTGGCAAACACAGAATGCAGTTATTATTTGGTGCAAAATAGGCTGCAAGTGTTGCTCCTGGTGCCATAAAACTGGAGCCAGAAGTTACAAGTTTGCCACTGATGTCTGCTGTGATCAGCTGGCTGCAAGTTTGAACCTTGGCAGGGTAAACTCTCTCTTTCTAAGGCCAGTGAATTGTTGAGTACCATTGAATTGGGCTGTAGTGATCTGCAGAAATGTGATTTCATGTGCTATATAAAAACAAATCATTATTATTGTTATGCAAGTCTGGTGTATTAATATTCCAAGACACCAATTTTGCCTTGTTTTTGGCCTTGCTGTTCGCAAATATCTAAGGATGCAACTCTCCGGATGAAGATGTCAAGAAGATTTCATTCTGAGACAAATTAATTGCTGCCCTCCTGGTTTCCTCGGTGGGGGGGGCGCATTTTAGGAATGCCACAGTTTAAGCGTGGATGGCATGACTCCGCTCAAGAAAGGGCCTTCCTTCAATTTCATACTGTGGCACTTTGGTGAAGAAGCAGCAGTCAGATTTAGTTGAAGGGGTGAAGCATTGTGCCATGTAGGGATGAACACAGGAAGAGTTACTTCTGGGTCCAGACACAAATTTCAGGTGAAACTGAGGACGAGTCGTCAAAATCCACAACTAATATGCAAGACCTGCCCTCCCTTCAGCCTTCCTCCTCTGCTTCAAATTTTTTTACTGTGTGATCTCAAACGTCGCGTTGTCATGTCGTGTTGCTCTCTCTCTAGGTATATATCAGCCTCTCATTCTAACCTTTCTCCACCCCAGTCTTTCCTTACTTTGTCTTGTCCTTATCTCTCCCTCTCTCCTTTATTCCTCTCACCCTCTCACCCTCCATCTCCTTATTTATATTATTTCTTCCCTCCTCTCTTTCTGGATTCTCTTCCTTATTTGGTTCTCTGTTTCATATCCCCTCTCCCCTTTTACCCCAAGATGGACAGTGAATGAGGGTTTGTACAACAGCATTGTCAAAAATGTGTTTTCTTTTATCCGTTTCTATTCAGGATTTTCTTTAAGTGCATTTAAAACTTCTGGGGCTCTTAGTGTTTTTCTCGGTTCCTTTGTTCCTGACACATCCACAGCACAGCATTGGAATGAAACTCCCAATCTGTATTCAAAAACATTGGCAGCAGGCACCTGCCCTTTTTCTGTCCCATCATTTGGACTCCTGCTGAGGACAGAAGTCTCCCACCCACACCCAAGGCTTGTGCAGCTAAAGAGAGTTGCCTCTCAGGATGGGAGGAGGTTTACCACCTACTGTGCCCTTTATAATTCTGCAAAGGACAATGAATGGGCCTGACTTTGTGGCTTGCAAAGACCAACTCTCTCCTAAAGCTACAGCAGCCTTTCGGGTTCTGGGATACTTGCAACATCGGCCAAGGCATGTTGAGCAGCTTTATCCAGGGTAGAAAAAACACCTGTCTCTGCTTGTGGCCATCGGGCAATGGTCGACTGTCCCCCCTGCCTATCCCACTCTGGTTATGGTTCAGTAGTTAGACAAAAAAACTATTTCCACCCTTAAGTCGCTAACAGTAGCATTAGACTACACCTGTTCTTATCCTTATCGCTCCTTTATTTAGTAATAGTAACAGTAACACATTTATAATTAATATGGAACATTTCCCATGCTTCAAACACAATCCAGACGCCCAAACAGTGTAGCAGTTCTGCTGGGCCGATAATGAAAAATTTATTTTTGTTTTTGAGACAGGATTGCACCCTTTTTCGCTTTTCGTGTGTGGGAGTGACGCTTTCAGGAGCGCAGACTCCTACGTGTGAATATTAAGGTTTGCCTGCCGCTGCAATTATCGTTGACAGGACATGAAAAGGGTCCCGGTCTGGTGCTGAAAAACACAACAATGAGCAGGTGGAGCAACTCAGGGCGCTCTAGCAGAGACCCAAAAGGTCGTCAACCCCTTCAACTCTTTCCAAGCCTTCACCCAAACCGACCAGCTACCAGCCGCCCGACCCTCTCCCACGAGCCAACGTCGAGTTGTCATGTCGCGCGATGTTAAATCGGCGATGTGACACGCGATCCAATTAAATTGCCGCATTTGCGGCGCAACTGCTTGCGATGACATAATGGCCGGTGAGACTGCTGATGCGATGTAATGCCCGCGATTTGAAGTGCCGCGATGACATTGACATCGACGGATCGTCATACAACCCCTGACAGATGGTACTCATTGTTTCTTGTATCTTAGTATTGTCTTCTCTAAGTTGCAGATACTGTTGTTGAGTCTCCGCTCTTTGTTCTAGGAGAGTCTGCATTATTGATTCCATGAACACCCTTGTTGGATCTGGAGTCTCATGAGTATTTAGAAAGCTAGAAAGACTAGACGGATTAGTGTTAACAGGATCGTGAGATTCATGTAGTGCCTTTAGTTGAGTGCATGTTTCAGCTAGCGCTCCAGAGCCTGTTATTATATTTTGGGTCTTACTATGAGAGTCATCTGTTCTCATCTCTATGATCTTTTCTCCATGGCTATTAGCTATTTTCTCGATAAGGGTTTCTGTAATCGGTATCTGTGTTTTTTTCAGTTTCGAGATTATAGTCTGATTCTCCTCATTTACCTCATTTAGGTGACCTGAGCTAATGGTAGCAAGATCCGGGTCTTGATCATCTGATTCAAGTGTCTCAATGTTAAATTCAGTGGTTGAAGAAGCATTATAATCAGTTAGAGTGGGGGGAGGGATTGCACCTGTTGTGGATGAGGTTGCGAGAGCCCCAAATGCAAGCACTGACGTGGCTAGGGCAGATTGTTCCGGGGATTCTTGGTTAATCGAGGCACTATCTTGAGTATGTTCGCTAATTATGTCTAGAGAATTGTTTTTGCGAGCCCCCTGAGTATTGAGGGCCTCTTCTGGGCTGGCGCCAGACAATCTTAGAGCCATGCTCTTAACTCCCCCTTTCGCCTCGATCCACCTTCTCAGCGGGCTGTCGTCAATTAAGCGGCTTTTCTTGTTTCCAAGAGCTTCTTTATTGACTGTTTTAAGTAGAGCATTCTTTTGACCGAGTGGGGTGGGACTATTTGTGGGAAGTATTAAGGAAATTGGGTCTTTCCGGGTCTTATCTGGATTGGGTTATGTCCCTCTATGATGAACCTTTGGCTTTGGTTAGTTATGGAGACAAAGAATCAGCAAACTTCAAAATACTAAGAGGCACGAGACAGGGCTGCCCCCTTTCTCCTTTACTTTTCGCCCTATCCTTAGAACCTTTTTTAAACGCACTAAATGATCAGGTAAACATTATCCCAGTAAGTCATGGAGGAACTGTTTTGAAGCTAACGGCTTACGCCGATGACATAGCTATTTATACAAAAGACTTTAACGGAGCTATGCCAGAAATTATTAACGAGGCACATATATTTGGTCTAGTTTCAGGTTATAAACTGAACGTGAGTAAAACCCAAATCATAGCTAACTATACTCCCGATATACATGTTTATGATACTTGCAAAGAAGCTACTTATCTAGGTATCAAGTTAATGGCCAAAGTAGGGAAAATACTGGAAACAAACTATGATACCTTCCTAAAAGAAACCTCCACAACCCTTAAAAAATGGCACAAAATCCCTCTCAGTCTGGTAGGTCGGTTAAACCTGATCAAAATGAAAATACTTCCCAAGTTACTCTATCTGTTTAGAGCCATACCACTACAACCGAATCAATCTTTCTTTAAAAAACTGGACTCTGTTTGTAGCAGCTTCATTTGGGGATACAAAAAGGCACGCAGGGCTATAAAATTTTTGAAACTACCAATTTCAAAAGGGGGACTTGTTTTTCCAGATTTTAAATTATACTTTCTGGCAACCTTTTTTCTTAGAATTCGGAGCTTACTTAAGAAAGAGTCTTGTATTTTTTTTTATCACTATTTGTTAGGTACCGATTCAAATCAATTTCTGCTCCGCACACACGATCCAAATTACCATAAACGGGTGAGATTTAAGACAGCTAAGCATGTTATAAATATCTGGAAAAAGATTATGCACATTAGTCAGATCTCATTTTATAATACGGAACTCAGGCTATGGGACAATCTGGGTCTTCCAGTAATTTTTTCAGATGGGACTGGGTATCGCTGGATTAATTGCGGTCTTAACACACTAGGCGATATATTTGGACATAATGGCATGCTAGATTTCGACACCATGAAAATTTTAAATGGTGTGACAAATGATATGCACTACCGATATCGCCAGTTGAGAGACTTTTTTATTAACAAAATGAAATTAACATCAATTACTCAGTCTGAGATTATAGATTGCATATATTCTGATAAAACTAAATCACTTATAAAACTGGGATATCAACTTTTAACCAAGGATAAAACTGAAAATACCACCAATATAGCTAATAAGTGGTCCCGCCGGCTAAATCAAGACATAAGTTCAGAACAGATCAGTAAAGCTTTAACTCATATAAATGATGTTGTGCACTCTTCCAACTTAAGACTACAATCATATAGGACTATCACAGAATTGTATTACACTCCAGAAAGAATATCCGCCTGGGCGCAAGGGAACCAAACATCAGAAAAAACAAAATGTGTGAAGTGTAACACTCACGCTGCTGACATAGAACATATGCTCTACTCTTGCCCGGCGTATTCTGGCTACTGGACGGGTATTATAAAACATCTTCAAGACAGTCAGATTAAAATACCGGATCTATCACCCCAGCTGGTTTTACTTGATATCTATGAGACTCACTGTCCCAATCAAGACCTTATAACAATCTTATTAGCCTGTGCAAGATTAATTATAGCAAGAGCTTGGATATCTAAGAACACTCCAACTGTAGCTGAGTGGTTAACATTAGTTATAGAAATCAGAACCATGGAACTTACACTCGCTAAACATAGAGGACCAAAAACTTTAGCTAGAAAAGAAAAAATTTGGATGCAATTCTTTTGAAGCATAACAACTGCGGAACAGAGCTGACATATGAAGATATTTGTGTGAATTAACTGAATCAGTATTAGTTGTCTTTGGGAAATAGCTCCTTCCTTTTTTCCTCTAACAGGGCCGTCCCGAAGCTCCATAACTTAACTCTCGCTTTATCTTTCCTTTTTTTCTTTTTTTTTTTTTTTTTTTTCTCATCTTTTTTCTTATTATTGCCTTCTCTTGCCAACACCCTATCCCTTTATCATAAACAATGTAAATCTTATGTTTTTTTTAAAAGGGGGAAAAAAAAAAGGAAAAAAAAAAAAAAGAAAATCATTTGAGAATGTAAATGTACTTATGTATGATACTTTTGTTTTTTTTACCGATTCCTGCGACAATAAAAATACTTAAAAAAAAAAAAAAAAAGAATTTTTCTCTTGAAATACCAATATTGTACTTGGAATCCAGCATCTCAGCCTGCCCCTCCCTCTATAGCAACAATACTGTAAGGGTGGCTTGGTGGATTGTAATTGCATGGTAGCATTAAATAAGATATATGCACATAGCATTTGAAATTGTCACTTTAATTTCCAGATATTAATGATCACAAATAAATCCACTGGCATTTTCACTGTAAAAGTAAATTTCAAAGCACTGCTCCAAGGATTTTCACCATTCTTTGTTGAAACATGATCATTTTCTCCTTAATATCTTGCCCTGTCCATGCCTGACATAGGAGAACAGAGAGGTGAAGCACATTGTATAATGACAAAGGTCAAGCAGATGGAGACGGGGTGTAAAGACAGATACGGAGTAGAAGTGATGTAGCAAGGAACATAAGGTAAAAAGAGAAAGGCGAATTAACTACAAATAAAGATGTATTGAGATAAAAAGAGGTGGAAGTAAGTAGATAAATTGAGATTGTTATTTTAGACTGAGGTAGAATTATAAAGATACCGGGAGACAAGGGTAAGATCATGTAGCAAGAGGTGGAGGGGTACAGTACACCAAGGAGTGAAGTTGACAGATATATAAGGCAGAAGAAGTGAGTTAGAGAGATGGACAGGCAGAGAGAAAAAGATGCTTACAGATAAAGAGGTGCAGTTCTGAGAGAAACAGAGAGATGCAAGGCTAACAGATAATTGGGGAGGCAGAGAAAGGGGCAAAATTAGAAGAGTTATAGAAAGACAGGTCAGATACTGAGAGAAGTTAGAGAAAAATGTAGAGTGAGAGGGTGAAGGACAGAAAAGTAGATGAGGTGCATATAGGAAAGAGGTTAAGCAAAGAGACAGAAGTGAGGTAAAGAAAGAGAGGTGAGGTTGATACAGAGGAGTAGAGTAAGGGGTGAAGTAGAAATATAGTTCTGAGGTAGAGAAATTAATAGTGAGAGAAGTAGAGAGAGGTGAAATAGAGAGGGTGTGTTCAAATAGAAAGCAGGAGTTCAGAGATTAAGAGAGAGAGTAAAAGAGACAGCGGTTGGGAGAGCATGTGAGAAAGCAATACGGTAGTTAGAGCAGGGATATAGAGGTAGCAGAAGTAGAAAGAGAAACAATGGCAGCAGAGAGTAAAGCTACAAACAAATGTTGAAATATACTGCCGGGTCTGGTGGCCTAGTGGACTAATGCATCCACTGTAGGGGCCCGTGTTCAACCTCATGGTCACAGGTTCAAATCCCAGTGGGTCCACTCAGCCTGTATCTGTAAACATCTTTTTCTCTCTGCCTTTTATCCACCTGAGTTTGAAAAACTGAGTACCAGATACAGCACGCCGTCCACCAGAGCCTCGTTGCACAGGCTGGAGCCAGCACTGAGAAGTGAGGCTGGGACCCTGGAGCAGTGGTTGACTGACTAGGTACTGCTAAACTGCTGGGGGCACTGACCTGATCTTGGATGCTCAGAAGGTTCACAACGCTGAAAATCAGGACTCAGGACTCATGGAGGTCTGAGGGAAGCAGCAAGTGAGACCGTCAACGCCCCACCTATCCCGGCAGGAGGGGGACTACAAATCCCATTACCCTTAGCGCGCTGATAAGCGAAGCGATGACCCGGGCTTGTCTGTCCACGCCCGGAGGAGGCTGGGCTGGGACCCCCTCTAACATCCAGAAACACCTAAGGTACGGTGCTCCATCTTGGGTTCGAGACTGTGTATTCTGATTTCATCACCAAACATAGCTTTAACAGGAGCCTCACATTATTGATAGTACAATTGGCATAATGTATTATATCATAGTATCCAGCAAGAATGAGTAAACAAGGGGGTACAAGTGTAGTGGGGACTTTGGACTTTTTTCTAACCCTGGCAATATCCGTTTTGGCACACGAGATTGAATTAATGGCACGCGCACTTTTGCTGGAACCTCCTACCCATAAAAGATCATCACTGGGAGGGGTGGAACATCTTAGTTGAAATCTCGCCATCATGTAGCGTTACGGAAGAAACCGTCACCTTGGAATCCACACCCGACGTATTGGAAGTGGTTGACACCAGACAAAGAGCTTCCTCAAGTGTGGCAGCTACTAAACTTATGAAGACTAGCACTGATGTTGTGTTGTGTCCCTAATGTAATGAGGACAGACACAAGGAGGATATTCAAGAGCTTTATTCTATACGTCTTATTCTATCCCTGTCCCTACTCTAACTGCCCCTATCCTGTCCAGTCCCCTCTTCTTCCTTTCCACCCCACTAACTCCGCCCACCCAGCTACTAGAATGCTGACCACATAACATCACCCCTTTCTTAAAAAAATAACAAAATGGCATGTTAATCCATTTCTTCAATGAGTCTCTTTGGTGGCTGTATGTCTCGACTGGGTCGCGTAGACATGGTTCCAGTAACAGTACCACTCAAGGGTTCACTTGGCTGACCCCTCTGCTCTCGATCACCTTCTTCAAACTCTTCCGGAGTGAGCATGTCAGTCCCGCTCACCAAAGGTCCTTTCACATCTCGTGGACATTTCTTGAAATGCGAGATGTTTCTAGTGACTCGCCGTTGCTCAGATTCTGCGGTTAGCATGGTGCCTTTCTGGTGAGTGACCAATAGAGGTTCATCTCTGAATCGACAGTCAGTCTTTCTTTGCTGATCTTGTTGACAAGATCATAATCTCCCTCGTGCAAGGACGATGACCTCGCTCTCCTTTTAGTGTCAGCATATGACTTCATTTTGTCCTTGTTGCGTTTATCGGTCACCATCATCTCTTGATGGTCGTGGAGTGGTGATGATGCTTGCAGAGCCCCTTCCGAGGTTGGAATGCGAGTTCTCATGGGACGCCCTAGCATGAGTGTTGCAGGGCACTTTCCAGTGGTCGAGTGAGGAGTCGTCCTATATGCTCTGTGAACCTCATTGAGGGCTACTTGCAAGTCCTTCTTTTCAGCAGTGGCTTGTTGGAATGTCTTTTTGATCGTGGCCATAAACCTTTCAATCGTGCCGTTCGCTTGTGGCCACAGGGGTGTAATTTTTCTGTGATTGAAGTACAGATGCTTTGCAAACGCACTGAACTGCTGCCCATTGAATGGAGGCCCATTGTCTGTTTTCACCTCTCTGGGAACCCCCCAAGTTGCGAACACTTCATCCAGCACCTTGAGAGTGCTAGAGGCGCTTGTGGATGGCACAAATTGTGCGATGGGATATCGCGAGTACTCGTCGATTATGGCCAACACGTATTTGCCAGAGGATAATGGTCCATAGAAATCTATGGCGAGTTCCTGCCATACTCCATTGGGTACAGCAGTCATTTGCAAGGGAGCTGGTGGGTCACCGTTGTTGGCCAGTTGGCACAGATGACAATCTTTCAGTGTGAACTCTACCATTTGGTCGAGGGCAGGAAACCACACACGTTCCCTGAGGGCTCACTTTGTTGAAACTATTCCTCGATGTCCTTCATGTGCAATGTCGATGACCCCTTGCTGTTGTTGACTGGGGATCACGATCCGCTGACCCCGTAGTATTATTCCATCTGTGGTAGCAGACAGTTCATCGCAAACGTGTCGGAATGCTTGTCTTCTTCTTGAGGATCATGTCTCCACCAATTGTTTTGAATCCTGCGAAGTACCTTCTGCAGAACAGCATCTTGTGCCGTGGCTTCTCTGATGACGTCCATGGGAATGGCAGGTGGCAATGCTTGGTCAGCCACGAAGTGGATGTACTCCTCGGCAATGGACGGGTTGGAGTCCGACGATGCATGAGGATGACGAGACATATAGTCAGCTGGCTTTTCTGACTTCCCGGGCTTGTGAATAATGGTGAAGGTGTATTCCTGAAGCCTCAGGCCCCACCTCTCAATCCTCAGAGGCATTTTAGATCGGGGGATGCAGTAGATGGTGACTAGCGCCTGGTGGTCGGTGATCAGGGTGAAGTGCTTGCCGTAGATGAAAACATGAAAATGTTCCCATGCCCCGACCACAGCAAGGCTTTCCTTCTCTGGTTGCGAGTATGCCCTTTCAGGATCGGACAAACTGCGACTGGCATAGGCAGCGATGCGCCTCTGGTCAGAGTCATTGTCATATTGTGCCAAGATGGCCCCAAGCCCTACGGGGCTGGCATCTACGGTGATTTCAGTCTTTCGCTTTGGGTTGAAATACGAAAGATTGTCAGCAGACTCCACTGCACGCTTGATCCCTCTGAATGCCTGTTCGCACTGGGGCATCCAGTTGAAGGGTTGACCTTGTTTAGTGAGAATGCGGAGAGGATGGCTGACGGTCGCATAGTCTCTGATGTAGCGAATACAGTAGCTGGCCATCCCCAGGAACGATCTGAGTTCACTGACTTCCTGAGGGCTCTTGGTGTTGTTCAGGGTCGCTATTTTGTCCGGGTCAGGTTTCATTCCTGCCTCCGAGAAGATGTGGCCAAAGAATTTTAAAGTGGACTGGTGGAATTCACACTTGTCTTTGTTTAATGTCAGATTCGCCTCTAGCAGGGCGTGACAAACACGATCAAGCGCTATGTCGTGTTCACGGACATCCGAGCCATACACAAGGATGTCGTCGCTGTAATTGAGAGTGTTGGGAATATGTTGAATGATTTGCCGGATTGCCTCTCGAAAGATCTCAGCGGCTGATGAGACACTAAAGCTCAGTCTCATATCTGAAGAGTCCTAAGTGGGTTTCAAATGTGGTGATATAACGGGACTTGGCATCCAACTCCAGCTGGTGATAGCCTTTGTTTAAATCTAGCTTTGAGAACACCCTCGCCCCGTTCAAAGCAGAGATCATGCCCCTCAGATGCGGCCCCGATGGCGTTCCCTCTCAATCGCAGTGTTGGATAGTCGCATGTCAACGCACAGCCTCACCTTGTTAGCGGTGCCCTTTTTGGGTACGATAACCACTGGCGACACCCACGGGGTTGGACCATCCGTCCGTTCAATGATGTCTGCTGCTAGGAGATCATGGAGTTCCTCCTCAACAGCCGTCTGGAGATGGAAGGGTACGCTTCGAGGGTGCTGTGCCACGGGCCTGATCTGTTCGTTGATGTGCAGACGTATTTGACAACCCTTTAGCTTACCTAGTCCTTGAAACAGCCTGGGAAATTTGCTGACAATGTCTTGGTCATCGTTGACCTTAAAGGGAATTTCAACAAGGCGGAGGTGCTCTGCAGTTGGTAAGCTGAGTAGACAGTCAGCCTCTGGGCCCTTGATGACGTGTATGATCGCCGGTATGGTGATGGCGTCGTGTTGTAGTGTTGTTGGAAATTTTCCCAGGCATTGAAATGGTCTTTTGGACATCCAAGTGAAAACTCGGACAGGTGCAAACGACAGTGGAGGCTTAGGGCTCATCCTGTCATATTCTGTGACCGGGATATAGTTCAGCGAGGCCCCACTATCTAGCACGAATTTGGTGTCATGATTCCCTACCTTTATGTCTAAACGTGGATATTTTTTGAGTTGGTCAGGGTCCGCAATCATGTTCACGTATTCAACTGTATACACAGAGTCTCTGGATGAGGATCTAGAGTCCCGGGATGGTGATCTACGTTCCCACCTGGTTCTTCGCGATTCTCGGCTTGAGTGAGATGAGCCTGAGGATACGGTGGACTTTCCTTGAACAGCCCTTATGTGGTGTTTTCTGGTGTCCGAGCGAGACGACCTGGTCGGTTCACTTCGCCTCTCTTTGTGATAGTCCCCACACATGGCTTTGAAGTGGTTCGTCCGCCCACACTTCCTACATCTCTGACCCATGGCAGGACAGGCATCCACATGAGGGTAATCATGTCCGCATCTGTAGCATTTTCTTGTCCTTTCTGGTCTCCTTTCTCTCCGCCCAGGTTCTCGCCTTTTATGCTCTGGGTGTCTTTGATAAGATGATGGTTGTGGTCTCCACTGCTTATCTTTCGAGCTTTTTCGACCACTGCCTTTAGCTTGGACGCGACGCACTTGTTCATGGCTCACATGGCGCCCTGTTTCAATGTTGGTGGCGTGTTCCTCGGCCTGATCATATATACGCGTCATTTCTTCAATCTCGTCTATGTTGTGGGTTTTTTTTAGTAGCCGCCTTCTAAGAGTTTCTGTATGACACCCGTCTATGATTTGCGATTTTATGGCAGCGTCTGTTGAAAAGGTGTCGAATTCACAATGCCTGGATAGCCTTCGCATTCGGGTGATGAAAGCGCTCATCGCCTCGTCCTTTCCTTGGCGCGCTTGGTGAAACGCATGACGTTCATAGTCCACGTTTCTCTTGTGGAGAAATTTCTTGTTCAGCGCTTCACGCACTTTGTCATAGGTATCGGCATCTGCAGGGGGAAGGTCTTTAATTATTTTGCTTATCTCTCGACCTGCCAGGTTGCGAAGTGCAATTAGTTTCTCTTTATCAACAGTCACTTTAGATCCCTCAATGTAATTTTCGAAATCTTCAAGCCACTCTTGCCACATGGGGCCCATGCCCCCTCCTGTGGTCAATGTTAGGGGTTCCGGGGCCCGCAGGTGCGACCCTCCTCCGACGGCGGGCTTGACCTCGTTTCGCTGTGGGGATACATTGGGGGGTCACCATCTTGGAGACGCGTGCTTCCCGCCTTTTCTGCCTCTAGCCAACCTGCTTGAGGGTGCTTGGATCGGTCGATTGCGATCGTTTCTCTTTCCGCGCAGCTTTGACTTTGCTTGTGCTTGTTTATTCTGGCCCACTTGTGTTATTTTACCTTTGTCAGGTGTACCTTTGCCACTCAGGTGTGTTGTTTTACTAGACAAAGAACTATACCTGACTTCAAAATGGCCACCCCACAACAACCAATGGGTCTGTCCTCAAAGCTGCCTGACTTCAAGATGGCTGCCATAGCTGTCTGCGTGCACTACTTTCTCTCTGCTCACTCGACCCAGCTCCTTCACTTGGGACTCACCGGCAGTCGATTCCGGGGGCAGCACACTCCAAATTTGGTTCTCTTCAGTCTCTGCCACAGCCAGGTGAGGTTGGGGTGGGCTCCCGCCTTACTTTTCAGGGTCCCGTGCTTCTTCGGTGACAGCGTGCCGAAACTCACGCATCGGGCGTGAGGTTTTCCGACGTCGGATGGCACTCGAGCCCGGACATCAACGCGCTCGGAGGCGCTTGCCAGCGGACCTTTAGGGGACAGCGTACTCCACACCGGGGCACTTTTCTTCGCTCTGGGGTGCTAGGCAGAGTCGGATTGGGCTCCCAACTTCTGTACTTCCAGCACTCACCCAATGTGCACGCTTCCGGCGTGAGTCGCGTTTCGGCGCGACCAGCTTCCTTTCCCTCAGGCGGTTCCACGCTTGTTGCTTTGGCCCCTCTTGGCTCCCTCACGGTCTCTGGAGGGGCAGGGTCACCTGCTGCTGGCCTCTCAGCGCGGGGACACGCCGGGAGGCGTCACCAGGCGCTTTACAAACTCCTTTAAACTTAAACTCTGCTCAGGCGGCAGCTTCGCTTCACTCGGCAGCGTTCTCCTCGTCTCGACGCTGCCTGGGACAAGGTGCTCTCGTGGGGTTCTATGGACAGTGAGATAGCCTCATCCTACCCTCGTCGCCAGTTGTCGTGTCCCTAATGTAATGAGGACAGACACAAGGATGATATTCAAGAGCTTTATTCTATACGTCTTAATCTATCCCTGTCCCTACTCTAACTGCCCCTATCCTGTCCAGTCCCCTCCTCTTCCTTTCCACCCCACTAACTCCGCCCACCCATCTACTAGAATGCTGACCACATAACAATGTTGTAGTAAAGAGAAAGAGAGGTGGGGGTGGGGGACCACAAACCCCGAAACTGGCTAAAACCCAGAGGACAAACAATCATGAGGGGAAGGTAGCACCAGAAATGGCTCATCAAGAACCAACTGATATGGAAATAGTGGACCTGGCCCGATGCCCCCTGATGACTGAAATAATGTGGCAGAAACTTGAAACACTTGTTTGCACTATGTTAAACCCTATCTCACTAAAACTAAGCCAGATAGAGGAAACATTAATTGTATTAGAACATCAGGCCAAAGACAATCGTTGTCATTAGAGGCAGTATTATTAAAGCTTGGCCCAATGGCGGATAGACAGCCCCTAACAACTCAAGAAAGGTTTAGAATTGATCCTACTACAATAACACCAAACATATTCCCTGCAATGCTCCATAGGGATCAACAGCTAAGTGATAATCCAGACGAAGCAACCTCAAATATAGCACACGGTACATCTATTTGTAGTAACTCTAGGTTTCTAACTTTCAATAACTCTAAAGAACTGCGTGACAAAGTGAGTCAGGAGGGGGTGAACTCTAATACAGTACCTAGTAGTCTAAATACTACATTGACAGGTCAGGGCAATCAGAAAGAAGTAACCTTGGACCTGAGTAACCAGATGCATGAGGTGCAGACCTTACACTTAGCCCCAGCAGCTGCTCCCCTGGTGCTAGTCTTGGGGAATGTATCACAGTTGCGGAAGGGGCATATAGAATCAACTTAACAATTAATGTATATCGCTCCACTGGTTAAATCAAAATCTGGATATGGTGGGGGCCACAGGCAGAAACATCGCAAGTCAGATGATCATGGCAAGAAGAGTACCATGGGTGGGCTCAGCCAGGAATAAAGTGCCTGGAGATTGTGTGGTTTTAAATTTTAAAAGTGAATTTGTTGTTGGCTTTCTCCTGGAGCAATTGGGCAAAGACAATATTAGAAATTCACACATTATTGTCCTACCGTTGGGCTTCTTTTATAGACCTTCTGTGCCACCAAGATCTATAGGCCACCCACAGCCCAATAAAGGACAGTGGCGGGCCCATCCTGGGGAAACTGTGAGAATATGGATTGGCGGTTTAAGAACAGATATGCTATCCTGTCCGACCTTGACGCTTGTGACTGACTACAGCCAGTATATACAAGCTCACAGTCGTGCAATGAAAGGCAATGCCCCCCTACTTCAGTTAATAGTGTAAGCCCACAGCCATCACATATACGATGGGAGAGACAAAGAAATGTTATGAAAATAGCCACATGGAATGTGGCTGGTATCGTCCAAAAACTGAGTGACACTAACTGGCTAAAGATATGGCAGAACCAGGAAATAGTATGCTTTCAGGAAACTTGGGCCACTAAGTCAGTATTTAGAAATGGATACTGATCCTTTCAGACCCAGGCAAATCCATCTACCTCAGGGAGGGCAAAGGGGGGAGTCCTCACCCTAATCCAGAATGATGTACCAATAAATGTAAAGATGAAATCACATTCTAACCAACATTTTCACATTTTAGTATTGGAGATACACCAGGAAGGGGTTTGGGTACTAATACATTTTTATAATATTAGATTTGGCACAAAGATGCATACGATTGTGGGGGAAGTCAATAAAGCTATCACAGAGACCGTAAGCAACAAGAAGTCCTCTAATACTGATATTATATGGCTAGGTGACTTCAATATACACCCCTGTAAATATAACAATTTGCCCGTTTGTGGGTTAGAGGACATGAGGGGAAACCATATATACCATTTTACACATAGTGAATATGGTAATGGTTTCAATAAGTTAACAGCCTTTATAAATCTGGAAATAATGTGTGACCCGGACCTTAAATCAGATACTTTTCCTGGTTCCTTTTTACGAAATGGGGTGGAGTCCACAATTGATTATATACTCTTGACCGCCCCTCTCATTGAAACGGTCATTAAGGTATGTAACTCTTACACAACCTATAGCGACCATGCTATGGTTTCTATGGAGCTGAAGGTATTAGTACCTGAGGGACAACATCGTAGAAATATTGAAACACCAATTGTGGCTAGGAAAAATGGGGTCCAGCTCAAATGGGCACACATTGACAAAACTAAACTGGTTCCTGAAATTATATCAAACACACAAGATGATATCCTGCTATCCCTAGACCCAGAAGCCGAAGCAGGGGAAGTGGTGCCAGCCTCTTGCAATATTCTAGGAAAAATAAAATTGGCCCTAACAAGAACAAAAGTGCCAAATAGTGGGAATATTAGGGGCTGGTTTGATTCCCCATGAACAAAAGCAAGAAAGGTCCTCTTGTCTGCCCTAAAAGTTAAGCCTAGAAATTATGAACAAATAACAACGTTCCGGGCTTCATACAAAGCTGCAAGGAAAACAAGAGAAAAATAATTCAGGGAGGACTTATGGGCGATTTGGATAAGGCAGCCAGTTCTGGAAATAGTTATGAATTCTGGAAGTTAGTAAATGCAGCATACTTCAATACTCCTAATGATCCAACACTGGACGTAAACATTGATGAGGAGTCATGGGTCACTCATTTTGAGAACATCATTGCTCTAAACACTGATACTAAATCCCAACATGTGACAAATTATGAAATGCCTCATGCACCCATATCATTCTCATTTATTGAAGTAAAGGTGGCGTTATATTTATGTAGCTTAGGAAAGGCCCCAGGACCAGATGGGGTTCCAATTGATTTCCTTCAAGCTAACCCAGATTTACAGATTTATGGATACCACGCCTAACTAATGTCCTGAATATTATAGCCCTGGTAGCCCCCTCGTGGTCTTTGGGGGTCATTGTACCCATTCATAAAAAAAAGGGGATAGGGCCGATCATCAAAGCTTATGGGCTGCCTTCTTCTCTCTAGGCTAGAGATCTGGGCTAGAGAAAATAAGAACTTGATCCAGGCTCAGTATGGTTTCCAGCAGGGAAGGGGCACTGTGGATCTATGCTTGCACCTAGCATTGACCATAGAAAAATATACTAGCATGAAGGACGGGAAAATGTACATGGCATTCAAGGACCTGAGCGTGGCATTTAACTGCGTGGTCCATGATAAGCTATGGGCTTTAATGGAGATGATGGGGGTTGAACCTACTATCCTAAACATCATTAGGCAATCGTATGTCAACGGAATCAATCAATCAATCAGATAATTTGTAGAGTGCACTACATACCAGCAAGGGTTCCAAGGTGCTGAGGGAGGGGAGAAGACGGGTGCTGTTGCTATTGGTCGAACAGCCAGGTCTTGAGTTGTCTCCTGAAGGTTAGAAGGTCTTTGGTTTGTCATAGGATAACGGGGAGGGTGTTCCAGGTCTTGGTGGCGTGGTGGGGGAAGGATCTGCCTCCGGCTGTGGTATTACAGATGCGTGAGACGGTAGCCAGGGAGAGGTCTGCGGAGTAGAGTTTCCTGTTTGGTACGTAGAAGGAGAGTCGACTGTTGAGGTAGGCCGGGCCGGTCTTGTGGAGTGCCTTGTGTGCGTGGATCAGGAGCTTGAAGGATATTCTTTTGTCGATAAGGAGCCAGTGCAGATTCCTCAGGTGGGGGGCGATGTGATCGAGGTGCGGGACGTCGAGGATCAGGCGTGCAGAGGCATTCTGGATTCTTTGCAGTCTGTTGATGAGCTTGGTTGTGGAGACGTGTGCTTAGGGTGCGGTGGCAGATGGTGTCGAAGGCGGCGGAGTGGTCCAAAAGGATGAGGGCCGCCGTCTCGCAGTTGTCTAGTAGGATCCTGATGTCGTCTGTGGTGGCAATGAGGGGGGTCTCGGTGCTGTGGTTGCTGCGGAATCCTGACTGGGAGGGGTTCAGGATGCTGTTGTCTTCAAGGTAGTGGGTGAGCTGGATGTTGACTATCTTCTGGATGACCTTAGCTGAGAATGGAAGCAGGGAGATGGTACGGATGTTTTTGAGTTTGCTCGGGTCCGCCTTGGGTTTCTTCAGTAGGGCGTTGATCTCGGCGTGTTTCCAGCTCTCAAGGAAGGTCCTGGTCTCAAAGGAGAGGTTGATGATGTTGCGCAGGTGGGGTGCAATGGAGCTGCCGGCTTTGTTGAAGATGTGGTGTTGAAAAGGGTCAGATGGCGAGCCGGAGTGGTATGTGCCCATTGTCTTGATTGTGTCCTTGATGCTCACGTCGGCCAAGGTTGTCAGGGGGTCGTGGGGTGCGGTGGGTCCGGCGTGTTGGGGCCTGTTAGGGTCATCCGGGGGTTGAAGCTGTTGTGGATGTCGGCGATCTTGCGGTGGAAGAAGGTGGCGAGGGAGTCGCACAGGGCTTGCGACGGCGGGATGTCGTTGGTGTTGGAGCTGGGGTTGGAGAGTTCCTTCACAACTTTGAGGAGCTTGTTGGTCTTGTGTGCGTTGTTGTCGAGGCGGTCTTTGAAGGATGTTCTCTTGGCAGTCCTGATGAGGTGGTGGTGGTTGTGGATGGCGTCATTGTGGGCTGCGCAGCTGCTCGGCGAATTCTTGCTGTGCCATATGTTCTCCAACTTCATATCACTGAGATTTCACATCAACTTGATTCCCCTAATGCTTGGTTATCCAGAAAAAACAAATAACCACTCCAACCTAAGCGCGTTCCCATGTGATAATCTATCACTTCAAACTAAATTGCAAATAGTTTTATTTTGCAGCCTCTATGAGAATGAAAGGAATGTCCACCTCAAACCAATTTTAAAGAAAAAGGAAATTTAAGGCGTGTCGGGTAGCATTATATTTTTTAAAAACAATACCCGACCCTCTGGTTTGTTACTCAGTAGCGACATTCCTATGGGCCTGCACGAGGAAGAGGAAGGGGATGACACGTAGATTACTGAGTCCGTTGAGTAATGAAAATGTAGGTATACACCTGTTACAACGCATTTGTTACAACGCACTACCGTTACAACGCGACTTTTACAACGCATACCATTACAACGCATTGCGCTGGGGGGCGCTCTAGGATAGGGAATAAGTATAATTTACTATCCAACACCTTCCCTAGGGTCCACGGGGACTGGAGTTAGAATAGTAAATTATACTTACCACTATCCAGCACCTCAAAGCGCTATGCGTTGTAATGGTATGCGTTGTAATGGTCGCGTTGTAACGGTAGGTAGTTGTAATAGTATGCGGAGTAACATGGTACATCCGAAAATGTACCTAGCCTCGCGATATGAAATGTTCTTCTTTCTTACATTTTTTACCAATGCTCGTCTTTATTCTAGAACTGTGATGAAATATTTGTAATTTTAAAGATAATACCTTGTAAAAACTTTTAAAGATGTATTTATATGTGCTTTTATGATTATTTTAACATGATCGAATAAAGATGACAATGATGGTGAATGATGCGTACCATTGAGTTGGGTAAAAATAAACATCTGTTATTCAATGCCTTGAGAGCCTAGCTTGGGTGACATGTGCGCTATACAAATACACATGTTATGTTATGTTATTAAGATCTGGTGTACACAGAGATGAGGGAGTGAGAGAAAACATGGCGTACAGAGAGTGGTGAGGTAGTAGCAGGTCTGGTATAGAGAGAAGGTGTTAGAAATGGAGAAGTGAGGAACATTTAGCTTTTCCAGTTTTTGTAAGAATGTTGGGGCATATTATCAAGGGGGTTTATCTCCGCTTTTTTGGCTTTAAAAGCCAAGAAAGCTGAGATAAAATTATCTCCCTATTACCTAGCTGTCGCTAACACCAGTTAGCGACAGCTAGTAGGAGATAGTGACCATCTTGGGCCCCACTTTGCATGTCAGTGATATTTATCACTAATGACATGCAAAGTGGGCGTGCCAAGATGTTAGCGACTGAAAACAGTCGCTAACATCGCTATCTCCTATTACCAACTTTTGGAGATATTTGCGCTTAGCATGAATATCTCCAAAAGCTAACACCTGCCCTGAGCAGTTCTTAGCCATGTTATCCAATGGGAGGTGGATAACATGGCTAAGAGCATTAGCTCGGTAATGCATGAATATCGCTGACTTTTCAGCGATATTCATGCATTGCGGCGATTTTTATCGCATTTGCGATAAACCTTGGTAATACCAAGGTTTATTTGCGGTAAAAATCGTCGCAGCTCAGCGGTAAATTTTTCACGCTAACCAAGCAATAGCGATAATTATCGCTATTGCTTATTAATATGCCCCGTTGTGTTTTTGATAAGGGTAGACAGATCATCGAAATCTTCTAATTTAGAGATTTCTGGTCAGCCTATATTCCCTATCCCGATTTTTAATGGACGACACCGAACGTTAATTGGCTTATTTCTTCTTTAATAAAACCTCTATGTGATTATGCTTACTCAACTAAATGTTTGTCAACTTGTGATGAACTGTTGTTGCACAATAGTTGTATACACTCTCATGTGAAACCCACCTAACTTGACTAAATTTTCTTTGAATAAATACATATTTGAATTACTCTATTATTCCAGTCACATGCTCGGTGACATAAGAAACCTGTTGGGAAATGTACAGATCTAATTTGATCCATAACTTCATTTGGTTTCACCACCCTATGAATATTTTGTCTCCATCTTGCTCTGTCCACTTTCCGTACAGATCTCAATTTTTTTATATTGAGTATCATTAATAAAATACACTATGATGTCAATAGTGTACCCACCAAACGTTCCTGGATTAACATAAATTCCCTCTAGTTTTCTATCATTTCATGTTTTCCAAAAGAATGAAATCACGGAAAATTAGACCCAGAATCTGCTAATTACAAATCGATTTTACAGATTGATGACTCACTTGGATCCTCGTCGATTCTTGCATCTTTTGTTTCTACCTCTTTTGATGCACAATGTCAATTTTCATGTCATATTTCTCCCCACATTATCATCTTATATAGCATGTATCCAACTGTTGGCACTAGCACTGTTCAGAAGCATTTTTTGTGAAATGCTTCGTCTTCTTACACACCCTATTTGTTATGCTCAGCATGACTTGATGTTTAATCATGGAATATTACTTCTCATTTCTGATATCTTCCTTTTGGATTATTTCTGGGCACTTAGGGGGTCATTAGGATGGCGGGCGTACTTCGCCCGCCCGCCATCCTGTCGGGGATTGGGACCGCCGGCCATAAGGGTGGGGGTCCCGTGGGTGGTATTAGGATGCGGCCGCCACAGTGGGGTGGCGCATTCTGCATTTATAACATTGTGGCGAGCGGTGCTCTCTGCACCGCCTGCCACAATGCCATAAACTAATGTGTGCATTTGCATACACAATGCGGCAGGGACCGCGTGGTGCCTACCGCATTGTATATGCAAATGCAGGGGAGTACCACAGGTACCCCCTGTGTGCACCCCCGCCCCTTCTTCACTTTGGGGGCACGCAGGGGGCCTCCAAAGTGAAGACCGCATGCCTTTCCATGGCGGCCTTGCCGCCACGGAAAGGCATTGTAAAATGCCCATCATAATATGGCTGGCGGTGTCTGATAGACACCGCCATCATCCTATTCCTTTTCCGCCCCGACCGCAAGGCGACTGGGGCGGAAAAGCGGCGGACTGTCTTCCCGTCCGCCGAGGTCCCCCCGCCATATTAGTATGGCGGGGGGGGAAACGAGTGAGGATGTCGGGCGGATTGCCCCCGCCAGGCTGGCGGTAGCTACCGCCAGCCTGGCGGGGGCAATCCGCCCGACATCCTAATGGGCCCCTTAGTCTATGTAGAGGTTGATGTTGTACATCGTACCTAGTACACATGGTATCATGATTTCGGCCAGTAAGCTGGGGAGGAGTTGCTGTATACCCTTAGACTGGGACTATCTGTGAGATCCCCCCACATCCTCTGGAGCGCTGAAGAGCTCCAAGTCTCGCCCTGATCAGGGGATATAAAGGATATTAACCTTAGTTACTGTGGGATTCTGTTACAGAGGTGGAGGAGAAGAAGAGATAGTGCCCTCATTTTATTTACCTATGTGCAAGTGATAACTGAGTCATAGTAATAATACATCTGTAAACTGAACATTGTCATCTTGGGGGTTATTGACCTCTTGCGAGGGAGGTGTTACTCTGTGAGAGTGGAGGTAATTTTCCAGGGTTCTAAGACCTGGACATTTCTAATGTGTTAAACTGAAGGGGAGAGAACCCTAACACTGTAGAAGACCAATTTCTACTGAACTGAATTCTGCTAAGGTTATATGACACGTGGAAACTGCTGATAAATTTGTACAGTGTAATTAGATGCCAAATGATTGAAGAATAGGCAAAAATATTTTTATAAAACTATTCGTATTTTTCCACAAAGACTGGTGTAGCGCCATTTTTGAGTGGAATTACTTTGAGTTACTGTCGGATGGTTTGCAACCTTCACATATGTGCCTCTGTTGATATTGCCTTATCCTAGGCCAGGCTACCTTAGGTGACCTGACATATTTAGGTTCCAACACTTATGCAGTAAATATGTTATACATGATTATGTTATGAATGTGATGCACGTATGTACGCTTTTGTATATGGTAGCATAGCATATGCATAATATTACAAAAAATTGTACTTTATACATCAGGTAATGTGTGCATAACAAATACAAATATTTCCAAAGAAACACATTGCATATCCATATTGTATAAAGCATAACATGTACATGTGATGTAGTACCCCATAGGTGGTCATAAACACTCATTGATATTATTAAGAGTGATTTTTTCCAACTCTTCAAAACAGTTTAAACAAAATCATTTTTCACCAACTCTGTGTAGGCTTCAATGCTTCATTTATTGTCTAAGACCTCCTTTCGATGTACAAACTGATTTTGCCATCACCATCACTGCCATGTTGTATGTCACGTTCAGGAAGTGAAACCTTAAGTTGAATGCAAACATTGTGAAAAATGCAGCTCATTACAACAATATGGTTTCTACTGCATGCCTCCCTGATGGTTGTATGATAGAAGCACAAATGGTTTTACCACACATGCCTCTACCACACAGCCCAACCAAAAATGCGTCCTAACCATTCATTCCATTACCACGCATGCCTTTACCACAAAATTCTGTGGTATAGGCATGAATGGTAAAGGGGTATATGTGGCTAAGGTTGTCACTACCCCACCTCCCCCCGACCACCCCTACCACTGTCCCCTGCACTGTCCCTTAAACTGCCCCAACCCCTTTCATTGCCCTAAATCAATCCCGACCCCAATACTAAAAACTACCCCAACTACCCATTCCACTCCCACTGCCCTAAGGCCTAAAACCCTACACTACACTACCCCGCACGGAACCCCTTCCACTGCCCTAAAACCTACCCCAACCCGCCCTAAAAACTAACCCAACTACTCATTCTCCTCCCACTGCCATAAGGCCTAAAACCATGCCCCTAATTTACACTACCACGACCCCCCACACCCCGCACATCCCATAAACTACCCAAAAATCTAACACTGCCCTTCAACCTACCGATCCCTCCCAGCCCTAAAAATGACCCCAACAATCCATTCCCCTCCCACTGCCCTAAGGCTTAAAACCCTACAGTACCCTGAACACCCACCCCATGCTGTCTTTTAAAATACTCTAACCCCTTCCACTGCCCTAAAACCTACTCAACCCCCACCCAAAAAACTAACCCAACTACACATTCCTCTCCCACTGCCCTAAGGCCTAAAACCCTGCACCTTAACTTACACTACCCTGAACCCCCGCCCCCCTTTGCTGTCCCTTAAACTATCCCAACCCCTTCCACTGCCCTAAAACCTACTCTGGCCCCCTCCCAGCTCTAAAAGAAAACCAAGCCCCACTTACCTCACAGCGGCGTCTTCTTCCTTCCGTCTTCCAGCAGCTAGACCGCGCACTGCCTTAACCACGCATATGAGTGGTTACGGCATATGCATGGTTAAGGAAAGCGTGGTAGAGCTTGCATTGTCGGTTCACGCGTGGGTCAGACCGCGGTGTTATGACTGTTTCCCCTCCCTGGTTATGTGTAGACATAGAAAGTGGCTTTTCAGAAGTCAAAAGTTCTCTCTCTGTTTCAATATGAGGTTCAATATGAATTTTCATCGGCCTCGGACTGGAGATGACGATAGGCAATGAGCAGCCATAGCTTTAGAGGGTAAACACTATCATCTGCATACAAAGCAGACATGAATAAGTGTGGGTTACTAAAAAAAGGCCTCTGGATAGGCCAATGTACAAAAGCGCCAATTTACACAATAGCCTGTTTCACTCATGCTGGACACTAAGGGCCCGATTCACAGAACTAACTTAGGACAAAATCATAAACTTACTACTTTTGATATTCACAGAAGTTAGGATTTTGTCTTAAGACAGGCTTAAGACAGACTTAAGACAGACTTAAGTTAGGATTCTGCTTTAAGTCTGTTTTAAGACAAACTTAAGACAAACTTAAGACAAAATCCTAACTTCTGTGAATACCAAAAGTAATAAGGGGCAGATTTATGTTGGGAATGCGCCACGTTTGCGTCACGCAACTGCGGCGTAAACGTGGCGCATCTCTACGACCCATTTACAACGTGACACATCTAGGCAGATGCGTCACGTTGTAAAGCCCTGCGCCACTTGTGGGCGTTCCGGCGCAGGGTGGGCGTTCCGGGGCAGGTGCGCCTCGCAAAAGTGGCTGAGTAAAATATAAAAGATTTCACTCAGTCACTTTCAGGCCAATGCTGCGTCAAAACCCTGCGCCTGCTTGAAGCAGGCATAGGTCTTGACGCAGCATTGTAAAGGTGGGGTACCCCCGAGCCTTGCTGGAGCTGCGTCGCGCTTGCGACTCAAATCCAGCAATGCGCCACCTTTACGGCACAGATGCGTCACGCATCTGTGCCAATTTTGCCCCATGGTGCGCCGCATTGTAAATGCAATCTAACACACAAAGATGCCCCCTTTCGCAAATTACTTCCTATGTATTTTCAAATAGGGCCAAGTGAACAATCTCATTAAACCTGGTCCGGTATATTTATTTATACCTCTTAATCATATAATTTCATACAAAACAGTTTCATATAGCAGAGAGAGAATACACAATACAAAAGAATACTTACAATATTACTTGGTCACAATTAACACAAAACATTACAAAATTTATATGCAAAAAATGACATTAAACAACACATCCAAACAACAATATAGATAACGATTTCATTAATTTTAGAATGTATTGTTAATTTTAGAATGTACTAAACCATTTCTGTAGTCACAATTGTTTGATAAAAAAACAAACAAACTGATTCATAACAAGAGCGACAAATTCTGTATAACTTATTCAAAAAGCACTGGATGTATTAATTAGCTCTTGATGAATTTGCCGACGCGTTTCAAGTTCGGGCCATAAATCCCCAAACTATCATCAGGGCTCTGTTTTGTAATCTGTTTAGGATGCAAAAGAAACACTAGTTTTAATAACAACCTATTTGCCTCTTCTCTAAGGTAAATTGTAAATGCAGCGCACCATGGGTGGCAGAGCAGCGGCGCAAAATAACTGGCGCATCCCTGGGGATGCGCCAGTTATCATAAATCTGCCCCTAAGTTTAGGATTTTGTCTTAAGTTAGTTCTGTGAATCGGGCCCTAAGAATCCTCTTGTAGCGTATGATGTGGGATCAAAGGGCCGAACCTTGATAGTTCACATAGGAAGGGAATGATGGAGCAGGCTGCATTGAAGATCATCTTTACATGCAATGAATGTTGCAATTTTTGTCCCTGAATAGTTATTCACAAGCAGTGGGTGACACAAAGCACGCAATCATGCAGTCTTTTCAACCTGTGATACTTGGAAAAGTTGAAAACGAGAAAAGTCTGGTTTCACTGCATAGATCTTCGCAAGAATTTGAGGAACATTAATAAAATGAGACAGATGGTCCACCATGGGTATCAGTGATTTGATTTATAACTCAGCAAAGGTCAATTGTGCTATGCCAGTGAGCAATGCCACAGTCCTCTGAACTGAACCAGTTACACAATAATGGAGCACAGTTAATAGTTTTACCAGCAGTGGAATCACACTTCCAGTGATGAAGGATAGCTCCAATTTGGTGACAATCTACCCAAGCATCAACAATATGTTTTCATTATCCAGCCTATACAAAGCTAGGATTTTCTAATTACTCATTTCAAACAGATTTTCATGTGCCCTATAAATTCTTTTCTTTCTCTATTTTTCTGCTGACCTCCGACCTTCAGATCATGCATCCCATCAATAGAGGTCGTAAGGTGCTTAAGAGCAATTGCTCCTACAGCATTGGCTATTGCTTCAAAGTGGCAGCTGGTAGGGAACGGGGGGGGGGGTGGTGTGAGGAGGGGAGGGGGGGGAAGGAAAAGAAAAAACACTTACCTGTTCAGCTGGCCACATCTCTCCTCTGCTTCGCTGTCGACGTCCGAGAAGGGAAGCAGGAACTTTAAGCGCACACAGGCTCCCACCCCTAAGCCAACTACAATGTTGCAATTCAGTGTAGTGATTGGTCTGAGCATCTTGGTTCGGCACTCAGACAGGAAAAGTGGAGCCTGGGCATGTTCCTCACCAGGCTGTGTAATGCAGCCTGGTGGTAACATGCAAAGTGCGGAGGGCTATTTGGCTGGCCTAAGGTGGCCAGCCATACAGTCATGCACACTTAGAGTGTCCCCACCACTCCTCTCCTATGACCCCAGGCCCACCCCACCTAACCCAGCCCTGCAAAACAAAGTTATCATTTTATTTTCTATTTGTTCACTGCTTTGAAAGCAGTGGGGCGGCGCTCCTTTGCCTCAGCAAAGTAGCCACCCCTGCTGCTTCAGTTGAAATGGTAGAGAAGTTCTTGTTTTTCAAGTAATTTTGTTATGTTTATATTTCAAAATGTTATACACAAGTACTGTTGATAACTGAAGGTACAAATGTTGTTTCTTTAGGATTTTATAAGTTATTGCCAGTAATATTTGAATTTGATTGATGGGGCAAGGTTTCACACGTAAAGTGACTTGCTCATACTCAACCCTATGGTATACACCTGTTACAACGCAGCTTTTACAACTACCTACTATTACAACGCAACTTTTACAACGCATACCATTACAACGCATTGCGCTGGGGGGCGCTCTAGGATAGGGAATAAGTTTAATTTACTATCCAACACCTTCCCTAGTGTCCACGGGGACTGGAGTTGGAATAGTAAATTATACTTACCACTATCCAGCACCTCTAAGCGCTATGCGTTGTAATGGTATGCGTTGTAATGGTCGCGTTGTAATGGTAGGTAGTTGTAATGGTATGCGTTGTAACGTCATACATACCAACCCTTTTGATAATAATATTAATGCACTAACTAACATGTTTTGTCTTATTAATATTGCATTACACGACATATTAGGAATCTAGGGGAAGCTTGCCAATGTGCTTTTACTAACTATAATCCGCTTGCACTAAAATGGCTGCTGCTACGTGGGATTTTTTACTGCGCATGCGTCTGTCATGCCCACGTGACATGCTTGATGGGAAAACGTTTGCTTCTGCGTAATAGAACTAAGATGGCTGTTATGTGTCCTAATGGGCAAGAAGCTTGCATCGCTGCTTTGCTAAGCTGTTTGTTTTTGCTTAATATTTAATGCAATAGTATAAAATATAATAATGGGAATAGAGTAGAAAGAAGTGGTATACAGTGCATTCATTTATTCTATTTTTCTAGAACTGTTTCTTTTCTATTTTTACATGTTACCAAAATTACGGGCCTAAATGCTTTGCTGAACTCCATCTGTGGAGAAACTGCGCTTGTGTCACAAATGTCCTGAAGCCACAGAAGCTGTAGCCTTGAATCATGGCCAAGACGGACATGGAAGGTGGAGAAGAGTGAACTCCTTGCCTTGCCAGAGGAAGCTGAATTGATTAAATTGTTTTAAAATGATTATTGATACATTTTACTACCGGGAGCAATAAAGAACATGGGTAGATAAAGTTATGCGAGGGAATGACTTGAATGCATGATTGACAAGTTGCTTCTAGAAAAGTATGGTGTGATGGCTACTCCTCGTTCTTTGTCCAATAAAATTGTGGGATTCACACATTTGCACATTTGGGGGTGGTACACTGACCGGAAAAATAGTATAACTAGGGTATGCTTAAATAGTTATATTGTCCGACTTGTCCAAATAGCTGACCTGTCACTGACCCAACGCACTCAATAGGTGATCGGGAGCAGAGCTGCAGGCGGAGCACTCTGTCAGAAGATTCGATAACCCAAGTGGGGTTCTGGTGAGGAGATTGATGACCCAATCGGGGTTCGACTGTTAGCTGCAGAGAGGGTTTACAACGCTGGCGTTTTGAACTTTAACTGTGGTGCTGGTCTTAGCCTGTGGTGGTCCTATCCTGATCCAATTTGGTCCATAACCTGTCCTGATTCTGGCTTGCACCTGTTCTTTTCTGCTGGCACTTATACTTTGGGATCCTTATTTTTTGACTCATCCTATGACCAGGGTTGGTCATTACACCGTTCTAGGTAACTATAAAGTGTGGGTTTGTCATTGTACTGTTTTCCCTTTTTCTCTTACCCACCCTCTGTTTAAATGCGTAACGAAATGTTCTCTCCTAATTTTTCTGAAATATTTATGTTTTTAAATCTGCATTAGTCTAAACATAATGAGAAATTAAATTGAGTTTTCATGTTTATAAGTTTTCAATGATTACTTAGATAAAGATTTTAAACCTTTCCCGAGTTTGTGGTTATGTATGAAATACTAAATGTTTTTATTGTTACCTATTTTCTCTCTAACTCCCTTGATCCTTTAAGACTATAGGTATCGGTGACTTGGATTGGTAAGATAAATGGTAAAAATCCAAACGGTAAAACCCCAATTGATTTGAGTGTAGGTTTACCTGTTTAATGTATATATAAACATATGGGCCCAGGTGAGTATGTTCAGCAGGTGAGCCTGTGCTCTATCAGATGATATACAACAATGACAGTAATGAGAAACTCACACAGCAAATACATATAAATATGTTGTGTTTCACCAAAATGTTGTTTATTTTCGACTCAACGGAAAACAGTTGCTAAATTTGATTGCCAACAAACCTCAATTGGGGCGAGTAGCAACTGGTTCTGTAGTATGATGATTCTAGTTTCTTACCTTAGATATACTTACTGTGAATGTGTACCTTATAATCCCAAAATCCTTATTAGAAAAAAATAGTCAACAAAATCCCCATGCATACATTTCATTATGGCGACATTTCGCCACGTCTCACAGGTTATTTTAGGTTAAATAAGTAAGGGGTTTCTTTATGATTTGATGAGCTCTACATAGATTTGCCAGAAAAGGAGAAGCATGTACTTTGCAGGCCTGGTGAACAACAGCCCACCATACTCAGAGATCTATCTTAACGTACTTGCAGGAGATCTCTGTGCCTTCAGAGGAGCCGTCACCAAAGCAGCTCCTCTGAAGGCACTGCAAGTTTAGTGAGCTGTCACCATTTTTCCAGCCGGAGTTTACTTTTGTAAATGAAATGCTAATGGCCTTGGCCCTGCCACCCTGGGGACATTTTATTATTTTACCTTGGCCCAGCACGTTTTTTAGGGTGGTCCCAAATAGGAAAAATGTGGAAAAAAGTTACAACTTTTCACATAAATAAAGTGAATGATCAGAGGTACATAAACCGATGGCCTAATGTACATGCACCATTGATCTATGGTTTCTGCCAGAATACTCAGTGGGACCTGTGCTGGAGGAAACACAATGGTTCAACCAGACTTAAATAGAGCACTTGTACCAACAATTTGGCAGAAAGGGCACTCTCCCTGTATGTGGTGGACTACTCTTGTCTGTCAAACTAAAAATCCCTCAGGGTTTGAAAAATGCCTCTTTATATAAAATTGAGCTGAACCCAGATTTACTCTCTTCTGGTTTTAACAAGAGATAAGACAAGTAACAAGTGGTTGATAAGAAATGAATTTTGTAAATGTGAAGATTGTCTCAGAACAATATCACTACAGCAGAAAGTTCATTTTCTTCGTCCCATATGCAAAAACATGTCCTATGTTTCGCTATCTAACCAGTTTAGCCCAGCGTAGATAATAAGCTGAGGGGAAATAAAAAGCATATTGTGGGAAAAATCGATGAACCTTGCTGGTACAGGGGCTAATGGTTGAAGGTTAAAATGTTTGTTTTTTTAACACAATTTTGGCATTATTTTTTTCCCTTTTCTACACAACTATACCAACATCAGGACTAATCACTGACAATGCAGGAGAAACCATGTAAGTAAAAAGGTGACAATTTCAAAAGACTCAGATCTTGATTATGAGTAGCTCCTGTTGGATGTGTTAATTGTCTCACCCAATGAAAATCCACCACTGACTTGTCCACAATGTATCAAATGTGATCATTACTGCCTATTTTAACTTTTTGAGGAAATAGATGCAGATTTTAAAGTACCAAAAAGAAGATATCCTAATCAATGCTGGGTCTTTTCTGACTGGTAAACCCCAGGTAGTTCTGATCTACCGAACTTTATTGCCCCTGGTAATAAGCATGTGCAAATAAAATTGCACCACTAAAATTGCGATCCCTGTGCAAATGAATGTTTAGGTAGTGATTGCAATTTAACAGACTACTAGTAATTAGGTCCGTAATACCCTCACAGATTGAATTCATGAAAGGAGCGATTTAACAATAAAGTACCAAATGGTCATGAATCATACAGGAGGCAGCGTGCGTTCCCATGTCTTAAAATGCATTACACAATGTGTAATCAGAACACAACTAAAGCAGGCAGTTATGCTAGTGGGCATTCCCTGAAAGAACATTCCTCCTACTTCCTCCCACGCCTGCCAAAAATATTCTCCATTAGAGTAGAAAAATGAATCCCTGGAGAAAAAAAAACCAATTTCAGTTATCATGATCGGCATTGACTCTCGCACTTCTGACTCTTGTAGAGAATAATGTATTCTCTTCGAGATTCCAGTGAAGAAGAGCGGAGGGTTATTTAAAATCCTTCAGTTGGGACACTTTTTACATCCTTTCTCCCACAAATTAGGAGCACAGGTACATGCACCCCTGCCACATTCACTGCTATGATTGTCTGTTCAGGTGAGGGTGTCTAACTGCCACTTTTTCAGTTAGGTGTGCTTTGCAGTACTGACGAAAGGAGGGGCAAGGGAAGCCTGTATAACCCTCCTAGACGGTTCGATTATGAACCGACAACACGAACGTGGCTCTTGCAGGAAGGATCACAAAACAAGTCAGATGAATATTTAAACACCCTTTGAAATTAATCTTTATTAAACCTTTGATCTGTGATAAAAAAAATTGCAACAGTGGCATTGCTGTACTGCAGAAAAGGAAACACCGCAAGAAAGAAGATTATTTTATAACAATACACTTATTTTACTTAGGCTTGCCTATTTTACAATATATATACACACAAGGTAATCTGATAAAATGTAAATATCCAGGTAAGCAGTGTATCCGTAATGACGGACAATGGGCCTTTGTAGGTAATGTCAGAGAAATAACCGTCTCCAGGTAGGAACACCTAATACAACTAGCCCTATTAGTACATTACACAATTCAATTGCATGGGACTATAATTTTTACATAGGTCTACACCATTTAAATTGTATATTTTAGACTTCTACCCCTGTTTGGTTATTTCTGATGGTTATAATGCTGTGAATGTTAGAATTGCACAAAGCTCTGTTTACTGGCTATTTTCAGAATTATGGATTACTTTCAGTTATTTTGGCTGTCCTGGAGCTGTCAATGCGAGTTGGTGGTCTGTTGCTGTGTACAACAAATAAATCCAGTTCCAAATCACTAAAAAACACTCCAGTGTAAGTTTCTTTACGGATTTAATACTTGCATACAGCAATAGACCACCAACCGGCTTTGGCAGCTCCAAGACAGCAAAAATACCTGACAGTAATTCTAACTTTAGAACACATCCATTGTACATAGCTTTGCTCTGTCATGGACAATATTCTAATAACATTGAAGCCTAAGCCACAGCACAATTGTCTTGGAAAGGTATTCGCAAGTATCTTATCACAGACAATAGGGTAAAATTAGTTTCTCATGAGGTGTGTGAGTTTTTCAAGGAACTATTGATTGTGCATTTTAAAACAGCTCTTTATTCACCTCAAGCCCAAAGTTGCATTTAGCTAACAGTATAGTTGTGGTACCTACGCCAGAGAATAAAGATCAGGTGCGCACCTTCTTGGGATTAGCAGAGATTTGTTTAAAGTTTATTCCAAACTTTGCTAGTCTGTTTCAACCGTTGAGGTTGCTGTTCAATAAGGGTTCCTAATTCGATTGGACTGATGAATGTGGCGTAGCATTTTCGAATATTAATGGCAGGATTGGGAAGTTACCAACACTTGGGCATTTTGATTCTTGCAAGAAATCAGTCTTTTCTATTGATGCTAGCATCAGAGTCTTAGGCGCAGCCTTAACTCAGTTGGTTGATAGTAAATTGAAAGTAGTGGTATTTGCTTCTCGCTCAGTGAAAGGTGCTGAGGAGCGGTATTCAGTTATACAGCGTGCATCATTAGCTGTATATTGGGTAATTCGCCACTTTAAATTATTTTTGTGCAGTATACCTTTCACTGTTCAATTGGATCACCGCCCACAAAGTTTTACTTACAGAGAGATGGAACATTTGTCTCCTCATATCAAACGATGGATCGGGGAATGATCTGACTACAATTTGTATGTAGCATATGTACCAGGACCCAAGAATAGCATTACACACTGCTCATCAAGATTGCCAATTGATTAAGATGGAGAAAAGGGGGATAACAGGTTAGTGGAATGGGTGTGAGACTGCAGTTGATGACAAAGAATGAGCTGATGCCAATTTTAAAGATACGGATTTCTTGGTTTTAAAATAATTCGTTCTAAAGGTTTGGCCAGAGTGCAAGGGTGCTCCTGTCACCCTAAGAGGATTCTTGAATGTAAAGGATGAATTCTGCATTGTGGAAGAAAACATTTTCGGAGGCAATCGTGTAGTACCCCCAATCATCTGAGGGAGAAATTAATCAACCTGGCTCATGAGGGGCATTTGGGGAGAAACATGAGTAAAACGAGGTTACGAAAATTATATTGGTAGATGGGATTGGATCATCAAGTTGACAGTGTTGTGAAATACTGCTGGGAATGTGCTAATAATAATAAAAGAAGATGAGACAAACTGCTCCCCTACTCCCGGTTAAAATTCCGTCAGAGCCCTGGACCAAGTTGGGTTTGAGCATCACTGTTTTTTTTATTGATGGCCCACGATGTGCGGTATGTTATATTATTGTTTCATTACACCTCCAAATGGATGATCACCAAATGTGTGGCTTCAGTGAACACTAGGACTTTGATTGCATTTCTCACTCATTGCATTTATTTATTTTTAAACCACAGTGTGTGTTGGAAAGCATCAACATACAACATACCGTTTGGCTCTTGATGTAATGATCCCTGTACAGGAGGTTCAACACAAGAAGAAGCCACAAACCCCTTGGTTCAATGAATAGTTAATTGTACAAAAAAGCTGCAAAGTGCAAGAGCACAGTATGATGTTAAAGGTAAGAAGAGTTATCTTATCACAAAATGATAAAAAAAGGCTTGGTCTAACTATTATATGGCCAGCATTGACTGAAGCCAAATTCTCGCCTGAGAGATTTAAGTGATTGTATTGGATTTAATGAAGCCAGGGGATAACCCTGCTTTGAGGGATGCATCTACTGTTTGCTTATAGACAACTGTGTGATTAACCCCTTCGCTGCGGGGCAAATTCCACCGCAGTGCGAGGGGGGGCGGGGTTGGGCGTGGCGCTCCCATACTCAGGACGGCACCCGGCCGTCATAAATCACGGTGGGCGTGAGCTCATGACGGCCGGGAGCTGTCCGAACTCCGCCCACTGATTAATTCTCCAGCACAGGCGGGGAATTAACACCGCGTGGGCAGAGCAGTAACGTTCGGACGGCTCCCGGCCGTCATGAGCACACACCTACTGTGACTCATGACGGCTGGGAGCCGTCATGAGCGCAGAAGGAGTTAAAGTAAAGGTTATTTACTCCAGATTTTCTGAGGTAAAATTAATGGCATGCCCAGCACAGTCCTCTCAATTAGAACTTGATTCCAACCAAACATGTACTTATAAATGTTAGAGCTACTGGCCCTAGTTGGGTTGCTAACATTATAATCTAAAATAAAATCTGGATCACCTATTGACCCAGCAAAGCTGGATTTTTTTAAAAGAGTAGATTCTGTCCTCTTTCCTTTATTTCTTAATTTGGTAAATGCATCTATTTCAGTTGCTAAAGTGCCTAGTGACTAGAAGCATGCAAAAGTGCTTTATCTCCTAAGAAAACCCAGTCTCGATCAGAATCTACCTGAGACTTACCGGCCAATCTCCCTTTTGTCATTCATGTCAAAAGTGGGAGAAAAGATTGCACACAGCCAAGATTATACAGAATGCCGCGGCAAGGCTTCTTTGCAATGTGCCACAAATGTAATCACTGGCTAAGCATCTCCATAATCAACATTGGCTCCGAGTTCAGAAGCAAGTTCCTTTTTAGGCACTACTGCTGCATAAGGAAATCTGGTAATTTAAGGAATCGGTAAATTACCGATTTCTTAAATACCAATTCGGTAAATTACCCAATTCCTAATGTAGGGAGCACTTAAATGAGTGCTTATCCCATGTTAGGATTCGTTATTTACCACCAACTACAAGTTGGTGGTAAATAACGAAAACACCCCAAAAAGCTATTTTATGCAAATTGCTTCAGTGCCATGTTGCAGACATACATGCCTGCACATGTTTGCAACATGTGCTCCCATACACAATTGAGGGGTGCAACAGGGTGTCAAAGTGACACCCTGCCACCCTTCAATGTTTTCCCCCTTTTACCGAATCGGTATTTACCGATTCGGTAATTGACATTAATTCCTATGGGCCTCCAGGCCCATAGGAATGTATGGCGATTCGGTAAATACCGAATCTTAACGATTCGGTAAATACCGAATCTTAACGATTCGGTAATTTTTACCGAATGATTTGCTACATAGCATTTACCGATTCGAAAATACAGAATCAGTAAAATTCGGTATTTTCGAATCTGTAAATGCTATTTACCTACATCTGGCCCTAGGTGTGGTGCACCGAGTTTTTCATGAAACATGTGCACTGAGTCTTTAGTCTTTGCTATAATTATCCCGCCCAACCAGGCCGTTAAGATCTGCCTACCTCAACTTTGGTTTTTTTAAACAACATTTTTATTTTATTTTTCATCATTACATCTGCAGAACTCAATTTAGCGGTAATCCCATGCTTTAAGAGGGTAAGGGAGAAGGGTTGTTTTGTGTATTTGTGCCTTCTCTTTGCAGGAAACTTCGTCGTCATTTACGGTCAGTGTCTTATCACTTCAGGAAACAGCTCGAGACTTAACTAATCCAGTTGTAGGTGCTTTTTTTTTCTTCAGCTACCTCATCATATGAGCTGGGAAGCCTGTTGAAGGTAGCCTTGCATCATATAAATCTTTATAACATAACATGTCATTAGGACAGGAACACATAATAATAAATTTGTAAGGATCTTACCCTATTGCATTCTCTTTAAAACATAGAAATAACAGAGAACCAGATCTAGGGGCTTTGGTGGGAGCATGCACATTCAGGAGATGGTAAGCTGTTTGGATTACTTCTAATTGAAAGGACGGTGGACCAAGATAGGCAACTTAAAATGAGTGTGTTACAACTTGTTGATTAGTGCTTCAAGAAGCCCAAGATAGACAGCATTGGCATAGCTCACGCGGGCTAGGATTAGAGAGCCACGCACATTTTGACATATGACTCTTCTGGATAAGAGTAAGATCTATTGTTGAGCCTAAAGCAGATGGAAACCAGAAGTTTGAAATTTGTAAATGTGAAACTTAGTCCCTTGTCCAACCAGACGACTACATTTTTTACCCTTTACACTGGAATGGGTTGACTCCCCATGGACAAGAAATTCAGTCTTGCTACCATTAAGCTTCATAAAATTAGCAGGTGTGGCCGGCACAGGTAAGATCGGTGGAGTGCAGCATGTGCAGGCAGGGTGGGGGGAAGACAACAGATGACAGGATAGATCAAATTAAATAAAAAAGAAATAAAACCACTCACCTTATTGCCGAGTCTGTGATGTGGTGACCTCAAGGTAAGTGAATTTATTTATTTTTTCTTTCATTTTACTTATCCAGTCATCTGTCGACTTCCCACCTACCCAGCACAACCCCTGCCCCGCCACACTGCCCCACCACTATTACCTGTACCGGCCTCGCCTGAAAATTAGTAGCCATTAATAATGATGCCATTCCCTCAAAGGAAGGCTCTTGATGTTTGGTAGGCTTTCACAATCCATCCGAAATTGTGTATTGTCAGCATAACAGAGGGCTTGAAATCCAAACTCTCTAATCAACTCTGCTAAAGGCTGGAGGTATATGTTGAACAGAATGGTGTAGGGGACTAAACCCAAAGGAGCCCTATAACTACCCACCATTTATTTTGTGAAATAAAGGGGGTAGAGACCAGTTGGTAATAGCACATATAGAAGGATCCAAACCAGCTCAGAGTTAGGCTCATCAGCTTGAAATTTGCCCGATAACTCAAGAGAATGTTAAGGTCCATGGTATGAAATACCAGGGTCAAGTCCAGGAGCAGGGGGCAAGTGGTCTGATTTTCATCTTTCATGGACAAGAGGTTCTCAAGAATGGTGATTCTTGCAACTAGCGTGCTCTGTCCTGTGCAAAAGCCTGCCTCCAACAAGCCATGTAAGCCGATGGATCCTAGTGTGGCAGCTAACCATTTTGCTAGATGTCACTCTATAATTGAGGCCACTGCTGACAGATGTAAAATAGGCAGGTGCGGCCCATGCAGGTAAGAGCGGTGGAGTGGGATTGGGGGGGGGGATTCGATAGACGTCCACAAGGGAAAACTAAATTAATAATTCATTTTCCCTCGTCGTCTGCTGAACCCCCTCCCCCCAGCCCCCCCCTCCCCCCACGCCTGGTGTCACTGCTCTTTCCTGCATGGGCCGCAGCTGAAAATAGCCCTGTAGCTTCTAATGTCGTCTGGGTCCAAAGCCTCTTTTTTTTAATAATAACTCCTCTTTTGCATAAATCAACAAGAAGCCCTCTTGAAAACACAGGTTGATACATTTCACAATAGGTTATGAGAGAACAAATCAAGCAATTGCAGGATGATCACCGGACAAGGATCCAGAGAGTAGCCTGACTGGCACTGGCAGAGTTCTTTCGTCACCATAGCATTTGAGATTGCTGTTAAGATGGAAATCAAGTTTAACTGCTTGCATTTGGCAGGTGCTATTCTCAGGTGGGCGGGAGTAGCATGCTAAATTCATCACATCTGTTAAAGATCATATGAGGGGAAAATGGAAACCAAGTTGCCATACAGCCCCTTTGTAGGTTTGCCGAACAACTCACAAAGCAAAGTGAAGAAATGAACTGTTTTGAAAATATCGCACAATTGTTAGAGTGATGTTTGGATATGTGCAGCAAAAAATCTGGCTATTATAGTAAACAAACATGTCTTATGTCACCTTAGCTGCAATATATATCTTGGTCTGTGTTCCAGAGAGTAGTTCCTCATCCACTTTCTTTCTGCCTGCTACATAGTCATATCGGCTTCAGGTCAAGGGTAAACCAACAGTTTCAAGACTTGCTGTTGGAAGACATAGAACATTTAAAGATCAAAAGAGTCATGCCTTTCCGCTAACTGCCCCAGTTTGTCATTAAAAAGGTATAACAAAATCTGCAATTCTCCTTCCTGGTAAGGAAGCTGACATTTCAAAGATCCTCTAATGCAACAATGATTTCAAATTGTCCTCACTTGCGGAAATGTTTTTTAAGGAGGTATATGTCTGAATTTATTGGAGGTTGGTCCTTGAAAGGGAACTAGATAGTGATTTGATCAGTCTATTGATATTGCCCAAGGCTGGTAGATCAAAATTAAGGTCTGAAGTATGTTTGTCTGACTATTAGGACCTGACATGTCACACCACTCCGAAAGTGGATAAGTCCTGTGATCACTTGCCATGTACTATGTCCAGGGGTCATACGCATGAAACTGCAACCTCCATGACAAGTTCAGAGAATGTAATCAACCAGTCATAGGCCACATCAGAATGTGTATGTCAAGAAGAACGCTCAGTTAGAAGAAAGGGACAGAGAGCTTTACCAATTATAATTTCTGGCAATGATCATTACAGTTTCTTTTCAGAATGTAATGTTAAAATCAGATTTAAAACTGATAGTGACTCACTGTCCCTTTTCCCCTCCATTTCTAAGCAGGATGCTGAAGCCAGGAAAGCTATAGTCACATGTCATGTAAAATCTGAAGATCTACCAGCAGTACTTGGGATGGATTATAGATTGATGAGCCTTGAATTATAGATTGATGAGCCTTGGATTACAGATTGAGGAGTCTTGGATTATAGATTGATGAGCCTTGAATGATAGACTGATGAGTCTTGGATTATAGATTGATGAGCCTTGGATTATAGATTGATGAGCCTAGGCGGTATGTCAGAATATCGAATACAAAAAATCTTCACATTCAAAAATTTTGTATTAAAAATATTGGCATCCAGAATATCATCAAAGTAAGTATATATTGATAAGTATAGATTTACTATTCTTAATGCCACATCGACGTACCTTGGCAATAGGTATATAGTCTAGGTAAATATATGGGGATTTAAGTAAAGTAAACTTGCTCTTACATACATAGTCACACTTTTACAATATTCTGGATATTGATATCCTAATTACAATATTTTTTCAGGGTTGATACGTAAAATGTTTTACACTGACATCTACTCTTAAAAAGCAATGTTTTATTTTCCCTTCCCAAAGGGGAGCTTTTACGTATTGTTTCCAAGGTTCTGAGGACGAGGGTGTCACATCAATTCTACCAGCAGCTAGGTGCTGGATAGTATTGTAGTCAGGCTCTACCTGTACTTTAGCTAAACCCTGCATATTTCTCATAGAGTAGAGAAGGCAGTGAGAGGAGTTAGGACTGACAAAAATTATTCACATGGGACACAAGCACACAGGCGCAGATGGGCTTGGCTTTTGGAGTGAATCGGTGAAGGCAGTGAGAGAAGTCAGGACTGACAATTTGATACAAATTCTTCACATGGGACACAAGCACACGGGTGCAGACAGGCTTGGCTTTGGAGTAATTTGGTGCGCTACCACCACCCCCACTACTTGCGACTGCATCTAAATAGGCACAGGTGGTTCTGTACCTTTCCATGCACTAAAATGCTAACTGCTGGTCCTCCCAAGATTTCAGTCATCAAGGTTTGGGAGGGTGTGGCTAGTTTTGAGGCAATAGAATAGATATGGGGTGAATATGCTGCCTTGGGTGAAAGAATCCACATTCAGCCATCGTAGAAAAGCAAGGAGAGCCCAAATTAGGGGAAATAACAAGTGCCACAAGAGATTCTGTGTAAGCTTAGTACAAGAAGAATACATTGCCCAAAGGAATGACAGCAATGATACACCTGGGAAAACAAGGGGGAGAGTAAGGGATTGTGTCCACTTGTGGTGGACGAGGAATACTCCTGTTCCCCTGGTCACGGATATACAAAAACAAAAGAAGGAGTATCACCCGATGTATAGGTTGGAGGTTTTCCAAAAGTGGAATAATTATTCCTTTTCTAAAAAAACCCTCACTCACCACCTAGTGGTGACATGCTTCATCATCGGGGTCCACCCTGGTGGCCTAGCGTCACCAGGCTGTGCTTCCACACCTGTAATACAGTGGAGCAGGTTGTGAGATGTTAGTGCAAGAAAAAAAAAATAGATGTTAAAAATTGTCCTGGTTTAACTTTGTAAAAGTGAATTTTATTAAAAAGCAACTGGACAATAATAAAAATAATAAAGTGCGAGATAGTGGAAGGGGAGTTACGACCTACGTATCTCTGTATGTGTTATAGTGCGTTGGTCAACATGTTTCAACAATTAGGGAAGATTCCCGGTATTCATCAGGACCAAGGAAATGGACGGTATGAGTCCCCTAAAAGACTCACCCTATCCTAAATCCTAAGGTAAAGTTATTTTTATTATTGTCCAGTTGCTTTTTAATAAAATTCACTTTTACAAAGTTAAACCAGGACAATTTTTAACATCTATTTTTTTTTTTTGCACTTACATCTCACAACCTGCTCCACTGTATTACAGGTGTCGAAGCACAATCCCTTACTCTCCCCCTTGTTTTCCCAGTATCGTGGCAGTGCACAGCTGCGAGAGTTTAGACACAACCGCTTCCAACGGTACCATTGAAGAGAAGACACAATACAGACATGGCGGAAAACCCAGAAGAAGAAATAGACTCAATCATGAGTAACCTCAATGTAGTTGCAGATGCCAACATCAGTAACACTATTTCACAGACTTCAGAGTGGGACAAACTGACTGAAATGAAACGCAACCGCATCAGAATCATATTGCACGGAACCAAATTGAAGGAATACGTAACCAACAACATAGCCCCAAAGGGCTTGCTGGTTACCAATGCCCCAAGAATATTCCTAGATCATCCAGAGTTCAGGAAAGATTGGGCCCTCATAGCATGGCACTGTACACACAATTGGATTATACTTATCCTTAAAACAGCCGTACGACTGTCCGAAAAAATCCAAGTGGAGATACAATTGACTGAAAGCCAAATCAAAGCCACCATCACAGGGTATAAGAAGAAGTTAGACGACCTCAACAAAGAAATAAACGAATATAGAGATAACCTCACTCAACAGAAAGTACTTAAATTTCAAAAAGATCTAAAAAAATGTACATTCGTTAAGGCATACCCGTACTCAGATCCAGACTACAAAGCCACAACAACACCGGACCCAGATTCGGATGCTTCAAGCAACACCTCCCACAGCTCTAACAGCAGCGGAGGATCCAATAACAACACACCAAGACAAAGACAAAGAGGAGCATACAGAGGGCATTACCAATGGCCGCAATACAGCCACCCTCCTTTCCAGAACCCTGACCAACAACCCCAGCAATTCCCAATGTATGGATGGCAGCCACCATTCCAACAGTTCCCTTTCCCACCAAACCAATTCCGCCCTCCTTTTCCCAACAGAGGCAGGCGCGGGAGAGGGCGCAACAAACAAGGGAACAATGTCCACTGGGAAGAGGAAGACACAGAGGGCAGCAACACCCGGAGCAAAACTGGGACCAACAGGGCTGGCCCCAGCAATGCGAAGAGCTAGTGACTAACCTGTCATCACGAATACTAACTGAGACGGAAACACAAGTCCTAAACAAAGGACTTGGTTTTGTACCCACAGCCGCTCTGGACAAATTCAAATTACAATGCGATTTGGCAGCGTTCTTCAGAAAATTGAAGCTCAAAGCTTTTTTTGAGAAAACCCACACAGAGAACTCAGAAGAGATTACGAATGAAACTGGATTAAGAATAAAATCGACATTTGTACCACCCCCACACACCATTCCAGTCGAAATCAATACTTTCGAACAGGCGGTGTTTAACGACATTGAAACCATGTCAGTTACCACACTTTACCACAACAACAGCAGGTCAGAGAAAAAAGCCATATCTGACCTCAAAAAAGATGACACAATAGTGATAAAACCAGCGGACAAAGGTGGTGGTCTGGTAGTAATGAACAAAACAGACTACAACACGGAATGTAGACGCTTACTTGGTGATACAAAGAACTAACTGCCACTCCCAACTGATCCTACAGAAGACTTACGCACAGAAATCACTGACCTTGTGGAAACAGCGGAAACAGCAGGCCACATCTCGAAACAAGAGGCCGACTACCTGAGCAAAACAGAAGCCAGAATACCATATTTCTATGTGGTACCCAAAATGCACAAAGACAAATTGCCCCCTCCCGAAAGACCAATAGTATCCGGCATAGGTTCACTATTAGAACCTGTTGGACCCGGCCCTTTTGGCAGGTTCACCCCGAGACTTTTTGCTTTTTCCTAGCCTGTTTCTGTGACCTAGTGTTGGTGATTTTAGGCCTCTGCGCACTTTTTCACTGTGGTACAGTGTAAAGTGCTTGAGCTCTCTGTGTATGTGTGGTGAGTGACCTGCCCTCCCATAGGAATGAATGGGGAATATGTATGCCCATGGTAGTTCCTGATGTGTGGGTAGTGCAGGGTCGAGTTTGATATGTACGAACTCGTGAGATTGAATGCTGCAAAATGATATATGCGGCATGACTGTGTCTAGTCTAGAAATGCCACTTTTAGAAGTTGGCATATTTGTGTAAGTTGTTGCTGGCGTGTGATTGGCTGGTGAGCCTGGCCCAGAGTGCCTGGGCCTGCTGGTGGATTGACTGTCTGGTTTGAGGATGACAGGGGCTGCAGATCCCCCAGAGGGTTATCTGATCCAGCCCGTGGATAAAAGGCAGCATCTGCTGCCAGGGAAGTGGGAGGAGATCGCCCCTGATAGTGGAGGACTGCGCCTGCCTGACTACAAAGCTGGCTCCACCTCCCGCTGGGCGACTGTCACCTCTGTCCCTGATACTGGAAGAATGAAGGAAGCCAGGACACCCCCAGAGCCCAGCAACCCCCAGAACTGGTTTAGACCGGGCTCAGGGACCCCTTGCACAAAGACTTCAAAGGACTTCAAAGACTTTTGTCTGTATAAGAAGGGGCTGTGTCCCCTTCCAATTTGTTCTTGTTTGTGGACTTGAATCTTGCCAGGGGCTGCTGCTGCTTGGGCCCAGGGGAATCCCTGGGCCCTGCCCAGCCCCTGGACCTCTGATGGACTTTCCTGGACTCTGGAAGGACTTTGTGTTGGTCCCTGGACTTTGGGGACCCCAGCACCTGGTAGCGCTTGCCTTTTTGCCTTAAAGCGCTGGGAGCGCTTTATTTTCCCTTTTGCCTAGCGCTTAGGAGCGCTTTATCTTTGGCCATAGCGCTTAGGAGCGCTTTATTTTGTTCTAGCGCTGGGAAGCGCTTTGTGGGCTTTGGCCGGTGCCCACCCGGCATCTTATTACCCCGTGTTTCACCGCCCCTGGCCCGGAGATTGAGATGGAGGTGCTGCGCCCGCCTCCCTGCCCGGGGCCACACTGCCATTGGCGGCCCTCAGACAGGAAGCCAGGCAGATTCTTTGGTGACGTGGGCGGTGCCTGGCGAGCGTGATTTCCGCTTCCCCCTTGCCTTGGGGAAGCCTATGCCCGAGTTGCCGGTCTCCCGTAGGGAGAGGGAGACCGGAGATGCTGGCGCCCCCCGCCGCGACGTGAGGAAGAGAAAGCGTCGTGTTCCCGCGGTCCGGGGCTCCCGTAGCTGTGGAGAGCCCCGGGGCCGCCAACCAGGAAGTGCCGTGCCGAAGGGGAAGATGCCGCCGGCTGGGGGAAGCTCCCGTGTGCCTCCGCGAGACAGGAGGTGTGCTGCAGTGACTGGCGGGGCTCTTGTGCAGAACGGAGAGCCCCGCGTGCAGCCAGAGTCTGCCCGAATGTAGAGGAGTCCCCCCCGAGAAGCCCGGCGAGTAGTGAAGGGCTGGGGGGAAACTCCGTGTGGTGAAGTGGTAGCTGTGCCGGTGCAGGCACAGAGTCAGAGCGGCCCCGTGTGCTCAGTGGGCCGCTCCAATGATTGGGCATCTCAATGGTTAAGGGGCCCCATGGAGGTCCTGGGGGCCCATGTTCCTCCCCACATTTTTAATGCCCATTTTTATCTTTGAGTGCTCCAGTGGACAGTGGTTGTTCCCGAGCCCGAGGGCTCCAACCCTTTTTGATTTGCGCAGTCTTTTGTCCAATAAGCAAGTGTTGGCTCAGAGCCTAGAGGGCTCCCCTGGGTGCTACTGGTATTTACATAGCCCTGTGTGACCCCAGCCTGCGCATATGTTCTTCAGAGCCTGTGTGGCTCCAACCCCTGCGGTGCAGTTCTGTTTTAGGGTCAGTAAGGGCTCTGTCGCAGTTTTGTCTCCAGCTGCCCAGCAATTAATGGGCAGCTGCACCGTTTAGGCGAAAGATGGAGAGTGAGTCCCTGAGAGGGACAGAGATGGCACCGAGGTGCCCGGCCAGTCACAGCTGCGCAGCACTTAGTGCCAGCTGCAGCGTTTAGGCCCTTGTGAGTGTTCCCAGGTGCCCAGCAAGTAGTGGGCAGCTGCTAAATTTAGGTTTTGCGCCATTGGCGCACCCCTGGACTGGCGCTGCATGGCAGCGCACCCTGACATTGAGACTCAGGGCGTCTTAGCCCCAACAAGGCCAGTTGGCCTAGGGACTGTCACAGGTGGTGGCTTATGTAAGTTGTGCGCAATGTGGTTATCTGCTATGTCTAGGGTGGTAACTGCCTACTGTGTGTTTATGCGCTATTGAGTTGTTGTGCACCTCTGAATGTTTTTATGCATCATGTGTCTTCTTTTTCCCTGCACTGCACCTCTAAATGTTTTCATGCATCATGTGTCTTCCTTTTCCCTGCGCTGCACCTCTGAATGTTTTAGGCATCATGTGTCTTCTTGCGCTGCACCCCTGAATGTATTTTATTGCATCATGTGCTCTGTTCCGAACACCGCTGAATGTGTAGGTTTATGCATCATGTGTTTCTCTTTACTACTCCTCTGAATGTATAATTATGCATCATGAGTAATGTGTTCTTTCCTAGACCCCTAAATGCTGTGTGATACTTAGGTGGTTGTTCTTTTTAGTACAGGTGGTCCTAGTGAGGTCCTGGTCCCCTGCGTGACATGCTCTTAAGGTGTTTAGGGTTGCATAGGTGGTACTTACCTGTTACCAGTAGATACTGGTTGTGATTTCTAACTGTTACTTTGTGCTACAGTGATTTTATATTCTTTTATTCTAATTTCTGACAGTATTTCATTTCTACTAAGTGCTGATTCTGACAGTGGCCCATGTGGCCCTGTCTTGTGAATAATCCCTTGTAAATAGTGCCCGTGCCAGTTGGCACAATGTACATGTGTGATTCTATCTGATATGTTTTGAGAATACAGAAGTTATTTTTATACAACCTTGTGTGGAGTTCCTTTTTGTGGTGTGCCTAGTATGTTGTTGCTGTTGTGCACTGGCGCAAATGCTTTACACATTGGCTCCGAGTTTAGCCTTACTGCTTGTGCCAAGCTACCAAAGGGGTGAGCAGGGGTTATCTTGGCGTTTGACTTCCTTGCCCTGACTAGAATGGTGGTTCCTGCCTGGCTTTGGCGTCAGCCTTAGCCTACCAGAAATAGCCAGTTCTAACATTGGTGGCAGCAGTGGGATTTGGACTTGTGTTTGCGCAGTGCCACAGCGACCACTGGCTACATTACAAAACTCTGCAATTTTTTTCAGATAGTCACATGTTTGGGATTATTGTTTTTGATTTTTGTTTTTCCTCAAGAGTGTCATTTTCCAATGTGTTTCTGCACTTTATGTTTAGTGGCAGATGAGAGAAATTGACAGGGCGGGACGCCAGTAGAGGGGGGAGGTTCCCATAGATTAGGAATCCCTTGCTGGGTCCAGTGCCCATCCCTGGTCCTGTCCCTGTGTGGGTAGATGGAAGAGAGGGAGTGTGGAGGAGAAATGACTAGCTTGGGGGGGGGGGGTTATCCCCTGAGTGTAGTGTGTGTGTCTGGATTCCCCAGTATGGTAGGATCCAGTGGTGGCAGCTTAAATGTGTCCAGTGCGTGTGAAGTCCCATTCCCAGTTCCCAGAGTATGGTGCCTGGTGCTCAGTAAGAGGGGTACAGGTTGTGAGTCAGAGGCAGTGAGGAACTGTCTCACCAGTCTGGAGGGGGAGTGTGTGGATGAGTGGTGTCTTGAGCTGGAGGAGTTGGTGTGAGTTTTTTTTAAGGAGCTTGCACGTGAGGTGTACCTCTGGTGGTGTGCAGGAGGTCCTGCAGATGCACTGGACAAGAAGGTGGATGTCTGGCGGTGTGCTAGATGTCTTGCAGAGGCATTAGGAGGTGATTCTAAAATGAGTGGCTTGTGTATCTGATGATCCTGTGAAGGGGAAGAGGTTCATGTGTAACCCAGCTAGGTCCCAGTAGTATGGTAGGGGTGTAGGGGCTCAAGCCCTGTCTCAGTGGAGGCGGGGTGAGTGTGGGACGGTGTGTCCCACGTTGGCCTGAAACCCTATCTCAGGGCCTGGAGGGTTCCCTAAGGGAGCGCCAGGTCAGGGGCCTAAGCTGTACATAGGTCATTTGAGGAGGATCTTCCTGTGTCTAGAGGACGGGGAGTGTCTGTAACCAGAACTCCGGCGGTCCTAGTGTTGGGCAGTACCGCTCCTAAGTGGAGGGTTCAGAAGTCCTGGCTCGCTGAGCATTTGACCGTCTAGAGTGCTTGACCATTTGTGGGGCCTCTGGAGGTCGTTCCCCGAGGAGGGGGGAAAGCCAGGTTTGGGTTGTGGCCTGACCTGGAAGGAGTACTGGAGGAGAGTGTGTCGCTGATACGCCGCTGGCGTGTGCTCTGTCAGCCTGAGACATACTGGGCCTGTAGTCATGGAACCGGAAGGGTGTGCAGAGGGACGGCGTCCTTACTTCTGACCCCGGTGGAACCTGAGGGTTTAGATCTTAGGTTGGGAGATTAGGAAACTTCTAGGTCAAGAGGAATCTCTACCAAAGTGGATCAGCTGAAGAGACTGAGGGGGCTGCCCTTGCTGTGTGTTCTGGGGCTCACCTGCAGTTTGTTGTTTCCACTAAGGTAGAGGAAAGGGGATTTTGCTGTGTGCTGTTTCCCCCCACTTGCTTGAAGAGGGACTGTGCTGTGTGCTTTGTACCTCAGGAGTGAAATAGTTTCCAGGTGGTAGACCAGTGATGGAGTGAGGTCCTGATCTGGTAGGAGAATTGTGTTCTGGTGAGTGCTTCTCTGTGAGGGTGCGGAAACCCAGAAGTAGAGGTGGGGGGGCATTCTCGCCCGTGACCTCTGGTCAGCCTGGAGGTGTGGACCCTAGGTTGAAGGATCAGTGGTAGTTGTAGCTACACTGAGGAAGAGTGGAGAATGGCTATTGTGTGCCAGGGGTTACTGCCCCCCACTCTGTGGATTGGTTAGGACCTGTGATATTTGGATGGCCTAGGGCCTGGTCTTGGCGATGGATGACTAGGGAGAACCAGTGGGGTATCCTAGTTGTGTCAGAGAGTTATTGTTTGGAGGTAACCAGGTGGGTTCAGAGTGGCGTAGAACCGGAAGGTGTCCCTGCTGTGCGGGTCCGTGTCCGTGTTTTGTCGCCCAAAGCAAGGAAGCCCATTAGTGGAGTGATTGGTCTACCCTGCGTTTTGGCTGGAAGGGGGTTGTGTTGGACCCGGCCCTTTGGGCAGGTTCACCCCGAGACTTTTTGCTTTTTCCTAGCTTGTTTCTGTGACCTAGTGTTGGTGATTTTAGGCCTCTGCGCACTTTTTCACTGTGGTACAGTGTAAAGTGCTTGAGCTCTCTGTGTATGTGTGGTGAGTGACCTGCCCTCCCGTAGGAATGAATGGGGAATATGTATGCCCATGGTAGTTCCTGATGTGTGGGAATTCAGGGTCGAGTTTGATATGTACGAACTCGTGAGATTGAATGCTGCAAAATGATATATGTGGCATGACTGTGTCTAGTCTAGAAATGCCACTTTTAGAAGTTGGCATATTTGTGTAATTTGTTGCTGGCATGTGATTGGCTGGTGAGCCTGGCCAGAGTGCCTGGGCCTGCTGGTGGATTGACTGTCTGGTTTGAGGATGACAGGGGCTGCAGATCCCCCAGAGGGTTATCTGATCCAGCCCGTGGATGAAAGGCAGCATCTGCTGCCAGGGAAGTGGGAGGAGATCGCCCCTGATAGTGAAGGGCTGTGCCTGCGTGACTACAAAGCTGGCTCCACCTCCCGCTGGGCGACTGTCACCTCTGTCCCTGATACTGGAAGAATGAAGGAAGCCAGGACACCCCCAGAGCCCAGCAACCCCCAGAACTGGTTTAGACCGGGCTCAGGGACCCCTTGCACAAAGACTTCAAAGGACTTCAAAGACCTTTGTCTGTATAAGCAGGGGCTGTGTCCCCTTCCAATTTGTTCTTGTTTGTGGACTTGAATCTTGCCAGGGGCTGCTGCTGCTTGGGCCCAGGGGAATCCCTGGGCCCTGCCCAGCCCCTGAACCTCTGATGTATTTTCCTGGACTCTGGAAGGACTTTGTGTTGGTCCCTGGACTTTGGGGACCCCAGCACCTGGAAGCGCTTGCCTTTTTGCCTTTAAGCGCTGGGAGCGCTTTATTTTCCCTTTTGCCTAGCGCTTAGGAGCACTTTATCTTTGGCCATAGCGCTCAGGAGTGCTTTATTTTGTTCTAGCGCTGGGGAGCGCTTTGTGGGCTTTGGCCGGTGCCCACCCGGCATCTTATTACCCCGTGTTTCACCGCCGCTGGCCCGGAGATCGAGATGGAGGTGCTGCGCCCGCCTCCCTGCCCGGGGCCGCACTGCCATTGGCGGCCCTCAGACAGGAAGCCAGGCAGATTCTTTGGTGACGTGGGCGAGGCCTGGCGAGCGTGATTTCCGCTTCCCCCTTGCCTGGGGGAAGCCTATGCCCGAGTTGCCAGTCTCCCGTAGGGAGAGGGAGACCGGAGATGCTGGCGGCCCCCGCCGCGACGTGAGGAAGAGGAAGCGTCGTGTTCCCGCTGTCCGGGGCTCCCGTAGCTGTGGAGAGTCCCGGGGCCGCCAACCAGGAAGTGCCGTGCCGAAGGGGCAGATGCCGCCGGCAGGGGGAAGCTCCCACGTGCCTCCGCGAGATAGGAGGTGTGCTGCAGTGACTGGCGGGGCTCTTGTGCAGAAAGGAGAGCCCCGCGTGCAGCCAGAGTCCGCCCGAATGAAGAGGAGTCCCCCCCCGAGAAGCACGGTGAGTGGTGAAGGGCTGGGGGGAAACTCTGTGTGGTGAAGTGGTAGCTGTGCCGGTGCAGGCACAGAGTCAGAGTGGCCCCGTGTGCTCAGTGGGCCGCTCCAATGAATGGGCATCTCACTGGTTAAGGGGCCCCATGGAGGTCCTGGGGGCCCATGTTCCTCCCAGCATTTTTAATGCCCATTGTTATCTTTGAGTGCTCCAGTGGACAGTGGTTGTTCCCGAGCCCGAGGGCTCCAACCCTTTTTGATTTGCGCAGTCTTTTGTCCAATAAGCAAGTGTTGGCTCAGAGCCTAGAGGGCTCCCCTGGGTGCTACAGGTATTTACATAGCCCTGTGTGACCCCAGCCTGCGCATATGTTCTTCAGAGCCTGTGTGACTCCAACCCCTGCGGCGCAGTTCTGTTCTAGGGTCAGTAAGTGCCCTGTCGCAGTTTTGTCTCCAGCTGCCCAGCAATTAGTGGGCAGCTGCACCGTTTAGCCGCAAGATGGAGAGTGAGTCCCTGAGAGGGACAGAGATGGCACCGAGGTGCCCGGCCAGTCACAGCTGCGCAGCACTTAGTGCCAGCTGCAGCGTTTAGGCCCTTGTGAGTGTTCCCAGGTGCCCAGCAAGTAGTGGGCACCTGCTACGTTTAGGTTTTACGCCATTGGCGCACCCCTGGACTGGCGCTGCATGGCAGCGCACCCTGACATTGAGACTCAGGGCGTCTGAGCCCCAACAAGGCCAGTTGGCCTAGGGACTGCCACAGGTGGTGGCTTAAGTAAGTTGTGCGCAATGTGGTTATCTGCTATGTGTAGGGTGGTAACTGCCTACTGTGTGTTTTTGCGCTATTGAGTTGTTGTGCACCTCTGAATGTTTTTACGCATCATATGTCTTCCTTTTCCCTGCGCTGCACCTCTGAATGTTTTTATGCATCATGTGTCTTCCTTTTCCCTGCGCTGCACCTCTGAATGTTTTAGGCATCATGTGTCTTCTTGCGCTGCACCTCTGAATGTATTTTATTGCATCATGTGCTCTGTTCTGAACACCGCTGAATGTGTAGGTTTATGCATCATGTGTTTCTCTTTACTACTCCTCTGAATGTATAATTATGCATCATGGGTAATGTGTTCTTTCCTAGACCCCTAAATGTTGTGTGATACTTAGGTGGTTATTCTTTTTAGTACAGTTGGTCCTAGTGAGGTCCTGGTCCCCTGCGTGACATGCTCCTAAGGTGTTTAGGGTTGCGTAGGTGGGACTTACCTGTTACCAGTAGATACTGGTTGTGATTTCTAACTGTTACTTTGTGCTACAGTGATTTTATATTCTTTTATTCTAATTTCTGACAGTATTTCATTTCTACTAAGTGCTGATTCTGACAGTGGCCCATGTGGCCCTGTCTTGTGAATAATCCCTTGTAAATATTGCCCGTGCCAGTTGGCACAATGTACATGTGTGATTCTATCTGATATGTTTTGACAATACAGAAGTTATTTTTATACAACCTTGTGTGGAGTTCCTTTTTGTGGTGTGCCTAGTATGTTGTTGCTGTTGTGCGCTGGCGCAAATGCTTTATACATTGCCTCCGAGTTTAGCCTTACTGCTTGTGCCAAGCTACCAAGGGGGTGAGCAGGGGTTATCTTGGCGTGTGACTTCCTTGCCCTGACTAGAATGGTGGTTTCTGCCTGGCTTTGGCGTCAGCCTTAGCCTACCAGAAATAGCCAGTTCTAACAGAACCCTTATCGAGGTTCTGTGACTTTTTTCTGAAGACCATTGTGCAAGGGACATCCACATACCTGAAGGACACGAAAAATCTGCTAACACTACTAGAGAACATCAAAATGGTGGAAAATACCATCATAGTGAGCTTTGACATTGAAAGCCTCTATACTAACATACCTCAGGATGCAACCATCAATGTACTAAAGAAAACACTGGAAGAAACCACCTGGGACCACCGCACGCCCAAAGAATTCATCATCAAATGTGCTACCCTAGCCCTGAAAAGGAACTTTTTCGAATACGAAGGATCCCTATACCTCCAAATAGGGGGCACATCCATGGGCAGCGTTTTCGCCCCGAGCGTGGCGGGGCTCTATGTGTTTGACTTTGAGCAAAAATATATCTTATCGCCAGACAACCCCTACTTTGAAAACATCAAATTCTGGCGAAGATATATTGACGATGTTCTCACAATTTGGCAAGGTCCACAAGAAACACTAATGGCATTCATAGCCTGGCTCAATAATCGCGAGCCCCATTTGCACTTTACTTATAGTGCTGACAGAGAAAAAATGGTTTTCTTGGACATACAAATCCAAAGGGAAAATGACACTCTAACAACTAAAACCTACTTCAAACCAACTGCCAAAAACAATCTGTTAAGGTACGAAAGCTTCCATCCGCGACCCCTGGGGGAAAATCTGCCTTACGGTCAATACCTGCGTCTACGAAGAAACTGTAGCAAACTAACAGACTACAAAAGCCAGGCAGAAGATATCACCACAAAACTAATGAACCGTGGTTACCCACCCAAGATTATTCACAAGTGTCAGAAAAGAGCGAGGAACCAACCTAGACAAGCCCTACTGGAGGAAACAACAAAAAACAAAGAAACAACTCCACTCACATGCGTTACAACCTATAACGCAATTTCAACCCAAGTCAGCAGAAGCATCAATAAACATTGGCCCATAGTAAACTCAGGAAACTTAAAATGGGAGAAACCACTGTTCTTTTATAGAAAAGCGCAGAGCCTAAAAGACAGCTTGGTCAATACGAGACCCAGGAACACGACCATGAACAACAACCCCACCCTTACACAGATGTGGGGCCTCCCTCCAGTGACAGGACACTCACGATGTGGTGATTGCAGTGTCTGCCACCTTACTGACAACACCAAAACTTTAAATCTAGAAGTGGGCAGGGTCGGGGAACAAAGATCCCACACCAACTGCAATAACAGTAATGTCATCTACCTGATTACATGTACCTGTGGGAAGCCCTATGTAGGAATGACAACCCGCAAGATAAAACAGCGCATCTGTGAGCACAGAAGCACGATACGCTTAAAAAAAAAATACCACAAAACTGACAGATCACTTTCTTACTGTCCACCACACCCCAAATGACATGAGGTGGACAGTGATTGAACAATTGCAACCAGGCCCCAATATACAATCACGCCTCTTTGAAAAAGAGCAGCGATGGATCTATAGACTTTCGACCCACAAGACGGGCCTGAATGATAACATTCCATGGGCTTCGGTACTAAAATGAATAATGTCTTCCCTTGAGAATTACACCTATTTATTAGGGCTCCTGACTACCCTGAAATCTAACCCACTGGACATCCCTATGTCCTTCCATCACAGATGAGCTTTCTTATTAACATCCCCTGGGCCTCAATGCCTGAATGAAAATGCCCAATCCTGACACTCATCTACAACTGAGACCATATGACATTCTCAGCCTCAGTCTCTTTTTGTTAATAGCAGCACAATAAGACGTCATCTGTTAAACACTGGGGCTACTAATAACACAGCCGCCCTACAAACCCCCCCTCATCTCTCGAATTAACACAGAATCGTCACTTATAAATAATCGGATGCTCTAAAGCACCTCGCTTAATATCGTTAGGCGCTGGCTCTCTGATCTGTGATGTTATTATTATTATTATTATTATATGAAATTTGTAATGCGCTCAGCTTACCCGGGGGCATCCCGGTGATGTATTGTCCTGATTAATCTAATCACTCTTCTAAGCATGCGCGTAAGCCTCGGCATTCAATCCCCTTGGCAACCAGCGGCCCTCTCGGCTTCCCGTAGCTCAACCAGCCCAGCCGGTGACGCGGCTCCCACGTGACCGCGCCAGGAAGCATTTTCTCATTATCACTGGCACCGGACCACACAGCAATCATAGCCGAGCAGCGGAAGGTAGAAGCAGGTTATGGGCCTCTCGCCACGCCAGTAAACTGTAAGTAAAAATCTCGATCCTCACAGATTCCTGATACGAGCATATGAGATGCCACGTACTTTTACCGATGCGGCCATACTTTACCGCCCCACGGCATCCATCGTCATTTGTAACCTAATCACGGGTACAATATTTCTTTACACAGAATACGTTGTACCGCGTGATGTGCCTACCCCCTGCCCGCCGAAGCACAATAGAAAACTACCAATAGTAAGCCTGCCCTCTGCCATGCAGCATCTGTGACCCTCTCTATGTTACCTGTCTGTTAGTCTTGTATGTCGCATGCCTGCACAATAATTACTAAGGGCTACCATTATGTGGCCCATGTCAAGTAATAATGCGCATCAGAATATATTTGCGACCTAACAACGCAATTCTACCTACCATTGGAATATGGCGATAAGAATAGAATTATTGCAGGCAAATTTGCACGCACCTATAGACATTGATATATAACCTTCTTGGCTATAATAATAAGTGTTCACGTACACAATATCATCACGCTCATCATCCCCTGAGGTTTTTCCAAACACCACTGTGGCGTGCAGTATGTATGCACTAAGAGTCTGCACGACGTAACAGGCCAGTAAGAGTGATTTGCACCTGACGCCCATTTATTTTCTCTCCCCACAGGTTTTTGTCCATGCTCCTTATTTTTTAGAGCATTCCACCTTTGGTAAACTTTACTATAGGTACTGAAAGGATTTAGGATAGGGTGAGTCTTTTAGTGGACTCATACCGTCCATTTCCTTGGTCCTGATGAATACCGGGAATCTTCCCTAATGGTTGAAACATGTTGACCAACGCACTATAACACATACAGAGATACGTAGGTTGTAACTCCCCTTCCTGTATCTCGCACTTTATTATTTTTATTATTGTCCAGTTGCTTTTTACTAAAATTCACTTTTACAAAGTTAAACCAGGACAATTTTTAACATCTATTTTTTTTTTTTTTGCACTTACATCTCACAACCTGCTCCACTGTATTACAGGTGTCGAAGCACACCCTGGTGACGCTAGGCCACCAGGGTGGACCCCGATGATGAAGCATGTCACCACTAGGTGGTGAGTGAGGGTTTTTTTAGAAAAGGAATAATTATTCCACATTTGGAAAACCTCCAACCTATACATCGGGTGATACTCCTTTTGTTTTTCTATAGCAATGATACACCTCCAGTAGCCAGAATAAAAGTAGAAAAAAACGACAAATGTAAAAACAGACATTTCTGAAAAAAGAGAACACTCATAGCCCTCGCACAATAAGAGCCGTATCCTGCATTAGATCTAATTAGAACATGAAATTCATGTTGGACAATACTTTTGACTATGATATTGTGAAACTCAACCATTCACTACAATTTGCGTAAAAGCTCTTAGACCAAGATGTAATATTGGCGCTCTGGCTGGAACAAGTCAAATGGCCTGTTTGAAAAGATCAAGGTGATTGTCAAGAAGCGTGAAGACGAAGACAGTGCATGGTTGTCAAGTATCTAATTTGAATGACTTGAATGTATTGAGGTAAAAGTGAGGTGAAGAGGAATGTGGGTCAAAATGTGTAGGGAATGTTGGTTAAGACAGCATTGAACTAGGTGTAGGAGGATTGAGATCTTGGAACTAACGGGAATGTTATGCAAAATCTCTGACCACATGCAGGTACATTTTGCAGCTCCAGCTGCATGGACAGGATTCAGTCCAGATGTCAGCTTGAATGACGAGTATTGATGGCTCCAGGATATCAGAAAAAAGCAAAATGTTCTAAGCTATACCATGCAGATTTTATGCAGCTCTTTAATGATATTTCATCAATCACTGTGTGATATTAGGATTTCAACTGATGAACTGCAAATAACAAAAGGATCTCTGTGCCAAAAGCAGTAACCCACTAAGCTACCCACATAAAATACAGTTCTGTGATCTGTATGGTACACTTTTTTGCAGCAGGCATATTAATCCTCTGCACTACTTTATGGAGAGTCAAAACTGCCACTAGATAAAACAAAACTCAATTTTTCTCCATCAGAAACCTTAACCACCTGAGTTATCTTGACATTTGTATTGTTGTCTGAAAACTGCTGCATAAGGAACTCTGCTGCAGATGGTCTCATCTGTTCTACATAGGGCCTATTGACGTGTTTCCTATGTTAGCCTAACTGTGCGTGACACAGTCCACTTTAGCTTTGCACATCTTGCTACATAAAAATTTTACCTTTTGTGCTACATTATATTTTCAGTCAGAACTTGCTGTTGTTTTCTCGGTTACCGGCGGTTTTGCCAATGCTGATTTTCTTTCGGCAGATGCGTGGACATGGGTAGGTTGTAAGGAGGCAGCACCCGCACTCATTTGTAAGTACTCCATAGATGCAATGTCTGGCACTGTGAGCACTCGGCCCAGCACTTTTGACGATTGGCTAATGTGCCTCTATGACCTGTTTATGTACTTATTGTTTCCACAGCCCGGCTACTCGCGGGCGTCCATTATTCTGACCACGTAGGATCACTACACGCAGTGCTTGGTGAGCATGTTATTTGAGTACTGGTAATTCTACAGTTTGGACGCTTGTTCTAAGTAAATAAACTATGACAGGATGTTTTGTTTTATGGGGCACATAATGCGCCCCGAACTAGATTGAGGCCCACGTAATCCATTCTCTCCTGGCTACACGCTATGTAGGGTAGGCCCCCCCCTTTTTCTGCCTAGTTACGATTGACCTGTCTTGTGTGCCTATCTACTCAATTGTTTATGTGTAATTGATGTACACACAGAAGTGGTACATGCTGCGGCATCAAGTTGGTACTGATGCTGACCTATTACTTTGTCTTTCTTTTATTTTCAATTTCCTAGGTATCATTCAGGAGTGGCTTCCACCGAGTAACTGCGACCATTATAAGGGTATACAGGTTTCTACTCTGCCCTGATTGAGATAAGAGGTTCATTTTTACACTCACTATTTCACGTGCACTTTATTTTTACTTGATGGTCCTGATGAAGCGCTAACGACTTATTGGCAACGGAAGCGCGAAACATATTGACCTTGACAAATGAAACCTAGGCAGAATAGGCCTCTTGGGTCAATAAATTCTAGCAGTATTGACTGCCAAGGGTATACTTTTTGAATCTTATCGCTGCATGTTTACCCTTGCATTATTTTAAAATTATTTTAAAATTATACACTGGCACACATTTTTATTACTCTCCTTTTGACCCACTCCCCGCACACCTGCATGCACCATCCGGCATTCCTCTAAAAAGATCTCCGCCTTGTGACCCTTCGGGGGACCCATAGGGAACTGCACCGCCGGCCCTACGAGGAGCAAACGCCCGATGATGAAGCATGGCACTCTTCGGGGTGTGTGAGGGCAACAGAGGATACAAAGTGTCTTTCCCTCTCACAGTTTTGGGTCTTCCATTCCTAGGAATCACTTTTTCTTTTTCTTCTATCTTTTTAAAGTATGGGTGACTTTTTGCACCACGATGCATGGGTGACTTTTTGCACCCTGGCATAGGAACTTTGTCCTCTTTTGTTAAAATACTAATATTAGGAGCATGGCCACTGGACCTTAATAAGCTCCTTGGTCCCCCCTCTCTCCTCTTGATAAATATAACATACAGAGATAGACAGATATTTCCTGAGTACAGATCACACCTGTATCTGAGATGTAGAAAATTCAACTGTGTATGCAAAGGTACGGGGTCTGCTGCTAAACCCAGAGATCTTTGCTGTATAATCAGTTTGCTTCTGTAGAAGTGGAGGGTGTTTAGGCTGTTCTGTCTTAAAATAGCAAAATCAATAATGAGGGGCCCACTTTCCCAAAGGGAAATTTCCCTTTGGGTACACATACAAAATAATCCACACCTTTTACACTTCTGATTGTGTTTCCACTAACACTTGATATACGATCATATGGAAATTTGAATATCACCACTCTGATATATTAGAACAATATTTGTTGTTTTATTAGTCAAGGAATTAGCAAATTCAATCAAAAACACCTAAAATTGATCACATTATTTGGACATATCACAAATATAAAACATTATAACAAAATTTTTTCATGAAATTGGCCTGCTTAAAAACATTTGCATAATACTCAGTGGGTTATTACTCTCTTATAACTAGGTATACAATCAGAAATATTTCACTGAGTTTGCAAAAATACTCCATTTAAAAATAAAAACATATAACAAAAATCAACACAAATTGAGAGAATACAATAGACAAATACATATGTCTTTTAATCGCTATTCTGTTTAGCTCTTGTTTACACTATACAGAGTATCCTTAAAGAATAAATATCCACTGTATCCTTCACAGCTCATCAGATTTATTAGACTCTAGTGCATCAACGCATGTTGGTGGATTTCATTAATACCAACCACCTTCTTCAGGACAAAGAAAAGTCTTTTTCTCCCACAACTTTTAAAAGATATTTCACCCTTTTAAAAAAACTAAGATAAAACAAGAAGAAACCTACTATTCCTCATCCCTTTTTGTATTAAAATGAGCACAAAAAAGAGCAACAATAGTGGGGTCTCAATATTATTCCATTTTATAGTTTTCTTTGTTGGTTGATACACATATTCTTTATGTACCCCAGGTCTCTATATAGCACAAATATGTGCTATATACACCTTAGGACTCTGTGAACTTTACTACTGCAAACCAATGCTAATGTGATTGTGCTCTCTCCTTGAAACATGGTAGAATTGGATCACACCCAATTGGCATATTTACTTTACTTGTAAGTCCCTATTAAAGTGGCACTGCCGATGGAATGTGTTTTAAATGCTCCCAGCTACCACTGATTGTGCTACCTACTTAAGTAGCACTTTAAACTTTTTCCAGGCCTGCCATTGCAGCCTGTGTGTGCAGTTTTTAAACTGCCATTTCGACCTGACAAAATAAACCTTTTGCCAGGCCCAAACCTTCCTTTTTAATATATATAAGTCACCCCTGGGGTAGGCCCTGGATAGCCCAAATAGCAGGTTGGGGACATATTTAAAAAGTAGGACATGTACTTTTAAGTTTTACATGTCCTGGTAGTGAAAAACTCTCAAATTCGTTTTTCACTACTTCAAGGCCTACCTCTCTCATAGGATAACATTGGAATGACCTTATTCCATTTCATAAGTGCAATTTCCAAATGGGAACAGGTACGCCCTCCATATTTAGTGTCTTTGGTATCACAATTTAAAATCTAATCATATGGTAAATTCAGATTTTATATTGCAATGCTGAAAATGCCTCTTTTAGATAGTTGCCATTTTCTTGTCTTAGCTGTTTGGTGCTTGCATCCTGTCTCTGGGTCACATGACTGGGTGTAGCTGACAGTTGGGCTTTGTGTATACCTCCTAAACAGCTACATACAAGGGGGAGCTTAGGAGTGAATGGATAGGCAATAACTGGCAGGATGGGTGGGAAGAGCTGGGCCCAGCCCCACTTACACTGGAATAGGGTGTTTCCTGTGTCCACACAAAGGGCCGCATACCTCCTGTAGTTAGGAAGGCAGGGCATCTGTGCACTTCAAAGGCCTGCATCTAGAAGCATTTCTCCACTTCAAAAGCACAACTCTGTATAAATAACGGACCACAGTCACTACCATTTCAGTATGCTTCTGGACCTGTGGATACTCTGCCAGGAAGAAGGGCGACTGTGCTGCTATAAGGACTACCACTCTGCTAGACTGCTACTCTAAAGTGACTGCTGCCCTTCTGTGCTGACCTGCTGCCCTCTTGCCTGGGGAAGAAGAACTTGACCTGCAACTTCATCTTGAACCCTTGACCTCAGGGTGACTCCAAGGGCTAGTCTGCTGGCCTCATGATCAAAGTGTCAGGACATTAAAGGCTCCCCAAACAGCTCCTGGACTCAGCTGCAGCAAGTTCTATCCCCCAAGTGGTGGTTCTCAGGTCTTAGTCCCTTGGCATGGGTCACAGACTCTTAAATCAAACTTTGGGCTCTATATGACCGCAAACAGGTTCCCTCGGACCGATACCATGCCGCTCATGCCGAATATCAGCATGAGCCACTGCCAGCCCTTCTCTTTGCACTGCAGCATTGACCACTCATTGAGGACTAACAAAGTGAAGCACCAGCCCACCCCTCTGTGATGCCTGGCCTGCTCTTTGTCCCACACCACCATCCCCCTGGGATGCGCTCTTTGCCCCTTGCAACCATTTCCGATGCTAATGGGACTCTTGGCATGAGATTTGAGGTGGTAAAACATCAGTGGGCTAATCTGGTACTGTATGCAGCCAACAATCCATTGCGGTCAACCTGAACTTTTGACTTTGACCCAGTCCAGTGCGACCAGATAGCTGTTGTCGACACTTTGTGCTTTTATGCGCTATTTTGCAGTTTATTTTTTCAAAATTCATAACTCTGGATCTACTGATAACATTCATGTCATTTAGGTCTTGTTTATTTCAACTCTATTTTCTAAATTGGTGTGGGATCCTTTTTGTGTGGTGTTGTCCCTGTTTTACTGTTAGAAGTTTTGCACATATACTTCACACATTGACTCTAATTTAACCCTGACTGTTCTGTCCCCAGCTACCAGGGGGATGAGCAAAATTTAATTAGGGGTTTGCATGTACCTTATCCTGACAAGGATTGTGGCTGCTGTTTAACCAAGGCTCACACCACAGTCAATCAGTAACCCAATTTCTCACAATATATTACTCTGTATTTGCAACTTTCTAAGATCTCACGGGCTCAGTTTTTCAATGGTATTGCTAAGGTTACACAGCTCTTGCAAGCTGAAGTCTACGACAGGAAAGTTATTTGTTGGGTTACATGGATCTTACAGCCTCAGACATATGGTTGGAGAGCGGTTCTTCTGTTATGCACATCTACCTTACTGAAGAATGTGTCAGCAAAGCTGTGCTTCTATTTAGAATTTTGAAAACTATCCAGCATACAGAAAGATATATACTCTCTGATATGGCTGTCTGTCTCATGGCTTTTTTGTGGTCACCATCCTGAAGGACAAGCTTTTAAAGATATTTACTTTTCGATATAGACAAAGCACTGTCTAAAAATTGAATAGGTGAAGGTATATTGGTTGTCACCGTATTCTTGGCTGTGGGCAACTCCCTAAGTGTGATGGGTATATCCAGATGTGGATCCTCTGCTCATTGTTCCACTGGACTAATATACTTTGATGACAAGTCGGAGAAGGCCAAAACAAGTATGGGTTTGCTTGTGTTCCCACCATCTGGAGGGGACATGCCCTGGCAGCTTGGGCTGGACTGCTCCTGTTGGAAGAGCACCAAGACTGAATTGAAAGTTGTGCATCTGTGTCCAAAGTGGAATGGTAGCAAAACATACTGGACAGAAATTCCGTCCAAGTGACCAGCAGTGGCTGCAATTAATTCAAACATTTCTTCAACTTCCTTGGTGTTTGTTGCTGTGTATTGGACTATATCATTATACTTGTGTGGTAGTACATGCAGTGAGCTCAGTCTGCATTTTTGCCAAATATTTCATTAAACGTGGAAAATAAAACAGATAGTAAACATTTGCAACACTGAATGATAACAATTCTAAATTCAGAGTGTAATTATGTAAACCATTAAACAAAAAATAAAATTTTCAGACATTTTATCAGTCTTAGTTTCTAATAAAACATGTGACTTATGAGTCTAGAATTGCATTGTAAAGCAAGATAAATGTGTCAGGGTGTAACCGATCTAGAATAAAATGCCCCCAGAATTAGGATAAAAGAAAAAGTAAGCGATGTTCAACAAGGTAGAAGAACCATCTTCATGCTGAACTGTCTGCATTAGGGATATGTTAAATACATTGTTTTTAAAAAGCACAGTGAGATGTGTGCATGTTTATTTCATTTATTTATTTTTTAATCAAACTACACATTGCATGTACTTTGGGACATAGTAGAGCACATTTAACTCACACAGAGAAGGTAAAGCAGAGAGTGCAGCTCATCAAGATTTATCCTCTCTTAGACCATTCAAAGTGCAGGAAGCAGCAGTCAACTGGTCACACTTAGGGGCTGATTACAATGTCACGGACACCATTGCAGAATCAGGACTGACCCACCTCTGTCCGGCAGTCCCGACTGCATTATTTGGATGCTATCGCACATGGTACGGTCGCAGACTTCCATTTCTCTATGGAGCTTTGTTGCGGTCAGAAACCGGCCGCAGCAGAAGCTCCCACAGGGAAATGGCAGTTTGAGTAAATCCCTGCACTGCATGGCAGGCACTGTGTGGTGCAAGTATTTACAGGGGGGAACCATAGGTGCCCCCCAAGCTACAAGTGGAGGCTGCAGAGGCATGGGAGCCCTGCTAGGGTCCCCCAAAGTTGCTTTCCAACAGGCTTCTCATGTTGGAAAGCCCGATATGAAAAGCCTGCCAGAAACTGACTTCAAAATCCCCACGGCGGAAATGGCGTCCATAGGGATTATGTGCAGCCTCCAACTGGCCAATGGGCTCCTTGAGCCCATCGGAAGCCAGTCGGGTTGGCCTTCCAGTTTCAAATACGACAGCCTTCATTGTAATAAGGCTGTCGGATTTGAAACCTTGGATGTCGGTCGGAGGTTTTCTGACAAACATCCAAATCAGCCCCTAAATTGGGACCGCGGGAGGATGGTGCCCTAGTGAAGAGCACACTTTGCCCATGGCTTAAAACGTGGCTGGCACTCCTTTCCAAACCAGCAACCGTTGAAAAGTGACCCCTACTATGACCATGAAGGAATTATCATACACAACTACTCATGAAAATGCCCAGGGTCTACAGAATCAGCCAATGATATTGTACTATGTACCTTTCCCTGGAATACGTGTCTAGAGCACCAAGTGCGACACATCCGGCTATTTTTATTTCATTTCCTGTCTTCTTATAAATCACTTTTTATTGCAGCAAAAATGACACAGATTGAATAAGCAGAAACATCTAGCCATTCTAACAGTGTAATCAGACAAAACACAGCTATTGCTCACAAAGGTACAATAAACACAAAATGAAAGCCGGTTTTCTCTTGCCCGCGGTTGTTATGCCTGAGAGAATGCCCTAGATTCGGAAGCCAAAGGTACATCCCTCAACCATGAAGCAGTCCCACAAGTGCCGTAAGTCCTCAGACGTGCCGCAGGCAGTGTCTCTGATCTGATAACATAGGCATGACATTGAAAAATGGGCACAGATGTTTCTATACGGATGGTAAAGCGTAGGGTATCGCTGTGCTCCATGCAGCCGCTATCCTTAGCTATAACCGGAGCATCATTTGAATATAAGTCACTGGTGAGAATGTATCATCAAGAGGCTTTCCCTTGGTAAGCCAATTAAATATTTGTAAACGTTGCATGTACAGCGTCCTATAAATCAGGCTTGCAGGACAATGGTTTTCAGCAACAGTGTTTTTAATAGTGTATCCTAAATTGATTAAACAATCATAAAATTTACATGCAAGTTTAACTGAATTGCGACAAAACAAAACTTTACATCGTAATTTCCCTAAAACTGGATTAAAATCATAACATTCACAGTCAGTTAAAATAAACTGGGCATGCAGTTTGGAATAACCGTCCTTCATTTTTCAAACATGCATAACTTATTTTTCACTTATACCGCCACTCCCAGTTTTGGTACTGCGTCAGTCGAGATGAGAAGGAACCAGATTATAGTGCATGTGAAAAGTATGAAAACCCAAGAAAAGTTATGGGTTGCGGGTGATCCCAAGCCACAAGATGCCATTACAAGAGCGAGGGCTTAAGAGCAACCCAAAAAGTGGATGTTGACTGTAAAAGAGACCAGCATACATGCAGGGCCAGCTGAGGATATTTGTATATCAATCAGTCAATCAGGAGTTTGTTAAAGTGCAACTACTCACCTGTAAGGGTCTCAAGGCACTAGGGGTGGGGGGGTGGGGGGGGGGTGCAGGTTCCATTCCATCAAGGAGGGGGTCTCTCGAAGAGCCAGGTTTTGAGGTTTCTTGCGAAGATGGGGAGCGATGTTGTCTGTCTGAGGTGGAGCGGAATGGCGTTCCATGCTTTGGCCGCGAGGAAGGAGAAGGAGCGGCCTCCCGATCTGGTCTTTCTGGTGCGGGGGACCTCGGCGTAGCAGAGCTGGGCTGATCGTAGGGTCCTTTGGGGTGCGTGGAATTTGAGCCAGCTGTTCAGGTATGCTGGTCCGGTGCCGTGGAGGGCCTTGTGTGCGTGGGTGAGCATCTTAAAGGTGATTCTCGCCTCGACAGGGAGCCAGTGGAGTGTGCGCAGGTGCTGGGAGATGTGGCAGTGTTTTGGCAGGTTGAGGACCAGCCTTGCGGAGGCGTTCTGGATGTTCTGTAGCTTGCGGATGAGGTTTTTGTTTATTCCGGCGTAGAGTACGTTGCCGTAGTTGAGTCTGCTGGTGACTAGGGCGTGAGTGACTGTCTTTCGGTGTTCGAGGGGGATCCATTTGAAGGTCTTACGAAGGAGGCGGAGGGTGTGGAAGCAGGAAGATGAGACAGAGTTGATCCGGCGGTCCATTTTGATCTCGGAGTCCAGGATGATTCCCAGGTTGCGTGCATGGTCTGTGGGGGTTGGCGGGTTTCCAGGGGCGGTGGGCCACCAGGTGTCGCTTCAGGCGTCGGGGTTTGGGCCCATGATGAGTACTTCTGTTTTGTTGGTGTTTAGTTGTAGGCAGCTGTTTTTCATCCATTTGGCGACGTCTTCCATGCCTTCTCGAAAGTTGCGTCTGGCGGTGTTGGGCTCATTGGATAGGGAGAGGATGAGCTAGGTGTCGTCTGCGTATGACACGATGTTGAGTCCGTAGGTGCTGACGATGGGGGCAAGTGGAGCCATGTAGACCTTGAAGAGCGTCGGGCTGAGGGAGGGCCCCTGGGGGACTTCGCAGGTGGTAGGTGTGGGGTCTGAGAGGAAAGGGGGGAGTCTGACCCGTTGCGTTCTGCCGGAGAGGAAGGAGCATATCCAGTCGAGGGCCTTGTCCTGGATTCCTGCGTCGTTGAGTCTGCGTATTAGGGTGCGGAGGGAGACTGTGTCGAACGCCGCTGATAGGTATAGGAGGATGAGGGCTACTGTTTCTCCTTTGTCCAGTAGGGTGCAGATGTCGTCTGTTGCGGCGAGGAGGGCGGTTTCCGTACTGTGTTTTTTTCTGAAGCCGGATTGGGAGGAGTCGAGGATGTTGTGTTCTTCAATGAATGTGGCGAGTTGGCAGTTGATAGCTTTCTCGATGACTTTCGCTGGGAAAGGGAGCAGGGAGATGGGTCTGTAGTTTTTGAGGTCGTGGTGACCGCTGAGGGTTTCTTCAGGAGGGGGTTGACCTCGGCGTGTTTCCAGTCGTCGGGGAACGAGGCGGTCGCCAGGGAGCGGTTGATGGTGTGGCAGAGCATGGGTGCGATGGTGTCAGCGGCTCTGTTGAAGATGTGGTGGGGGCAGGGGTCCGTGGGGGCCCCTGAGTGGATTGACTTCATTGTCTTCAGTGTGTCTTTGGTGGTAAGGACTGTCCAGTCATCAATCGCTGGTTTCTGGGTGTCTGGGGTGGTTGGTGAGGGTTCAGTGTGTTGGTTGTCTTCGTCGAAGTTGTCGTGGATGCTCTTGATTTTGCGGTGGAAAAAGGTGCTTAGTTTGTCGCAGAGGTCTTGTGAGGGAGGGATGTCGGTAGACTCGCTGGTGGGTTGGGCGAACTCCTTGATGATGCTGAAGAGTTCCTTGCTGTTGTGTGCGTGGGTGGAGATTCTGTCTTCAATCGCTTTTTTCCTCGTTTCTCTGATGAGTTGATGGTGAGGGTTGGTGGCGGCTCTGAAGTTGTTATGGGCTTCTGTGGATTTGGTGTTTCTCCAGGCCTTTTCGAGGCGGCGGCATGTGCGCCTGGACTCTCGAAGTTCGGTGGTAAACCATCTGGCTTTCTTGGCACGGGTATTGTTGTTTTTCTTGAGGGGGGCTATGGTGTTGGTGCTGTCCGAGATCCATCTATGCAGGGTTCGGGCTGCGCTGTTGGGGTCGTCGTTTTCCGCGATGGTTGGGGTGGAGTTGTTGAGTGAGGAGATGAGCTGGTTGTCGGTGATTTTGGTCCAGTTTCTTTGTGGAAGCACGTGCTGGTGTCTGTGGATGGTGGGTGTTCTGAAGGTGAAGTGGACGCAACGATGGTCGGTCCATGGGAGTTCGGTGGTGTGGCTGAAGGTGATGGAGTTTCCTGTAGTGAAGAGGGGGTCGAGGGTGTGTCCTGCTGAGTGCGTGGGCTCGGTCACGATCTGGCAGAGTCCAATGTTGTGTAGGTTGTCCAGGAGGCATGTGGTGTTTGGGTCCAGTTGATTGTCGAGGTGGAAGTTGAGGTTTCCCTGCAGGGTGTAGTTGGTGGATGCGATGGCCTGCGGGGAGATAATGTCCGTGATGGAGTTGGCGAAGGGTCCGGGGGTCAGGGGGTCGGTAGATGAAAGTTCCTTCATCCTATAGTTAAATGTTTGGATGAAGTTTGTGCTAAATAATTAGTTCCTTATGGGGTAGGAAATCAGAGAAGCCGGGGAGAGGAGGGACGTGCAATAGATACAGGCGTAGCACACATATATAGCATTGTATGCTTGGTGTCCTGAAGTCCACAGGGAACGTAAGATGTGTGGTTGTGTGCGGCTGTTCGACTTGGACTTTTCAGCGGGTTTACCCCCAGTCATTTTGCTCCTGTTTTTGACTTTTTTTTTGTTGTTTGTAGGACTCGGGGCACTTTATCACTGCTATTCAGTGCTAAAGTGCACATGCTCTCCATGTAAATTGTGTTTAAGAATTGGTGTTTCCAGGATTTACTTATTTAATTTACTACCAAGTCCCTAGTAATGTGCACATGTGTGTCCAGGGCTTGTATATCAAATGCTGCTAGTGGGCCTATAGCACTGATTGTGCAACCCACACAAGTAGCCTTTTAAAGGGTTCTCAGACGTGCTACTGCAGTGCCTCCACACAGTTTTCACTGCCATGTCGACCAGGCAGGCATACTCACTTGCCAGGCCCTAACCTTCTTTTTTCTTACATGTAAGATACCCCTCAGGTAAGCCCAAGATACCCCCATGGGCTTGGTGCAGTGTACATGAAAGGTAGGAAATCTATTGGTGTGTGTTGCATGTCCTAATAGTGGAATAGTATGTATTTAGTTTTCACTGTTAAAAGGCTATCCCTCCCAGAGTTTAACCTGGGGGCTGCTTGGTAAAAACCTACCAAGGTAGCTTGCTAGTTGGAGCTGATAGAGAAATGTAATTTAGAATGCTTGAAATCAGAATTTAAAAATATATCTTTTAGTAAAGTTGATTTTTATATTGTGTGTTTGAAAATACCACTTTTATAAAGTGGCTATTTTCTTGTCTGGGCACCCTGTATGTCTCTCTGCCCTTTTGTGTATTTCCTGTCTGAGTTTAGAATGACAGGAGCAGGGGTTGTGCATTCACACTAGGCAGACACAAGGGGGCGGGGGGTTGAGATGTGTCCTGCCTTTCCTGGGAGACTCATAATAAGGCTGAATATACCTGGCTGCATTTAGTGTAGTAGGGGGAGTTGTCACTTGCACCTGAAAGGACTGTGGTTACCTCACACAAAGCTGTCTCCACCTCCTGTGGTGAACCTGGTCTGAGCAAGGCTTATCTGGTTTATGTGTGCCAGAGGAACTTTGTTTCAACCCACTTCAAGGGAAAATCTGGTATAAATATGAGGGCCCTGACCTCAGAACTTTAGATTACTGCTGGACTAAGGAGCCTGCCAGGATGAAGGGCTGGAGGAACAGCGAGGAGAGACTACCACTTTGCTGTGTGTTTTGCTGGGTTGTCTTGTAGTTGCTACTTCTGTCTTGGACAGGGAGAGGACTGGACTGTTGTTTATACATTCTAAGTATCCCTAAGGCCTTGATATAAAGCTAGCCTCCTGTTGGAAGTCTCAGGGAAATCAAAGACTGTAACTTCTTATGAGTACTGGCTTCTGGAACTGGATGTTTCAGCTGCCACAGAAGAAAAAGGTAACCCAACGCCGTCAATGAAGCAGATGTAGCTCCATGACCTGAAGTCACCACAGAGGGCACGACGCACTTTACATCGCAACCCTGGTCTCACTGACAACGCTACCACCACTGAGCCGCTGCTTGCACTGTGACCTGTTGGCACCGCACCGCGCACTGCCTTGCTTCACAATGCCACTTTGGCATACCCAACGATGCTGCAATGCCATCACCAACGCTGCTGGCTGCACTTTGACCTGTGGACACAGCTCGTGGAGAGCATGGAGCAACGTCCCACTGCACACTGCAGCCCTGATCTCACAGATGACGACTCTCCAAGCTGACATCGACGTCGCTGCTTGCGCCGTGGTTTTAGGGCATCGCTTGTAAGTTACAGGATGCACCGCCCCATCCCACATCGCAGACTTGGCCCACCAACACCAGTGCCATCAACAGCAGTTTGTCAACTCACGGTGTTGCATGCACCGCAACCTGTGGGATCTGCACACCGCATTGCCCCGACTCGCACTGCAGCTTTGGTTCTACCAAGGACAGCACTGCAGCAACGATGACGCCATTGCCTGCACCATGATCTATTCGGACCACAACGCGCACTGTCCTGCTTTGGACCGTAGCCCTGGTCTTACTGATGCCGCTGTACAACCATCACCGAGCCACTGCCTGCACCGTGACCTGAGGGCAACGCATGTTGCACCACTCTGCTTCACACCGCAGCTCCACCACCTGCCAACGCCAGAGCTCCTGGCTTCAAACTTATGGTGTTTGACCTGCAGCACATATGACTTCAAGTGCCCAACGACTCCTGCACCAAGTTCCGGAACTGACACCTGATGACGCCACCCCTCCAGAGCTCACCAGAAGGTGCAACGCCCGGCACCTCCAAAGGTACTGTTAGGGTCTCCCTGACACTGTAGCTGCCCCGCGACGCCACGGTCAGCCAGAACTGTTGGATTTGTTTGCTCACGATGCTGTGAATTGCCGCGGACAGAGCTATCAACTTCGAGCAACTGTATATAAAGTACATTTTTGCTTCAATGTTATTTGGATCACTGTATGTTGGATTTGTATCTTTTTGTGTCTTGTTTTAAACAAATTAATAATGGACATGACATTCTTTGCACCACATACACAGGAGGAGGCAAGCATGTCTAAGGTGAGTACAATGCAGGGCTTGCACTCTTTCCCTGACTTCATGAAAATTGGAGATTCCATTTCTGGAAGGTTCTGAAGTCACATGTTTGAAAAGGAATGGGGACAGGGTATCAGGGTTCATAGCCTGGCATTCTCACGTCTGTCCATTGCTAACACACGAAGAAAGTTCAGTGCCCTGTCATTACCTTGTCTAATGTGTTGGCTCTGCTCTTTTTATAATAGACTATGGTACATCTACAAGAAACCAAGTCCACAGTTGCAAGGATTCTGTGGAAACATAACTTTGCCTGGGATCACAGAACATCATTATGTAGGGACTGAGTCACCATACCACATCAGTACCTATGACCCCCAATCTAAACTAGCTCATAGTGCCTTTTCTGCCCTTGTAGCCCCCCCCCCCAGAGTGACATGCAAGTTAGCACCGCAAAACACAACACTCTAGTTTCCTCAGGGAACCGTGAATACAGATTGTCACCTTTTGTTTTCTTTCTCATGCATGTCCATAGTAAACAAAACTAAGACAAGAGAACAGTTTACAATGTTTATTGAAACTATTGTGCTCTATTATAAAACAACTGCACTGTAACTAAAAAACATATGTATGCCAGCAAAGCGAATAGTACTGTATACAATGGGAAGCCCTACCATGTTAAAAGATATAGCTGCTTCAGCCTGTCCTCACTATGGGGGCACAGTGATATATCATAGATCTCTGGAATCAGAACCGAACTCCATACCTGTATTATTATTCGGTAATCTGCATCTCAGGTTGGCGAGTTCGCTTAAGGATCTCACCTGTGCAAGAATTCCCCTCTCTGTTTTCAAGTGGCACGTCTTTGTGTATATAATACGAGGTGTCTTTTTGAAAACAGCGAATTTGAATGTATAATGTGTCTAATGCGAAGCTACATTGCTAACCAAGCATAAAAGACAGGGCACAGTGTTGTTTGACTTTGTACGAGATGTTCAGACAGAGTCCTAAAGAGGAGAACCAATGACAAAAACATGAGTAGTGTTTTGCTAAAATAATATCGTGGCACAACAATAAATATGCTGATTGTAATGTGTGAAAAGCAAAGCAGCCTACAAGGTGCAAGTAGACTAAAATAAAGGGAGAACTAAGTGGGCCTTAAAGGGAACTTGCAATACCACATTTCTTCCACAGCACCTATTGTGGATGTTTAGGCTAGAATATAGAGTCAAGTGCTGTAGCTCCTACTAGAAAAGATCTTTGTTTTCCAGTTGAAGGTCATACAGGTAGTTGCAGCATTTCTAGACAGAGAATCACTTGTTCCTCAGGCAGACTGTGACACTCCATAGTGTGATATCACGGCTCCGTACAGCTATGTTGTAGACTAAGGTCCCATTTCTGGGTTTAGTTCTGTATTACCTTTGAAGACAGCCATTTGCATATGTTTTACATTTGGTCATTATTTCGGTTGCCCATAACACACTCCCACAGGACTGAGGGGCATATTATCAAGGATGGACAATACATTATCGCCGCTTTTATCGGCAGGAAACTGCAGATGAAGCGGTGATAATGGGCTTGATAATATGCTCTATGGAATTCCAATTGATTGGAATTCCATAGAGCATATTATCAAGCCCATTATCACCGCTTTATCGGCAGTTTCCTGCCGATAAAAGCGGCGCTAATTTATCGCCCGTCCTTGATAATATGGCCCTGAATTCTTTACAATTACCTGTGCCCCTAAGCTGCACAAAAAGTCACTGGGCCCAGAAACATGGACTCAGCATACTTGGCACCCGCTTTGTTACAGTTTAGCAGCATCCAATTAATGAGAGTGTATGATTATCATATTGAACTGCAATGGAAGGCAGCGCTAGACTGGTGCAAAAGTACAGACATAAGTATACCCTGTTTATGCTGTAAATAAGGCACGGATGGTGAGGCTGTATTATGCACTGTTGTAAGCAGGAAAGGAGCGCCCAGTGGAATCATTTAGAAGACAGAGTGAAAGAATATCTTAAGGTTAGTATCATTTGAAAATAACCTTCACAAATGAATTGACCACCATCATGAGACTTTATATAAATGTAAATACAGATGGGTATCGTCTGTACAAATTAACAAAAAAACATGTAGAGTGCATTTTTATCGACACATGTTTTCAATACTGACAAGATTTCGCCTACATTTGATTCATTACATCCTGGGCTCTTTCCGTACTTGGTGTACTCCGGATAAAGCAGACACTTGTTCTTGTGATTATTTTTCATCACAAAACACACTACATTTTGTAATGTTCTGTACATATTATAAACAGTGCAGAAGTAAATATTTGTTATCAGTCTTGAAGAAGGCGGGCTTTGTTCAGGTTAGATCAGCTTTAGTATACTTAATGCAACTGGGTAGCCCTTACATTATGTTTTCTGTAGCTAGTTTTTTGACGGCAGCCATTTGTGTAAGGAAAAACAATACTAGCTTACCGCAGATTCAAAGTTGCTTTGAGTAATGTACTTTGTAAAATTATGCAATATACTTGCGTACTAAGGTTTGTAGTTTTAAAGGATTTTAAAGGTACCAATTTTATGGTGATATAAACATTTTTAAAATGTACTGTATTTTTAATAATGACAATGAATTGTTTTAACTTTACTGGTTATTTCTGTAAATGTTTTTTGTTTGCTATTTAAAATGATTGTACCATGTCTTTCATGATATTAATTGTATTGAATAAAGAATTTTTGACTGACTGACTGACACATGTTTTCAATATTGAGCATTGAGACAATGGTGGCAAATATGTACATAGGGTCAGAGGAATGGCACTTAATGATGTCTCCCACAGAAGTGCTATAGTGGGGTACACATTTATACATGCAGCAGCATTCAGTGAAACATCTCTTTATTCATAGATAAAGTGTGCATGCAGGTTTTTTGTGTTTGTGAAGAAGGATGCACTATGAAGACATTTAGGGCCAATGTGGAGCAATCCTCGACGTTTTGGTCTTACAGGCCAACTGTGCACCAAGTGCTGTGATCATTTTATCAGATTAGAGACAGATGTTTTGTATTCTTTGGTTCACTTTAGCACAATTATCACCACATCATGTAGTAAAGTTGTTTTGGTGGATTATATATTGAATTTGTTTTTTTTCTGCTGAAACATCACCCTTCCTGATTTTCATGAGTGGCATGTTTATACTGGAGATTCAAAGGAGGAAGGCTGCACCGCAGCTGCAAGAACCCAGGAAGATTTGTATCTCTTTGAAGTTATTTGTCAAGGCTAGGTTCTGAGATCTTTCATCTTTACTCAAAATACCCTCAGGTAGTGGTGGGCGTAACTCCCGCAACATGCTGTTTCATAAATACACGAAATTACAACAAAATTATGCATTATTACACAGAGTTTCTCAAGCAGTGTAACCCAGTAGTTAGCGCTTTTTCCTTAATGCAAATACACCCTTGCGTCCAAAATAGACACAAGAATGAATTCTGCGCTAAGTAAATAGTGCTAAATGAAAAAGAACACAAACAGCAGCTTCTCTCGCTCACCAATTTCATTGTTCCTGTGCTCCTACAGTATGATTTATGTGCCCAGGGCCAGCTCTAGTGCGGTGCGATTAGTGCCATCGCACCGGGCGCTAACTTGGGGTGGGGGATCCATGTTTATTCTTCTAAAAGCACCTTATGCTGCGTTCCTAGTCCCAGCACTAAAAATGTCAATAACTAATTTGATTAATGTTAGATCTGGGGGTCTCTAGTTGGCAGAGGTAGGTACCAATGTCCAAATAGGGACCATGCTTCTAGTAGTCAGGGTAAGGGGGATACACTCTTTAGATAACCCCTGCTCACCCCCTTGGTAGCTTGGCACAAGCAGACAGGGTTATCAAAGGCAATGCGTAAAGTATTTGTACCAACACTCACAGTAACACAGTGAAAACAACACAAATGGACTCCACACCAGTTTAGAAAAATAAAGTATCTTTATCTAAACTACACAAGACCAAAACAACAACAAAATCAAACATACACAGTTCAAGAACATGATTTTCAAAGAGTTCAAGGGTTTGCGTCAAAATAAACCAGAGGTGCATCACTTTTAGCCCAAAGTACCTGTAGATATGACAAAAGTTCCAATACCGCAACTGAACCGTCGAAAAATAAGCGATGCATCACTCCTGAGACCCTGGGGAGGCGATGCGACAGCCCCGCTGCAAGCACCGAGCGTGTTGCGGCGAATCCGGTCTGTATGGGGAGCGATATGATACCTTGTGTGGATTCCGGCATGCAGCTTCTCCGGTAAGATGTGTCACGCACAGGCACGATGCAACGATCTTCAGGCGGCGATGATCTTCTGTGCAGCGGTGATGTGCAGCGCAGCGTTGATCCTCTACTGCTGCGGCCCCTCAATGCACTTGCGCTGGACTCTGCGATGATGTTTGCAGCAATAGGATGCGGTCCGAAAGCAAGCAGTGCGATGATTTCGCAGAGCGACTACAGGCTCTGAGACGATCCTCGCAGCGACAGGAAAATTCTCGCGCCCGGCCGATGCGCTCCACAAGCGAACGATGCGTTGGTTCTTGCAGCGGCAACAGGCGCTGCGAAGTTCTTCGCAGCGACGGGAATTCTCTCACACTTTCGACAATGCGCTCCGCAAGCGAGTAATACGTGCACATTGTAGATTTTCTTCTTTTCTTCTTGTCCAGCTCCTCAAACAACAGGAAACGACCTCCAGAGGCCCCACAGATGGATGAAGCACTCTAGGCAGGTCAGAAATCACACAGCAGAGTTCAGGGGGAAGCTGGGGTGAAGTCCTTTTTTTCCTGGGACTTCTTAACGGGAGGCCAGCTCTTCTCAGGCCCTTGGAGATCTCGTCAAGCAAAGGGACACAGCAACAGCAAAGTCCTTCCCCTCTCCTTGGCAGCAAAGCAACTGCAGGTCAGCCTTACAGCAGGTCAGTCCTTCTTCTTCAGTCTTCCAGTTTTCGCCTTGGCAGAGGTTCCTTCTTGATTCCAGGATGATCTAAAGTCTTGGGGTCTGGGTATCCCTTTTTGTACTAATATTTCCTTTGTTCTCTGAAGGCAGAGAGGTCTTTCTCCAAACCAGTTCTGGTCAGTCCTGGAGCACTCTGTTTACATGACTCCTTCTTTCCTTTGAGAAAGAGGGGCAGGGTTGCCAGCCGCCCAGCAGGAGGTGGAGCCAGCATTGTGGAAGGCAGGCACAGCCCTAATCAGGCCCCAGATACAACTCCTCCCTCCCATCTACATGCAGATCTCTCTATTCACCACTGGGCTGAGCCATCCAGCCTCCTGGAGCCACCCCAGTCCCTGTCACTCACAAATCATACAGTCAATTCACAAACAGGCAGAAGCACACAGAAAGGTTAGACAAGAGAGCAGCCACTTTCTAAAAGCACTGGTCTCAAACACAGGATATAAAACTCATCCTTCCTAAAAGATGGGTTCTTACATTCTAAGTTCAGGGATACCAGACTTCAATTTCCTATCTTGCTCCTATGTGAAGATAGACAGGTAAACATTATACACAGCTTTCCCCATTATAGCCTATGGGCAAGATAGCCTTTCAATAGTGAAAAACGAAAATGGCTGTAATTCACTATCAGAGCATGTCACCTACACTAGTACAAGCTCTACCTTTCACATACACTGCACCCTGCCCAGGGGGTACCTAGGGCCTTCCATAGGGGTGTTCAATGTGTACAGAAAGGGAAGGGCTAGGCGTGACCAGTGTGGGCACTGGCCAGGTCTGCATGACAGTTAGCAACTGCACACAGGCACTGTGGTGGCAGGCTGAGACACCATTTTAGGGCTACTCATGTGGGTGGCACAATCAGTGCTGCAGGCCCACTAGTAGCATTTGAATTACCAGCCTTAGCACACTCAGTGCACGTTACAGGGACCTACTGGTAAAACAAATATGCCAATCATGGATAATCAATCACAATAACAATTTATACAGAGAGTATAGCACTGATCAGCAGTGGTAAAGTGCCCAGAGTCCTATTGCCAACAACCACAGGTCAGGAAAAATAAGGGAGGCAGAAGCAAAAAGGTTGGGGATAACCCTGCAAAAAAGGGCCATTTCCAACAATTAATGTTCTTTCTGGGGAGAAACCTGAGCTTGGTCTAAGAAATTTTTACTTGTTGTGCAGAGGGTTAACATGTCTGCTACAAAGAACGTGTCCCATTCAGATCACAAAGTGCATATAATTTATAATGGTCAATGGGTTACCTTTTTGTCAGAGAGATCCCTTTGTTACTTGCAGTGCATAAGTTAAAATCTTACATATTAACTGTCATCAAAGAGCTGTTTGCAAACAGCAAGGAATGTATTAGAGCAATGTGTTTTTTACCCTGTCTTTTGTGTTCCTAATTTTGCAAAAAGGGATCATAAAGGTAGAAATCAATTATTATTATTAAAGAAAACCCTAACAATGGTGTTACATTTTAAATTCTGAATTTGCGTTTTTCTAGACCAGGGACTTAAAGTATACTGTATACCAGAATGGATGACATGTGACTCCTACACCTTGTAGGCCTCTGTCTTATGTAACATTTCCTATACATGCATTTATATATGTATGATTGTGTCTGTGCAATGTGTGTGTGATGTAAAGTGTTCAGACACCTTAACCACATGCGTGCGGGGGTTATTTTTGCGCTGTGCGGCTTTTTTCTAAAAACCGCGTTACATGACGAGCTCGTCATCCGCACACGACCACCGTGGCTGATGACGAGCTGAGCTCGTCATCAGCAGCGAAGGTGTTAAACTTGTATGACTAGTGCTATATAACTAAATGAATCTAAGAGACAGTGGTTATGGAGACTTGAGGGGCACTGCCAAACGTGGTCGTAAGGGAATCTGTGGCAGAGGTGGTCATTGGAGGGCGCCAGCAAACAATGTCGAACAGGGTGCCACCACTGCTAAATCCGGCCCTGTACGTGCCAAATTACTTATCATTATGTAATCATGCAATTTTCTGTAATTTCTCAAAGAAAATTCCTGAAATGACTCAGATTACACCGGCGTAATTAAAATTGAGCCTAGTTTACTTTATGCTTGAATTTTTTAACAAGTATATTTTGTGGTTTTTCTTATGTGTCAACAGTGTTGGCAAAGCGTACGAGCTATGAATGTGTTGGGTGAACTTTGTGAGGTCTCAAGTGCCATCTACATCAGATGAGTCTAGAGATACCCTGTGAAATTGTTATTACTGGTCATTATATTTATGAACCTTGAAGATATATATATATATATAGAGAGAGAGTTTTTTCACGGAACATAGATGTGAAGTTGGGAATATAAAATCAATATGAAACTGTTAGAACTGGGGGTCTCTAGTTGGCAGAGGTAGGTACCACTGTCCAAATAGGGACCCTTGCTTCTAGTCAGGGTAAGGAGGATACACTCTTTAGATAACCCCTGCTCACCCTCTTAGTAGTTTTTTACAAGCAGTCAGGCTTATCCAAGGCAATGTGCAAAGTATTTGTACCAACACTCACAGTAACACAGTGAAAACAGCACAAACTGACTTTACAACAGTTTAGAAAAAGAAAGGTATTTAAATCTAAACTACACAAGACCAAAACAACAAAAATCCAACATACACAGTTCAAGAATATGGTTTCAAAAGTGTTCTTAAGGTTGCGTTAAAATAATCCACAGTTGCTTCCGGTTTTAGCCAACAGTACCTTTTGATGCGACAAAAAGTTCCCAGTGAAAGCTGTAGCATTGAAAAGCAAGCGATGCGTCACTCCTGAGACCTTGGGGAGAAAATGCCACAACCCCGCTGACTTAGCGGGCGTGTTGCTGTGACTCCGGTCTGTATGGGGAGGGATGCGATACCTTGCGTGGATTCCGGTGCTCAGTTTTCGGTGGAAGGGTCTCGCAAAAGGTACGATGTGACGATCTTCGGGGCGGCGACGATCTCCAGTGCGGCGACGATGCACGGCTCAGCATCAATCTTCTACTCTCGCGACCACTCGATGCGATGGCTCTGCGACGACTCTCGCAGCGACTTGATGCAGTCCGCTAGCAAGCGGTGCGACAATCTCACCCAGCGACGACAGGCTCTGCGACGATACTCGCAGTGATGGTAATCTTCCCGCACTGGCCTGGTGCGTCCCACAAACAAAGGATACGATGACTCTGGCAGCGGCAACAGGCGCTGCAACGATCTTGGCCTTCGTAGCAGAGGGAATTTCCATGCACTGACGGGCATTTGCTCCGCAAGCGAGCAATGAGATAAAACTTGCAGAAAGTCTTTAAAATCTTGGTTTCCAGTTTCCCAACACAGGTACAACTTCCAGAGGCACCACAACTGGTCCAAGCACTCTAGGAAGGACATAACTCTCTCAGCAGAGTTCAGGGAAGCTGGGAGTGAAGTCCTTTTGTTCCTGGGACTTCTTAACAGGGAGCAAGCTCTTCTTCAGGCCCTTGGAGATTCCTTCAAGCAAGGGGACACAGCACAAAGCAAAGTCCTTCTCCTCTCCTTGGCAGCAAAGCAACTGCAGGTCAGCCCAGCAGAGCAACAGCAGGACAGTCTTCCTTCTTCAGTCTTTCAGCTTTCTCCTTGGCAGAGGTTCCTTCTTGATTCCAGGATGATCTAATTTTCTGTAGTCTGGGGTCCCCTAAAAGTCTTTCTTCCCTTTGTGCAGGAGGGCTCTGAGCCCATTCTGAACCAGTTCTGGGTGTTCCTTGAGCACTTTGTGTTCCTGGCCTCTCCTTTCCTTTCCGAGAGAGCGGCAGGGTCGTCAGCCGCCCAGCAGGAGGGGAAGCCAGCATTGTGGAAGGCAGGGACAGCCCTATTCAGGCCCAGGTGCTAGCCCTCCCACCACTCTAGATGCAGATGGAGGTATTCTGCCCAGGGATGGCCCAATCAGCCTCTGGGAGTCACCCAGCCCTGTCACTCACAAAACCAGACAGTCAATTCACAAACAGGCCAAGGCACACAGAAAGGTCAGACAAGAGAACGGCTACTTTTTAAAAGTGCTGTTCTTAAACACATGATTTAAAAACCACCTTACCTAAAAGATGTGTTATTAAATTCTGAGTTCAGGGATACCAGACTTTTATATCCTACCTTGCTCTTATGGGAAGATATGCTGGTAGCCACTGAAACCAGCATTCCCCATGATAGCCTATGGGCAAGGTAGCCTTACAATAGTGAAAAACGAAAATGGCTGTCATTCACTACCAGAGCATTTCACCTGCACTAGTACATGCTCTACCTTTCACATACACTGCACCCTGCCCAAGGGGGTACCTTGGGCCGGCCTTCCATAGGGTTGATCAATGTGTACAGAAAGGGAAGGGTTAGGCCTAGTCAGTGGGGACACTGACCAGGGGGACATGGCAGCTCACAGACTGCACACAGGCACTGCGGTGGCAGGCCTGAGACACCATTTTAGGGCTACTCATGTGGGTGGCACAATCAGTGCTGCAGGCCCACTAGTAGCATTTGTATCACCAGCCCTGGCACACTCAGTGCACTTTACATGGGACTTCTTGGTGATACACATATACCAATCATGGATAACCATTTACAATATTAATTTACACAGGGAGCACTTGCACTTTGACACTGATCAGCAGTGGCAACGTGCCAAAAGCATCTAAACCAGCAAAAACTAAATCCAGCACAGCGTCAAAAATACAGGAGGCAGAGGCAAAAAGACAGGCGAAACCATGCCACAGATGCCAGGATTAACAGAAACTATACATTTTTGTTACCTTCACTGAATGCTTGCAGTCATTGTGCATTAAAATATTTTGCCTATGATAATCTGATATACCATCGTTTTGCAGATAGTCTCCATCATAGATGCAGCTCTCTTAAACATTTTGTAGATTCAATTGGAAAAGGTAATTGGCAATCCATTGGGTACAATATAGTGCTCCACACAAAGGTTACTATAGCTCCTAGTTACCCCTCAATCCTGAAGTAATTTTGGCACCCACCACAAAGGATTCATCCCCAGATTCCAGACTCAGACCTACCATGCTCAAAACAATGGTGCAAGTGTACCAAACACTGTATGATTGTTTCTCATTAATCTACTCCATTCAGATATTGGCTTCTAAAAGGCACTTATATGTGTCCAAAAAAATCCTTTTGTGAACATCCTTTCATAAAGATAGAAATGCTTAACTTAGCAGGAAATGGATTTTGGATGTTAATAGAGCTTAAAGTACTGGTTTTACACTCATGTTGGGAATAAAAGGTGGGTCCATTACCGCCTGGTCCCTCCTGTCCTTGTCCCATTCATGACAAGTGGAGATAATCATTTCCCGACAGAAAAAAAGAACAGTGGAATGCGGCGACCCTAATCCCAACCCCTTGCACTGGTAGTACATAAGTAGTACTTACCCAGCATTCCGCCTGTTCTTTTTTTCAGTCTGTCAACAGCAATGGGACGTGCTGATGGTGCTGCTCCTGCTGGGTTGGAGTGGAGTTCCTCTTCGGTCCCCGTCTGGCTGCCTGTCTGCTCTGGACGGGGATGCCTTCATTGATGCTTCCTTGCCAGCCGGGCTTGCCAGGAGGATTGGATGTTTCCGGCTGGGTGGCCCTTTGTGGCTGGTGCACTGGCCTCCTGGCCCATTCCGGGTTGCAGGGTGCATCTTCCTATGGCCTGGCCGGTTGAAAGATGTGCTGCATCGCTGGTTCCCATGCCTTCCAGCCTCTCTGGCAGTACCACATGCTGTGGGCTTTACAGAATGTATGATCCTCGGAAGGTGTGGTTGGTCCTGCTTTGTTCCTTTGGTGCCTGGATGGGAGACTGCCTTGGAGGCTGTGAAACCTCCTTCGGATGCCCATTGCTGTGGGAAGGGCAGTCTTTGATGCCCCTGGAGTGCCTGGTGAATGGGCTGCTTACTTTCATCCTGCCCTGGCGTGGATGCTGGGGGTGCGCCTTGGGCTGGCTGGAGGGGGGGCCTTGTTCAGGTTTTCGGTGTCTCCTGGCCCCCCCGGGTGTGTACCACATAGCGGTTTGCCTTTTTTCCTTCATCTCTGTGGTTCTCCCTGATTGGAGTCAGCCTCGGAGCATGGTGCTGTGGTGTGTGATATCTAATTAAACAACCGCCAGTACTGCCATCTTAATCCTTCTTAATTTGTACATACAAGTTAAACCTCCTACAACAAGTATACTGGATTAATAGTTCTGTCTGAATCAATCTTAACTTTTATTGTTTTCTTTAAACAGCCTTAGGCCATGCCACATGCAAGCTCCTGTTCTCCTCTTTTCACAGGAGATGTTCTGTGTCAGGCTTGGTTTGTACATGGTTGGGTGATTGCCAGAGTTTACCAGGTGTTGTGAGTGAGAAGTTAGCCTGGTATATGGTGTTCACTATTCTAGTGAGCACTTTGCACCAGTCCAAACGACCCTCATGGTGATTGGTTGTAAGTCAACTTATAGAACAGCTATCCTAATGGTAGCGTGGACAAAGCAGTCTTAGGCTAAACTCAAGAGGGCATGTGAAGCCAGCTGTTTTACCATATGCAATCCCTTTTAATACGAAATGAAAGGACACCACACAAGTTATATATTGCAAAATACCAGGTGTTGTGGCATTTCAGTCCCTGTTTGATAACCCGCCTGTGACCGTCCTGTGCTGGTGGGTTTAATTTTACAGGTGTCGGGCTGCTGAAGTTTTTTGTTTCCCCTCCCCCCCGTTGACCTGTGCTCCTCCTTCCTTGGCCCTTCTTTGTGGCCTGCGACCATGTCACCCAGTTTGCCTCTGGACTTGTCTCCTATCAGGAGTTGTGCTGGGTCAAGCATTGTTCGTGTCTGTGTGGGGGCCCACCTGAGATTTCCGGGGGCTTGGTACTTCTTGCTATCCTTTACCACATTGTGCTTTGGCGGCCTGGGGCTATGGCACGGTCCTGCTGCTGTTGGGGCCCCAGGTCCCTCTATTGGCTGGTTTTGGTTCCCAGTGTGATGCTCCACTGTTCCACTGTGAGTGTTCTTCTTTCTTTGACCCTTGTGTGGTTGGCAGTCCGGGGGCTGTTTTCCGGTTGCCCCTTGAGGGCAAGCTTGAGGGTGGTTCGTCTTGGCCTCCGGCCGTGCCACATAGGTGCGCCATCTCTCATCTGCTCTCTTTGATTTGGCAGGTTCGGGCCTGGTTGCTGCTTGGATGGGTGTCCACCTGGTTTCCATATGCTGTGGGCTCTGTGTTGTCCAGGTGCTCACTTGGGGTGCTCCTGAGCTGCCTGGTGGGGCTGTGATTAGGGCTGGCTGTGTTTTGGGGTTTGTGTTAGCTCTGGGCTCTGTTGCTGACCTTGCTCCGTTTGGGGTATTGGGCCTCTTGGGGTTCTGGTCTCTGGCTCTTCCCCTAGCCTTTCCGGTTCAGTTGGGGTTGTGGTCTGGCTGTCTGGTCCTCTTGGTTGGTCTTTCAATCTTTTAGAGGCTGGTTTTCTTTTGGGTGCTTGGGCCTGATCCCTTCTGACTCTAGGGGCCTTGTGGGACCGGGGGTTGTGTTAATGTTTCCCTGGCTTTCTTGTGTGTGCCTTGGCATTTGCCTCTTTCCCTGTTCCTGGCCTCCCACTTTGTCTCCCTGGCTGGGTGCTTGGTGGTTGTCGAGTGTCAGCTCTGGTGGTTGGTGCTGGCCGTTCTACCCCGGAGCCTGGCCCTCCTCCGTGGGGTATCAGATGCGATTTCCTCTGGGTGCCGGGTCATTCTGGTTCGGTGGGCTGGTGCTTGGCTGGTGCTTCCCCCCTGCCTAGTAGGGTCTGGATGGTCCTGCCCTTGTTTGGTCCTTTGGGTTTGTACCTTTGCCCTGTTGGCTGACCCTGTTCTCTTTCCTTTTTGGGTTGGTCTCCAATGTTGGGGGTTTTCCTGCGGTTGGCCCTTTTTGCCCTTCATGCCTGGTTTCAGTGGGGGCTGTAGGGCCTTCCTTTCTTCCCCTCGCCTTTCTTTGGGGTTTCTTGTGTGTCCGTTTGGTTGTCAGGGCTTCCCTTCTGTTCTTGCTGGGGATAGCTCTGTCTGTGCTGCTGCCGGGTCAGTGTGGCTGCCTGGTGGTGCTTGGCTTGGTGACCTTTTGTCTGGTGGGCGCCCTTGGGGATTTTTCATATCCTGTTGGGGCTTCGTCTTCTCTGGTCCCCTAGGTTTCAGGGTGTTGGTTGCTTTGGCCCCTGTTTCCTTCTGGGGCTTTGCTTTTGGGAACTCTGTGGGGTTCCTCATTTTCGGCCCCAGTTTCCTGGCCTGGTCGCCTTTGTGGAATGTTCCCTACCACTTGGCGGTTCGGGGTTTACCTTTTGTTGGGGCCTGGGTGCTCTGTTTCTCATTTCTCTGGTTGGCTGCCTTTTGGTGTCGCTGTCACCTTCTGTGTTCCTTGGTCCCGGTTTCCGGTCCTTGGTTGTGTCCCTGATGGCCTGTTTCTGGCTTGCTGGTCGGTTTAGCCGCTTGGGGTCTTCTTCCGTGCGTAGCCTCCTTGCCGTCCTTCAGTTGCCGGCCTCTGATGGTTTTTTGATGGGTTCTCCCCCTTCGTTGTTGGCTCAGGGGATTCCTGGTGTGTGTTGATTGCCCTCAGTGGGTTTGCCTCTTCTTCATCTTAGTCGTCTCCTGTTTGTTTTGGGTGGGTGCGACCCAGCTTTTGGTGGGGTGCTTTCCTGTCTGGGTTCTCTGCCTGTTGTTTCCTGTGGTTCTCCCTTTTGCTTCCCTTGGGTTGCAGCATTTAGGGGGTTGCCTGGGTGTGCTTGAGGGTTTTGGAAGGCTGGCTTTGGCATTCTCACTTGTCATGAATGGGACAAGAACAAGAGGGTCCTGGGGTAATGCCTTATTACTTATCAGTAATCTTCATTACTCCTGGTCCTGTTGTCCTCGTCCCATTCATTACGCCCCACCCTCCCTCCCGGATGACTGGCCTCCCTGTTGGGGGCTTAGTCGTTCAGGTGGAATGCTTGGTAAGTATTGCTTATGTACTCCTAGTCCGAGGGGTTGGGGTTAGGGTCCCAGCATTCCTCTGTTCTTTTTTTTCTGTCGGGAGATGATTATCGCCACTTGTCATGAATGGGAAGAGGACAACGGGACCAGGAGTAATGAAGATTACCAGTGACTAATACGGCATTTCTCCTTGTGTGTGCATTTCTTACAGGTTGTTTTCAGGTTTGCTACTAATTCAGGGAGAGGTAAGTGGTGAAACATATTTTCTTTTCCTTGTTCCTGTTGTAGTATCTGTGTTTTTGATGTTTCCAGTAAGGATTGTCACACTTATTTCCTCAATGTTATGTGATGGACCAAACGACATTTCTGCAATTGAAAGCCTTTCTTTCCATGCCAGATGCTTCAGCTCTTTGTCTTTTTTTTTAATCTCATTTTATGTCATCTTTCACTAACGTTGAAAATGCAAATTTGACATGTGTTAGAGGAAATTTCTTTCAAGGTCAGTGGCAGCATCACGCACACACTAACGCTTTCTAGTTTTTATCAAGTCAGGATTCATCCTTAACACACTTTGAAATGATCTTAAAATGAATACTGGAAACAGAAAGGAATGCACTCTGCTTTTAATAAACTTTAAAAAATATAGTTTATTCAATACAATCAGAATAATACTTCTTATTAAGCTCTTTGTATCTAACTTGCATTTACCTCTTCCGGACGTGTTTATAAAGCAAAGGTTTGTTACAGTTGCAGTGTAACAATGTTACCAAGTGGCCTTTGAGGATCGAAATGACCGCAAACTAAAATATATGACGCATAATAAAGATTATCATCAGAGCAAGATCCTATTTTTAAACAAAGCTATTCTTTGTTACTCAAACTCCTCTAAAGATGTTTTTTCTCTTTGCCATCAGAGGCTCCTTTCTCCTGTCATCCATTCCCAATGCATTTTTTAACTGTCATTGTTCTGCATTTCACATCAGTGCCAGAAGCATTCCCATCCCTATCAAGAAAACATGTCTACCAGACAGGCAGGAAGTTTGCTGTTCGATTTGTACTCATCTGGTCAAGTCTAACTCAGCAAAGCAATTAAGGAAATTGGCGATTCCAGCAGTTTAGGACTCCAGATTTCATTATATCGAATTCTAAGTCAGAATTTTAGGACAAGGCATTATCTTCGTCTCCTCGCCTCCATCCTCTACACACACTAACAGTTACTCAATCGGCCTCTATCCTTTCTAACAAAAAGCACTCATGAAGAATAGGCATTGTAGTCTTGCAAATTATATATGTTTCTTGTTTTGCAAACTGCACATTCTGCTCGAGGTAGAGCCCAGGATCATCATTTGAAACATGTAGCACAAAATGTTCAAGTGCTTAGAGTGATGTGGCGGTAGAAGACATCTACAGCAACGAAGGACTAACGAAAGGCTGTGTTCTTCAGTACTTTCTTGAATTTCACTTGGCCTTTTGGTCGTCGTAGGCTGGATGTAGTATGTTCTACACTTGTGCTTTTATTCATACTCAATTTGTGTAATCTATTTTAAAAGTAGGGGGAGTGGAGGTATTGTTTCATGCCTTTCACCCCAATACCATCAGACAACAGTAGAGAAATCTGGTTTGATCACAGATGCAGGTAGACCTCACATCAATGAGGAACCTCTAGGCATCCCCCCTAAATCCTCATGACAGAAACTAAGACTACCCAGGATTATGACAATAAAAGCAGCAAGTTACCAACCGGTATTTCGGCTCCTACATCTGGCCCCAAATATAGTAATCCCTGTTGTACTACACGTTTTTCCTGCTGCTTCCAACTCCTTTATACTAATCAACACTAACCCCACCTTTGAATTGCACTCTATTTCTTCTTAGGTAGGCTTGCACTGCATAATCCCCACAAACGTCAAAGGATATTGTATCAAATGCCCTTTGATGCTAATGAAAGAAAAGTATGCATGATGCAACCCACTGCAGTTGTGTTTTAGCAATGTTTATTAAAATGGCGTGCCTTCAAGAAAGTAGCAAACAGTCATGGATCAGAGATACAAACAAACAACTACAAAAAGCAGCTAAACCTAATAGTATTTTTGTTTTTTAAAATATCAGTTCTATTGCTTGTCAAATTGTAGACTATAAAAGTTGCAAGAAGAGATACGGGGTAGCAATTACAACCTACAGCTATAAATCACTTACACCTTTCAGCATCATCTCTCATGTGAATTAAGTCATCATTATTAAGTTGACTTGATGTAAATGCTACCTTGAGGATGTAGTTTGGAAAACATTCAAGGAGCCTTTGGTCCACAATGCTTCCACTGCCCCGCAGAGCAAAGCTTGGCAAGTTGATAATGTTCTGTGATATGCATTCCTTTATGTAGTGCTTGAATTTACTTTATTGCAAACATTCAAACAAATGCAGATGTGTTGGGTTAGTTGGTGTGTTCATAATGGTTCTGGGGCAGGCATTTATAGTTTGCGAGCTACCGGTAGATCTTCTATATGTTGTCCAGTCTTACATTCAATGTTTTTGCTTGGTTGAATTCATATAGGCACACCAAAATGGAAATCATGTATTCAAGGCAAATATGTAAATATTTTAAGAAATTCGTAAGCTGATATGTGGGGAAAAATGGTTGCTTTTCTAAAATATATGTAAAACTGATATTTCAGTGATAATTTATTCTGCCTTGGAGAGATTTATTACTAATATTATTGTATTGATGCCATGAAGCTACAGTTGCCATGCATTTCTCGCTCAAAGCCTTCTTTACATTACTGTTAGCAACCATGCCTGATTTGCTGTGATGATCACCCGCGGCTGGTAGTTGGACTTGGGGCCCGTGGCGGTGAACTACATGGCGCAGAATCTCCATTGGAGATCGAGCCTGCTGATTGCAGGGGTGTGCTGTGGTGCCCCAGGCAATAGGGGTCTCACAGTTCCCAGGTCGGGGTATACATCTGCCTCACAGCGGGGAGGTGGGGACAGGCATTGGAGCGATGTGCAGCATGGAGGTTTGGGGATTGTATCCTGAGAGAGCAAATTGAGGGCGACTGCCTGCAAGACTGTTGGCGCTGTTTGAACCAGGGCCCCAGGCCTGTTGCGCCCGTATACAGACACCGACTGGGGAGATCTTGGTGCCTAGGCTCTGGGATTAACCCTGCAACCCTCACCCAGTGGAGACAGGTGACTCTTCTGGGAACTGCCTCAGCCCATTCCTCTGGGTGCCTTGTGAGGGCATGAATTCAGAAGGAATAGACCCCTGACTGTTGGTGAGTGTGGGGGGGTGATGCGTTGCTCAAGCAATTGCTCATTTGTCACTCCCACTTAAGTGCCCTGCAGCTGAGGTATGGCTGATTACAGACTTTACAGCTGGGCGTGAGAGAGTGTTCATAACCTTCTGTAAATAACTGTTAGCAGCCATGCCTAATTTTCTGTGGTAATCACCAGTGGCTGATACTTGGACTGGAGGCCTTGGGCGGTGAACTGCTGACACCAACTGGGAAGATCTTGGTGCCTTGGCCCTGGTATTGCTCCTGCAACCCTCACCCGGTGAGGGCATACATTCAGAAGGAATAGAGCCCTGACTGTTTGTGAGTGCGAGGGGGGCACAGCTTTTATCAAGCAATTGCTCATTTGCCCCTCACACTTAAGTGCCCTGCAGCTGAGTTACTGGTGATTACAGTCTTCACAGCTGGACACGAGGGAGTGGGAGGCGGCTTGTAATGAGACATGATCAGAACAGGCATTGGTGCTTCACATGCCATCGGACTAATTCACACATGGAGGAGCCAGCAGCGAAGGGGGAGTGCCGCACCGCAGTTGGTGCTGCTGTGGCACCCCTGGGGGAGTGATAAAAAACTGCATCATGTGGATCGTGCTGCTGCTGCAGGTAACTGGCACCTGAAGGTGCAGTGACCTGTTGCAGGTGGCAGGGGGACACCGCTTGCCTGTCTACTGGACAATACTTTGGACAGGGAGTGGCGCTGGAGAGCGGAGTTGCTGTGAAGAAGTTCCACGCAACCCCAACATCGGTAGATGAGGTTTCCATGATGATGAGAGAGTGGTGAGCTGGTGATGTAGGCCTGAGTGAAAGGTAGACTGGTGCCCTGAAGCCTAGGCTGCTGGCAATGCAATTTGTGGTACGCCGCTAAAAGTCCCTCCACCAGAGTGTGGAGCAGCATCAATGGAGACCGGGTATGAGCCTGCGAGACTGCCAAGGTACAGAGAAAAGGCCTACGGAACAGATGGAGGAAGTTGGTTTGGACCTTAGGGGCCAGAGCTGACCGGGTGCCATTGACCCTCACCAACTGGGAAGATCTGCTTCAGAAAAGTGACATAAGTACTTTACTTCACCTTGAGTCTTAACCTGTGCTCCTTGCGGGAGGCGGGTCGGGCCCTGCAGCACTGTGTTGGTCTAGGTTGCCTGCAACCTGAGCCCTTCCCTCCAAGGACTTCCCAGGAGACTGCTGCAGGCAGAGCCAGGGTAATCGCTGTTGGAGACTGTGGAAAACCCTGCTGCCCGGTTCTGTGGTTCACATTTTGGCCCTCTGGGCGTGTGACCTGTCATTTGGTTTGGCAGACACTTAAGCGAGTAGTGGTTGGTACTTAGATGAGATCTGCTCAACTCCCCCTGCCAGGTGGAGTCCATCATGGGCGAAACAACGACCACAGAGGAGAGTCCAACAAACCAACATGGACCAGTTCATGGCCCTGGAATCGAGTGCAGTGGTGAACCCCAACCACAGGTGGGTGTGGAAACCCTTTGCATACCACAGTGCCCAATGGGTGCCTAGATACTGGCCACAATTGAAGCCTCGAGTGTGACCATCCAGGCAAAAATTGAGTCTGTTTACCAGGAAGTTGGTCTACTGGCGATGGATCTCTGTAAGGTGGCAGAATGTTTCTTAGCCACGGAGCATTATGTCTCCAAATTTCAAGGGGAGGTTGCATCTTTGCGAGCTGAACTGGGTGCCCTTTCAGCAAGAATTGTCATACTGGAAGCTAGGGCTGAAGATGTGGAGTGACGCTCCCACCGCTGAAATGTACGATTTGTTGGCTTCCCGGAGTGTGCAGAGGGACAGACCCTGGAGATGTTTCTGGAAAGCTGGATAGCAACAATGATCCCCTTGGCCCAGCTACCCCCATCCTTTGTGGTAAAAAGAGCTTATTGTGACTTGGCACCAAGGCCACCTGCTGCTGGGCTCCCTTGCACTGTGATAGCAAAAGTGCTTAACTAGGGACAGGGATGCCATCGTATGTGCAGACCAGCAAACTAGGGACCCAAAATTCAAGAACCATGCAATTCACATTTTACCAGATTTTATGAGGCAGGTGCAGCTGTTGCGCCTAACTTTTGGGGGTACAAACAGAAAGTGAGGGTTATGGGACTGTGTTACATGCTCCTCTATCTGGCAAAGCTGAAGTTGATTCACAATGACCAATTGCACTTTTCTGTCACCCCTGAGGCAGTGTGGGACTGGCTGGAGGTCCATGATGAAAGCTGGATACCGGCGCCAGCTCCCTGTGGCTCTAGAAACTGGACAGTGAGCTCACAAGGCTCCCAAGACTGATTTGCATATGGCAAGGTCTGAACTGGGTGGCGAATTGAGCTAAGGAACGATGATGGATTCAACCAAATCTGTGACTAAGGGTGTGTGTCTGAAATGTGTCAGTGTTCCATCCATCATCTCCTTGTGTTTGCTTTGTTTGCCCTAAGTTGACACGGTATGCCCAGATATGGGTCATTTGCTTACTTTGCCACTGCATTCAAGCTACCCTGCCGGATGAGGGGTGTTACCCCAAAACCGGTCCCAGGAGGCTTGTTTCCTGCCCAGAAATTAACTGGCCTGGCAGTTCGGGCTACACTATTCCCATGAGGAACTAATATATGACGTTACATCGCAAACAATTACAATGCATGCTTTTACCAAGCGTTTTTTACATTGCAACTACCATTACATCTCAAAATTTTACAACGCATGCCATTACAACACATTTTAAAAAACTACCATTACAACGCATTCCATTACAATGCATACCATTACAACGCATAATACTTTTAGGGCAATTGTAGAGTAAGTGTTGGATAGTGTAGGGGTAAAAATTACTAATCCCACTCCTGTGAGTACAAAAGTAGGGAAAGTGTTGGATAGTTGAAGGAGTAAAAATTACTATTCCCATCTACCCCAAAACCCATACCCACCCTAAAACCAAAAAATGTCCATTACTTACCTTATAATGTGTTGTAATGGCATGCATTGTAATGGTATGCGTTGTAATGGCATGCGTTGTAGTGCCATGCGTTGTAGTGGCATGCGATGTAAAGGCAGTTGCGTAGTAATAGTTGCGTTGTAAAAACAGTGCGATGTAATGATGTTTCCCATGAGGAACAGGGTCAAGACTGATTAACATATGGTGGGGTCTGAACTGGGACGGCAAAGTGAGCTAAAGAACGTTGATGGATTCAACCCAGATCTGTGACTGGGGGTGAGTGTCTGAAAAGTTTCAGCACTCCGTCCATCATCTCCTTGCATTGGAGGGAGACGAAAGCAACAATGTGGTGGAGCCTCTAGATCCTTTTCTCGAGTGGTGGTCAGACAGGATGACACATTGGACTTGGAGCAGCAGTGATCGGAAAGGGAGGTCGCGAAGGCGTTGATTGAGGCAGTGCCTCCATCTCCAATGAGAGTGCTGGGGATGTGGTGGAAGAGATCATAGAGACCTGAGTTTCTAATTGGTTCCACTAACACTATTGACCCTATATACTGATACACTACAATGTATTCATCCCCTGCAGGTGCATGCCTGCTGCTTTCACATCAGAGCACGGAGCCAGGGGGCCTCAGAGGGTCCAGTTGAGACAGATTGATAAAGTAGATAACAAGTTCTGAGCGAAAGCATGCAGGTGTAGGCAAATGGGTGGCATGTGCTGGGTAAAATGGGAAATTCCATTTCTTATTGTCCCATAGTTCGTTTTTAGTTCTTAGGTTTTTGTGGAGATTTTGATTGAAATAGGTGTGTGGAGTGGTGAGTGATTGCATGTGTTGATTGTGTATGAGTGTGATTGGAGGGGTGAGGGTGAATGTGAAGGGCTAGGCAGTGCTCGGGCAGCGCCTGCAGTTGCGGTCACTAGGTGCAGCTTCCCTCCCAATATTAATGAGTTTGTGGATTGATTGTAGGTTGTGGAGATTTATGGGGGACTAGGACTTTATTGTGAAGTAAGAACTTTTATTGGGGTAGGAGTAGTGAGGTTGAGATGCTTTGGGAAACACGTGTTGGCTGTGTTTACCTGGTGGTAAAGATAGGATGTTTGGTGTTAGTTATGTTACGTTGTGCACGGCAGCGGTATGCTACGAAGGAGGAGAGGGGCTGGGTGGGGAGGAGGGGGTGGAGGGGATGCTGAGGATCAAGAGATGCTATGGCTGCCTGTTTTAAAGTGGCAACATGGAATGTGCATGGGCTCCACTACTATGTTAAGCGGTATAGGTATCTACGCCGGCAGGGCATGCATATCACTGTTACAAGAGACACATCTCGTGGAGAGCGAGGTTCAGAAAGTGCAAAAAAAGTGGAGGGACCAATTATATTTCGCTGCATACTCTAATTATGCCAGTGAAGTTTTAATATGAGTCGGCCCTCACGTTTCTTTTATGATTCAGAGCTTTGAAGTGGATGTAGAGGGAAGATACCTATTACTGTATAGCCTGCTGGAAGGACGATAGAGGTGTGCCTGCTGAATGTGTATGTGCCCAATATGGATGAGGCAGCATTCTATCTATACATGGAGCTGGAGCTCCTCCCCTATGTTGGGACCCCCCCCATGTATGGGATGGAGGTTGTAACTGAGTGCTTGGCGGTAGTTGAAATTGTATCCCCCCCACCCCACGAGACAAGGTACAAAGCCTAATATGGTGGCCACACTGAGGGGTGTGACGAAACGTATGGGCTGGCTGGATGTCTGGCACACAACACACACACAGACTAGGTAATACCCATTCTGTGCCCCAGATCATGCCACATATAGTCACCTTGATAGGTTATTGGTGTAAGAGGACCTTGCCACTTAAGTAGATGTCAGATTCCGGGTAGATTCCTAATTGACAATACACTGCTGCTCTTGGAATGGGGAGTATGTGGAAATAGGTCCAAAGTGCCACTGTGGCACCTACGTCTCCAAGCACTTGGCGACTCTCATTTCCGTTAAGAGCTTAGTACAGTGACTATTCATTGTTTAGGAATCAATTAGTCTACAACAGCACCCAGGGGGCTGGAGTGGGATCCCCTAAAAACAGTAACCTGGAGAGGAGTGCCTAACCCAGATGCTTGTTTTCGGTCCGGGGAGGACCTGGCTCGGCATTTCGGGCTAGACTGTTTCCATGAGGAGCAGGGTCTAGACTGATTTGCAGATGGCTGGGTCCAAACTGGGGTGACATGGCAAGCAAAAGAATGATAGATTAAACCCATAATTTTGTGACTGGGGTGAATGTTTGCATTGTTCAGCATTCTTTTCATCATTTGTTCTTTTTGCTTTTGTCATCCAGTTATTAGCAGCAGTCGACACCACCTTGAGGTGCAACTGATTGAGGGGGAGAGGGGGTTAGCAATCCTCCCGCGAGACGCCCCTACATTGGGAGAACGACGAGAGGCACTGTTGATCTCCCAAAGGACGGTGGGCGAGACCTGGGATAGGTTGGACATATTGGTTCGGCGTAATTATCGCAAACTACTTCATAGAGAGGATGACAAATTAGAATGCCTTCTAGTGTGGCTATTTGAAAGGGAATGCCTGTCCCATGTGATTCTCTAGCTGAAACACCAAGATGGCAGTATTGCCAGTTCACGGGAATCATGCTTTACCCCACATGCGATACTCCACAGTGCCATTACCCCGCAGTTTTTACACTGCAATGTCTTTTACAACCCAGGCTTTACACCACAAACTATTACAACGCATTCCCCACTACACCGCCATAGTGGAGTTAGAATAGTAAATTGCATGGTAACAGGGAATGCGTTGTAATAGTTTGCGGTGTAAAGCCCTGCATTGTAAAAGATTTTGCGGTGTAAAAGCTGCAGGGTAATGGCACACAGAGTAAAAGTGTGCGGGGTAAAGTATCCTATTCAGTGCTTTAAATGGAAAAAAATAAGTGCAGATACTCACCAAAATGAGCAGTGGGCGGAGTTTAGGGCAGGCACAAGGGGCGGGGCTAAGGGGGAACAAGGAGCGGGGTTAGCTTTTTAACCTAGCCAACGTTGTATGCACAAAATCTGCATGCATTGTTTGAATGTGGGATGTGTCTGTCCATTAGTTATCTCACAATTAACTGAATATGCGATATTGCTTTTGGGGGTTTAGCCTTTCAACATTCCATTTTATGTGGTTGAAAGGAGTGGTGGAAGGAATAAACAAGCTGCAGATGTGATATCAGAAAGAATAAAGTATATACTGGGCTCATCTAGCTGCACTATGTGTAATAAAAATACACACCATTATCTCACTTGTGTTAATTCAGCTAATAATTGATATTATATGCCTTATATACTTACTATAATGAATGTCAAATGCATTCTTGCATTTGCAATAGCCCATTAAATAAATATTAAAAAGAACTTTAAATAGTGTTCATCCGCTGCTCACGCTATGATTCAGGTGCTATTTCTTTTACAATATGAAGCCGTGAATGCTGGCCACGTCACAGCACCTTTTTAACCTTCCCCTGCCCTCCTCCATCTTGTTTCTTTTCCCCTCCACCTCTCCCCATCCTGTTTCTTTTACCCTCCTCACACTGCCATTCCTTACATGTTTCTTCTGGCCGCTTCATTAAGCTTCTTTTTAACTGTCTCATTACAAGACCTATTGGCTTTGAGAATGCTTGTCTTACTTCATTCTCCCAATTTAGTTTATTTGTTTTTTTGCCGACTCAATAATCCCTTTATCTCCGCTGTTAAACCATTGCACACTTCAATTTCCTTCAGGGTGGTAGGCAGATTTACCAACTCCTGCTCATATACTGTTAGAAGGTTTCAGCTTTGAATTGCCTCCACTGTCACTTACTCTGACTTTCAGTAAACCTTCCTTTCTGAATACAGCATCCACAAAGTTCAACTCAGCAAATATTTCCCATTTACTTCGATTTTGTAATCCATACATAAAAGTAGTTCTTTTTAAACGAAACCACTCGCACTTCCAAACGGTTTGAAAAAAAGTTTGTAATTTGAAGCTTTTCAAAAAAATGAGGACAGTTTATGTATCAAACCCCAAGGTCTGAATACTAATAAGGCCATTGCATAACCGATTTTTCAATAATTTAAGTAAAATGCATTCATTTTACAACTGCCTACGGATAACCCGGGACCATTTCCTTCCGTGCTAAAGGGCCCTGGTGTCACTACCGATTCCATCCTTACTGAAATAGAGACTTCTTACTTGCGCCCTCCTGCTGTCAGAGGAACAGTGTGCCAACTGCCAAGACGCGAGAGGCTGCTTCAGAGATGGCATGTGCTGGGTGATACCCGGCTGCGTTAGTACCACTCTGCCCTGGATTAGTAACTGGAGATAGAGAGAAGCCCAGAGGTGATGGGCGATAAGGCAAGAGAGAAGGGGAGATTAGAGAGGCGAAGGAAGGTGGCAAAGAGGAAACTAGCTGTACAGTGATAAAATCAGGAAGTGTTTAGAGCCCCTTCACACCAACATACAGTATTTCGCAAACCTAGCAAACAATTGCACTTCAAAACCATAGTAAAAGCATTCCTGTACGTTCTTTTGGTATGTCCTGAACCGGGCCTCCCACTGCCACCCATTAGATTTTACAGCCCCCATCTCAGCCCCACTGTGAAAGATCTATGGCTAAGCAAATGACTCTGCAGACACACTCCTGCCCTGATGACTTACAAAGCAGCTCACGCTGTGTCCTGGTGACGAGCTCCATTGATTGATTCCGTGCCGTGCTTTACAAAGGTGCTGCCTTGGTATAAGTTGAGTGATGAAGGGAGCGCTACCTCGGTTAAAGTCAGGTCCCCATGAGTACCGGTACTCTCTACATTCTAGATAAAAGTGCCGGTACTCAGGGGGAGAAAATGAAGAAGTGCCGGTACTCAGTATCGGTGAGTACCGGCCAATTTAACGCACTGGTCCTATTGCTAGTTCACAGGCTGGTGTCAATCTCCTACTGCGGGATCACCTTGCCACTGTTTATATAGGCGAGTAGCGGAGGCCTGCACTTTCTTTGATCACCTAACACTGCCTCGACTTGACTTGCAGTAGAATAGTTGGAGGGCCTGGAGGGGGAAATCTTGCGGGAAGAATATGGGAGGCGGTCTAGGAAATAGCACACTGCAAGGCTCTACCCCGAGATGGGCTGTCAGTGGAATACTACCAGGCATATTCGAGGTTAATAATTTCCTACTTGCTGAAAACACTGAAGGAGGCAGAACGTTGTGGGATCCAACCCCAAACCTTGAGAGGAGCCCAGATACTTATAAATCCCTAAGTAAGGTAAGGACCTTTCTGACCCCTGCTCTTATAGGCCCCTGTCTATGTTAGGGGTCAACACTAAAATACTCCCAAAACCCTTGATCCCAAATTACATGCTGTGCTCACCTACTTGGTGCACGATGATCAGTGCGGCTTTATGCTGGGTAAGGGGACCCGGATGAAATTACAGAGCTTGTCACATGTGTTGCATTCTAATTCTGACGGGGAGTTGGAGGCCGAGCTTATTGCTTTAGAAATTGAGAAGGTGTTCGATACACTCAATTGGGAATAACTTTCTGGGGTTCTCCCGAGAATGGGGCTGAGGCCGATTTTTATGTCCTAGGTGTGGCTGCTCTATCCTGGGCCTGTTGCACATGTAAAAACTGGCCATGTCGTATCGGAGTGCATCCATAATGAGGGGGTCACGAGACAGGGATGCCCCTTATCGACACTTCTCTTCATGTTAGCGATTGAACCACTGGCAATCCGGATTGGCCGTGGCATGACCGAGTGAGGTGAGAGGCGTCACCTATATTGCCTCCCTTTATGTGGATGATGCACTCAATTATGTCACATGCCAGAGAGGTTGGTTTGGGTGTTTCTGCAAATCATGACTGAATTCAGTGCAGTGTCTGGCTTACAGGTCAACAAGCAGAAAACAGTGCTGTTCACCTAGCCGTGCTAGCTCGTGCACAACCAGCTGAATTCCCAGTGACCAAGCTTAGGTGGGAAAGGGACCACTTCCGATATCTTGGAATTCAGGTGAAGAACACCTTGGAGACCAGCTACCATCTCAATTTGGGTAGAACTTGAAGTCTTAGAGCAATTGATTCACTTTTGGGTTTGCCTGCCTGTGTCAGTGATGCACAGAGTCACACTGTATACAATTATTCTATTGCGCCACAGTTTAGATACTCTACAGAATGCCATACACAATGTTCCAAAGAAATTAAATAGCTGGTGTCCCTAGAGTGGGCTAATACAAGGAGCAGAGTTAAATTGGATATTGTAAAATTAGATGCTGAGCTGGGTGGGCTTTGGGCTGCTGGATCTACAATTATATTACTTTGCTGTCCCCTGCAGTACACAGAACAGTGTGGACATCCGAATGAGAACCTTTTGGGAGTATGGGTGGAAGAAACGCATATCTTCCACAATGCCTCATGCAGGGGGCGGGTATTCCAGGTGGTCACCCCTTTCTTGTCAGATAGGTGGCAAAGGCCTGGGAAGATACAGTTACATGGGGCACCCTAGACTAGACTGTTGCCCCTCTGTGGCTAAAGCTTATTCGAGCTATCCAATCAGTGACGGATTTGTTGAAATGGTTTTAAAAAGGCTGCAGCTAAGCCAGCTACCTCTACCTTAATGGCAATTTCCATACAATTAGGGAGGCACAGGATCTATTTGGCCTTCACAGCCAGTTTCTACAATGTACCAAGGTGTTCTGCACATTCCTCGAGATTTGAACAGACTTTCCTGCTGAGCCTGCGGAATTCCATGCGTTACAGATACTATTAGACCATGACTAAACTTGGGGATAAATAGCTCGTTTTTACAAGGCTCTTAAAGGAGATAGCCAAATTGAAATGACAAGAGTCAGGGACAGATGGACTGATGACCTGCCCAAGCTGCTTTCTGATAGTGCCTTTAGGAGAGCTTTTGCTCAAGTCAAGGAAGGGTCTAGGAATGTGAGGTTTAAGTTTGCCCAGTTTTATTACATGCACCGAGCCTATATGAACCCGAAGTATTTACATAAAACCAACTGAGCTCAGTCAGACACATGCTCTAGGTCTGCTGCAGCGTCCTTTCTCCATATTAAGTGGGACTCCAGCAAACTACAGCAGTTTTGGGGAGAGGTCCTATGGGTTCTGGGTGAGATCACACGTGTGTCAGAAGAAACCTCTGTCAGTCACTGCCTACTTGGGGTACATCCAATGCCTAAGCGCAAGGCCAAGATAAACCATCAGTTCGCTAGCCTGGGACTGGTGCTCACTAAACGGTGGGTAGCCATCCGTTGAATTTGTAACAAAAAGGGGTACCCCTACTACCGTTTCCTATAGCAGGGTCTACATAGCATATATGAAAAAAACATACAGGAAACGCAATGAAAAGTGGACTGTCTAGTTACACAAACATGTAAACACCCACAAATGTATATCATTAAATGATATACATTTGTGGGTGTTTACATGTTTGTGTAACTAGACAGTCCACTATTCATTGTGTTTCCTATATTTTTTTTCATATATGGCCTTCCGTTGAATGCAGCCCACTGCCCAGGCAATTCGGAAATGGATAGAGGAGATGCATGAAAGGGTGTGGCGGAGGAGAGGCGGCTACAGGCCGTGTGAACTTCTGATCATGCTAAACAAGATTTGGAAAACTGTGAGGGCCTTTTGGATAGTTTGGCGGAAACTGCTGACAGATGGTTCCCTAACTACCTCCCAGAATCCAGAGCCAGAGGCATCCCATGTAGAGGGTGAGAGTGCCAGCTTGAAAGCTGGATGTGAATGGGCGCGTGTTCCTTAGTGTGCCTTTTGTACCGATTACAATAAAACCATGTTTTACGAAAAATAATAATATTAGTAGATCTGGGCAATTTTTATTTATAATAATTAACTGATATTACAGAAAAAGTTGTGGTCCCCTGTTCTAGGCTCTAATTTTAACACAGGAAGAGTTCTGATCTCATAAATGGATAAATATTGGCCTAGCAGGACACTGACAGTCAAGCCCACAGCAGAAACACCGGTTGTAAAAAGGCTTTGTTGATTTAAACTTTGTTATCACATTTCATTAAGTTTTTTAAACTCTGTATGAGATTGTTTTACATAATGTAATTAGCTCATTCTACTTTGTGATATTTCACAGTTTCTGATTTTATGGACTAATGCCTGCATTTTTGTAACGTTGTAAAATGTTTTAATTAATCGGAATAGCACATTAGATTTTAGTGTTAATAACATGGTGAAAATTACAAAATAGAGCCTGTAAACACTTCCTTGAGAATACAACCTGATACTTGTATAAACAGTGATATTTGTGTGCACCCATCCACATTGCTCCTTTGTAGCAATAACAATGCAAGATTTATAGTGTTTCATGACCATAAGCTTATGCATACTATCACATGTATAAACTGTTTTTAAGATATGGGGCCAGATGTGCAACCCATTTTTGCATTCGCAAATAGGATTGCGACCTGTTGCGCATGCAAAAATACCAAGGGGCCATGTACAAACCCTATTTAGCGAGTCGCAATTTATTTGCGATTCGCTAAATAGGATTTGCGACTCACTGTTAAGAAACGGCTTTCCATGGGTATTCCTTCCTAATAGCAACTCGCCACCCTATGTAAGAATGTTTTGAGACCGCGTTGCGGTCGCAAAACACTTACAATTTACCCCCCTCTCCAAGAGAGTGGTAAAGCACTCGCAAAAAGGAATGGGTCCCCTTTGTGAATGCAGGGGAACATATTTTTTAGGGGGCAGGTATTGGTCCCAGGGACCACTACCTGCCCTTAAAAAATGAAACGAAAACGTTTAATTTTTCTTTTTTTAAGTGCATCCCATTTTCTTTATGGAAAACCGTGTGCAGTTTAAAAAAAACAGCTTTACTTAAAAGCTGTCCCAGACATGGAGGTCTGCTGAGCCCAGCAGGCCACCATACCTGGGAGGGCGAGCCATTCCCAATTGAATCGCAAATTGCAACACCATTGGGCCAGATGGGCCCAATTCGGTCGCAGATTATGCCAGATGTGCGCCCATTTTTGCATGCGCAAACGGGTTTGTGACCCGTTTGCGCAAACAAAAAATACCAATGGGCCATGTACAAACCCTATTTAGCGAGTCCTAATTTAAATAGGATTTGCGACTCGCTATTAGGAAGGGTCGTTCCATGGGCGTTCTTTCCTAATAGCGACTCGCTACCCTATGTAAGAATGTTTTGCGACCGCAATTGCAGTCGCAAAACACTCGCAATTTACCGCCCTCTTCAAGAGAGTGGTAAAGCACTCACAAAAGGGAAGGGGTCTCCTTTGTGAATGCAGGCGAAAATATTTTTCAGTGGCAGGCAGTGGACCACTACCTGCCCTTAAAAAATTAAATAAAAACGTTTCATTTTTCTTTTTTTAAATGTATTCCCGTTTTCTTTTAAGGAAAACTGTCTGCTTTAAAAAAACTGCTTTATTTAAAAGCAGAGTCAGACATGGAGGTCTGCTGAGCCCAGCAGGCCACCATACCTGGCAGGGCCAGCCATTCCAAATGGGGTCGCAAATTGCGAGTGCCTCATGAATATAGATGAGGCATGCAATTCGGGACCCCATTGGGAATCGCAAATAGTGTCTCTGACGCTGTTGTACATTGGCATTAGCGACTCGCAAAGTGCAACTCGCAATTTTCTCGCAATTTGCGAGTCGCTAATGCCATCTGGCCCTTCAAACAGTGCAATTGACATCAAATCAGGTACAGTAAGCTGGGGGCTGTACTGTATGATGTTGGCTTCGGATGACATGTTGCATTAGTGAAACATAGAATAAGTGGTTCCGTGGGTCCATCTACAATATTTGAATATAGTGTGCCATAGGTCACAGGCGCTGAATTGGAGTGTTTGCGACCATTAAAAGGCTACATACATCTGGCTCTTAGTACAATAAAAAGAGCATTTTGCAGTCACGAAACCTATGAATTTTTACTTTGCGAGATTTGTGACCGCAATTAAGCTATAGGCACTTAAAATGTAGTTTAAACAGTGCACTTGATAGGCAGTTTTTCCTCTAATGTATCGCAATTGACAATGGAATATAGTTGTCTTCCATAATTTTCCCTGTTGTCAATATGTGTCACTGACGAGGCACATCACTAATTACGATATAATCCGTGACATGACATCATAATGAAGGATTTTGAAGAAATTAACTACAAGGACTGTTAATGGATTGCGTGCTTGTTTTGGGTTTAGCAATTCTCTACTACATCACCACCTGAATTGTTTATAATTCTTACATCATATCAGCTTATAAAATATATCACATTATGGTGTGCTTGCTCTGGGAATGAGAATATAAACTGCAAAACTGTGAATTTTGTAGAAACGCATAAATTAAATAAACTAAATAGATTAGTGTAATGATTCATCCTTATTTATCCTTATTATCCTAACACTTGAGCTCTCTGTATTAATATCAGTTTTTGAAATGCTAGTGGCATCTGCTGCTGTTGTGGCATTCCTCATAGCAGGAGCTTCATTTCATTTTGCTAATCAGAGGGAATGCAGCTGTGACAGAAATTCATACAGCATGAAGGCCCAAAATATATCTGTATTATTAAGAAGGTGTGATTCTCACTCAACCTCCTTCAGAGATAGGAAATTCTAGGAAACAGAATTGAAACTAAATGTCTGTAATTAAAGAGCTGTTCTCCAACAAATGTAAATAAGAAATAACCTGCTTTGGAATGATGCCAAGGAAGTCCACCATTTTAGCAAGGCAGGCATTGCCAGAGGGAAAAAACCTTTACAACGAAGTCATTACATTGCACTACCTGTACATAGCAGTTATTACATTGCAACATCCTTTACATAGCATGTCATTACAATGCATGTCACTACAACGCAGGCATTACATCGCAAGTCAATACAATGCATACCATTAAAAGGCATAGTACCTTTACACTATCCAACACTTACCCTACTGTTGCACTCACTGGAGTTAGAATCATAATTTTTACCCCTACACGCTCCAGCACTAACCCTACTGTTGCACTCACTGGAGTTAGAATAGTCATTTTTTATGTTTTTTTATTTATTGAAGTTTTGTATAGTGCTAGCTGGACCCGAGGGTATCAGAGCGCTTCACAACAGGTACAGTTATGAGCAAAAAAATGTAGGCAAAGACGAGAACAAAAAAAACCCTGCAATTTACCAACTCAAGAGCATTATGGACAAAGTTACAATACAGATCTTAAGGCTGAGGGGTTTCAAGAAGAGGAGTTAGTTGTCCTTCCCAAAGTCATTTGTGGATTTCTCGTTACGATCGAGAGCGCTCTAGGAAGAGGCCTTTGAGTAGTATCTTGAATTTCGGGAAGGAGGTGGTCGTTCTGATGTGGGGTGGGATGGAGTTTCAGATCTTAGGTGCATTTCCCGCAAAGGATTTATTTGCGGTTTTGGGTTTCCGTGATATTAGTGGGATGAGTAGAAGTGTGTTGGAACTTCGGATGTTCCTGGACTGACCGGCCCTTTTGAGTTTGGCGGTCAGATATTCTGGTTTACCTGTGTGCAAGGCTTTGTGCGTGAGACAGGCTGTACGGAAGCTGGCTCGTTGATTAATATGGAGCCACTTAAGTTCCTTGTGTGCCGGAGAAATGTGCTCGCATTTCTTAGTTCCTGTGACCATTCTTGCTGCAGCGTTTAGGGTAGTGGTCAGGGGACCTAGCTGATATTTTGCTGTCCCGGTCAGGGTTGCGATTCCACAGTCATGAGGAGAACTTCTGTTTTTTCTTGGTTGAGTTTAGGTGGTTCACTGAGAGCCAATATTGGACCTCTTTGAGTGTGGCATTTAATCTGTGTATGTCTTCGATCGAGGTGGTTTCCAGATAAAGCTGTGTGTCATCTGCATAGAGGTGGAAGGGAATGTTGGAGTTCCTTATAAGTGTGGTGAGGGGTTCTATGTAGATGTTGAAAAGTTGTGGAGAGAGTACTGACCCTTGTGGAACTCCTCTGCTGATGGGAAGGGGGTCAGACTCAAAGTTATTGATTTTTACTCTTTGCTTGCGGTTGTGAAGAAAAGAGGAGAACCATTTTAGTACCGTCATTTCAATGCCTGCTCTCATGGGGAACTTTGAGGAGCAGGGTGTGATCAACTGTGTCAAACGCGGCCGATAAATCTAGGAGAATGAGAAGGCTACATTGCTCTGAGTCAAGTGACATGTGAAGATCGTCTAAGACATTTAAGATTGCGGTTTCGGTGCTGCATCCCTTTCTGAATCCTGATTGGTGTGGGTCTAGCAGCTTGATATTCTGTAGGTGTTGGGTTAACTGTGGAAGGACACATATTTCTAGAGTTTTGGAAGGTTCGATACCAGTCTAAAGTTGTTCATGTCCTCAGTGTCAAAGGCCAGGTTTTTTTAGTAGCGGTGTGACTTGTCCTACTTTGAGGCAGTCTGGAATGATTCCCGTGCTCAGTGAGCTATTGATGGTCTTGCACCAAATTGGGGCTAGAGTAGGCTTCAGATCTTTAGCCAGGCTCGTGGACAGCTGGTCTAGGGAATGGGATGAGGGTTTAGCGGCAGCGATCAGATTGATTATGTCTTCTTCCTGGATGGGGTGGAAGGAGGACCAGAGAGTAAGTGTGTTCACTGAGGTGTTTCCTTTTGTTACTGGCGTCGAGGTCTCCGTGGGAGTGGAGGAATTTGTACTGAGCGATAGATCAATTTTGGCGTTTTTTTTCGTTGAAAAATCTGGCAAAGTTGTCGCAGTGATCTTTGGACGCCACAATGTTGGATGTCATCGGTTTGGATGTTTGGCTCCTAATGATGTTAAAGAGTTCTTTGGGGCGGTTTTTTTCATTGTCTTATGCGGAGCAGAAGAAAGTTGTCTTTTTGTTCTTCATATGTTTATTGTAGTTTCTGCGTGCTGCCTTGAATTGATCTCGATGAAGGGAGGAGGGATTATTCCTCCAGATTCGTTCTAAGGTTCTGAGGTGCCTTCTTTTCTCATTGATGCCGGTGGTGAACCAGGACCTAGAGGGGGTGCTTCTGGTTTTTTTTAGTTTCAGGGGCGCCAGAAGGTCCAAGGTGAGCGTCATATTGGAGTGGTAGAGCGAGATGAGTTCAGTGCTTTAGAGGTGCTCCGTCGTGCTTGGGAGGAGCGTGCTTAGCCCTTCTTCTAGTTTTTCCCGGGCGACTCGTGCTGTGTTCCTGACCCATTTAGGAGGGGCCTGAATAAGGGGTTGGGTTAGAGCCGGTTGTTTGATATGAAAAAGTATAATGTCGTGGTTGGACCAGTCCACCGGAATGATGTAGTCCATAGTGATTGAGTTTCTGTCCGAAATGATTGCATCCAGGATGGTGTGTTTCTTCTGACCAATCTTGGATCAAACCGTTATCTAGCAGGAGGCTGTTGAGAGATTGGATGAGCAGGTTTTTTGTTTCATTCCATCTTAGATTGAGGTCGCCCAGAATTATACTGTTGTCGTTGCTGTGTGCGCATTGGGTGATCAGGTCCGAGAGCTGTGTTCCAAATTCGTTGGAGTTGCCTGGAGGGTGGTAAAGGAGATGGCAATGTAGCGACCTGTTCGTGTGCAATTTGATGTTGACCGGCAGGCAACAAAGGAGTTATAAGGGCACAAGGGGGTTTCTGAGATGGAGAGATCACTTTTGTGGATGATTGCTATGCCGCCACCTCTATGCTCATGTCTATCTTTGTAGATAATTGAGAAACCGGGCGACACCAGTAGGCCCATGTTGGGGTAGGACAGGGTGTTAAGCCAGGTTTCCATGATGAAAGCTACATCTAGGTCAAGGGAGAGGATGGCTTCTGCTATTTCAGTTGCATGTTTGGAAGCAGATCTGCTGTTGATGAGCATGCAATTAATGGGGGTTCTTCTTCGGGCTTCGATTTGGTGGGCTGAGCTCTAGGTATGGAGGATAGGTACACTGGGGGTCTGGTGGCTCAACGGGGGGAGGGTCCCTACCCATTCCAACGTCGAAAACAGAGGAGGAAAGGGAGGAACAAAAACCCTACCAACAATACTTTATTTCAAGTATCAACAAAAGCTTTGAGTGAACATCAGCCAGAACAAAGAGCACAGATAGAGCCATCAATTCCCTAGTCCAGGGCTAGCTCCCCCGTGGCATCATGCTCAACAGCACTAGAAAATATAGGAAATACACTCTTAAGGGAACATAAACTCCCAGATAGCATCAACATAGCTGAACGGTCAGAAAACAACTCAGCACCAACAACTATAAGGGGAACCACCCCAGCAACAATAGCAGCCGTAAAGGTTTCCCCAAGCTATCAGGAACAGCAGATTTCAAACCAAAAATGGAAAAAGCCTAAAAGACGGGCCCAGTTGTCCCTACCTCCCTCAATACAGGGTGGTGGAAAAAAGGGCTAAGCACTGAATCAGCAAAACAGTCACCCGACCCTCAGGGGGGAGGGAAATGGACCCGCACAGTGCTACTCCTCCAAACAACCTCCGACGGGAAACCAGCCAGTCAATTCTATTTATCCCAGAATACAAATCTAAAGGACGGGGCGACACCCTCAACAGAGGAAACATTCTTCTAATACTAACTGTCATCACCAATCTGGTAGGGATTGGTTCACATGACCTAGAATCTGTTGAATTCGAAACATTCAAACACCTTTCCGACCATGAAGCAGCAAAAACAACCTGGGTAAATCAGGAAATAACAGAGAAAATTCTTAAAGAGGAGCCCCAACTACAAGTCTGGGGGATTCGACTACATGCTCACTGCGAAGTGGGATATCCAGAACCCCTACTCCGACATCATCAAGAGCCTAACGTCGACAAGACAAAAAATAATGTTAATTCTGGACCCTCCAATTCCGTGCTTAAAGGTGCATGTAGCACCTCCATTGAGGCCACACAAAATAGCGGAGCAGCTGCCCTGAATGTACGGGACGAAAAAGGAAAGGAATTATCAAATGACTAGTCATGGATAGCAAAAACTATAAATGCAGACCTAAGAATCAATGACAGAGAGCGGAAAAGGCAAAAAGCACTTCAAACCTAAATTTCTGCTCCTGAAATATAAATGGCTTCGGTGCGAAAACCTTTGACAAAGGCTTACTGATGTACCTCCAACAATTTGATATATTCCTCCTACAAGAAACATGGTTGGAAGATCCTTTTCACTTACAAGGATTTAAATCATACCACCTCCCGGGCATCAGAAGCTCAAAATTTATTTGGGCACGTGAAAGGTGGTCTTTCAACCTATGCTTCAATCAAATCTATAGCATCTGTGAAGGAGCTAATAAGTAAAAACACCTCAACAAATGGAATAAAAACAATACAGATAGAAATATCAGGTCCTAGAAACAAAGAACACTTAATACTTGTCAATACCTACATACACCCCCACAATAAAAAAATCAGCGCAAAACTTTTGGTAGCCGAACTAACTAAACTTGTCACCGAAGAAACATCTTCAAATAACATAATTTCAGGGGACTTCAACATGTGCCTCACAGGGAGCGTTGATCTGGACTGTCCGGCCACCTTCTTTTCAACCAAAGAGCTTGCGGATAGAATCTTGAAAAGTCGGAAAGTAGGACCTCCTGGGCCCAATGGCCTACCGCCAATCATATATAAGCAGGATCCAAATTACTGGGCAGAAACGTTATTACCCCTCTATAACAACATCATGGAACTTGTGAGAATTCCTGACTCCTGGAAGGGGTCAATCATCTCACCGATCCATAAAAAGGGCAGCATGGCTGAGCCAAAAAACTACAGGCTCATTGCATTAATAAGACATTGAAGCCAAAGTCTAAGCAGGCCTCCTACTAAATGAACTTACGGTCTGGGCACAGGAAAAAGCCCTAATTCCCATCAACCAAACCGGCTTTCAGAAAAGCCTGGGGACCACAACAAATATTCTTGCTCTCTTGATAGACGATACAAAAATATCAACAAACCACTATTTGTCTGCTTTATTGATTATAAAGCCGCTTTCGACAGCGTTGACAGGGGGATACTTTGGGCTAAACTTGCAAGGTGGGGAATATCTACAAACCTCCTGAACCAGCTAATTTTGCTCCACTCTGAAACATGGTTACAAATTAAAGTGGGAGCAGGAGATACCTTGTCTAGGAGAATACCAACTATCAAAGGGCTGAAGCAGGGCTGCGTACTGGCCCCAACCCTGTTCAACCTCTTCGTGTCAGACCTCACCAAAGAGCTGGATAAATGCAATCATCATGCCCCTAATCTGGGGGGCCTAACCCTATCGAACCTCCTGTATGCAGACGACCTGCTACTTATCAGCCGCAGGCTTGCAGCATTTGATAAATACCACAAGTAACTTCGCTGACAAGAACGGGCTGAGTATAAACCTTGAAAAATCCAAAGTTATGGTATTAAACCAAAGGAACAACAAGCACCATCACCGATGGACAATGGGGGGCAGGTTGCTGGAGACAGCAGAGGAATACAAGTTTTTGGGAGTAATATTTGATAGAAATGGCTCGTTCATCAAACAGAAAGCAACCATCAAAGGTAGAGGGACCGCATTGGTAGTTGCATTAAAAAACATCAAGCAAAAAATAACTGGCCCTAGTCTTCTTCCACAACTAGAAGTGCTTCGAGCGAGACTTTTACCTTCGATCACTTACAGTAGTGAACCAATGAGAGGAAGAGACGAGGTTACCTTGGACAATGTGGTCTCCAAGGCGTTAAGAATAATATTCAATCTCCCGCAGTTCACTTCGCCAGCTCAAATAGGGCTAGAGTTTGGGCTTCAAAAGCAGCAAATTTCACGGAAGGGTGCCTACGCCAAATACTGGTTCAAAATAAAGAGAGCCGAGCTAGGCACATTGAACTCATACTTGTGGAAGGAAATCACAAGGAATAACGACAGACCAGCCATGAGTTACCTTTAATCAGCAATCAGGCGGCTTGCTCTACAAGATCTATGGGAATCCAGCACATCTCTAAAATGTTTCAAGGCCCTGGTAAACAAATCAGTAAAGATTATATCCCTTGCAGAAGACAAAGCTACCCTCAGCAAGAGGGCCCATGGCTGGTTTGTAATTCAGAGTTACGCGACGGCATTGCCCAAACCATATCTAGGAACAGGTTTCTCCAGAATCATAAAAGAAAGGTTCTTGCTTCTGAGGTTGGGAATTCCACCCGCAAAGTGTCACCTCCCACCGTGGAAAAGCACAGACACTTCAAACCGCTGAGGATTGTGCGGAGACCTCAACGAGGAGGTATTACATCTACTATGCATCTGCAATGGCTTGGGAGTGGAACGAAGACAGCTATTAAAGCCGCACCTGATTGCAAGCCAGGTACGATCATGCAGGGAGGCGGTAAAGGCTTGCTTCGAGTGCAGCAACATCCCGTTGGCCTGTAGCCTTGTCCGGTTTATGAGTGCAGCAAATGCAAAGTTAAGCCTGAAAGTACTCCAACAAACTGGTCACCAGTTCAGGCCCACTGGCCTCTGAGAGAAGTACAACAACATTGTCCATAAGGATCTCCTTTGGCAACTCTGTTTAATATTACGGTTCCCACACACTGTTGCAGCCACCTTGGGCCGGTAGCTAGCACAGCGGCACAAATTTTAATTATATACATTTTTACTTAGGGGTGCAACGAACTAGGAGAGCAAACGATATGATGAACTATAGACTGCTACCATCAATAACAAACTCTCTGTCGCCCGCTACAATCCAAAACACTTTCAAGATCTAAATCCTTAATACTAATTTTAAAGGAACTGGGACTACGCAGGAGTCCCCAGTAATTAGCACTTCGACAAATGTTGTATCTTGCGCCATCTGACTCTTCTTACTGGCTGTCTCGCACACCAGATTTTATTCCCTTGCAATTATATGGAATTCTTGTAATTTTTGAAGAAGCACTTAATTAAATAGTATTATTAATGAGGTTGTTTTGTTTTTTCAAACATATGTTTTATCTGTCTGAAAAGGTTTTAATTAATCATGCAATAAAGCGACTACTTACTTACTTACTTACTTACCATTCCAGTAATAACTTGAATCAAGGATTTGGGTGCAGAGTTCAATGGTGGAGCCTGAGCTAGGGTGAGTGGAATCACTATCTGTGAGGGAAGTGGGGCTTAGGGTAGGGGTTTGTGAGTTGATCATATGATGAGGCGACTCAGACCAGGGTTTGGTAAGTGAAGGACGAGGTCCTGGTGGGGCAGAGGTCTGGTTGGGGGGAGGTGAATCAATCCTTCTGGGTTGAGGTGGGATGGGGGGAGCTACGGAATGTGGGGTGGGCAAACAGATTTTTACTAGGGAGGGTAAGGTTTCCTTCAGGCCACGAACCAGGGTTCGAGCTGAGCTTCCAGTAGGTCGAGGCGTTGCATCAGATTGTTTGAGGGGGTGAGGAGGGGAAGATGGGAGGAGCTGAGCAGTATGGGGGAGGGACTGCCGGCCATATAGTTTCTAGAGGGGTCCAGGGGAAGAGGGGATGCTGACTCTGGATTAGTGTTCATCTGCGGTAGGGCTGGTGGAGGGGGAGGGTTATGGCCCAGTTGTGGATGGGAGTAGTGTTCCTTTCTGGAGGGGTGGATGTGCTCTGGCTGAGTTGGGGTTGGCGGGGAGGCTGTGAAACGGTTTTGCTTAGGAGTCGGACTTCTCTTTGGGTGGATGTCTGTGCTCTGGGTGCAATCAGGTTGGAGGGGGAGGAGGGGCTGTGGGTCAATTGTAGTTGGGAGAAAGGCTCAGTTCTGGGAGGCTGGCTGAGATGGATGGGGGCAGGGTTGGGCGATAGGAGGAGCCATGGTTGATGGGGACGCGGGGCTTGGGGATTCATGAAACGAAGGGGGATGGGCTCGAGGAGCAGGCGGGATCAGACAGCTTGATGATTGTAGGGGGCTTCTTGGGGGGAGGATCCGCAAATGGTGTGAATTGTGAGATGTTGCCCTCTTTAGTGCGGAGAAAAGGGAGTCGAAGAACTCGAGGTTCTCGTCTTTAGCCTGAATTAGGATGGTGCCGTTCTCAAAAATGGTAATGGAAATGCATCCGGTAAGGGTCTGGTGTTTCAGGAGAGAGATTGTTAGTTTACAGCTGTGGGATGTGATGGTGGTTTTGGAAACCAGGAGTGGAGAGTTGAAGAACGTGACCCAGAAGTCGAGCCTGTCTGTATGGAAGATGAAGTCCATTTTCCGCTGCCCTCTAGATGGGCAGTGGTATGTATCAACAACTAGTGTTTCGGAATGCTACCTGATTACTTTATGTTTAAAGTGTTTTTTCGCTTTAAAGGAGAGTCTGTGGGGGAAAGTTATAGCGAAGGTGTTCTGTCCGTGGGGTATCAGGTGGTTAGGTGTAGGGCACGGATAAGTGTCCAATTGCAAGGCGGGGCATCTTAGCAGGGCAGGGGGAGGAGGTGATCCTCTGGTGCGAAGGGAGAGAGTGTTGTGTCGGGTGGAGGCTGAGCTGTTCGATGAGGTGTGTAGTGGGGTAGAATGCGGTGAGTTCTCTCTAGTGGCGTGGCCTGATGGCTAGGCAACAAGGGGTCCTCCTGTGCAACCCTCTTGTGCGAAGGAGGGAGAGTGTTGTGTCAGGGGGGGAAGCTGATTGCCAGAGTGGAGGGTGGGGGCGTTAGAGGTGCGGTCAGGAGACCACTCTGGGGGCGGGACGATGGTGTTCCAAGGGTGCAGAAGCCCTAGGCTCTCTCAGTTGTGGGTGTGTAACAGGCTGTGGGACCTCACTAACCTGGGGATGCTAGGTCGTCTGGAGTCTGTTCTGCATGTGCTGTTCCAGTCATTAGCAGAGCTTCCCGGCCGGGGGCTCAGCCAGGCACCTCCTTCCAAGCGTTCCTCTTGGGGTTTTCATCCAGAGGGGAGGTGTTCTGGTTGGATTAATTGGGGGGGTCGCTCCGGCCACCTTGACATTGAAGGGGGCACCAGTGAGCCTAGAACCAGGATACCAATTGTTGGTGTCTTTGTTGGCGACCATTTAGGTGACAGACGGCCCCCTCGTATTATTGCACGTTTGGGTTCAGAATCCTCGGGAGGTGTCTCGATTTTTAGCGCCCTTCTGGATTTCCATGGTGGGGGGGGGCGGTCCGGCCAACTAGACATTGGGGCGGGAGCACCGGAGAGCCTAGGACCCGATCTCCTCGATTTAGGAGTTATTGATTTTAAATGGCGGCCATATTGGAGTCAGGCGGCCCCCTCGTAAAAATGTGAGCTGGGGCTAGGTAGCCTAGGAGGGTGAATTGATTATGGTGCCCCTCTCGCTTGCCACGTAGGGTGGGGGTCGCTTCGACCACGTGGGGGGTCGCTCCGGCCACCTAGATGTTAGAGGGGGGCATCGGTGAGCCTCGAAACAGGCTCCTTGATTGAGAAGTTAATATCTGTGCAGGGCCGCCATTTTAGGGTCAGGCGGCAACTACACTATTTAACACTTACCCTACTGTTGCACTCACTGGAGTTATAATAGTAATTATTACCCCTATACTATCGAACACTTACCTTAAATGCGATGCAATGATATGAATTGTAATGGTATGCGTTGTAAAGGTATAATGCGATGTAATGGAATGCGTTGTAAAGGTAGTTTCTGAAAATGCGATGTCTTGGCATGCAATTTAAAAGAATGCGTTGTAAAGGATGTTGCGATGTAAAAACTGTGTTGTAAAGGCATGCATTGTAAATGTATGCGTTGTAACATCATACATTCCTTGCCCGACCCTGATTCAGTGTAATTACCAGCTGAGATCCTGTATTTAAACAGTACCTGTACATGTTTGTTCATCTCTGTCTGTGTTTCATTTTCTATATTTTTATTTATATTCATCAAATTTTATTTTCTCCAGAAATGGCAAATTTAGAAGAATAGTTGGGTGGGCAACCAAGCGTGCTGCAGAGAGTTATCAGTAAACTCATACTGGAAATGTTACCCACATTGAAACGTCAACTACACTGACTAAATAAATTATCAGTTATTATGTTATGTTGCGCTCTGACTATACTGCGAAGCATGTGATTTTTTTTTAGAAATTGGTAAGCATATATTATACCATTTTAGCATTACAGTGCATTGCCAATAACTGTCCTTGTTGTTAAAGGCCTGAACCAAAATTATAGTAGTATGCAACATAATGCCGGTGGGCTTCTAAACAACTGTCTATCCCTCAACAGAATGCTATAATTCTTCTTCCTATGGCGCTAAACTTTGGCGTGTGACATCACTGATAAATTGTGGACCATGCTTATATCTTTGCTGCAACTGAAGTACAAACGTAGGTTGAAAACGACAGGCCAGATTTAGAGCCTGGAGAACGTAGTACAGTCCATCAGGGTGTCGCGGACATTACGTCACTACCCTGATGGACTACCATCCACCACATTTAGAGGTCACCTCCTGCCCAAGTGGGATCTCTGTACCTTAATATAAACGACCATCATGATAGTTCCTGTCACAATACAAAATGTTTGGTGGGCAGCCTTTCTTGGTATTGCAGTCATTTTTCAAACCTTACAATTTTTTTTCTTCAAAACCATACTCCCAACGTGGGAGTTTGTTATTGACAAAAAAAGGGAACTATGTTATAAACTGGATATACTTGCCCAACAAAAGTATAAAGAAAGGGAAGCCCTGGTTTTAACCTATACACCTAAACTAGCCCAACAATACTTAACTTGGAACATTCCGCACGGTGTCCGTAGGGTATGGTACCTTTTACGTCATAATTTGCTTCCACTTAATATACTACTCGCAAAATGGTATGGAGTGTCTCCAATATGCAATTTATGTAATAATGCCGTTCAAGATTTTAACCATGTACTGTTTATTTGTCCGGTATTACGTTTATTGCGCAAAAAATGGATAAAACCAATTTGTCTACAATTGGGAATTATGAATGTAAAAATGTTCTTACATGCTCTTTATTGCCCCCCTAACGAAATGTTCTGTTCCAGAATTTTTAAATATTTTAAAGAATTTTTACATATATATTAATGTGATTTTGGGAGATGTTAATGAGTGCATTCTTTGTACATAACAAGTGGTTATTTCTGTTGCTGTATGTAGCTTGTGTTTAATTTTGCTATGTTAATATGTACGTTATTTATGTGGCCCTCAATGAGAGCCAAATCATAATAAACTTTTTGAACTTTTTTTGAACTTTTGACAAAAAAAGGTAATGACCCCCACACCTAGGGAGTTGTTCTCCTGGTTGTCTGGGGATTGTTTTGTTCTGCTTGTCTGTTCTGCAGTCAAATGTAGCTTGATGTTCACACAGCAAACAGAAAGTTGATGATCCACCCAAATCCAAATGAGGTAGGCAAACTGTCAGTTGGAGGCAGGGTACACCTTTACCTTTGCACGAGAGTACTGTGTATGCCAAACTCAAAATGTGGCCCGTATCTGATTTAATTGCTTTGTGACCTCTGTTGTATTAGGATAGATTCCAAGGAAATCATTTTGCACAAGTTTGTAACAAATCCATTACTGAGATATTACACTAAGGCTCAGATTGAGTCCTTGGGTAAAGTTTGGTGAGTGAACAATGAAAGAAATTGTGTGTCCCGAATTCAAGATGGATCCATTTCAGTTACCTGAAGTATCCCTCCAAGTAATTAAACAAAGTTGCTTGGTGTCTAGGTGGGCTAAAGAACTGGCAGTGATGAAAGTTTTGGTTGGTTTTGCCATTAGAAGACTAGGAGAGTGTTATCTGTCAGAATATCAAGGACAAAAACATTGACCTCTCAAAATACTATGGCAAAAATATTGATTCCCAGAATGTCATGAAGGTAAATTTGTACTGGAAATTAAAGACTTAATTTTCTTAGCTCTACATTATAATACCTTGATGATATATACCGTGTAGGTATACATAAGTGAAGTTCAGCATAATAAAACCATACTTACCTATGTATACTTGGATGTCACAATATTCTGGTAGTCAACATTATGCCCATGATGCCCATGATATTTTGACAGGTCAATATTTACAAGCCAATATTCTTGTAGAAAACAATAAGCATAACAACACTTACCTTTCAGCATGCCCCGAACATGTACTTCAGGAAGTATGCCGGTAAAAGGCCTCTTCCAACGTAGTGGATTTTGAGATTGTAATATGTGAAAACTACTGTGTGCTATGTGTTCTTTTGCACAATGACCCACTTAAAAAGTCCTGTTTTGTTATTCAAACTATATGGAGGCATTGGATGTAAAGATTTACTTTCACTTTACTCTCAGACATTCCAACCTAATATTTTTAATGGACTGTTAGTTGATACTGAATGTTATCCAGATTTACACATGTGCATGTTATGTTTTTGTATTGAATGTTTAATTGTAATGTGTTGTGGTATATTAGGCAGTTGAAGTAATTGTATGGTGTTTTAGACTATTTTCTTATGTCTTATGAGCTGAGCTCAATAAACTTTGACTTGACTTTGAAGCCTCAGGAAATTTTGTAATGTTTTATGTGAGTAACTAATGTTTACAGTCTGAGCCCAGTGAGGGCTTCATTATGAGTTCCCCCAATATGGAGGGGGTAATACTGGGGCATAAATAACTGACTTGGTCCCATTTGATGTGCCCCCTCCAACTTTCAGGCACCACAAGTTATTGGGCCTAGAATGTGGAATAACATGTGCACCTGGTGCAGTTGGATCCTCTTCTGCATGTGGATTCCTTTTCTGGGATCAGAAATTGGTCTTCTTACATTCCCATTTGCCGCCTTCTCTGGGCAGACGGTAAATGGGAGCAAAGCAGCCAATATGGGCTTCAGATGTGGGGTACGGGGACTTTGGGAGGGTGACAGAGGGCAGGGTATGCTTCAGTGTTCCTTGAGGGAGAATGGTAAGCTCCCCCGCTGCCATACAATGGAGTTTGTGGAGTGAGCAGTCCCTTCACACTCTGCATCTAGCTTCAAACCATGGTGGTTTTACTTGGCACATGCCATAGCCTTCAAACACCAGGTCACTAATAAAAGGGCAGATAAATATTTGCACTCTACAGCTCCACCCACATCATAAAGGGGTCCTAAAGTTGATCAAGTGGCTATGAATTGTAGTGTGCAGCCTCTACTACATCAGATATCTTTTTGCTGAAAGCAGCCTCAGTCTGCTATCCGTCCATAGTATACTGTTTTTAAGATCTTCCATTAAAATAAGAATGAGGGCTCTGCCTGGAAGTAGATTGGTGGTGTGGAGTGCAATAAAACGATGGATTTAGGCCCAGATCTCCGTACTGGGGTGAATGTATGACATTGTTCTGCATTCTGTCCAGCAATTGTTGTTGTTTTTGTAAGTAGATTACAGCATCAGTAACTCGGGACCTGTCCAGCACAAAAAGTGTCTGATGGCACAGGCCGAGTGCTGAGAATGGGTCTTCACCGTTTACCAACAAGGAGCTTACTGTCTTATGGAGATTAGGGAGCTACCAAACCTCTGACAAGAGGGTTGAGGGGTGCAACATCAGTAGGGAAGGGACTACTTCATGGAGCAGTCTTTATCAGATTTCTCAGTGCTGAAAAATGTTTTGCGTTTTACAAAAAACAAGGGAACCCTAAAGGTATGTCGCAGGGACCTTGGGCAGTTTCATATTATATAGAACATTGGTCCCTACATGTGGACAGGATGAATTGCAAAACAATAATCAAAACACCTAATAAGTGTAATGTCTTTTCTCCAGCCGGACAAGAAGTTTTATTTTAGCGTTCTAGTCAGTAAAACAAAAATGAAAAGACACTAAAATAACAAGTGGGCACAGCCGTGACCCACAACATGCAAGACAAAACAACTAAAGAAATGGCCAAAAGGGCAAAGCTACAATAAGTCTGTGTAATTGTATTCAGTGTTACAGACGCGAATTTGTACATGAACATGTTCCACATCTATGATGTCCCTGAATCGGTGGTAAGCTTAACTTGGTCCTTAAATTGGGGTTTTTTTCTTGTGGCAAAGCGGCTCTCACCAGTTGGTTAGCCACACTGCAGTTTTTTTTTAAATGCAAAGAGCGGCTCACTTTTGAAAGCTTGGTCCAAATTTCTTAGTAAGTGCCAGTTTTGTTTGACTACTTTCTTCAAGGCATTTGAATTTGGACAAAAAGTGGATACAAAAACCATCCTATCGGTTTCTTTTTTTGTATTTCTTTCCAAGAGGGTTTCCCGTGGTGTCCACCACGCTCTCTTTAATGATCTTTTCAACAATTCTTTTGGGTACCCACGTTGTTGTAGATTGGTTGTTAAGTTTTCTGCATGTCTCAGATATTCTTCCTTGCATTTGCAATTACGTCGGATTCTTAAATATTGTCTGTATGGGAGGTTGTCTTTTAGACTGCGTGGATGATTGCTTCGAAAATGGAGGGCCTTGTTGCGGTCAGTAGATTTTTTGTAAAGTGTTGTTATTAGACCTCCTTCTACAAATAATGTTTGTAAAAAGACAACAATGATTATTTCTTTGTCCTGATGATGATGCCCATAATCAAATAAGGCATCGAAACGTCGTCGACCTTTAAAACCCCTTATACAATATGATATTGAAATATTGTAAAAATGCAAAGTTGAGGTTATGAAAATTCGCGTCTGTACACTGAATACAAGTACACAGACTCATTGTAGCTTTGCCCTTTTGGCCATTTCTTTCGTTGTTTTGTCTTGCATGTTGTGGGTCACGGCTGTGCCCACTTGTTATTTTAGTGTCTTTGCATTTTTGTTTTACTGACTAGAACGCTAAAATAAAACTTCTTGTCCGGCTGGACAAAAGACATTACACTTATTAGGTGTTTTGATTATTGTTTTGCAATTCATCCTGTCCACATGTAGGAAAAATGTTTTGCAGCATCAACCAATTAGGAGTGCTCTCCTTTAGGGAATAGGCTTTTCAGCCAAACCCTCACAATGTGTATGTTGTAAAATTGGTTTATAACAGCGTGGAGCAATGCAGGCAACTACCCAGATGGTAATTTGGTTACAGCTCTAACAAATGTAGGGAGTCCTCGGGGTTCTGAGAATGGGGGTTCAGGGCACTGTCCATACAACTGAGAGATATTTAAAGATTGTTTATTCAGAGGACTGTTCTGGTGTTCAATAGGGATTTATAGTATCAACAGCTGGTGGGAGCTCACCAAAAGCTGAATTATCATTCCACTCTCACACACAGGTATATGTGTGGGGGAAGCTCTGTTTGTGAGGGGTTCTCTATATGTGTGCCCTGGACGTCAATTAGGGGAAATCAGGTCTTGCAGTTGCGACCCTTGACTTGCCCTTTGCTACCCCTGGCAGATTCCCTGACTGATAGGGCTCACTGCGAGATATTTAATTGATGAAAAAGATTTTCACTGTTGTGCAGCTTGCTTGTCTTGAAAGCACTGAACATGACTACAGCTACTGATACACATTTATAACATTAGCTTTCAGTTTTGTTTTCGGACAGTTTAAGGTACTTAAATGCATTGGTGCAAAAATAAATATACTGGCAGGTCACGAGTTCAGTGAAGAAGCAGTTATTAGGAGCTTAGTGCCACGGAGTTGGGTGTCTCAGTATATGTCTCAGTATCCCTGGAAAAAAGTGTGTCTTTGTTTGCCAGTGTTCCTGGGTGAAGCTAGGTCGAGCTGTTTCTCTGCAAGGTGCTGGGCCCCACGTGCACCAACATCTCACAGAGCCATAAAGGTTACTGGGTGTGGGTGAAACACCATGTGCGGTCTCCATCCAAAATTTATTATATAGCCTCTGCCCACGCTTTGCCAGAGGATGTAAGTGATGCATATCTGCGGTATTGTGCCCCCGTGAAGTGGTCCCAGGTGGCTCACAATATGCCTTTCCGCACTTGGTGTCAAAGTTCATAATTCAACATGACATACAAAGTCCCTGAGTTGTTGGCTTGATGGGGTATTTGGTCAGAGGTAATACCGTCGGTGACATGAGCGGTCCTCCGTCTTTTGAGTGTTTTGGTTGGAGTCATTTCTTTCTTCTCTGATGGTTTGTCATGGTCTAAAGTCGGTCAGGGGTTACCTACTGGGTCCTCCACTGCTAGTAGATCTGTCCATCGCAGTGCTGTTTTCTTCCATTTCAGGCTCTTGTGTTTCTGGAAGGTCAACTTTCCAAACCATGAGATGTTCCAGGATACTTGTTTGTTCCCCTTGCAGGGGGTGATCATTGTGCCAGTCATGTTGAGCACTGTCCACATTCCTGGCTCAAAGGGTGCTCGAATTTCCACCCAGGTCGTCGGTCCTTGATGATCACTTTGTCTCCTCGTCCGTGTCGTGTTGTTGCTCGTCTTATCAGGCTCATGCACATATTGTTCTACTTGAGTCATACATGGGTACCCTTGGGATCATAAGGTGGTGGTGATCATCCTGGATGAACCAGGATCGTGTCTCTCATGAGTCCATTAAGCATTAGTGACCGGGGGTGGCACTGTGTGGGGCAATATGGTGTTCCTCAGTACACCCGTACGAATTGCTGGGAGCTGAGTTCGGGAACGGTCTTCTCCACTGTGGCAATCGGGAGTTATTTCTTCAGGTTTTGCATTAAGCGCTCAGCATCTCCATTCACTTTTGGCCAATGAGGGGGAACAGCCATCACAACGCAACTTTTACTACGTGTTGCTATTACATCGCATGCGTTACAACGCATGCGATGTTACAACGCATATTAAAAACTACGCATAGCATTACATCGCATGCGCTTTTACACCGGATGCAATGAAATGGCTATCCACGTCGTTGTTAGGAAACTGAGGCTGTTTCCTCACAACGACGTGCACCGCCATGGAAGCATGAAGCAGGAACCGGGAGCAGAGATGGCGACGCTGGAACCACAAGGAAAGAGGTAGGTCTGATTGTGCTTGGGGTGGGGGTAGTGGTTTAGGGTAGTGGTTTAGGGGAGGGTTGTGTTGTAGGGTTTAGGGTTTAGGGTAGTGTGAGTAGTGTTGTAGTGTTGTAGTGCTTCAGGGTTTAGGGTAGTGTAGGGGTGGGAGTAGTGTGGGTAGTGGTTTAGGGAGGGGTGGTGTCATAGTGTTTTTGGGTTTAGGGTAGTGTAGGGGTAGGAGTGGTGTGGGTAGTGTTGTAGTGTTTTAGGGTTTAGGGTAGTGTATGGGTGGGAGTAGTGTGGGTAGTTGTTTAGGGTATGGTGGTGTCATAGTGTTTTAGGGTTTAGGGTAGAGTAGGGGTGAGAGTAGTGTGGGTAGTGTTTTAGTGTTTTAGGGTTTAGGGTAGTGCAGGGGTGGGAGTAGTGTGGGGAGTGATTTAGGGTAGGGTAGTGTCGTAGTTTTTTAGGGTTAGGGGTAGTGTAGGGGTGGGAGTATTGTGGGTAGTGTTGTAGTGTTGCAGTGTTTTAGGGTTTAGGGTAGTGTAGGGGTGGGAGTAGTGTGGGTAGTGGTTTAGGGTAGGGTAGTGTTGTAGTGTTTTTGGGTTAGGGGTAGTGTATGGGTGGGAGTAGTGTGGGTGGTGGTTTAGGGTAGGGTAGTGTTGTAGTGTTTTAGGGTTTAGGGTAATGTAGGGGTGGGAGTAGGGTGGGTAGTGTTGTAGTGTTTGTGTAGTGTAGTATTTAGGGTTTAGGATAATGTTGTAGTGTTTGCGTAGTGTAGTGTTTTAGGGTTTAGGGTAGTGTTGTAGTGTTTGTGTAGTTTACTGTTTTAGGGTTTAGGGTAGCGTTGTAGTGTAGTGTTTTAGGCTTTAGAGTAGTGTAGTAGTGTAGTGTTTTGGGGTTTAGTGTAGTGTTGTAGTGTAGTGTTTTAGGGTAGTGTCCGGGGGTCGTGCAGGGTAGTGTAGTGTTATTGTAGGGAGAGGACTGGGGGTTAGGGGAGAGTTGTGTAGGGGTAGCGTTGTCACTTACCTTGCAAACTTTACCCACAAGTTTAGCTTTACCACGCATGCCTTTGCGTTGTAATGGCATGTGTGGTAAAGGCATACTTGTGGTAATAGTTTATGATGTAATGGCATGTCGTTGTCATTGACATCCCATATTAATACCTGCGTTATAATGGCACGCATGGTATTAGTATGCGATGTAATGACATACATTCGCCAATGGGGCATGATACAGTGTTATGTTATGTTAAAAATATTTATACCGCGCTCGGTCACCAAAACGGTTTCATGGCGCTCATAGACAATTGCAGGTAAACAGTGCAGCAAAGTAACTCAATTGGCTAGCTGGAAGAAGTGAGGTTTGAGTAGTTTACGAAACAAACATAACTGGGGCATAGTCTGAGGGAAATAGGAAGGGAATTCCATAGAGTGGGGATCCAGAAAGGAAAAGCACAAGCCTCCATGCTTTTTGCGTTTGTACCTTGGGGCCATCAAAAGGTTGTGGGAAATGGACCGAAGATCTCTCAAGGGGGTGTACAGCTGAAGGCTGGATGTGATGAAAGCAGGAGCCTGATCAGCAAGAGCCTTAAAGGCAGTACAGCCAAGTTTGAACATACAGCGATAGGCCACGGGGAGCCAATGCAGTCTCCTCAGCAGGGGCGAGACGTGTTGATGTTTGGGCTGATGAAAGACCAGTCTAGCAGCCTGGTTTTGCACCAACTGCAGTCGATGTAGATGGTAAGCCGGTATTCCAACATAGAGGGAGTTGGTGTAGTCAATATGGGAGGTAACAAGAGCCATGATGACAAGGGTGAGTGCCTCAGTAGTGAGAAACCTACGAATTTTGCATATCCTGCGCAGATGGAAAAAACAGGATGATGTAACTGCATTAATTTGAGGCCTTGTAGACAGGTCACTACATATGATGACGCCTAGGCTCTTTAACGAATTGACAGGGCAGGGCGAGGGCCCAAGGGCGGGGGGCCAGAAAATAGAATTCCAAGGGTTAGTTGGCCCACCCATCAACACCAACTCCGACTTGTTAGGGTTAAGCTTCAGCTGACTATAGTGCATCCACTCAGAGATCGCAAGCATGGTGGATTGAAAGTTGGTACAGGAAGAGGGGTAGGGATCAACAGGAAAAATCAATTGTAAGTCATCAGCATAATTATAAATAGTAACTGGGGTGTGACGGAGGGAAACAATAAGAGGTTGCATATAAAGATTAAACAGAAGTGGCGACAAAGCAGAGCCCTGAGGGACTCCACAAAAAAGGGGGGAATAAGAAGCGAATAAGTGGACAGATGGACTGCCTGGGAGCGCTGGTGCAAAAAGGATCTGATCCAAGCAAGGGCCATGCCTTGGATACCCGCGTTATTGACACGGTCGATCAAGATGGCATGATCGACCGTGTCAAAAGCAGCCGACAGGTCCAGTAATACAAGAGCCTGGGCGATGTTCTTGTCGGCGCCTTGCCGCAGCACATCCATCACGGCCACAATGACAGCTTCGGTAGAGTGAGCTGGCCGAAAGCCAGATTGCTGATTATCCAAAAAGGAGGAGCCCTCAATGAATACACTAAGACAACGAGTGACATAAGTCTCCAAGACTTTCCCCAAATAGGGGAGAAGGGAAATTGGTCGAAAATTACTCATGACCGAAGTGTCAGCGCCGGGCTTCTTTAGTATGGGAACTACACCCACCTGTTTGAAAGAATCTGGGACCGTGCCAGTGGCAAGCGAGTTGTTGAGCAGTGACAACGGGGGATCAGGACAGGCCAAAAAAGCTTCTTTGAGGATTTGAGGGGGCAACAATCATTAGGGGAGCCCGAGCTCACTGAGTTTAGCAAGGAAATGAACTCGGTCGGGGAAATGGGAGGGAAAACATCCAAGCGACAGGGATTCATAGGGGGTAAAGAAGGAGGAATGGGGGAGGAAGGAGGGGGAATGTTGTTCTTGATGGTGACAATTTTTTCAGTAAAATATGAATTCAGAGAATCACAAAGAGCTAGAGTAGGTAGAGGTTGAACAGTGATACGATCCGGCAAGGTGAGCTCCTCAACAATAGAAAAAATGTCCTTAAACTTAGAGGCTGAGTCCATGATCTTCTGAGAAAAATAAGAGGTTTTAGCCAATAAGATAGATTTTTTATACTGTTTCAGTAGATTAACATACTCGATTTTAGATGTTGGGTCGTAATTAAGCTTTCTTTCGGCGCTCAGCTTGGCGGAGGGACAATTTATCCAGTTTCAATTGATCAGTGAACCACCGCTCAGCGTCATGAGGACGTTTAGATTTTATGATTTTTAGCGGGGCCACTTTATCACTGGCAGATACCATCCACTGCTTGAGTTGACAGGCCTGGTCAAACAACGAGGCCTGGTCCCTAGGGGCTTTGGAGGCTAAGGTGGCATGGAATTCTGCAAGATTGGCATGCTTCCAATTACGGGCAGTGAAATTAATAGTGGGAATAGAGTGAACAGGCAGAGAGAGGTTGATAGAAAACGAAATAAAAAAATGATCAGACCAAGAACAGGGATACACTGAGGAAGGAGAAATGTCAAGGTTGGCCGTCCAAACTTGGTCAAGAATATGACCCTTGCTATGAGTAGCTACTGTAATATGCTGACTACAGTTCAAACCAAGTAAGAGGTCGGTGAAATCCTCAGAGAGATTACTCTCACGAGGGTCCGCCGGCCAATAATTAAAATTGCCAATAATAAGAATTTTGGCGGAGATAATAACTAGCCGGGAGACCAGTTCACCGAACTGTTGGGAGAAAAGGGGCATGCGGTCAGGAGGACGGTTAACAAGGACACAAATAAAGGAAAACCTAGGAGAGGTGAATTTGAAGGTAAGACAATCAGTTTTGGCCGGAGTAAAAGTTTCAAGGGTAGTGAACTTATCCTGGGAACGAATGATAGCTGCAACCTCCCCTCCTGCTCTCCCACCAGCCCTATTAGATTGTAAGATATAATAGCCTGTGGGGATAGCGGCAAGGATATCCGGGGCAGAATCCTCGGTTAGCCAAGTCTCAGAGAAAAGAAGGATATCCACCTTATCATCGTCCAGCAACTGAAATATCTCAAGATGGTGTTTCACCTACGAGCGAGTGTTGAGATAAACTACCACCAAAGATTGTGGTCCAAAGGAGCCTGCGCTAGGTAGGGTTGTAAAAGATTCACAATGACATGTCAGGGCGCTCAAATCGGGAATATCTTGCAGGGAGCCCTGGGAGATAAAGATACCACAATTTTGAGCGGCACCAACTGCACGAGAATGCAGGGGCCCGGAGTGTTGGAAGGCGAGGAGGTCCGCAGAGGAATAGGTAGTCAGCTGGGCAGAATGCATGGCCGCTGGGCGTGACCGGCTGCGGACGGGCGCAGACGGGCTTAACTTTGGCGCAACTTTGGCGCGAATACGGCGCGCCCGCTGCGCTTCCGCCAAGTCCCCATCTGATATACGTCATGGGGAGGGAACAACTAGCACTCTAACCTGCGTGGAGAGTATGGCAGGCAGGAGGTGGTGTGGGCGTGTTGCTCACGAGGAGCGGAACGGGGTCAGGAGCAGGAGGAGTAAGCAGGTAAGTAGCGTTATTTAGGCAAGTAAAGCAGCATTAAATCAAGTGTCTTAAATCACACAGAGCAATACATTTTAAAATAACATTAATCATCAGGTGTCTTAAAATCACACGGAGACGATAATCAGTAAAAAGTACAAGAACACTAAGAAGGCTGAGCGCTATGTGAACTCCAAGCAGCCTGGTCGCCGCTATCATCACTGGGAGCACAGGACTCGCCCCTAATTATAACTTTAGACTTCACACCAACTAGCACGCTAACCTGCGTGGAGAGTGTGGCAGGCAGGAAGTGGTGTGGGCGTGTTGCTCTCGAGGAGACCCTTTGCTCGATCAGCACACAGCTGCGTCGGAACGGGGTCAGGAGCAGGAGAAGCAAGCAGGTAAGTACCGTTATTTAGGCAAGTAAAGCGGCATTAAATCAAGTGTCTTAAATAACACAGAGCAATACATTTTAAAATAACATTAATCATCAGGTGTCTTAAAATCACACGGAGACAATAATCAGTAAAAAGTACAAGAACGCTAAGAAGGCTGAGCGCTATGTGATCTCCAAGCAGCCTGGTAGTCGCTATCATCACTGGGAGCACAGGACTCGCCCCTAATTATAACTTTAGACTTCGCAGCAACTAGCACGCTAACCTGTGTGTAGAGTGTGGCAGTCAAGAAGTGGTGTGGGTGGGTTGCTCACGAGCAGACCCTCCGCTCGATCAGCACACAGCCGCGGCGGAACAGGGTCAGGAGCAGGAGGAGCAAGCAGGTAAGTAGCGTTATTTAGGCAAGTAAAGCGGCATTACATCAAGTGTCTTAAATCATACCGAGCAATACATTTTAAAATAACATTAATCATCAGGTGTCTTAAAATCACACGGAGACGATAATCAGTAAAAAGTACAAGAACTCTAAGAAGGCTGAGCGCTATGTGAACTCCAAGCTATCATCACAGTGGTGTCATATCCCCAGACATTCAAGCAGTTCTCTGAAATCAGATTCCTGGAAAGGTAACCTATTTTCTGTCTTGATCTCTTCTGGGAGGCCGAACAGTGTGAAGACTTTCTCGAGTCCCGGTGCTACCTTGGTGATTGCTATAGAGTCAATCCCTTCAAAAATCGTTTATTTTGAATTGCTTTCTACCAAGATTCTACCCTTCTTGCCGAGTTCGGCCAGAGAGACGGTGGTTCGGGCACTGATTCTTTCTCGTCTGGATTATGCCAAAGCCCTCCTAGTCGGCAGCCCGACTAGGAGGGCTACAAGTGGTCTAAAACTCGCTGCTAGACTCCTAGGGGGGCTGTCATCCAGGCACAGTGCCTGGGCTCTCCTACGGTCATTACACTGGCTTCCTGTTGAAATATGCCTGAAATTTAAAATGCTACCAATTGTCCAACGGGCCCTTTATGGTCTCGGCCAGAGCTAATGGCAGAAGAGACTTGCTTTTTATACACCAGTGAGACAGCTGCGCTCGTCTTCTCAGCTGCTGATGCAGAATCCGAAGTTTAAGCCCCAGCAACTGGGGGGAATTCCTTTGTACGCAAAGCCTGTCTGGCCTGGAATGCGCTGCCCTTGGCTCTGAGAGCCACTCAGGATCCTCTTCTGTTTAGGAAAGCTCTAAAAGCCCTACTGTTTTATTTGGTAATTGTGCTTCTTCAGCCTGTTGTTTCTGTAAGCGCCGGGATACTTCTGAGTAGCTGCGTGCTGTATAAATTAAAATAACATAACATAACATAACAAGATGATGGTGATCCTTCCATTTGGTGAGCTCACAAAGTATTGACTTACTTTGGACCAGTGTGCGGTGCAGGCCTCTACAGTTATGAATGGTGCCATATCCTCTTTGGAGCTGGTGAGTATGCATGCAAGTCATTGCCGCACCAGTTCGTCCACCTTGGCTTCAGGGTGGGTAAACCATACTTTATCTCACATGCACAATTATTTTTTTGTGGTGCCCTTGGGCCCACTTTGGCTAACGTCGTCACCATGAAGTTGAAGGCTTTCAGGGATTACTAGCTGGTGTACTTTAATATGAGACCATCTTGTGTGGCACCTAGTTTGTTGCGTATTCTCCAGAGTTTTGTGAGTCGCTCTTCATTGGGTCCCAGCCAGTTGTTTGCGTTGCGTAGGAAATCATGCCATGGGCCTTTTGTAAGGCATCTTTTACCTTCATCAGCACTGCATCCGCAGCTGTGGGACTCTCAAATTCATAAAGTCTCGGCACTTTTGGGCAGGCTCCTTGTGACACTATTGGGAAGTATTCTTCTGTTGCTGCGCCATTGTCTATGTTTTCTTCCACTGTGGGGGTGGATGGCATGATAGAAAGTCCAGCAGATTTTTGGAGCCTGGGCGATGGACTATTTCCGCCCAGTAGTGCAGTAGTTGGATGGTCTAGGGTTCGATCAATATTGGAGGATGAGGCACGGGAAGCCTCAAAATAGCAGGAACAGTGGTTGGTGGTCGGTGAGTACTCTGAATGGCCTCCCACAGAGGTATAGGTGGAAGTGCCCACATACTTATATAAGGCGAGGGCCTTTCTTTCAATTTGGGCATACCGCATTTCAGTTTACATGTGCGCTTTGCTGGCAATGGCCGGTGATGCCCATCTTCTAGGCTCCACTTCTTGTGTGAGTATGGCTCCCAGGTCTACTAATAGTTCGGTCCTCTACTTAAGCTCAAAATAGGCTGTTGTAACTTTGCTCAATAGAACCGTCTTTATCATTTGGTATGCTTCCTCTTATTGTTTGCTCCATGACCAGGGAGCATCAACATTGGTGAGGGCTCTCAGAGGCTCAGCAATATTTGCTAGGTTGGGAGTAAATCTGCTACATTAGGTGGTCATTCCAAGGAAACTGCATACCTCAGGTGTAGTGTTTGTTGCTAAAGCCTGTTTGATTGGTGGAGGTCGATTTGCACTCCACTCTATTCATGTCTGGAAGAATGAGCATTTTTCTTTTTGGAGGGTATCGCCATGTTCCCAGAGTTGCTTGAGGGTAGCTTGGAGGTGTTTGTAGTGGTCTTCAGCGGTTGTGGAGTAGATTAGAATGCAACCGTTCACATTCATGACACCTTGAAGTCCTGACAGAGTCTCTCGTATGGCGTCTTTGAAAACCTCTGCCACTGAAGAGATGTCAAAGTTTAGCCTTTTGTATCTGCGTAGCCCCAGATGTGTGTAGAACATTGTTATATATATGCTTTCTTCTGAGAGGCACAGCTGATGGTATCAGGCGTTCAGTTCTAGCATAGAGAACCATTTGAACCCATTCAGATCAGCAATGATATTGTCCATTGTGGGCGTGAGGTGCCTTTTTTGTTTTATTGCTTTATTTGGGAGGCGCATGTCAATACATAACTGTATCTTTCCGGGCTGTTTTGGTTTCTCTGCGATTTCCATGAGGAACACCAAGGGAATTGGTCAAGATAACTTTTCTATTAATCCTTGACTTTAGAATTTGTAGAGCTCTTGTTTGACTAGGTGCCGTAGGTGGAATGGTACGCACCAATGGCGTAGGGCAATAGACTACAAAGATTTCTCAATGTGCAATTTGATAAGAGGAGCTTTCAGGTATCCTAAGCCGCTTAATAGCTCAGGCAATTGGCTCTGAATTTCATCAATCTGAAACATTTTCACTGTCTACGTGAATGACACCAGCTCTAGGTCTTCAGTGAAGTGACTTCCTAGGAGCATGTCAAGGCTTCCTTGTTAACCACGTGGAATGTGTGTTTACCATTTCTTGGTTGTTTTAGTGTATGCTCACGGTCATGCATCCTTTCAGTGGTAGTGGTGATAGGCTCTCGTATGTGAATATCTTAGTGTTGGATGGCACAAGCGCTGGTTTGGGCTTTTACTGATGTGCCAGTGTCTATGAAGAGCTTGACTTCGGATCCGGCGATTTCTAATATGCATGTGGGTTAGGGTTGTCTGTGCAGTTTTAGGTCATTAGTGAATGAGATGAGAAATTATTCTTCTTCATCTTCCAGAGACGTCTTCTCGACAGTATCTGTGCCTTTGCAGGTATTTTGCATGGATCTTTGTGGTTCTGACTCATCTACCTCTGGTCCTTCTTCCTCTGAATCCTCCTCAGCACACTGTTGTAAAGTGATTCATTTTGCCTCAATTGGAACATGTGCAACCTTGTGCAGGGCAGTCATTTGGGGCATATTCTTCATGGCCGCAGCACTTACAGTGAGGTCCTGTGTGTGCACTGGAGGTGTTGTGGGCGTGTCTGTCTTGCGTCTTGTTTGTATTCCGTCAGCTCATTTTGTTTTTATGTCTGGAGCTTTTTTGGGGTTCTGCATAATGGCAATGTCCATTTCTGTAGCTCTTGCAGCTGAGATGGGATGGGGTCTTGCCATGATAAGGATATCATCATGGATGATGTTTGGTTGTCTCAAGATCAGGCCTCTGAGTGTTTTGTTGTGGCACCCCTGGATAATCTGTACACTTTTTTAATTTGGTTGGTCATCAATGATACGTGTGCTGGCTAATTCTCACAGACATGCATTGAATATGTTGTTGTTTAAAGTGTTTAAAGTCCGGGTTTAATTGTGGGTTGGAGTGTGTGTCGAATGCTCTTACTGCTGAGTCATAGTCATTCCCCATGTGGGTATCGGGAAGATGGTCAAATAATTTGGTGCTCTTGTCCCATGCATAGTGGAGTAGGAGTGGGCATTTTACAGCCCCGTCATTTTCTCAGATGGCAATTAAATAATTGTCTAGCCTCCATACCCATGTTTTCCAGTGGGGCAATGTTTTTGGGGGGTCTGCTAACTTGCTGAATGGTTATTCGAGGGGTAAGTGCAGAGCTGTGGGGCACTCTGTGTCTGCTTTCTGTTTGTGCAGCCTTTTAGTAGTGTCTTTAGTGGCTTCCTGACAGCTCTGGTAGTGTGTGATGACTTATTCTCTCTCCTGGCTTAAATTTTGATATCTGTTTTTTTTCCCTTTTTAATTATTTGTTTATTAATGTCATTCAGCAGGTGTAAGTTTGTGACCTGTGATTGCAGTACAGCTACAACAGTGGAGCCAATCAAGCAGACTTCCTTGATTTGCAACAGGCACTCATATCTCCCTTTCATCGGGCCTCCATGAGGAGGATGCACAGTCCCGAGTGGCTCACTACGCCCAGTGCTCTTAGCCCATGAAGGTGTGTATGCTGCAACATGAGCAGAGCTGACCAAAGCTCAAATGCCTTTCAGAGTTGAATGGCCTGACTATCACTTCTGCTCAAAGGAGGCCAATCAACACACTATGGGGCATATTATCAAGCACGGCGTTAACATTATCGCACTTTTAGCGACAGAAAACGGCCGCTAAAGAGGCAATTATGGGCTTGATAATATGCCGTAGAGAATTCCCATGGAAGCCAGAACAGGGGCTTCTATGGGAATTCACAAGGGCATATTATCGCTGTTTCTTGATAATATGCCCCTGTGTGCTTTTATTTTTTTAAGCGATATAGAACAACTGCTAAGGATGGCTTTTAAATTGGTAAACCTGCAGTTTACATAGTGTTGAAACAAGAGCTACATAAGCATGAGGCGCAAATATACTTCTTGTTTCTTAGGGAAACTTGGTTTTCTGAAGTTTTGAATCCAACAATAGCAGCAGCTATTCCAGCAAACTACAGGATTATTAGAAAGGACCGAGAGGAGGGTAAGGGTGGTGGCGTTGCAGTTATTTACAAAGAAAGCTTTCAGTTCACCTCTTTGTTTCTAGACGAAATGGACCATTCTGAATGCTTGGGCTTTCGTTGCATCTTATCCTTACAATACTGTCTTGCTGGGATATTAATCAATAGACCACCTGGTCCACCCGGTAATTTTTTAAGGTCACTTCAGGACTCTATCTCACCATTAGCCCTAAAATTTAGACATCTTCTGATACTAGGGGATTTAAATTTACACATGGATAAATCATCTGATTCTCAGGTGATTGAGTTGCTAGAAACGATGTCTGCATTTAAGCTTTTGCCTTTTATCAAAGAATCGACTCACAAGATGGGGCATGTACTGGACCACGTTTTTCGTAATTTACAGCTGGACACCATTTCTCCAAATCCAATCACATGGTCTGATCACTGTCTAATTCCTTTTTGGATAGCAATAACAGGCAACAGTGGATCTCATGAGTTTAAAGCTATCAACTACAACTTTAGAGCTCTTGACAGGATATCACTGCCATTTTTACAGAGGGCTCTCGCTTCATCTGTTCCTGTTTTGGCAGATAGCCCCATAGAGGATGCTTGCGCTATCGAGTCCTGGCTAAAGGCAAATATAGATGCCGTAGCTCCCATAACAGTATGCTATGGTCAGAGCTATGGTCACTTCTGCTGCTCTTGCCACTCAGCTCCCTGGATCAATGAAGCATTGAGAACCAGTAAAAGTAAATGTAAAAAGCTGGAGAGGAAGTGGCGCAATCTCTATCTTCCAGACAATGGGGATACATATAAGGATGCCCAAAAAGCATATTATAGAATGGTAAGAATTGCTAAGGCTAACTATTGGCAGAATAAACATACGTTAGCACCCAATAAGAGTAAAGAGATTTTTGGGATCGTGAAGTCTTTCATGGCCCCTAAAGCACTTTGTAAAACAACCCCGTTGTCAGAGGACTGGGCACACTTGATGGCCCATTCCTTTTACTCCAACATAGTAACAATTCAACAGACTTTTTTGACATCTTCCAAGGATAAGATGGGCAAGCCGGATTCAGGGGGTGACCCTATGGGGTAACCTCACTTAGGTTACATTCTCAAGGCCCTCAGTTGTCATATTTTCCAGCAATTGATATTGAGGACTCAATGTCTTATTTAATGAGCCTGAAATCAGGCTCACCAGTAGATGCCTGCCATGCGAAGCTGCTACCAGCTCTGGCTCCCACTATATATCAGCACATCAATAAGGTATTGACCTACTCATTGGCTACAGGAGTTGTGCCACCTCTTTGGAAACAGGCAAAAATGTTGCCTCGACTAAATAAACCGAGCGCTGACCCACTTGTACCCACAAATTATAGTCCAATCTCCCTCCTTCAAGCCTTTTCCAAAATATTAGAGAAGAACCTAAACAAAAGCATTATGGAGTTTGCTGATAACCATAATCTTCTGCACCCCACTCAGTCGGGTTTCAGGGCTGTATATAGCATGGAAATGCACTGTTGGATGTGACAAAACATATAAAGGAAAAGCTAGATCAGGGGGTAGACCGATTCTTATATAGTTGGACCTGATGGCAGCGTTTGACATGGTGCCACATAGGAGGCTCCTTGACTGACTGGAAGGCATGGGTTTTGGTGGACGGGTACTAACTCTCCTACTTGGAGGACAGGGAGTAGGTGATTTGGACCACTCCTTTCTCGTCCACCATGCCCAGCCTACAAGAAGGAGTACCACAGGGATCGTGCCTGAGCCCAACCCTTTTTAATCTATATATGTCCCCTCTGGCAACACTAGTGGAATCACACGGTGTAAAGATAATTTCATACGCCAACAATACACAGTTAGTCTTCTCTTGCAACAAAGGCAGCAAGTTGGATGGCAATTCAGTTAGATCTTGCCTCACTGACGTCTTTGGTTGGCTGGAGGTAAACCAGCTGAAGTGTAACTCCGAAAAATCGGAAACCGTTCTCTTCGGCCAGCCCAAAGTGCAAGACTGGACTCAACGGTGGCCGGAAGAATTTTTCCCCCAGCATGGCCCAACCTATAGTTAGGAACCTGAGAATCCGCATTGATGTCTCACTTTCTATGTGTCCCCAGGGTTTGGCCTTGATGGGGACCTGTATTGGACTACTTCGGATGGTGAGAAAGTTTCTTCCTCTTCTTTCACTGGTATGTAGGAGGATTGTGGTACAGGCATTGATTACAGCAAGACTGGACTATGCGAACATTCTCTACCTTGGTCTGCCCAGATGCCTCATACAACGGTTGCAGGGGGTGCAAAATGCCGCTACCAGGGCCATTCTACACCTGAAACCAAGAAGCCACCTGGCACCACATCTTAAGTCCCTTCACTGGCTCCCTGTCAATGAGCGAATACAATTTAAGATGTAGGTAATGTTCTTTGAGGCTCTTCATGGCAAGGGGCCCAGTTATCTCATGAGACGGGTTGGCTGGCACACCTCAAAGAGGACATTAAGATCAATCATGGAGGCATATGTCGGTGTGACTAAGGTGCGATTGACTCGCAGGGGAGGTAAATCCTTTAGTTGTCTGGGGGCACAGGCATGGAATAAACTTCCACTGCACCTTAGACTCTCCCAGGATCTGTCTAGTTTCAAGAAACTGTTTAAAACATAGCTCTTTGGCAGCTAACTTAACCTTGTGTCAATAGTTATGTGATCCAGTTGCGCCGGGACACTCCTTTTTGAGTATCTGTGCGCTTTATAAACTCTCTCTCATTCATTAATTAATTAATTCATTCATTCATTCAATCATTCAAGAGCTTAGCTTTTTTAAGAAATGGACAACCTTAGAAAAAAAACTAGAAGGCATCCAGAGTGGGTATTTTGGGTCAGCTATATTCAGCATCTTATGGATTAACTGAGTAAAAATGTCCCTACCATGAGTTGATAATAATAATATCTGTAATTTACAGTGCTTGGAAATTGCAGGAGTGTGAATTAAAGTGCTGTATAAAAAATAAGTGAGGGTTTTTATTAACAATAATAATTATAATAATATTAACTAGTACTTTATACAATGCTTCGTATCTGCAAACAAAAATAGCTTCTAGAAATATGCTAGCTACACCAGCAAAAATCACTGAAAACACAAACTGATCCTGAAAACATCTATTACTGGTCAAAAGGCTTTCCACTGTGGCTTTGGTATTATTAATATTATTATTGCTACTATCAATAATTAAAATAATAAGAATAAGAAAAATAATTGTATCCATGGTTTGGGTCCATGCAGCCTGTGTACATACACAGAGAAGAGTCTCCATATATGCTTTTATAAGATTGTACCAGGGCATGTCAGGCTATTCTTGGTCATAAAGAGGCTGTAACTGGGAAAAAGGGGGTTCTAGCAGAGCATACAAAGCTTTTGCCTTGGTATATAATGATGGAATTTGACATTAGATTTTATGCAGCGGCGGCTCCTCCGTTATGGCAGAGGAGCATCGCCCCGCCTGCTGCGAGCGCAGCAGGCACACACATTAATGAAATGGTAATAAATACCAATCCATTAATGTGTCCTAGATCGTGCTGTTACAGCGCGAGGGCAGGGGGCGGGCTGATTAGTGCAATTGCACTATTACTTCAGCCCTGCCAGTGCGCATATCAGATTGGCTGGGTGCCTACAGCCGGTCAATCTGATCTGAGCACTTCAAAGCCTGCAATCCCAGGGCTGAGAAACAACCGAGGGATTGCAACTGCAGGCCCCAAGGCTCAAACTGAGCACTGGCTTAGCCTGCTCCAACCAATCCTGGCGCTGTGCTGCAGCTCAAGAATAGGTTGGTTTTTCGTTGTACACAAGAGGAAGTCCCTCCCTTTCCACCCCAGTCCGAGCAGAGCAGCAAGACGTCAGGATGAAGGAGCCCTTATTCAGAGCCCGTGTGCCACCATATATGGTGAGTGTTTTGGCTGCATTGTGCCTCACCATAATGTAATGTTTTCGGCCCACACTGATTTTATGTTGGGTATTTGGGACTATGTCAGGAAATAGGATTGTTCTTGTGCATTAGATGGTTGCACCTTTGATGGTATGTCCCTTTGCTAATCATTGTTGTTCCTCGGTCATACAATGCAGCATCATGCTTTACTTTAGTATATCTTATTATGCTAAATTGCTTTTATTATAGACCTTTCAAGTTCAATGATAACACTTCCTGTAAAGTTAACCAATGTTGAGGGTTATGTGATTTTTTTTTTCCTGTGATGTCATAAGGGGCAGGTCAAAGTGTGTGATGTCACTTCTGCTCTCTCTAGCATTTTAATTGACTCAGCATGGGTGTGTGTGTGTGCGTGTATGCATGCATCTGCGTGTGTGCACACACGTGTGTGTGCGCACTTCTGTATGCAGAGATTCCTGAAGCCGTGATCCCTGTATGAAACACATGACACTGCATAATTCTATTATGTATAGAGGGAGCAAGGTGCGAAAATGACCTGAAGATTCTGTATGTGAAACACAACACAGATCCTCATCATCAGGAAGAAGGCCAGGTAGAACCACAAAGTTAGTTACAGCCATCTTACTTAATTGTGTTTAATAACCACCAACTTTCTTGTGAAGCTCAGTTAAAAGATATTTTGAAAAAGGCTAAATTGAGCTTTAAATGCTAAATGCAAGCCATTGGTTCTTAAAAAAAATCAATATCAGTATTCAGTATCTGATTCGTATAAGCTGTTGCCATGTGATGTATTTATCATAGATAATTGTGTACTAGAGACAGTTTGGTCAACAGAAGGTGAGATTATATTGTAAGACTCATATTTTTTTTCTACCAATCAGTTATTGTTATGTTTTCAGTCGAAACTAATTTTGTGGAATTTCTGGTTTCTTAACGCTGGGATTTTCTTTGCAGGCCTTACAATGATGAAAGACTCTAGGCATACAACCCTCCTGAAAGTAATGTATTCCACACGATCTGAACATGCAGGCGATTGAATGATTTTTCAATATTTTTGAAAGATGGAATTTAATATTGTACACTATTATTTGTGGTTCTAAGAAGTTGGTAGTATTCAGTTGCTTAGATTCATCTGTTGAAACTATGACATGGGTAAACCGAAGTCTTTACTTAAAGTACTTCTATTTATACTTAACTCAGAGAAGAGCACAACATTGCAATAGAAGATGGAAGGACATTTTATCTTTTATCTAAGAACGTTGCCTTGTTTGTTATGACCTTATTGGAGAGGAGAGTCAATCGACAATATAAAAAACTGACTAAAAGCAGAAATATTTTTTTGAACTTAAAATCTCTAAAAGCACTCACTGTCATAGTAGCCTCTGGCACTGGTGGCAACTACTTTGTGGGCAGATGTGTCTCTTGTGAAAGAGGAGAGTGTCATTACTCACAGTGAAGTTTGCCAAGGGCTGACGTGGACTGACCCATTGCCCCATGCTATATGGTGTAATATGCGTAAGAAGAATTTGAAAGATGCAACAACAGACTAAGGGATTAAGAGGGCCATCTGAATGACCCTATGGGTACATTATATAAATAGCTTTAGCAAAATAAAATGGTCTTGGCTAACTCCAGACCTAAAGAATCTCTGCATTTACATAACTGATGGTAAATGTCGGATACTTTCAAATGATGTAGCCCAAAGACTCTATTGTGCATTTGGTAACACAAGAAGTCGTTTTCAGCTCTCATATTGACACATGGCTAGGAAGGCCAGGCAGTGGCACCGGCCTCTTCCAAGACACCCACAATATGAACTTTCATAATGGAGTTATTGATGATGCAAGTTCCAACTCCATAGCAATGATTTAAAAGTTCAGGAAAGTGTGTGTGAATGTGGAGACACATAGAATTTATTTAAAGATTGATTCAATTGCTTCAAAACGGCCACCAGGCCAAATAAAAGGAAACTGAAATATCATTTGATTAATGAGGAAAAAAATCTAATAATGATATTTCTTATTGGTGGTGTATATCACAACAAAGGACTTAAACACAAAAGCGCAATCAATCTAATGACTCACTCACAATGTGGAGAGAAGAAGAGGCCCTGATGAAAGGGTAGCAAATCCAATAAGTAGCTAATTGGAGCCAACCATGAATGGCTAAAAAGACTTGAATTTGCCCAATGCACTTTGTTGTGCAACATCCTAGAATGTCTCAGCAAAGGCAACGATGCAGCTTCAATGGGCTTTCCTCTTCCGTACCAGAGCTCTCTGTTCAAAAAGACATATACAGATTATGTTTTTTTTAGACGTAGGAATAAACTTGTGAGATTCACAGAATTTAGAATTACATGAATTTCAAGAAATTTCACAAGATCACGCTGGCATAAATTGTGATTTTTCCATTTTCATGCCATACTGAAGAAAGTACATTCGGTGAAATTCATATTTCACATACTTTTCATAAAATTTCCTAGGAAACCAGTTACAATTTCAACACTTATACATTCCGACATTACACTAAAAAAGAGGATTACCAACAGAGAGAAAGATGACCATCTATGTGATTCTATGGGTTCAAGGCGTGATGGGGATGCGTTCGTGGAGGGGTGCAAAACGCCACTACAAAACAGCAGCTTTCTTCAGAAAATGCAGTGTTTTAAATATATATGTGCATGCTAAAACAGACAACTGTCATTCTGTTGCTGTTTAAAGGTTAAACTGTAATAGGGCACCTACCTGCTTATTGGGAGAACTTATGCTTTGATGAACATGGTACCATTCAACCTCTAGTTTGGAGATGTGACCTGGCTGCTTGAAGAAGTGATCTCTTTGGCAAGCGAGAGGCACTCTTGGATATGACAGTGGCCCACTCCCAAACATCATGGAGGTATTAGTGCTTTAGTGTCATTAATAGTTTCTGGAACTGGGAACAGAAATGGTTATATAGGACTATTTCTTCCTCAATAATGTAAATGTATATTAATTACATAGGTGTAGGTGGTCCAAAATATTAAATAGCGTATGGTCAGGCAAGGTGAGTTTGTATTCATTTTCTACACTAACTCCACTTGTACACTCTTTGGTGATGTGTATATACCTTCGAGGTGCATAGATGTAGAGTTTTGTTACTTGATATTCTGTTCACGATATTGTGATCGTTCAATATTTTGTTTTCATAATCACCTACCACAATCACTTCTATAGAATGTGCTTTTCATGAAATAATTGTATCCCAAGTACATTTTCAGTTGTATTTACTTTAGAAAAGAAATTAAAATAATTGTGTTTGGCTATATGTGTGTTTCCTTCTTTAATTATGTTCCCTTAAAATTCTGAGAGTTGCTTAGTTGCTATTCTAGCCCACGTGTTTCAAACAAGGGAACGCACACTTGTTTGATATATTGTATTTCCGTTTTGAAATTCTGTCTTCTAAATTCATTCATATGAACATTGTTACTGGTAGCAAATATTGTGTAGAAATGATAGCTGTTTGAAAAGATTCGCCTTGTAAAACTGAGTAACAATGTGGCTTTGTTCTCAAGCCTCTCATTTTATTTATAGAATTTGTGAGCAATTGCATTGCTTTGAACCCCATCCTTTCGGCAACATGCACACCTCATTTTCAAACCAATCACAGGCGACATCCAACTGTTAAGATCTCAGGAGTGTGCCTTCAATAAACACTTAAACACGTTTTTCGCAGCCGAATCCTCCCCTTCTTTCCTGAGTCCTAAGGGAAAGCAATATCATGTCAATTTTATTCTAAAAAAAAAAGAAAAAGTACTCGAAGCTGGGGCATCGTGTAAACAGTACACGTACAGATTTAATCGAATCTTGGTTGTCACATTCCATCCTTGAACGAACCTGGGATGTCTGTTTTTAAAGTAAAGGCTGCTCTGGGGAGCAGCTCGGTCGACACAGAAAGAATGCAATTCACTGTAGAGATGTTCTTCCTGCATTTTCAAACAGCAAGCAAGCTAAAAAGGATACTTCACCAGTATAAATAAAGTGCTACCAAGCACTCAGTGCAGTAATTGTGTAGCATCTTTAATAGGCTTGAACACTTTTACTCAAAATGCCGGTATCCTGGTAATGTAAAATGTGAAGCGTGAAAATAGTGAGACATATTAAGCGCCACTCGTTTTGAGGGTTTTAATGTAAACACATTTTGCAGTCACCGATTACCTCGTTCAGCTCACGTTTTCAATATAGATGACATTTGGCATGCCTAAACAGACACACCCGCACGCACGTACACACACACACACACATAAGATTCTATGGTACATGTTTTTGTGTACTATGTACATACTCTTGAGATGAGATTAGTTGATCAAATGGTTGCAACTATCTTAAAGGGATTGGCAGGGCCCTCCACACCAGTACTAATATAAACTGAAAGTGAATTGGATTCTAAAACGTAGGTAGATAAATAATGTATTATAATAGTCAGTTATTACAATAAATATAAAATTACAATTAGGCATAAAATAAAACCTCCTGCTATGATATGCTAGGCACGCTAATCAATAGTTTAACAGGACAAAATCATCAAATGTACATAAGGTAATGCCAAAGTGAATTTAGAAAAAGATTTGTCATTCTTATAAAGTTTGATTAAGATAATAGGTATTCTAAAAATGTCAGAGATTTGTGCATAAACTATGGAATTATGGAAACATATACCCTAGGCATGATTGGCTACAGATCTTTAGTTGTCCCTCTTAACATGTTTTTTCACCAAAACTTAAGGTTTCAGGGGGATCTAATTTTTTTGTATCTGGCATTATGGTTCCAAATGAGATGACTGTGTCCTGCCTTTATCCACTGTGGCTTTCACCTAATATTATGGAGCAAGTGATTGATTTTGAATTTGGCGAATGGGTTGCTCCATCACAAACCATATAGCTATCTAGCTGCCTTATTATAGGTGCATTTATCCATTATTTCCTATGACACCTGTAAAACAAGCATTGGCATAGCCAATAGGTCTCGCCTTAGGGACCTTATAAGTGTTTAGCCATGCAACACTTGATGTTGTTGCACCAAGGATATTGTGCTGGATAACAAAACACTTATAAAGTGTGAGTGAGCCCTTAATTTACCTGATTGCATCCATAATTAAAAAAAATTACTTACGTTGAAATTATGCTCTGGTTATGAACCAAAGGTAAAAGGCCACTAAATTTCCCCAGTTATGATGATCTACCCAGGTCCACTCTCATGACCTCAGAAAACTCAGATAACCTCCTCAAAGACCTAACTATTTTAAAAGCAGTTAAACAACTGATAGATAGTAGATGCTGTGACGTTATGGAGGAGAAATGCTGCTACAGTTACTCACTAGCAGTAAATTTGTTTTTACTGTGAGTGAGTGAACTTTTAGGCACATATGGCCGAAAAACTCTTGACGTGAGAACTGCTTTGACCAGTTGTGTGACATTTGTTGCCAATATTCGTTTGTATCAAGAGGGGGTTTAACAAACATTATTTTGCAAACAGTGAATATGCAGCTACATGCATGTTTAACAGAGTATTTCTGCTGCAAGCTAAATTCAGATGTGCACACATTTGACAGCTTGTCCAATCTGAAGCTCCCAGATGACTCCGTCATAAGGACGCAGGGCTTCAATCCTGGATTTTTAATTCAACAATCTAATGCATTCTGGTAGTTGCAGTCTGGGTTTTGTACACTTGACCTAATAGAATTAATTTACCTGAAAATAATGAAGTATAGGTAGTGGTGTAGCAAATAATCCGTGGGCCCTATTGCAAGCTCCACGTCTCCAGGGTGGATAGTACAAGATAGCCACAGTTGAGGTGCAGTAATTCTCTTACAGCTCTGGGCCTCGGTGCCACTGCACCTGCTGCACAATTGATAGCTACGCTGCTCCGTGTAAAAGAAAAGCCGAGGACTTGAGCATTGTGTCCTCGGTTACTGAGTCATTTGGTAACCATACCAGTGCCTCTGTTATTTGTGACAGGTGAAATTCCCTGGGTTTGTGTTAGTTTTAGATAGTAATCTTGCTTTAATCAAGCTGTTTTTTATATTTATTTCTTTATAACATCGAGAATATAGCATAATTGATTTTCACTGGACAAAATGCGAGTATTATGTTGCACTGAAAAACATTGGAGATAACTATTTTAGCAGAGAGTAAAGTAGAGCGCAATTATTGTGAAATATTAAGTGTTGTTTTTTTTTTACCTTACTGCATTTTGTGTTGAGTAAAACATAAACCTTTTATATTTTTCTGTGTGCCTCTGCACACTTATGATTAAATCTGGCAAATTCGGGTTGACGCCTGATCGAGGGATGCTCTGGGGGGCTGCAGGAACTTGTTAGAGTTGGAATGCCGACCGCTAAGTAATGTTAATGGTACCAAATGACGACATCATTGCCAAAGAGAAACCCAATAATTTCAACGGCATGCTTGGATTCATGGGATGTTGGAGGTCAGCGTGCTTGTGTTTGCAGGGTCCCTCTGCCAAATTTATACCGCCAAGTTACAGAGTGAACTCTGAAGTGCATCTTGCTTCCTGAGCCTATCTGTAGTGCCAGAGACATGTTTCTTGCACACTTTGTAAGCTATGCCGCCATTGTAAACCCGAGTAGGAACAGCAGCAAGTAAAAGGTTTAGACGAATATCCCAAACAGAGAAGTCAGATGTTTGTCCCTTTGAAAATGGTTATTTGCGTTCTCACAGACTAAACAAACTGTAGCACCTTCTGAACTATCATATACCCTTTTGTGATGCAACATCAAAAGGGAAAGCAGGGGCGCGGGTGCGAGACGGCAAGCACGCAAGTGGTGCATGCGTAAAAGTGAAAGTAATCGTGCTCCAGATGGCGCCTTGGGCATTAAAAGCTGGCGGCTGAGCGCGTTCATGCGCACATGCACGCAAGCTTGAGGCCAGCAAAAAGCCTCTGGGAGAACTTTGAAAACCCCTTACTAAAACTCGAGCAAGCAGCGCATGCGCTGCTCTAAGCTCCACCTAAAAAAAGGCAGGATATCCATCACATTTGGAATAACCCATCACCCAAACTCTAAATCATGCCCTAAGTCAGAAGCTAAAACTGTTGACCAGGTTGACCTGTTAGGCTTTACCTAAATCTCGAGCAATTGCCATTATCCTGAGAAGATTTCACTTACTTGGTTTTCGAATTTTATACATTTTATTTCTTCACTTTGATATTGTTTGGGGCTGCTAAAAAGCTTTACATCATTTTTTTCTGAGATGTGCCTGCCAAGACCCCACTTTGAGACTTGCTTTAGCTCGCTAGTGGAAATGGGTAAAGGTGATTCTAATTGTGTCATATTTTACCATGTTACGTAACTCCTTGTATACAAAAAGTTTGCACGATACCTGGTCAATTTATTGGATTGTCATCTGCATGAAAACTATACTTGAGGCATGCCCTTGTGTAATGAAAGCAATGTGGTATACCTGTTTAATGTATTGTGTGATCACCTGCATGAAATCTGTGCTCTAAGTATGTCATCACATAAGAAAACCATGCAAGATAATTGCACAATACTTACATATTTAGTGGTTGTCTTGCTGATATTTTCTACTTAAAAGCAGCTTTCAACAACTTAAAATTACGCAAAACCGTAAGTGTAATAATACATAAAAAATACGGAAAAAATAAACTCAATTATCAGTATATGCTTGCCAAAAAAAATACCTCTTTAGAAGTTAGATTTTTAGCATGCCCATTGTTCTCATCAGTAGTGAACAATCCAATTTCCACCAATAATAAACAATTAAACCTACAGGGTCATTAAAAATTATGTTTGAAATCTTACATATTAATACAAAAGAATCCTGTCAACACCTAAAAGATGTTTTACTACAAATACTTCAGTTGATCATCACTTCCACAATTTAGAGCCTAACAGCTGCTTCCTCTCCATGTCCTCTAAAACATAGACTTGGTAGCAGAGGTATTTTATGAACAAACACACTTTAGCTCTTCAGATGACAGTTTTTCATTTGAAACCCTTAAATCCAATAGTTCAACAGTCAGACAAATAGATAACTACCTCTGAAATCTGAGCTTCTGAAGAAGCCTTCCAATAGACCAGCCACTTTCCATACAGGTGTTGCCCTCTATTTCATCTCCAAGAATTTGTTATTCATAGTCATGAAACATAGGTAAATTGGTTGTATATTTCATTGAAACATCATTTAATAGGGTAAGGGCCATGATATTTGTTTTAAACCCTGTTCCTAAGGTAAAACCTCCCTGTTTCAGTGGTATATGATGGTACAGAACTGCAGCTTTTCCAAGATAAGGCCTGCAAAGTATTTTGCTCCATTATCGATCAAAGCTATCAACCGGTAGTTCTTAGGCATGTTTTTGTCTCCCACCTCAAATATTAGCGAGATTACTGCGCCATTCTGCCAAACTCTGCCCCTGGATAGGATAGAGTTGAAGAGAAGCACAAGCCTCTCTGCCCAATATATTGTCTTGTCTTTAAAGATTGCTGGTGCTATTCCGTTTGAGCCCTGTGCTCCCTCTCGATGAGCTTTTAAAATCTGCCATTTGATATTTTGTATATTGATTGCAAATGCAATATCAGCTCGTCTTCCAATGTTGAGATCTGTAGCAGAAATCATTTGGTGAGTTGTAAGCTGGGAGGGTTGGTCTAGAAGGTGGTCCTGTTGTCCTAGTGGTATGAGCTCCTTTCTATTTATGCAAGTTATGCCCCATGTGTCAAAATGAGTTCGTAAGGAACTGACCTAAGTTCCTTCTGAGATGTTTGAACTTGGCGCTTGTGGCAAAGATTTGTTGATATTATTTACTTTCCATCAAAAATTTGCGGAGTCATTTCTTTTGGCGTCATAAGTAATTAAGCCCAGACGTTTATTTTAATTAGTTTTCAGGATCTCCCATTTCTGATTTTTTAAAGATTTTTCTTTTTGCTCTCCTTAGTTCATACCAGAGGTATAAGTCATTTGGGGCTCTTCCTAGTCGTTAACACAATTGGTTTATCTGCCTTGTCTTTGCCCTGATGTGGTGACTTCTCTTCAAGGTCCCCTGGGAAAACCTCTTTCTCCTGGAATTTTTTGCCGATTTACTACTGCAGTTGCAAAGAGCGCTGCATATTCTGCTGTAAAAATCTCCCATCTTGTTACTGGGTCTTGCTCCTTATCTATAGTGTGAAATAGATTTATCGTCCATCTTAATCTCTTGTTTTGAACAGTGTTCATCACAGTCTCCTGATCTTTGGACTATTTTCCAGTGGGCGATGGTTACTGTCAATTCTCTCCCCCAGTGCTTATGAAGATACTCAGGGGCGTAACGAACACCCCCGCAGCCCCCGCGGTGCGGGGGGGCCCCCAGTCTCCAGTAGATGAAGGGGGCCCCTCAGCTGAGCTCTCCGGTAGAGAGCTGTGTCTCTCTCTCTCTAAAGCAGCTGCTGCTGTCTGCAGCCTGCTCCTGCTCCTCACGCTGCTGACCTTTGACTGAAGAGAAACAAAGTATCAACTTCCATTGTTTCTCTTCAGTCAAAGCCACGAGCCAGGCCCGGAAAGAGGAGGGGGTGGGGCCCTTAGATAGTGCATTCTCCTCAGGGCACTATTCCTTTGAGAAGGGAGGAGGCCAGGGCTGTGAGGGGTGGGGTTGTCAGGGTTTGGGGGCCTACATGGGCTGGGGACCTCTTAATGTGATTGTGGCACCCTTAAAAACTGCTTCCCTGCCTCCCCCTGCAAGTTATCTAAAGACACAATTACAATGTTGAAGCTGGTTCTGTGTTTCCACATCAGCATTTTAAAAGCATGCTCACCTTTTCTGGGTGATTTCAGCCGGCTCGACTATGCATGTCTAACATGCGAAAGTGAAAGCGATTTGCACACCCCTCCTGAGTGGGCCTCGGTAAATGTGGAGAGCTGGCATGCTGGCATGTGGCGAAGACGCAGTGTTCTGCTATGTGCTTTTGCACAGGTTGGCCCATGGTGAATTATAATTATTAGAAAGAACACTCCAGAGGCAGAAGCACTTCCTCAGCCACCAAGTTTGGGACAAGGAACGAGACAGTGAGTAAGTTTCTTTTTATTGTTGAAAGGTGAAACAGAGGTCTCGTGGAATGGGATAACGGCTCAGTTCAGACAGCCTGTAGGTCCTTTCTCCAACATACGTGCCTGTGTAATATAGTTTGTAATCACTGTGACATTTTAAAGAACTTTTATACATAATAGAAATTGTGTTTTCCGACAAGTCATGGTTCTTTTAAACAAAATACAATTTTATTGTGAGAGAAAAGCATCCTCATTAAAACATGAATGCATGTGAGGGTGATGTGCTCTCTGCCCACCCTTGTTTGGGCGATATATTGTTGGTAGTTCTTAGTATTTAGTGTGTATCCTTGGCTTGGGATGGTGGCACTTTCCTTGTATAGCCAGAGTACATATGGATACTGGATGAAAACTGCAAACTGATAATAGAGCACCTGCCATGCATTTACTAAAAATAAAAAGCTTGTCTATTAGGTCAAAATTATTTTGTTTGAAGAAAGTGATCAGCTTACATTTTGGAATCCAGGCGGAGGGGGAGAAGGGTGCAAGGTAGAGGGAAGAAGGGTGCAAGGCAGAGGGGAGAAGGGTGCAAGGCAGAGGGGAGAAGGGTGTAAGGCAGAGAGGAGAAGGGCGCAAGGCAGAGAGGAGAAGGGCGCAAGGCAGAGAGGAGAAGGCTGCAAGGTAGAGAAGGGTGCAAGGCGGAGGGGAGAAGGGTGCAAGGCGGAGGGGAGAAGGGTGCAAGGCAGAGGGTAGAAGGGTGCAAGGCAGAGCGGAGAAGGGTGCAAGGCAGAGGGGAGAAGGGTGCAAGGCAGAGGGGAGAAGGGTGCAAGGCAGAGAGGAGAAGGGCGCAAGGCAGAGAGGAGAAGGGCGCAAGGCACAGAGGGCAGAAGGGTGCACGGCAGAGGGGAGAAGGGTGCACGGCAGAGGGGAGAAGGGTGCAAGGCAGAGAGGAGAAGGGCACAAGGCAGAGAGTAGAAGGGCGCAAGGTAGAGAAGGGTGCAAGGCGGAGGGGAGAAGGGTGCAAGGCAGAGGGGAGAAGGGTGCAAGGCAGAGAGGAGAAGGGTGCACGGTAGAGAAGGGTACAAGGCAGAGGGGAGAAGGGTGCACGGTAGAGAAGGGTGCAAGGCAGAGAGGGAGGAGGTTGCAAGGCAGAGGGGAGAATGGTGCAAGGTAGAAAAGGGTGCAAGGCGGAGGTGGAGAAGGGTGCAAGGGGGAGGGGAGAAGGGTGCAAGGCAGTGGGGAGTAGGATGCAAGGCAGAGGGGAGTAGGATGCAAGGCAGAGAGGAGAAGGGTGCAAGGCAGAGAGGAGAAGGGTTCAAGGCAGAAGGGAGTAGGCTGCAAGGCAGAGGGGAGAAGGGTGCACCGGGAAGGGGAGAAGGGTGCAAGGCAGATGGGAGAAGGGTGCAAGGCAGAGGGGAGAAGGGTGCAAGGCAGATGGGAGAAGGGTGCAAGGCAGAGGGGAGAAGGGTGCAAGGCAGAGGGGAGAAGGGTGCAAGGGGGGTGGAGATGAAGTTAGAAATGTGCCCCCCCCCCCGGAAACATTTCTGCGGATGCCCATGGAACGCGCACTACTTTGTGAGAGAGTGGAGAGAGAGAGGAGAGAGAGAGAGAGTAGAGAGCGAGAGTAGAGAGAGAGAGTGAGGGTGGAGAGAGAAAGTGGAGAGAGAGAGTGGAGAGAGAGAGTAGAGAGTGAGAGTAGAGAGAGAGAGTGAGGGTGGAGAGAGAGGGGGAGGGTGAGAAGGGTGCTGCAAGGCAGAGGGGAGAAGGGTGCAAGGGGGGTGGAGATGAAGTTAGAAATGTGCCCCCCCCCCGGAAACATTTCTGCGGATGCCCATGGAACGCGCACTACTTTGTGAGAGAGTGGAGAGAGAGAGGAGAGAGAGAGAGAGTAGAGAGCGAGAGTAGAGAGAGAGAGTGAGGGTGGAGAGAGAAAGTGGAGAGAGAGAGTGGAGAGAGAGAGTAGAGAGTGAGAGTAGAGAGAGAGAGTGAGGGTGGAGAGAGAGGGTGGAGAGAGAGAGTGGAGAGAGAGAGTGGAGAGAGAGTGGAGAGAGAGTGGAGAGAGAGTGGAGTGAGGCAGTGGAGAGAGAGTGGAGAGAGAGAGTAGCGAGAGAGTAGAGAGAGAGAGACAGTGGAGAGAGAGTAGAGAGAGTGGAGAGAAAGACAGTGGAGAGAGAGTAGAGAGAGTGGAGAGAGAAAGTGACGAGAGAGAGTAGAGAGAGAGTGGAGGGAGAGAGTGGAGGGAGAGATGGTGGAGAGAGAGAGTGGAGAGAGAGCGTGGAGAGAGAGTAGAGAGAGAGAGTGGAGAGAGAGTAGAGAGAGAGAGAGTGGAGAGCGAGAGTGGAGGGAGGGAGAGTGGAGAGAGAGAGTGGAGAGAGAGTGGAGAGAGAGTAGAGAGAGAGAATGGAGAGAGAGTAGAGAGAGAGAGAGAGTGGAGAGAAAGTGGAGCTAGACAGTGGATAGAGAGTGGAGAGAGAGAGAGAAAGTGGAGAGAGAGACAGTGGAGAGAGAGAGAGAGGAGAGAGAGAGTGGAGAGAGAGGCAGTGGAGAGAGAGAGTGGAGAGTGAGAGAGAGAGAGAGAGAGAGAGTGGAGCTAGACAGTGGAGAGAGAGTGGAGAGAGAGAGAGAAAGTGGAGCGAGAGAAAGTGGAGAGAGAGACAGTGGAGAGAGAGAGTGGAGAGAGAGAGTGTAGAGAGAGAGCGAGAGAAGAGAGAGAGTGGAGAGAGAGAGAGAGGAGAGAGAGAGAGTGGAGAGAGAGTTGAGAGAGAGAGAGGAGAGAGGAGTGAGAGGAGAGAGAGTGAAGAGAGAGTGGAGAGAGAGTGGACGGAGACAGTGGAGGAGACAGTGGAGAGAGAGAGAGAAGAGAGAGAGAGTGGAGAGAGTGAGTGGAGAGAGAAGGAGTGGAGAGAGAGAGGAGAGAGAGAGAGTGGAGAGAGAGTGGAGGGAGAGTGGAGGGAGAGAGTGGAGGGAGAGAGTGGAGGGAGACAGTGGAGGGAGACAGTGGAGGGAGACAGTGCAGAGAGAGAGTGGAGAGAGAGTAGAGAAAGAGTAGAAAGAGGGTGGATAGAGAGTAGATGGAGGGTGGAGAGAGGGTGGAGAGAGAGTGAGACAGAGAGTGAGACAGAGAGTGAGACAGAGTGAGACAGAGAGTGAGAGAGAGAGTGAGAGTAAGAGAGAGAGTGAGAGAGAGTGAGAGAGTGGAGTGAGAGAGCGGAGAGAGAGAGTGAGAGAGTGTAGAGAGAGAGTGGAGAGAAAGAGAGAGTGGAGAGAAAGTAGAGAGAGAGTGTGAAGGGAGAGAGGGTGGAGATAATGGAGAGAGTGGAGAGAGAGTAGAGAGAGTGGAGGGAGACAGTGGAGGGAGACAGTGGAGAGAGAATGGAGAGAGAGTAGAGAGAGAGAAAGTGGAGAGAGAGACAGTGGAGAGAGAGTGGAGAGGCAGTGGAGATGGAGTGGAGAGAGTTGAGAGAGAGAATGGAGATTGAGAGAGAGAGTGGAGAGAGAGTAGAGACTGACTGACTGACTCATAGACTGAATACTGACTGACTGAGAGACTGACTGGCTGAGAAACTGACAGAGAGAGAGAGAGCGAGACTGGCTGACTAAGAGAGTGACTGACTGACTAACATAGAGAGAGAGACTGATTGAGAGCGAGACTGACTGCCAGAGAGAGAGACTGACTGAGGTAGAGAGATACTGACTGACTGAGGTAGAGAGATACTGACTGACAGAGAGAGAGACAGAGAGGCAGAGACTGACTGACTGAGAGAGATAGACTGATTGACTGCGAGAGAGACTGACTGACTGAGAGAGACTGACTGACTGAGAGAGACTGACAGAGAGAGAGAGAGACTGACTGAGAGGGAGACTGACAGGGAGAGAGAGAGAGACTGACTGAGGTAGAGAGAGAGACTGACTGAGGTAGAGAGAGAATGACTGACAGAGAGACTGACTGACTGGGAGAGAGAGAGACTGACTGGGAGAGAGCGAGACTGACTGACAGAGAGAGAGACTAAGAGAGAGAGAGAGAGACTGGGAGACTTACTGGCTGAGAGAAAGACTGGCAGAGAGTGAGAGACTGACAGAGAGAGAGACTGACAGAGAGAGAGATTGACTGACAGAGACTGACAGAGAGAGAGAGACAGAGACTGACATTGAAAGAGAGACTGACTGACAGAGAGAGAGACTGACTGACAGAGAGAGACTGACTGAGAGAGACTCACAGAGAGAGACTGACTGACAGAGAGACTGACTGACAGAGAGAGTCACTGACTAAGGGAGAGAGACACTGACTGAAAGAGACTGGCTGACTGCGAGAGAGAGAATGCATAACTGATAGAGACTGACAGAGGGAGAGAGAGACTGTCTGGAAGACTGACTGACTGAGAGAGAGAGACTAAGAGAGAGACTGACAGACAGAGAGACTGACTGAGAGAGAGACTGGCTCACTGAGAGAGACTGACAGAAAGAGAGAGATAGAGAGACTGACAGAGAGAGAGAGAGACTGCGAGAGAGACTGACAGACAGAGGGACTGACAGGGAGAGAGACAGAGAGAGAGACAGAGAGAGAGACTGAGAGAGAGACTGACAGAGTGCGGGACTGACTGAGAGAGACTGACAGAGAGAGAGAGAGAGACCGACTGACTGACAGACTGACAGAGAGAGAGAGAGAGAGAGAGACCGACTGACTGACAGACTGACTGACTGACAGAGACTGACTGACTGAGAGAGACTGACTGACAGAGAGAGATAGACTGACTGACAGAGAGAGAGACTGACTGACTGACTGACAGAGAGAGACTGACTTACTGACAGAGAGAGACTGACTGACTGAGAGACTGACAGAAAGAGAGAGATAGAGAGACTGAGAGAGAGACCGACCGACTGACGGACAGACAGACTGACAGAGAGAGACTGAATGACAGAGAGAGATAGACTGACTGACTGAGAGAGAGACTGACTGACTGACTGAAAGAGAGAGACTGACTGACTGAGAGAGAGAGAGAGACTGAAAGAGAGCGACTGACTGACTGAGCGAGAGAGAGAGAGAGAGACTGTGATGGAATTGGGGTCACAGTGTGTATGAAGCTATGCAATGCCTCTTAAGATTGCTTTTGTCTACTAATGAAAATGTATTATCAAAATGTGCTCTTTGTAGTTACATCTGCTTTTGAAACACAGCATTCTCGCTTTGTCTAATGATTTAAAACAGAAACGAGAAGGAGCAGTGGATGCACTTTTTTCAAAACTGAGCAATGAGTGGGCCCGGTGTTGTATATCATGACAGGAGTCTGCATCAGGAAACCCACCTAAAATTGTGCAAACTTCCCCGGCCAACTGATGGCAGGGACCCTGTAATTAATGGACCACTACCTATGATAGCCTGCTGGCAGACTAAGCCCAACCTTTAACTCCACCATCCAGTGCTACTTATAACGGTTGTATTGGTGACAGTGGCGTAACAATAGCCCCGCATCCCCTGCAGTATGGCGGGTCGCTGGCCTGAGAGCTCTAGACTGGCACGGAGAATGGGGGGGCCCCCTCCATGATGTTTGCAGGGGGGCCCCCTCAAGTTTCGTTACGCCACTGAAGATACTGTTGCATTAAAGACATATCTATCAATGTGTAGTCTAGCAGGGGTGCTCCAGTTTTTGAGTGGTATGATAGTCCCAGCAGGTGGCCATTTAGGGCCCTGAGCCAGTGGTGTTCAAGGTTGCATATTAGCAGTAGTCCTTTTTTGTCGATTCTATACTTTTTTGGGGTTCCTTGATGCTGTTTGCCCCATGCTAGATTTTGTGCACTTAGGACTTCCCTATGGGGAGAGTACGTTGCTGTACATGTGTAAGGAAGCAATACAAGTAACAAGAGAGGCATATGCAAGGATGGAGAAGGAGGCAGATGAATGTGGAGTCAAGATAACTCAGCAAAAGAAGTTGTGGAAGGATGCTAGAATGGCAATGAATGGGAAGGAGTTACAGATGTTAAAGTTGAGGGGGCTAAGTACACTCATGAGGGAATGGATTGAAAACATTAGGGAACGGAGTGGTACTGAAAATGTCAGACAATTGTGGTTCAAGAAAGTTAAGGCCAAGATGAAGCAAAGGTGAGAGGGGCCAAAGGAAGGTGAGGAAGGGCCTATGGGAGGAGTAGCAAAGGATGTTCCCTTGTGTGAAATGCAGGGAGGAGCATATGTACATGTCCTGTGGTCACTATCAGACCATCCATTTTACAAACACCCTTCCATATTTCAGAGACAATCCAGATAAATAGTACAGCCAGATGGAACGGATAGTGACTTTTTCCCAAAGTTTTGTGGAAAGACTTTGATGTGTTATTTGAGGTAGTGGTCCCAAAGGAGTGTAAAAGAGCTGTCGACTGGCCAACCCAAGAACTGTACCAGCTGACAGGGATGAATGCCCCTTTATCCATTGTTAAAACCAAGTACAATGCAGTTATAAAGCACCTAAAGACAAAGGTTCCTGAAAAGGAGAGGAATTTACCAAATATTTTGTGAACCTCTCAAGAGCCAAAAGAGTCGGTGCACACTTACTTTGAGAGAGTGATGCAAATGTATAGACAGCACAGCAGGATGAATGACCCTCTAGGAGATAACATGGGAGGGTTTCTTGCATCCTTTGTCCATGAAATGCCAGAGTTTAGCAACCAAATTACCCAATGTGGCCTTTGCTGGCAGATCTACCATGTTGCTGAGACCTTACAATATGGGAAATATTGCAGTGCTGTTGAAAGTGAAAAAGGGGCTTAAGGAGAAGTACATAATAGCCCAAACTCAGTTGGCACATAAAGGAGGGACTAAGGGTGTTACAAATCCACCCCTAGGACCTTCGTTAGACCCCAGTTTCAGAATGGTACTGCAAGTAGTCTCCTTGAACTATGGTGGGAATGCCCCTAGAACTGGGAGAGGTTGAAGTAATATGGCTGGAATAAGTATAATTGCCCTAAAGATTATACAGTGGCCTATTTGCAAAAGAGAATTGGGACTGCTGTTACAATCCAGACTGAATTGTGATGAACTGCCAAGGCATGAGTCCAGAAAGCTAGGGAGAACTTCCCCCAATACCTCGACCACCTATGGCAGCCCTGAAGGTTTCTAAATCTGGAATATTGCCAAATTCCTTCAACCTAATGCAGATGCAGGGAGGTATTCCCCATCGCCAACCATGCCACAGAATGCCCTCAAATCCAGTAATGTAGCAAGGAGGCCCAGTCCCATTGATGTTCAAGACTTCCATAGATTTTAATCGGGACCAATGATGGTGCCTGAGGAGGAGGAGGAGTGGGCACTTGATGCAGGCCTGGAAGTGGATCAGTGTGAACCATATGTGGATGGAGAGATTAATGGACTGCCCGTATTTTTCCTAGTAGACACTTGAGCCACTCATTCAACAATTAGAACAGCTGAAGTCCCTAATTGAATTGAATTGAACTTAATTGGGTATTTCTAGAGTGCACTACCACTCCCAAAGGAGCATCTTGGTGCTATGTGGAAGCAACAATACTCACCATGTACAGGATCCGAGCCTAGGAAACAACTTCTTCAGAGGGTGAGAGAATAACATAATATATTGGGGGCTGTAAAGATCCACATCTTCAACTGAATCAATAAATCTTAATGAACTGGGAACATGATTCCAGGCCTTGGTGCCTAGTACAGCAAAGGATTTACCCCCTCCCTAGGACCTGAGTCTTTTGGAATGGTATTGCAAGGAGTCTCCCTGAACTATGGTGTGAAAGGCCCCAGACCGGTAGAGGTTGAGGTAATATGACTGGAACAAGTATTTGAAAGTGCTGACAATTGTCCTGAAGAAGATTACACAGTGCCGTACTTGAAACATGGTGGGGCTTTGGAAGCAGGAGTGCTGCTGCAATCCAGACCAAATTGTGATGGATTCCCAAGGCATGAGTCCAGCAGGTCCTGACTAACCTACCCCTTCCGGGAAAAGAAGTCCAAGTTGTAGGCATTACAAATCAACAGCATACGAACCAAATGTCTGCCCCTGTATCAGTCAAATTATGAGATATGAGAGAGCAACATCAGTTTGTGATTTGTAATTCTAGCCCCGTAAACCGGCTAAGACGAGCTCTACTCTGCAAACTCAACTGCATCATCTATTGCACCCAGGATGGGGTCAGAATTGAAATGCAAGCAGCCGACTCTAAATTTAAATTACCGCCCACAGAACCTGTTGTCAGGTTATGTCCAGTGATTACGATGTTGAAACTTGGCAGAGATCACTGTTAGAATGAGCTGAAGCCATTTTGTTTGTGGCATCCATTTTAGTTAACATTATGATGGGGCGACGTTACGCCCCAAACCACTGGCACAGCCAATACTGCCTCTGCATTAATTTCTTTATCAATTATTTTCCATTTTACTCTTTTAGCTCCAAATATTTTCCATACATTTATTCATTTTGAAGCTGTTCAAATCCGCATGCAGGGAAATGCATTTTCGAAAGATTCTCATGTTCTAGTTGGGCCATCCGAACCTCTATACAAGAACACATACAAGCGCAAGTTCATCATAGCAGTTTAAAACCCAATGCATTTCAGGCCACTCGGGCCCTTCGTAGGGGTAACTGAAAATGACAATAAAACATGTATTATTGTTCCATTCCTCCATGCTTGTACAAAAAAGATATTATTTAATGCTAATTGTATTTCTCTTTTCAGTCACTGGCTTGCATTTAAATTCAGTAATATAATTTGCAACATTTCCATAAACAACCTCTTAATATTTCCGGCGGAACTCGATCCCTTCCCTTTGCTTAGTTTCATATAACTCAGTGTCAATCCATTTCTGCCTCCCATCTCATGAACACTTTCACTCCTCCACCCATCATTCTCCTCCTTTCATGCACCCTTCATTCAGACCCCTCATTTATTAGCAAAAGCAAACTGGTTCAATCTCACCCCCTCCCGATCTCCTTCATACTAACTCCCCGCTTTCTGTCCCGTCACCAAACTCACCCCTGTACTTCCTCCCACTACACTCTCCCAAATCCTCATCACCCGTTCACACGCACCCACAATCTCCCCTTCCCATTCTACACTACCAGTACCGCTTCCTTCTATCTTCCCTGCACGTACCTGCTAACAAACAACCATCTTCCTCTGTCTTTTCCCCAAGGAGTTTCCTGTCTCTTTCAACCACCCGAATTAAAACTCGACATTCAACCCTCCCATCAAAAACCCTCCCACTTTTCAAACCTGATGTTCACCTGTGACACCTCAATTGCCCAGGTCTGCCGCTATACTACAACTCCCATAATAAACCCATTGTTACATGTAGCGTTGCCATACATATTTGTTGTGATACTCGAATTTAAATGCCATCTGAACACGTTAATCACTAGTTCAAAGCCATTAGCATCATAAAAAACATGTGGAAAACATGTGGAAAGTCTGATGTTTTTTTACTCATATTTCCATGTTCGTCTGACTCCGATGTAAATAAACATTGCTAGAAGAACAAAGATAGTCCGCCTTGCATGAGGATTATGACGTAATTTCCAAAAGATTCCTGCTTTCGTGCGCTGAATTTTGTGGGTGCAAACCCGGTAGGGCAAAAACATGAACCTTGAAAAGATGTTCGACCCTTAATCCGGCTACTCTATTGCCATGCCCAGCTACTCGGTCCCAGTCACAGTCACAGGAGTCTCATGACTGTATATTACTAACTGAGGAACAGACAAAGGGTTGTGTTGACCTGCAAGATACGCCCCTTTCAAGTGTTGATGGGGAATTGTGGGTTTGTGGGTCTTGTTTGAAACTACCAGATGGAACAAAATCAGCTGCATATGCAATCACAACACTTCAGATGGTAGTTGAGGCAGCTTACATTCCACAGAAGTCAGCTCAGGCAGCTGAGTGAATAGCACTGACAAGGGCGTGTGAGCTTAACACTGACTTGTCTGTTAACATCTACACTGAAAGCTGATACGCCTTTGGAGTGGAAGGAAAGAGGCCTTCTTACATCACATGGGACACAAATAGTGCATGGAGAATTAGTGCATTATCTCCTTACCGCTTTGACATATCCTAGGAAAATAGAGATTGTTAAGTGCAGTGCACATAAGAAAGTGACTGATAAAATAAGACAGGGCAATGCCTTCGCAGATCACACAGCTCATGAGACTGCAATGCAGCGATGCACTACATCTATGTATGTGGTGAATACACATGTTGAACATTGGCATGATGCCAGGCAAGAAGTGCTGGACATGCAGTGATCTACCTCTGCTGGAGAATTAGACCTATGGTCTAAGGAGGGAGCATTGGATGATGAGGGCTGTTGGAGAAATAAAGACATGACCAAATGGAGATTGCCCACAGCCTATTTACACCCTATGATTTACATGGGCCGGCACATGTTGGAGCATCCTCAATAGCGAAGCTACTTATGCAAGTGTGGAATCATCCATTCTTTGTCGAAGAGGCGAGAGGCATCATAGACGCAGGAGGATCAGTGGCAGTGATCCTCCTCGATCTAAGTGCCGCCTTCGACACGGTGGACCATGCCATCTTGGTCCACCGGCTAAGTCGAGTAGGAATTACCGACTCAGCCCTTGCCTGGATTAAATCCTTTCTGGAAGGCAGAACCTTTCAGGTGTCTGATGGTTTCTCCACGTCTAAAGCCCTGACCATGCAGTGTGGGGTCCCCCAGGGCTCGTCCCTGAGCCCCACACTTTTTAACATTTATATGTCCTCCCTCGAAGACGTTATCACTCCTTTTGGCATCAAGATAGTGATGTACGCTGACGACACTCAGCTGGTGGTGTCCATCAATCAATCAAACACTAGCCTAGAAAATCTCGCCAGATGTCTCGAAGGTATCTCACAATGGATGTCTGACTCACGACTCAAGCTCAACGGCGACAAATCGGAGATCCTTCTCCTTGGCAACCAGAACAAACTACCCACAAACCTCTCCTGGCCACCCTACATGGGTGGCCAGGAGAGGTCAAAAGCCTATGCATCTGGCTCGACCAGGACCTTAATTTTAAAACCCAGGCCAGAAAAACCTCAGGGACCTGCTTCGGCCTAATTCGCATGGCCCGAAAGATCCTCCACCTGATTCCCTTCCAGTCCAGGAAGTTACTGATGCAGGGACTGGTTAACTCAAGGTTAGACTACGGCAACGTCTTGTACCTGGGAGCCCCTGCATCAGTCATTCAGAAACTACAGGTGGCCCAAAACGCGGCAGCTAGAGTCCTAACAGGAACCAAAGCAAGAAGCTCGGCGAAACCAGCCGTCAAAAGCCTACACTGGCTCCCAGTAAAAGAGCGCATCACCTTCAAGACGCTCTGCATATCGCACAAAATCTTGCACGACAAGGGCCCCCCAATACTCAGATCTCTGATGAAACCACACCAGTCTACCAAACATCTAAGATCTAATACACTTGCCCTGGCTTCCATCCCAAGAATAAAAAAGGCAAGATCTGGCGGCCGCTTGTTTGCCTACAACGCGCCAAAGCTCTGGAACACACTCCCATTAGCCATGAGGAGAGATCATAACCTCCTCTCCTTCCGAAAACAGTTAAAAACTTGGATCTTTCCCTAAACCTCCCTGTTTTCTGACCTCCACATGGAATACCTAGGTCCTCTTAGCGCTGGGATGCCCAAGGGTAGCTATGCGCTCTACAAATCCACTTCCAAATTCCAAATTCCAAATTCCAAATTCCAAATCCAGAAATTGCCGGCACAGCTAAAAAGATAATTCAGACTGATTTGTCTCCAGTATTTCCTGGAAAGGGAACATAGACTCCAATAGGAGGGTTTGCCACACCAACTGCACCTTTTGAGGTTCTGCAAATAGATTACATCCAGCTAGAACGCTGCAATAACTTAAAGTATGTCCTAGTAGTGGTATGTACCTTTAGTAGGTGGATTGAGGCATCCGCTACGAGAGATAATACAGCTATTTCTACAGCAAAGGTGCTTCTAAAGGAGTTATTCCCTCGATTCAGTGTTTGTCGAGCCCTGTTGAGTGACAACCGACCTCATTTTATTGGGCTAGTTATTGAGTATGTCTTGAAAGGATTGGGAACTAAGCAGAAATTCCATGCTGCTTTTCACCCTCAATCAGCAGGGCTAGTAGAACAATACAATTCTACTCTCAAGCTTAAGTTGTACAAAATCCAGGCTTCCACATCTCTGAAATGGCCTGATGCACTACCCTTTGCCCTGCATTCTATTTGACCAGTGCAACGATCTGGCCTTACACCGGCCTTACACCGTATGAGGTGGTATTTTAAAGGCGTATAAACATTTGGGGGATTCCTAATCCACGTCCTATACATGATGTACCTTGTGTACTGATGAGTGACTACCTGTCTCAGTTGACTGACAGCTTGCTTTCTATTCATCAACAGGTTCGAGAAGCTCTTCCTGACAGGTCGAAGGGTGAGGGCCATGATCTACGGCCTGGAGATCAGGTTATGGTGAAAGTCTTCCAGAGGTTGAATAGCCTGAAATCAAGGCGGCACGGCCCTGAGGAGGTGCTCCTGGCGACCAGAACTGCAGTCCGAGTGACCAAACAGATTAACTGGATCCACTCCACACACTGCAAGAAAGTGCAGTCTGCCCTGGTGGAGTCAACTGCACTCACCGACCATCGAAATATCCTGGACACAGAGAGAGGCCAAGCCATATCACCTGAAGGACCTGAGGAAGACTTCCCTGACCACACGATCCTTGGTGCATCTCGATATCAGCTGTGACACCGGAGAGAAACTGCACTGTTAAAAAAGACTGTTGAACAACCGTCCTGGGTTAGTGAAAGGCTGAGACGAGGGGAGGGATCTTTTTCCTAGTGACACCCTTCTAAACTCTCATGTGAAGAAACCAACTGCTGCCCAGGACTTTAGAGCTCCATCTGCATTCTGTTGTTCAAACATCAAGTTAAGCATGACTCTGGAAAAGAAATTGACTGCTGAGAGAATTTGCAACAAGAAGACTATGTTCATTGCCGGGGTTACTTTCATCGTGATTATTATGGCAGTATGGTTGTGGAGGAAGTGGCTTCTGCTCGACTCCAGCCCCCATTGAGGATCATTATTTCTCCCTTCCCTATTATGAGCAGCAGCACAGAATGCCCTACCTCAATATTACGTTCATTCAGATGTTGCACCACACCCACAATGCTACAAATATCACCAACTGTTGGGTGTGTGGAATTATGCCAGCTCATCAGAAAAAGGGAAGAGCACCTTCTATTCCTCTCCCATTCTCACACAATGGTTCTTGTCAAGCCTGGTTACCATTGCTGTGGAATTCTGAGGTTGCTAATATTGCTGATGTTGGTGTAGGGAGACTGAATTTTTATCTTAATAAAGTGTGTTACGCTGATGAGGAAGGAGATCCACAGGCAAAAGGAACTGTGTGGGAGATGAAGTAGTATCGCAGAGGAAATTCCTCCATGTGCTATGTTTTCCTAAACACTCGAACATCCAAGGGTAATGGACCTCCTGTTATAGCTGTTACTAGAGCCCGAGCAGACTTGTGTGTTAACAGTGTTGGAAAATTTCCTGTGGGGAAGAGCGACTGTACCCTGGTCCTGAACATTACTGGGGTTAACAACAGTTGTTTTATGTCCCCACACAATACTTACTTCTTCTGCGGAAATAAAGGCTACTACCATCTACCCATTGGATGCTATGTGTTCTTTCTGTTGTCACCTGTGTTTTTGGCTCCTGCATCCTATCATAAAGACTATAAACTGTTTAATGACATTTACAAGAAACAATATAAGAGGACAATAAATCATGATGAGGTGGATCAGACTGACACTGCACTGCAGCAATATGTTGACTTTAATTTGGGATTGTGCTTCTTTGTTGGTGCTGCCTTAAACAGCCAGAAAAGCAGACGCTTGACACGTGTTGTAGAGGCTGTGACCAATCAGACAGCTATGGCACTTGGAAACATTACAGGAGAACTGCAAATTGCGAGAATTGTGGGGCTCAAAAATCGGATGGTCCTTTATGTTGTGTTGGCTGATTGAGGTGGTGCATGTTGCATCATCAGGAGCAGTTGTTGTGTTTATATCCCTGTTCACACCCCTTCAGTTTTCGATGCAATCTCTAAACTGCATAAAATCGCTGCTGAGATTCACCCTGATACTGAGATATGGACTTTAGCTGGTTGGCTGTGGACACTATTTGTTACCTGGGGCTGGAAACTGTTGACGATCCTATGTATATTTTTTGCCATCCTACTGTTATGTTGTTTATGTCTAGAATGCAGTCAAATGCTTTGTTCCCTTTGTGTCACTCTTTGTATACATACCAAACGCAACGTTAAGAATATAAATGCACAACATGTATTAGACCAAAAGTTAATGAGATGATGAAAATAGACGTGCAAGATGTTTTCTTTGTTCCTTATAAATCATAGATGTATTCAGCTAATGTTAAAAGGGTCGTCTGTATAAACTTGGCAGAGATCACTGTTAGCATGAGCTGAAGCCATTTTGTTTTTGGCATCCATTTTAGTTATTTACAACGAAAGAGCGCCTACTATTGTGAATTTCTAAACGACAATATGCCTTAGTGAGGAAATACACAGTGACTAAACTTAATACAATGTGGGGTCAAAAAAGAGAAAATTGAAGGGAGAAAAAACTATTTTTTAAAAGAACCCTCACTCACTCTAGTGGTGACATGCTTAATCATGGGGTCCGTTGCAGGAGGGGCCGGCTATCCCCCCTGTGTGCTTCGACGCCTGCAAGTGCAGCGGAGCAGGTATGTGCAAAGAAACGTGATGTGTGTGATCAGTGACAAAAGGATAGTGTAATAAAAGATCACAGCTGTACCCCAACAGACTTTATTAAAGGGCCAGTTGTTCACATTAAAAACAGTGAAGTCACCTGGGGATTTATATTAGAACCCCAGTGACCTGGTGTAAGTGGTCAACATGTTTCTGCTGTTTATTGCTATCTAAGCTCAGCTTTCATCAGGACCATAAATATATACAAAAAACACCGTCCTACGGGGGTCAACCCACGCTAAGGCGTGCCCACACCGTTAGGACAGAAGAGAAAAGACCTAGAATCAGTACTCTCCTCAATTCACTCACGGTTTTACCCGCCGTCAATGATCCTGCTATTCGTCGGGATACACGCTGTGAAATAATCAGAAAATATACACACATATTAGATATGTCCTTAATAGTTAATCGACCTACTATGAAAGACTTGCTTCAAGTTATGGTTTTTAGCTCATTATTAATTGTTTTGCTAATATGAAAGCCATTATTAAGCTGAATAACTTCATATCTCCGTTGGAGGCATGTAGTTCCTTAAAATCAAGATGCACATTTACAATACCAGATGTGCAGACCATAAAAATCCTAGTCACTGTGGGCCACAAAGACCGAATAACAGACAGAACTATGGAGAACGAACTGGTTGTTTCTGGTGCACTTACGGTACTCAAGAATTCGGCGTGCCTCATGGACTCACAGTGTGGCCATTTCTTCACGACCCGTTCCGTCTAGTAAAAACAAACAGAACACAGAGGAGCGGGTCATAACTCTTAGGTTTGACCATAATGCGGCAAAATTCACCCTGCCGAGATGTTTAGCACGTGCTTAAAACAAAAACACACACTGACTTACTTCGTACAGGACGACTCGCCGCCCGGAACCTAAGAGTTCATTTCACTGTTGTCCGAATCTTACCCTCAAGGCGTCCTTTCCGTTTTTAAAGTTCCGCGATTAGTGGGCAACTGCGTCATCGGTCACGTGACCGGAAAATGAACCTTGCCCCACAGATTAAATTTTGAACAAGTTCTCAATGATTGTTAATCAGGGTTTATATCATACTTAGATCGGCCGATCTGTATATATTTCTCTTTCTCAGTCATGTTACAAACAGGTGAATCGGAGCACTGTTCTAATCACACCCTATACGGAGGAAATACACTTCCGGTTTGCGCTGGTTGGAAGTCTAGACCGTTGACCCTGTATTAGCAGTAAATCGTGATCTCATCTTAACGATTACTACGAGATGTTCATCTAGTGTCAAGTTCTAAGAGAATTTTATATATAAGTTGGTAACGATGACACAAATGTAGATGGGTCAAAAATTATATATATACATATATATATATATATATATTAAGGCAAAGGGGTGACATTATCAGGTAAGAAATCGGGGTGTATTAGTGGATGTTATTTCAGTACACTACCCCACGGGATATCGTCATTGAGTCCCACCTGGTGAGACGCTAAACGGTATACCCATCTCTGTTCCTGCTCGAATACTCTTTGCTCATTCCCATGATGTAGGTGTTCAATCACTGTCCAGTGGATGTTATCGGGGGAATGTTTATGGTCTAGGAAATGTGTGGTCATTTTGGTATTACTTTTGCCACATCTTATTCTACTCCTATGTTCGCATATGCGGAGTTTGACCATCCTTTTTGTCAGCCCCACATATTTTAAGCCACAGGGACAGGTTATTAGGTAAACAACGTTTGTTGTATTACAATTGGTGTGGCTTCTTTGCTCCCAGGTCTTATTGGGTTCCAACTCTAGTGTTTTTGAGCTGCTTGTAAAAGGACACACGCTGCAACTACCACAAGGGTAGTGACCCACTATAGGTGGTAGGCCCCATGTGCAAAAGAGTGAACCCCTGCACTGGTGAACCTCTGCAAAGGCTCACCCCCACAACACAGAAGACTTAGCAATACATTTGAGAAAGACATGTAAGAAGGAGGTCTGAGATTTCACAGGAAGAGAGATTGTGTTGATGAAAGGAGTAAAGCCCCTAAAAATCACCCTTTAACCCAAAGCTGTTTTTCCACATACTCACCCATATAAAATGACCACAGATGCTATTGCAATGATGACCCCTGTCATCGAGAGCATGATAGAAGGAGGCATCTTGAAGAAAGTTAGCTGGAGTCTGTATAACTTCCCAATCATGGCCTTACAGAAAGCCAACAAAAAGTGGGGAATCATTCAAGATCTCTGAAAGATTAACCAAATTGCCATTCCATGCTATCCTGCGGTACCAATCTATACTGTGATTCTGTTCTAAATTCCCCCAGAGGCTGAATAGTTCACTGTCATTTACCTTCATCAAGCCTTTTTCTCAGTTTTTCTTTGTGTTCCTGTTCCAAGAGAAGATTCTGGTGTGGGGTCGTACTCCACCAGGTTATACAGAAAGCCCATTCCATTTAATTCAGATACTTAAAAGAACCTATGGTCTCTGCAATTGCCATGTAATTTGAAATTAATACAATACATTGATGATCTTTTCATTGCCTCAGTAACTAAGAACTCTTGCAAACAAGACACAATTGCATTGCTCAACCATTTGGCTGAGAACAGACATTTGCTCTTACCCAAGAAATTGCAATACTATCAGAGGGAATTCATGTACTTGGAACATCAGTTAGAGGAGGGTGTCCAATGAGTGCATAGAGACAGTCCTTAAGATAAAGTTCCAAACTACCCAGAAGAAGTGAGAATGTTTTTGGGCATAGTTATATGAGTGATATGAGGGATTGTCCTGGAAACACTACGCTGCCTTCCCAATGAGATGTTGGCCACAAAGCTGTGTAAATAACCACCTATCAATAAGCCGCCAGCCTCAAGGTTGGGCAAAGTTGACTACTGCCGACAATCGATCCTGAACTGTTCCCTTGTGGCAAAGCCCTTAATAAGGCTGATGCACACTGATTTCAATGACCCTGTACCAAAGAATGATAAAAGCATGAAGGCCTTGCAGGAGCTCAGAAATTAACTTTGCATGTACCCGCTTTTGGAATGCCAGAATATGCGAAATAATTTGTGCTCTTTTGTCACGACAGAGATGGGTGCGCTAACACAAACCCATGGGGAGACTAAGCGCCCCATTGGATATTTCTCAGCTACGATTGATTCGGTGGCAGCAGCGTTGCCTGGTTGTCTCAAAGCAGTTGCAGCTGTGCTTCTTAGCATACAGCAGACTGAAGTGATTATAAAGTGATCATGATGGGCTACCCCTTAATTGTAATGGTATTCCACTCCATTGAGATCCTCATGACCCGCAGCAGAACTCAACAAATGATAAATAGCCACCTAACCTGATATAAGAGCTCCAGTTTGGCTGTGAAAAATGTTTCCATTCAGAGGTGTATCACACTAAACTCCTGTTACCAACCCCTGAGGGAGATGATGAGGGTGAGTTAAATCACGATTGTGTTAGTGTTACCGAGTTGTACACAAAAGCAAGACCTGACATACTGGATGTGCCCCTTTCTGCATCTTTTTGCGGCTGGGCCTTGCTTGAGAGACCGATGCGGTATATTGAGACGTGTTTAAGTTGTATGTGTAGGAAGCTGGCTCTGTATATGATATACCAAAATGAGGTATATCGTGCAAAGAGGCCAAAGGCTCCCTTATGAGTGTAAAGGGGCTTGCTCAAGCAATCCCAGGGTGCTATTCTATGAAGTAGTGTGGTCGAACAGCCTTAGACTTATCTGAGAGGAGTGTTAGACATATGCACACAATAGTCAATAAATGATGCACATGACTCAATAAGGAGAACCACACAAATTGTTAAAAATAACACATATCTTTATATATGTTTAAGCACCAGATTCAATACAACCAGGTAAGTATATTTTGCTAGAGAAATACTTTTATGTTTTAAAAGTCGACACTGCATTTTTCAGAAGCTGCAATGTTATCCTATGGAAGGAAAAACAAGTATGACATTCAGGTACAGCACAGCAATTTAAGAGACCAATCTCCTTGACTTATGGTGAGTATGGGGCGAGGTTAATGACAGCACCAGCAGGTCATCTCCAGTGGCACTTGGGAGGCCGAGTGCAGGGGTGCAATACAGCGCCGGGTGCCCAATGTTAGTCAATGGGGATCAGTCTGTGGGAACAGAGATTGCAGGTTTTGACTGGGAGTCCAGTCGGGCTGAACAAGGGATCCTTGGAACAAGTGTTCACATCAAACTCATTTCAGAGACTATTTTTTAGTTGCACAGAACTTTCTGTGTAGAATCAATCTTTACGTCAACATTCTTAGTCCAATCAGCATTGTTATTTAGTTAAAGATGGTAAAAAGTATTGAAGCACAGCAAGTATTTATAGATAACTTCGTTTCAGCCGAACCAAGTTTTTTTTTAAAAACAATTCTGTAATTTCAAGGTATTCATCAAAAAATAGTTTGTGAGTGATAAGGAGTTTTTTTTAAAAAAAAAGAAACAAACAAAGAGAAAATGAACAGACCCCAAGTGTAAAGAAAACCAAAACCGAACAAAGGAAAAAACTGTGAAGGTAAAATTTGAGGATCAATGGTATATTGATTATTTTCTATAAAAGACAGCCAATTTATATTCAGTACAATCACGGACACAGAGGTACAATCAGAGTATCTCAATTATAGAAACAATCTGTCTTTGTACATGTGTCGACGGCGTTTCTACCCTTAAAAGAATACAAGGTCTCATCAGGACTGTAATAACCTGGGTTGGCTGGGTATATGGAGGGTCCTATCTGCTTGGATGGGACCCACTCTGGAATTGCAAACAACTATTGGGCCTGTTTAGTTATTGTAGGCTTGTGAGGAGCAAAGGTCCCCTAATGGTTCCATAAGGAATTGATGTACTTGTGTAGAATGTATGAATGTTTTTGTCTAAAGTCTTATAAAAGGATTTCACTTAGAACAATACTAGGTTCTCTGTACTTGATATGCTTTGCTACTAAATTTACTTATGGCATGTTCAATGTAAATTGTCTATCGATTCTTTATGTAACACTTTGAAACGCCAACCTTTGTCTGTCATTCTTACAAGAATGTTTCAGTATCTGCATTTGAACTTAAACAAATAGAAAGAGTGATGGCTCCAGTCGAAGATCACCAAAGTCCATATCCAGACTACACTGCTCCCGGTGCTAGCCACTGGTGGGTCCATGCGTTGGATTTAAGGACACGTTTGTGCGCCGACAGATCCATTCCAAGAATGCACTTGGAAATCGGAAACTACAGTGAGAATTAGTGTTTGTTCATGGATTCTCACATATTATATTCTATGCCCTTTTACCCCACTCACATTTCAGCAGGTTTTTCCTGAAGAAATGGGCGCGGGGAACGGATCTCTGAAGTGCAGTATAATATGGAATCCTGATTATATACATTATGTAATACCTAGCATGAGACCCTTAGTTTTTCACTGCATCCCATGTAGCACATTTTCTTCACAGGCACTGCAACGTCACTACTGTAGCCAGTGTGTCATGGGCCTCATAGCAAGGAAGTAAATTGCCCCCAGACCACACTTGAACGTGAAATAAAGCAATAACCAGGGATCAGTGGGCCCTTCAGACATCTGTGCCTCGGTGCCACTGCATCTGCTGCACCAATGGAAGCTACCCCGCTGTGCAACATCTCCCTCAGAGGCACTGTGCAGTCCAAGATGTATGCAGACGTGTCCCACTCTCTGCACCTAGCGTATGCACCAGAATTCCTTTCCGCCCCAGGAATGTTAAATTTGAAACAAGATAGAGACCATTATAATTGCTAATCAATCTTGTATTGAATGTGTCAGGCCCGGCAGGTGGGTCACGGGTTTCCGCTGGTGCTCCATGATGAAGAGGAGCGTGCTCTCATCCAACAGGCACTTCCTGCCGATAAGGAACGCTGCTGCCTGTGGGGAAAGGTAAATTGATTCTTTTTCAATTTATTGCAGGTTCCATATACATTTCTTCCTTAACCACGCGTGAATTTCCGAGGCAGACATAGCTTACATGAAACATTGGCTAGAAAATCGCCATACCAAGCACACAGTTTTGTTTATTTGATCGGCAACCAATTATAACAAATTAATGAACACATGAGCAAAGGCAGAATGGGTTATGTGGCAAATAAATATGCATCGAGATTAAATATATTCTTATAAATGTTAATCTTGAATTTAACGTGTCAGGTCCGACAGAAGGGTCCTGATTTATTTTCCGCTCGTGCGCCTTGATGAAGAGGAAATGCTCCCATCCGACAGATTCTTCCCGCAGATAAGGAGAACTGCTGCCTTTGGAGAAAGGTAAAATCGATTTTTCCATTTATTGGAGGTTGCTTGTACTCTTCCTTAACCACGTGTGAATTTCTGAGGTAGACGTAACTTGCATGAACATTACCCTAGAAAATCGACACTCCAAGCATAGTTTTTGTTTATTTAGTAGTAGTAGTAGTAGTAAAAGCTTTTATTCGACATTTTTGTCATAAAGCCAACACACATAAGTACACATACTTTTCATTAAAAATTAGTTACAATGAATAAGACTTTACAAACATTCATGTTGTGCAAAATCGCTGATCGGTGCAAAATACAATTATGGGCAAATTCATTAATCATAAATTTTAAGGGGAATATACATACCAGGGATTTTTTACTAGACCCAGTCAATTTTTAAGAACAGTTATATACAATTGTAATTATAAATAGTTAAAAAGCCAGAAAATAAAATCATTTAATCCTACAATGACATTCCAAGCTTCTTTCTAATTATACAAACACCATGGAGAAACCTACTCAGACCAAATACTATTAGCCTACTGTTCGAAGATCTTAGTATATGTTCTGCCTCTTTGCATGAACGTATCCCCAAATTTTTACACAGAGGTATGATCCATTTTTTACGAGATGAAGCATACAACGGACAAAAAAAGAGGATATGAGCCTCATCTTCTTTCAGTTTTAAGTCACAAGAAGTACAATGAGGATCTTTACTTGCTCCTTCCCACCGGCAAGAATTCGATTTAATCTGTAGAACCCCATACCTGAATTGGAGGAAGACAGATTTAGCCAGTGGTGGCTTGATTTCGTCCATAAAAGGTTCAAAGGAGGGGTGAACCTTGAATTGCAAAAAAGTGGACGTTAATGTTCCAGTGGCACGTTCATATACGTGACTGTTCACATAGTTCCAGTAGGCAGATTTTACTTGATTCTTACAGCTATTTGGCAAAGTAATAGATATAGCTGGTGTTTCCCAAAAATGTGATAGACCTATCTCTATAAACCAGTAAGATACATGTCTCAGCCACTTGATTGAGTTAAAAGAATCCAACTCCCTGATTTCCAGTAAACCTGCTCTGTAGTCAGCCAGTTCCGGGGTAGACCATAATCGCACCCAGTAGAGCAGTGGTCGCAACCAACATAAAAAGTCAGTGCGCTTTACACTAATGTCTAGGTAGACCGGCACTAAGGGTGTTCTTAAGGGCAGTCTTAATAAGCGTCTGAAAAACATATTTTCCTCAACATCAAAAGTTTTTTTGGAGTGGGGCCCCCAAATCTCGGCCCCATACAAGGCGGCAGATTGAGCTTTTGCTTTGAACACATCAATCGCAGGAGTTATAGCTTAAGATGTACTCCCACTGTGGATCTTTAAAATGGGGAGTGAATTCTGTTTAAGTGTTAGCCTGCTTTTGTCAAGTTGGTTTGTCCAAGACATTTTGCTATCCAGCCTAATGCCCAGATAGTCAAAAGAATCTACATACTCAAGTTTAGTATTATTTAGGGCCAGATTCTTCTTGAAAGATTTGGAGGGGTTAATGGCCATATATTTCGTTTTAGATGAGTTAATTTCTAACCCCTTCATTACACAATAGCTGTTAAATTTATTTATTAGGTTTTGCAGGCCTTTGGGAGTTTGGGATATTAGGATGGTGTCATCCGCAAATAGTAGTGCTGTGACTGCCTCGTTGCACAATTTAGGTGAATCATGGTTGCATTGAGCTAAGTAGTGGGGAATGTCATTTACAAACAGTGAAAAGAGGGTTGGGGCCAATACGCACCCTTGTCTCACCCCCCTTTTCACTGGGATGGATCGAGTAAGTTCTCCATTTCTACCCCACCTTACTTTAGCAAAGTTATCTGTATGCAGTTTTATAAGATTAACCAACAATTCATCCGGGACACCCATCTTCTTTAAACATTCCCATAATAAGTGGTGGGGAACAAGATCAAACGCTGAGCGTAGGTCCATAAATGCAACATATATGCTACTCTTCTTTATCTTAACATATTTCCAGCATATACACATAAATCTGTACACTTGATCCACAGTGCTAGTCTAAGATCTAAACCCTGCTTGGAATTTGGAGAGGATTTCAGAATCATCAATCCATATTAAAAGCCGATTTAAAATGTGTCTGGCAAAAATTTTCTGTAAAATATCGATTAAACTAATCGGTCTGTAATTACCCGGGTTGTAACGATCCCCTTTTTTAAAGATGGTTATTATTTCTGCCCCTTTCCACGTTTCAGGGATCGGGGTTCCCAGTAAAATTGAGTTGCACAAGTAATTTATATAAGGGCACCATACCTCAATATTATGGGTGAATAGATCACCAGGTAGTTTGTCCGGTCCTGGAGCTTTACCTGCCTTTATTGCTTTTATTGCACACAAAGTTTCATTGGTGCTAAATTGCACAGGATTAATGCACTGGGTAAAAAGCCCGGAGTCATTATATTCGCCAGGGGACCCTACTTGATCATACAAAACCACAAAATGGTCAAACCAGACCTTTTCATCCAGAAAGAAATCCCTATTGGAACAGCCTTTTTTGTTGTTTTTGGCTATTAAATTCCAGAAAGTACATTGGTCATGTCTCCTGGCGGCACTCAAAAGGTCTTCCCAGATTCGATCATCCCATTCCCTTTTTGCATTAAGCATAAGGTTTTTGTAAGCTTTTCTACACTCTGTGACCCTCAACTGGTCTTTGGATTTCACGGCGATAATTAAGTTGGTTTTGGCTAGATGACACTGTTTGTTGTACCAGGTTGTCTCTAGTTCCAAGTGCCTGTTTACATTAATTTTTTTATTTGTACAACTTTTACTCAGGAGGGGAGTTAGTGATTCCACTAGGTGGTAATACATTTTCAAAACCTCGTGGGATCCCAGCTTTAGATTTTCATACTGAGGGATGATATCTGAGAAAGTGTTATAAATTCCCATGAGTGTCTCTTCTTTTAATAGGATATGGGGCCATTTAATTGCCTTTCTATTATTGGAAACAACAACCTCAGCTACCCCACACACACTTTCCATCCTGCTATTATGGGCCAAAAAAGGATCAGATAGTAAACCTAACTGTAGTGGAAAGTGGTCCCTCTCTGGTCTGTTCACGACCTTAAAGGCCAGCAGTAAATACCAGAGATTGGTTGAAATTAGCATGAAGTCGATCAGGGATTTAGACAACCCCTTAATAAAGGTGAAATTGGCCGGTTTATCTGGGTCTAGTCGACCGTTACATGCCCGCAATCCATGGGATACAATCAGTTCGTATATTTGCATAGCAGCCACCGTACATTTTACATACTTTGCATTATCCAAGGGGGGGATGTCAAGCGCTCTATCTTCATTTTCCAATAGTTTTTCGAGCCCCATTATGGGCTCGAATTGGCAATTGAAATCCCCACCTATAAATATTTTAGAATCAGGCTCTATGTTAACTAAATAAGAACTGAGTTGTTCGATAATCATTGATGTCTTATTTTGTGGGGAAGGTCTATTATAGACATTTATCATATGAACGTCTCCCAAGTTCCTCGTAGTTAACTTGACACCGAGTAAATCATTGGAAGCAAAGTACAGGGACGATACAACAACATCCAAGGAAATACTTGTCCATATTATTAGGCCCCCGGAGGGTCTACCTCTTACTGATGCAGTTGCCCCCTTGAAAAACGTTTTGAAACCAAGTCTGTGTATAATGTAAATAGCCCAAGTTTCCTGCAAAAGTATGATGTCATGCTCCTCTATAAAGGAGCTCCAATTTCTATCACACAGGTTTCTAGACAGCCTTGCGATATTCCATGATAGAATCTTCAAGTCTCGGTTGGGCTTGCAGGGTTCTTGGTTAGTTGGATCTTGGTTAATTGGGTGGTTTGTGATCAAGGGATCTCCCTCGTTGGGAACCTCCGGAGTCGTCATTACCGGTACCTGATTCCGATGAACTTGGTTCAGCAAGGAACATGATGATGAACCATGAACCTCATTACTGCCATCGGCAGTTAAGACTAGCCCTTGTTGGTCGATTACGTGGCTTCTGGATGGTTTCCGTATTTGCTTTAACTTAGAGTATTCATTCCCTACATGCTGGTCCTCACCAAAAGAGTGGGCAGACAGACCTTTAGGTGCATCCTCTTTGTTTGTTTGTCAGTATCCCCACCATGACCAATTCTTGTCCGATCCCGAGATTATCGGAGGTATTCTTTCGATTGGTGTCGGAGGATCAAAAAAGGAATATTTGTTGGCCATCAAGCCTTGCTGTGGTGGTGCTCTGCTATCTTGTTTCCATTGCATTGGGTAGAAATAACTAAGATCGCAGGTCCCAATTCCTCGATTGTTACTTCTTGGATGTTGGCTATATACAAGCTGGGCAACAGAGGGGTCTTTAAAGTTGACCAAGATGCAATCCCCTTCAATGTCTTTTGATCTTGTTCCCACCCAGCTGACTCTTCGGACTTGGATGACTTGGCAGTTTACTGTATAGGGTAGAGGTCTATTTTCCTTTAGCCAATATAAAGTCTTGTTTTTTAACTCGTCGCACGACTCCCTTTTATTGGGTTTCAATGGTGGAACCCCAGTGAGAACTACCACATACGGTTGACACCCTGGTGGAAGATGTGCATTGTGAACCCTTTTGGGCATCTGCGAAACAGTGCTACAGTCAGATGTTTGAGCATTGGTGTTATTGCTAGTGTCTGTAGAATTCATTCCATTTGTTAGTTTAGTAGGTGCCTTGGTTTCTTGGGTGGTAGTGTTTGAAGATTGTTTTATTTTACGCGGAGCCGGCTTTGGTGGATCAGCCATTTTCGATCTATCACTGGTCGTTAGATTTTTCCGGGACTCCGTACTCGGTCCTCCCAATGCAGTATTGGACCCACTCGAGTCCACTGCCCTACTTGGATTGGCTGCCCTATCTTTCTTAGCTGGACAAGGTTGTTGAGCTGGTCTAGTTGACATTGGACTTTTCTCAGTTCTTGCAGATTCTTGGCCAATCTTTGTATGGAGTTTTACCAGCGTTTTTAGGGCAAAAAAGTTATCCAAAGATGTTTGTTCAAATTTGTCCAAGCGGTCTATTAACCCTTCCAATTTTTTTGTTACTGGCTGCAATAAGGATGACATGAGGGATTGAATGTGTTCCATCAGCTTTCCTGGTGCCGGTATGTCTACGGAATTGTTAGCAGAATCAATAGTCACTACTATATCAACAGGATCTTTTATTTGATTACACTCCAAGAGTTCACTGTGTTCGTTCCCGTTGTTCGTAGGTTCATTTGCTACTATTTTACTATGGGCTCCCACATTCATATAATTTTTACGAATTCTTTTTAAAGCTTTTAGTCTATAAGCTTTACGTGGAGTGACCAGTCTTTTCCGTTTAACAGCAGCCCGTCCTATCACCTTGGGGGGTGATTGAAGGGTATGGTCCAAGGGAGCATCATGTATCATTACTAGAGGCAAGGCCGGTGGTGCTGAGTTTTCAACATTTGTAATATTTTTGATTTCGGCATTAATTGGAGTTTTATTTTGAGGTGCCCGGTCAGGTGTGATTTCGTAAAGGTCGCTGGCCCGTCTTGTATCTATGACACATGGTTGCATATTGCTAGGAATATTGGGAATGTTTGGATCAACTGGCATGACGTTATTTGTGGGCGATTTAGCCTGTGCAAGAGACCCCATGGAGGATCGTTTGTGTGCCAGATATTCACGTGACAATCTGTGTTCCGCTAGAATAATCTCCTTCTCTACCACCGAAACCGCACGGGTTATGAAATTGTCCATAGTCCCCAGCGTGGTGTTTCCCCCTCTTCGTGAACATCTGCCTGAACGGGTAGCCATAGGGGAATATGTAGACATGTGCAACAACTTAGCACAGTTTAATGTGTAATGTAATCACTCTACGCAATAGTCAGAGGGCTTACCGAAGATGTTAGGGGGAAGGCCCGACCCCTGCTGGCCCCAGACGGCCACAGACGGCCCGCCCTTTGCCCGGGCTTCGCCCGGCGTCCCGCTTGCGTCCCGCAAGACAGGCTCTCACTTGATGATGTAGGCGAGGCAGTGGTGGGCGGGGCACTCAGGGGGGCGCTGACCAGATGTCAGGTGGTCAATCAGGGACTCCTGGGATAGTGAGTCCCTGCCGCGCTACCCCTGCAGCCTCCTCTGATGATTCCCCCACTGTGCAGTCACGGCAAGCAGGCAGGGTCAGCGTTGTTTGAGGTTGGTGGGTCCACCCACAGAGCGAAGCGGCTCCCGCGCAGCGGGAGCGGCGAGTTGCTGGCTTCGAGATCCGAGGGACAGGGCAATCTTCCACAGCGTCTCAGGGCTCGGCAATGGGACACACAAGGCAGGTGAGTCCGCTTCCTTTTACCGGTCTGCCGGTGGTGGGCGGGGCACTCAGGGGGGCGCTGACCAGATGTCAGGTGGTCAAGCAGGGACTCCTGGGATAGTGAGTCCCTGCCGCGCTACCCCTGCAGCCTCCTCTGATGATTCTCCCACTGTGCAGTCACGGCAAGCAGGCAGGGTCAGCGTTGTTTGAGTTTGGTGGGTCCACCCACAGAGCGAAGCGGCTCCCGCGCAGCGGGAGCGGCGAGTTGCTGGCTTCGAGATCCGAGGGACAGGGCAATCTTCCACAGCGTCTCAGGGCTCGGCAATGGGACACACAAGGCAGGTGAGTCCGCTTCCTTTTACCGGTCTGCCGGTGGTGGGCGGGGCACTCAGGGGGGCGCTGACCAGATGTCAGGTGGTCAAGCAGGGACTCCTGGGATAGTGAGTCCCTGCCGCGCTACCCCTGCAGCCTCCTCTGATGATTCTCCCACTGTGCAGTCACGGCAAGCAGGCAGGGTCAGCGTTGTTTGAGGTTGGTGGGTCCACCCACAGAGCAAAGCGGCTCCCGCGCAGCGGGAGCGGCGAGTTGCTGGCTTCGAGATCCGAGGGACAGGGCAATCTTCCACAGCGTCTCAGGGCTCGGCAATGGGACACACAAGGCAGGTGAGTCCGCTTCCTTTTACCGGTCTGCCGGTGGTGGGCGGGGCACTCAGGGGGGCGCTGACCAGATGTCAGGTGGTCAAGCAGGGACTCCTGGGATAGTGAGTCCCTGCCGCGCTACCCCTGCAGCCTCCTCTGATGATTCTCCCACTGTGCAGTCACGGCAAGCAGGCAGGGTCAGCGTTGTTTGAGGTTGGTGGGTCCACCCACAGAGCGAAGCGGCTCCCGCGCAGCGGGAGCGGTGAGTTGCTGGCTTCGAGATCCGAGGGACAGAGCAATCTTCCACAGCGTCTCAGGGCTCGGCAATGGGACACACAAGGCAGGTGAGTCAGCTTCCTTTTACCGGTCTGCCGGTGGTGGGCGGGGCACTCAGGGGGGCGCTGACCAGATGTCAGGTGGTCAAGCAGGGACTCCTGGGATAGTGAGTCCCTGCCGCGCTACCCCTGCAGCCTCCTCTGATGATTCTCCCACTGTGCAGTCACGGCAAGCAGGCAGGGTCAGCGTTGTTTGAGTTTGGTGGGTCCACCCACAGAGCGAAGCGGCTCCCGCGCAGCGGGAGCGGCGAGTTGCTGGCTTCGAGATCCGAGGGACAGGGCAATCTTCCACAGCGTCTCAGGGCTCGGCAATGGGACACACAAGGCAGGTGAGTCCGCTTCCTTTTACCGGTCTGCCGGTGGTGGGCGGGGCACTCAGGGGGGCGCTGACCAGATGTCAGGTGGTCAAGCAGGGACTCCTGGGATAGTGAGTCCCTGCCGCGCTACCCCTGCAGCCTCCTCTGATGATTCTCCCACTGTGCAGTCACGGCAAGCAGGCAGGGTCAGCGTTGTTTGAGGTTGGTGGGTCCACCCACAGAGCGAAGCGGCTCCCGCGCAGCGGGAGCGGCGAGTTGCTGGCTTCGAGGGACAGGGCAATCTTCCACAGCGTCTCAGGGCTCGGCAATGGGACACACAAGGCAGGTGAGTCCGCTTCCTTTTACCGGTCTGCCGGTGGTGGGCGGGGCACTCAGGGGGGCGCTGACCAGATGTCAGGTGGTCAAGCAGGGACTCCTGGGATAGTGAGTCCCTGCCGCGCTACCCCTGCAGCCTCCTCTGATGATTCTCCCACTGTGCAGTCACGGCAAGCAGGCAGGGTCAGCGTTGTTTGAGGTTGGTGGGTCCACCCACAGAGCGAAGCGGCTCCCGCGCAGCGGGAGCGGCGAGTTGCTGGCTTCGAGATCCGAGGGACAGAGCAATCTTCCACAGCGTCTCAGGGCTCGGCAATGGGACACACAAGGCAGGTGAGTCAGCTTCCTTTTACCGGTCTGCCGGTGGTGGGCGGGGCACTCAGGGGGGCGCTGACCAGATGTCAGGTGGTCAAGCAGGGACTCCTGGGATAGTGAGTCCCTGCCGCGCTACCCCTGCAGCCTCCTCTGATGATTCTCCCACTGTGCAGTCACGGCAAGCAGGCAGGGTCAGCGTTGTTTGAGGTTGGTGGGTCCACCCACAGAGCGAAGCGGCTCCCGCGCAGCGGGAGCGGCGAGTTGCTGGCTTCGAGATCCGAAGGACAGGGCAATCTTCCACAGCGTCTCAGGGCTCGGCAATGGGACACACAAGGCAGGTGAGTCCGCTTCCTTTTACCGGTCTGCCGGTGGTGGGCGGGGCACTCAGGGGGGCGCTGACCAGATGTCAGGTGGTCAAGCAGGGACTCCTGGGATAGTGAGTCCCTGCCGCGCTACCCCTGCAGCCTCCTCTGATGATTCTCCCACTGTGCAGTCACGGCAAGCAGGCAGGGTCAGCGTTGTTTGAGGTTGGTGGGTCCACCCACAGAGCGAAGCGGCTCCCGCGCAGCGGGAGCGGCGAGTTGCTGGCTTCGAGATCCGAGGGACAGGGCAATCTTCCACAGCGTCTCAGGGCTCGGCAATGTTTATTTGGTCGTCAACCAGTTATAATAAAATGCACATTACTGCACTTCTAACTTCTCCAGCACTGATTCAAAACAACATGAGGGGCATGACCGAATGTGCATCTTTAAGGACAAATATGGCCCCTATCTACGACTCTGTTAAGGATGTAGAGGGGTTCTTTAATTGTTCCAAAATATAGGCCCCCATCCCCGTGCAAAACGGGACCACCCACCATAGGAGCGGCGGTCCTGCCTTGTGACAACATGACAGGCACCGCGCGGTGCCTGCCATGTTGCACTTTGAAATGTGGGGGTACCATAGGTACCCCCCATGTGCACCCCCCACCCCCTCCCCACGGAGTCCCTGGGGGCCTGCACCGGGCCCCTGCAGGGATTCTCTGCATGCCAATCCGTGGCGGCATTGCTGCCACGGAAAGGCATTCAAATGTTCCCATCATAATATGGATGGCGGTGTCTGATAGACACCGCCACCATATTATACCTTTTCCGCCCCGGTTGCCTTGCGACCGAGGTGGAAAAGCGGCGAACGGTCTTACCATCCGCCGCGGTCCCCCGCAATCCTAATATGGCGGGGGGTCTTTAGAGCAAGGATGGTGGTTGGATCGCCCCGGCCAGGCCGGCGGTGGCTTCCGCCAGCCTAGCAGGGGGCGATCCGCCCGCCATCCTAATGGGCCCCATAGTGTGGCTGCTCCTAATTGTATCAACATATCAAACATGCTGTTGTAGAGTTGGGCACAGATGCATCTTATTGCGTCTTGAATCCCTGCACGGTGAAACATTTGCATGGCCACCACATATGTGTCATTATATCACTGCACAGCTGCTTAATGCATCACATGTTTTTACCACCACATCAGCATCAGTGTAGTGACAATGCCATTACCCGATGTCAACCATAAACGTCACGATTCCACATACCATACTTGGACCATAATGGTAAGCTTTCACATATTGTAAGTCTAACCCTAACCCCTACCACATCAACCCAAACACTAAATCGAAGCCTAATTCTTCCTCTTACTCTAACCCTCATGCTAAGTAGGTCCAGGTGAATTTCTCTTTTTGTGTAAGTCTGGTCTTACATTACCCCCAGGTCACTATGTCCTCGTCCCATTCATTACAAAGTGGAGATGACCATCTCCCGACAGAAACAACAAGAGGAATGCTGGGACCCTATTACTGCCCCTCCCACCGGGAGTACATAAGCAGTACTTACCTAGCATCCCGCCTGTTCTTTTTTCTGTCTGTCGACAGAATGAACGGTGTACTGCTCCTGCTGGGCTGGAGGGGCGGTACTTCTTTCCTCCCCTCGCCCGGATGCCTGGCTGTGCGGGCGTGAGGTTTCCGTGGGCTTTCTCCTGGCCTGCTGGGCTTGCTGGGAGTCTGTCCCTGTTGGAGCCGGTATCCTGCTTGGCCTCCCGGCCCTTTGTGGTTGGGGTTTGGTCTCCCAGGTTTCTTCCGGGTCGCATGCTCCTATTCCCGAGCCTGGCCGGGTTGATGTGCATTGCTTGCTGTGTTTCTGCCGGTCTCCTGGTGTCCTGGCCATTGGGTGGGCCTTGTTCCTGGGGTTGCCCCCCCCTCCCCCTCCGGGTGAGTCCCGCTTGCCGGGTTTTTGTTTCCCTCTTGTGTGGTAACCAACACTGGGGCAGCACGTTCGTTTAATCTTTCTCAGGGTGTACATGTTCACATTTCAGCTGCCTGTTCCTGCTGTTCCCGGTGGCGGTGGGGGCCTTGTTCTGCTGTTTACCCCCGCTCTGGATGTTTTCCCTCCTTTGTCTTTGGGAGCCTCTGTGTTCACCTCTTAGTCCTGGGGTAAGGTGGCACAACGCACCTGGTGTGCAATTCTGGTTTTTTTTGCTGGTCACGGGTGTCCTGCTCCTAGCACCTGATCCCACCCTGCTCCCGGAGTGTGTATCCCTGGTCGAGAGCGCCTTGGTTTGGGGCAGTGCTTCCTTTGTGTGCACAATCTGCTGGCTCCTCTCGGGGGGCTTCTCTCCTCCTGCTGCGGCTCCAGTGCTCTTGCGCTGCTCCTGACGTGCGCTGCCCTGATCAGTAGCGCTTGGTTGGGGTCACTGCTTCCTGTGTGTGCCTGCTGTTGCTCCATCCTGGTGCTCTCTGGGGCACTCCGACCCCCACCCCCGCCACCCGCCTGCAGAGCGTGGGTCTCTGGCTGGTGCTGGACAGTCAGGCGCTGTGGTTCCGGGTTCGGTGCTCGTCGTCTGCGCAGGTTCCTGTGTCCTCTCCCTTGGTCTGCGTTGTTGGGGTTTCTGTTGCTAGCCTGCGGCCTTGCCAACTGCACGCACCTAGTCTCGCCTGATCTCTGAAGTTGGGCATACAGGGGGACTTCTCCCTTTGGGTCGCTCCTGCTGGTGGTGCCCCTGCTCCTGGCCACGCGTGCTGCTGTGTTTTCTTTTCGGGCACAGTTGGAGGGGGGTTCGCCTCTCCGTTGAGTTTGTTTGCTGAGCCACTGTGCTGTTGGCATTCGCTCTTTCTGTTTGGTGGCCTGCCTCGATTTGGCGTGGGTTCCTGTTGCCACTGTGATGGCTGGTTCCTTTTTCGCTGGCTCTGTCTGTGCTGGCTCCTGGGGTTCCCTGCATTGTTGGGGGTCTCCCTGCCTCCCTGCTTGCTTGCGCCTTGCCCTCTGCTGCTCTTTCGTCGAGGTAGCCTCTCGCTTCTTCGGCAGTGGCCTGTTGAGGTGCGCTTCTGTTCCTCCCTACTTCTGGCTCCTCCGCTGCTCCCTGCCCCCGGCTGGTGGTGGGTCGGTGTTCCTGCTCCTTGGGCGGCTGCGGGGGGAGGGTGGGCTGTTGGCGCCCCTGGGTTCCTGTTGGCCTGCCACGGTTTTCCCCGCATTTCTTTGCTGCCCCTCTGTGTCCCTGCTTCTTGGGGTGTCGCGGGCGCGGGTGTCGTGGCCTGGCTTGTGTAGTCTGGATATTTGTCTCCGCTTCCTGGCTTCTGCATGATTGGTCAGGGTTTGGGGACTCCTGGTTCCTGACTTTCTTCCTCCCGTCCCTTGGACTGTGCCTGGTTCCTCTTGCAGCTTCCTGGTGTGGTGCCTGGTACTCTATGGGGCACTCTGCCCCCTCTGCCTGTGCCTGGGTGGCCCGTACTCCCTGGGGTGCGGCTGTTTTGTTCTCCTTTGCTCCAGCCTGGGGCTTCGGGTGTTTGTCCCGGGGCCTTCTGTGTGCTTAGGTTGCTTCTGGGGTCTGGCTCCTTCCCTGGCTCTACCTATGCTTGCCTTTGGCTTGCTTCAGGTGTTTCCTGCCCGCCCCTCCTGGTTCTGCCGGTGTTCCTGCCTGGTTTGTTCCTGGTTGGGGCCTCCTGGGGGTGCCTGGTGGAGGCTTCACAGGCTGGTGTATTTGGGCACCTGTTCTTCTTTTCCTTGCCCCCCCCCTGCCCCCGAGTTGTGTTTACGGTGGCGGTTCGCCTTTTTGTCCCTGGGGTTTTTGCTGCTGCTGTTTAGGCCTGGCTGTCTTTTGCTGCTGCCATGTCCTTGGCGTGGTACCTGTTCCCCTCTTCTGCAGTTCTCCCGGTTGATGGCCTGTGGCCGTGCCCCCCTGTCTGCGCCTGCTTTCGTATGCTCTCAGTAGTTGTGCATGGTCGGGCTGGGTTGGTGCCTGCATGGCCTCCTGGGGCTGCCGGGTGCTGTTAGCTTCTTGGTCCGTCTGCGATCTGGTGTGTTTGCTCCCTGGGAGGTTCTGGTCTCGTCTGGTTCCCGTGGTGGGTGCCTGGCTGGGTGTCTGCTGGGGTTTTTCCTCTCCTACGTGTTGGACTCCTTTTTGGATTCTGCTTCCTTGCCTGGGCTCTTTTTGTGTCCTGGCAGGGCGCTCTGCGGTTGTGCCCAGTCCTGGTGGGTCCTTTGGGGCCTTCTCCTGCCAGAGGTTCTCTTCACGGGCTTGTTTTGCCTCTGTAGAGTCCTGTGTGGGGTCCTGTGGCTCTGGGTCTGCTGGCTTCATGCTGGTTTGGGTTGGCCTCCGGTTGTGCCTCCTGGGCTTTCTGCCTGCTCTAGGGGGTCGTTTTGCTGGGCATTTCCTGGTTCTTTCCTGGTTCTGGTGTCCTGGATCCTTTCTGCCTCCCTTGCTTCCCCGGACTTTGTTCCCAGTGTGGGTCTGTTTGGGTGCCCCCCCTGGTTGGGGTGGGGTTCTGTGGTGCTCTTGCCTCTGTGGGGTCCTCCCTCCTGGCTGCGGGTTGTCTGGGGTTTTCCTGCTGCTTGGCCCTCTGCCTTCTCTGCTTCCTCCAGCTTCCGCTTTGGTGGTTTCCTCTGTTTCTTTTCCGGCCTTCTGTGTGGTCCGGCGGTGGTGTGCTGGGGGTTCCCTGTCCTTTCAATCTACTCGGAGCCAAGGGGGAAAAAAAGGAGGAGGCCGCCCCCCATGCAGAACATTATTATTATGTTCCACCCTGCTCTTTGGTTTGGTATGGGCGCTGCGTGGGCTCCTTCCCGGGTTTGGTGGGGCCTACAGGTCCTCCTGCGTTGCTTGGCTCTGGTCCTGGCTTCCTGGTTCCTTTGCCTTGTGTTACCCTGGTTTGTGCTGTTTTCTTGGCTCCGTTCCGGCGTTGTTGAGGTTGGCCTTGGGGGCTTTTGGTCTGGGTGCTGTGCGCCCTGGGGTGTTTCTTTTTTCTGCTGCTCCTGCCCTTGCTGCTTGCTTGGCCTGGGTGTGGGGTGCCTGTGCGGTCCTCTGCCGTGTTGGCGCATGTTTTTTTCTGCCCTCGGTGGCTGGTTTTGGGGCTGCTAGAAGGTCCTGGTTGCTCTGGACTCCCGTCCTGCCTTGTTTTCCCTCCCTTTTGGGGTTGAGGATTTTCTGGGGATTGTGGCCAGTGGCTCTGTCCCTGCCCTTGTTGGGCTTGTTCGTTATTGGTTTCTGGTCTTGTTGGCCTTGTCTTTGTTGGTCGGCTTTTGGCTGGTTCTTTCTGGGGGCATCTCTGGCCTGTGGTTGGCCTCCTCTCCCCTACTGTTCTGGGTTTGGTGGCCTTCCTGGTTTGGTTGGTGGCCTCCTTGCCTGTGGGGTTTTTGGCCTTATGGGGTTTTTCGAGTATCTTTTCCCTTCCCTGTCTTTTCTGTTTGGTTGGGGTCTTGCTCCTTTTCGGCTCCTGGGCTCTTCCTGCTTCCTGGGCCTCCTCAGCGGGGTTTGGTGGGTTTTCTCCTCTGGACTCTCTGGGGCCGGATCCTTGGTTTGATGGGGTAACCCGGTTTCTGGCCTGTGCTTTCCTCCTTCCTTGGTGGTCTGGGTGCTTGTGCCTGCACTCTGTTGGCCATTTTCTTTCTTTGGCCTTCTTCGGGGCTGTGTCAGTTTGCTCGGTGTCTGTGTGGCTGCCTGGTCCTGTGTGCCTTCCCGGTGGTTCTGGCTGGGCGACCTTGTACGGTGGGTTGCTTTGGTGTGTCCTTTGGGTCTTGGTCCTGATTGCCCTGTCTCTGGTTTTTCTGGTTGGCATTCTCCTTATTGGGCCCCGGCCATTTTTTTGTCTCCGGTCCTTGCTTGGTCCGTGTTGTCCTGTTCTGGGTTGCGGACGGGTTGGTTCCTGCGGTCCCCCTTTCCCTTCTTTAGGTGCTCCCTTGGGTTGCTGCTTTTGTTGTGGTCTCCTGGGTGTGCTTGTGGGTGTGGAAGGCCGGTTTTCTGCTTTGGTATTCTCCACTTTGTAATGAATGGGACGAGGACATAAGGGACCTGGGGGTAATGCTCTATTACTTACCGGTAATCTTCATTACTCCGGGTCCCATTGTCCTCGTATGAAAAATACATTAAGCAAGTATCTCATGGGACTTTTGTGTGCAAGAACATAACTGATGTGCAATTTTTTCACACAGATAATATTTCAAACATATTTTGTGCAGTCCCGGCCGGCATGACTTGTGGGTGAGGGAGTGGATGATGGAGTTGCACGGGGGTTTGCGCTCCCTGAGACAGCGCTTCTCCTCTTAGCGTCTGGTATTGTAGCCTGCTCACTGTTAAACTGTGCTCATTTGCGCTGCATTATTGAGATATTTGCTGCCTGATATATAATTTGCGCTGCATCGCTGGAAGAGTGTGAATTAATTTTGCATTTAGTCATTGGTGTTAATTTTTGACCGCATCGCCTGCATTTAGCATTTATTTGTGACGCTACCACTGCCCGGATCTCTGCTTGCTTCGGCTGTGCCCCGGTTTCGCTTTGGAATTGCATCCATTTTGTTGTTGTGACCTCTCCCGTAGCTCCACCCCGTTCCCGCCTCCCAGCTGACCCTCCCTCGCCCCTCCCCCTCCCACTTTCCACATATGACAGATGCCTTTCCGCGCAGCGTTCACGTGCAGCGTTCACGCCCCAGTCGCGCTGAAGGTGCGCCAAAGGTAAGCCCGTCTATGCCCGTCCGCGCCTGGACCGCGCCCAGCGCCAGACCCCCTGGTCCTCGCAAACCGCACTCATCCCCCATAACGTACGACACCGCCACCCTCCTAGCCCTTAACCCCAGACGCATATCACAATGCTACGAAGCTGCCCCAGGACGTACCCACTGCTCCTTCGCCTGCCACTCCTGCAAGTTCACCTGCATCAAGACCCCCACCAAATCCACTAACTCCAAACACAGCTCCGACCCTAATCACCTGAAGTGCATCCTGCTAAACACCCGCTCCATCCACAGACATGCCACAGAACTCTGGGACCTACTCGACACTACTTCACCGGACATCGCCTTCCTTACAGAAACCTGGATGAACGCCTCTTCAGCACCCGACATCGCCATAGCCATCCCGGACGCTTACAAGATCATCCGAAAAGACCGCACCAACCAAACAGGAGGAGGCATCACCATCGTCCATAAGAACACCATCCGAGTCACGACCAGCTCCAACGATAACCTCGCGACCGCCGAACACCTTCATTTCCAGATCCACACCGACCCCAGGACCACGCTTAGAGGCACCCTCATCTACAGACCACCAGGAACCCGCACACAATTCAATGAAGACATCACCAACTTCATCAGCCCACATGCCCTCACCTCCAAGAACTACATTCTACTGGGAGACCTCAACTTCCACCAGGAAAAGAAAAATGACAGCAACTCCTCCACCCTTCTGGACAACCTGGCCAATCTTGGTCTCAGACAACTTGTTGAGACCCCCACCCATATAGCCGGACATACGCTCGACCCAATCTTCACCACCAGTAAGCACATCTCCTTCGATCATACCACAGCTCTCCACTGTACGGACCACAGCTGTGTTCACTTCAACTACAAAAGCACCTCGACCCACAACCTATTCCTCGAAGAAACTGGAACAAAATCACCACCGAGCAACTCCTCACATCGCTCAATCAAAACCCTCCCGCCCTCTCATCGGACCCAAACCAAGCGGCCACCAAACTCAAACAATGGATCACTCACAGCGCTGACGAACTAGCACCCTTGAAAAACCACCAAACCAAACAGGGTAGCAAAAAAGCCCCCTGGTTCAACAAGGACCTTAAGAAATCCAAGAAACTATGCTGTACTCTCAAGAAAACATGGAGAAAAAACCCAACCACTGACAACCTGACCACCTTCAAGACAGCCACCCGCAAACACCACCAACTGATCAGATCCACCAAGAAATCAGCATTCAAGGATCGACTCGACAACAACGCCCAAAACAGCAAGGAACTATTCAACATTGTCAAAGAATTTACCAACCCCACCGCAGCCTCAAACGACATCACTCCCTCCCAAGAACTTTGCGACTCCTTATCCTCTTTCTTCTATAACAAAATCGCCGACATACATAACAGCTTTGAGAACATTTCCAAAGAACTGTCCACTCCAACCACCTCCGAACCTAAACCCCCCCCTAACATCCTTAACGCCTGAAACCCAATCACCACTGAAGACACCACCCGCCTAATGAACTCCATCCACTCAGGCTCGCCAACCAACCCCTGTCCCCACCACATCTTCAACAAAGCAGATTCCATCATCGCACCCCATCTCCGTGATGTCATCAAGTGCTCCTTCAACTCCGCTACCTTCCCAGAAAGCTGGAAACACGCCAAACTCAACGCCCTCTTGAAGAAACCCACAGCGGACCCCTCTGAACTCAAGAACTACCGCCCCATCTCCCTCCTCCCATTCCCTGCCAAAGTCATTGAGAAAGCCGTCAATAAACAGCTCGCCGCCTTCCTTGAATCCAAAAACTCCCTCGACTCCTCACAGTCCGGCTTTCGAGCCAAACACAGCACCGAAACCGCCCTTATTGCAGCAACTGACGACATTCGAACACTATTGGACAACAAAGAAATAGTTGCCCTCATCCTACTCGACCTCTCCGCCACCTTCGACACGGTCAGTCAAAGCACCCTCATACAACGCCTCAGCAACTTCGGCATACAAGGAAAAGCTTTAGACTGGATCATCTCGTTCCTCGCCGGAAGAACCCAGAGAGTCCGACTCCCCCCATTCAAATCAGAAGCCACCAAAGTCATCTGTGGAGTACCACAAGGATCATCACTCAGTCCCACCCTCTTCAACGTCTACATGAGCCCCCTCGCATCCATCGCCCGACAACACAACCTCAACATCATCTCTTACGCTGACGACACCCAGCTGATCCTTTCCCTTACCAAAGACCCTAACACCGCCAAAACCAATCTTCATGAAGGCATGAAAGAAGTAGCCGAATGGATGAAACACAGCCGCCTAAAACTTAACTAAGACAAAACGGAAGTCCTCATCCTAGGATCATCCCCATCTGCCTGGGACGACTCATGGTGGCCATCGGCCCTGGGCACGGCACCCATCCCCACAGACCACGCACGTAACCTAGGCTTCATCCTAGACTCCTCCCTCTCGATGACCAGACAAGTCAACGCCATCTCATCCTCTTGCTTTAACGTACTTCGTATGCTCCAAAAAATCTTTCGCTGGATCCCCACCGAAACAAGAAAGACTGTCACCCACGCTCTGGTTACTAGCCGACTGGACTATGGAAACACCGGCTACGCCGGAACCACTTCCAAATGACAGAAAAAACTCCAACGCATCCAAAAGGCATCAGCCAGACTCATATTGGACATCCTGCGCCAAGCTCACATTACCGGTCACCTGAAAGACCTCCACTGGCTTCCCGTCAACAAGAGAATAACATTCCGTCTCCTCACCCACGCACACAAGGCCATTTACAAACTAGGATCCGAATGCCTCAACACACGAATGTCCTTCTACACACCGGCCCGCCAACTAAGATCCTCCAATCAAGCCCTCGCTGCATTTCCACGCATCCAAAGATCCACCATGGGAGGAAGATCCTTCTCCTACTTGGCGGCCAAGACCTGGAATTCTCTCCCCACTCACCTCCGCCTTACCCACAACCACATTTCCTTCAGGAAGGAACTTAAAACCTGGCTATTCGATAAATAATGCACCCCCTCACCCAAGCGCCTTGAGACCCTCTGGGTGAGTAGTGCGCTAAACAAATTCCTAAACTTAAACTTAACTTAAACTTAATTAAAAAAGAAATGTACCTTCCTGGTCCCGTGCCGTCTCAGCTCCTCGCAGGGTCCCGCGGAACAGGAAGCAGGCAGCCTCCCTCCCCTCCCCTAAGCTAATCACAATGCTGCAATGGCAGCGTTGTGATTGGGTGGGACGCCGACCACACAGGCGTCTATAAGGGGGGCCATTTTCTCCATGTAGGCTGCATGAAAAAGGGAGAGTGTGCATGACTGGTTTGGTCGGCCCAGAGGGCTGACTTAACAGTCAGGGTCCGCAGCATTGGGCTAGCCACTCCTCACCTGCCCTTGAGCAGACCCGGCCAAACCAAACCCTTATGCTTTCTAACAGTGTGAGAAACAGAAACATAAAATTGTACTTATAATACCATTTTGCGTTTCTGCTTCTCACACTGCGAGAAAGCAGTGGGGTGACACGCCTCTGCTGACATGGAGGAGCCACCCCTGATTTTGTGTAATACAAATACTCCCACAGACTCTAGTCCTAAATCTGAATTTAAGATCACCTGGAGCCTTACCCCTAACTGTAAGCTTAAGTCGTTGCTCAATCTTACCTTCTATCTTAAACCGAATCCTAAATCTAAGCATTTTTCTAACCTAAACCTCACAATTCCCCTAACACTGATCCTAAACCTACCCCATCATTTCCCCTAACTAAAGATATCCCCAAACTTTAATCTCAAATCTAACTTTTTCCCTCACTTGTACTCTTAACCGTATGCCCAACCAAACACTAACCCTTAGATTCTTAATATAGTAAGGATATTGGTAATGATTCAAGGTAAACATATCTGAAATTCTTTAATTGACAATGTAAATATGAGAAAATATAAATGTGTTATCCATGTGAAATAATTATACTGTTGCACTCCTTGCTTTAATCAATGGTTTTTACCGTTCTTAGAAATTCAGCTTGCTAATTGGGTGCACTCCCTGTCCATTACAACATTGCCAAGCTCCCTGTCCCCAGACTGGTGAGGTCTACAAATGCATTGCTTTATGTCAGCCAAATTACTTATTCAGTTTTAACTAATGAACAGAAGATTTTCTTGTGTTCTGAATCTTTTTATAGAAGAATATTGTCTTTGCTCATGCACTTCATGTTAACTGCTTCAATAAATAATATGATCCTTCAATGAGTCCAATTTTCTTCTTGACAACTTTCATAAAATTACATCCTTTGAATTCAATTTAACATTATGATGTACCCACATCCCCAATGCAATAGTCATCAGGGGGAATAATTCCAGAAGAAGACGCATTGCACTCTATAAAGCAAGGCAAATACAACTGACAAGAAATAGAAGCAAACATCAAGTATGAAATAAAACAGGAATGAATTCATGATATACTTTTCAGTGCACTTAATGCCATTCTGAACAATTTTTCTGATGTCCTCCACATCATTGCTCATAAATTATACAATACATAACTATAACATTGTTCATAACTTATCTGCTATTACTCAGTGTACTGTACTACATTCTATAATATTGTCTGTCGTAAGCAACTTATGGCCTAATTATGAGTACGGCCGTCCTTGGATCGCTTTACCTGTGCTTGGTGGTGCAACCGCCACCATTGCGTTGGGTCTCCCGCCCGATGATGATGGTAGTTTTGGGAGTTCCACAAGACTTCCAACACTGCCAGGGTCCAGGATGCTGGGGCAGTGGGGAAAGCAGGCCAGAATTGTGGTGGTGCTGGCATCGGCACCGCCGAGCAGATTACGACCTGCTTTTCCATCAAGCATTTTATGGTGGGGACCCCGCCATGAAATGCTTGGTGGAAAGGCATATGAAGGGTCTCCCAACAGGGCTCCCTATCAAATCTGCGCATGGGGGTGAGTGCAGAGGACACATGATGTGCCCCCCAAAATTGCACAGTCATGCGTGCATTGTGTGGCATGCACAACATGGTGCAAGCCACACTGTTCACAAACGTGTAACAGGCGCTGTCATGGTGGTGGTATGCTGTTTGGGCTCCCGTATGAGCCAAAGATTCTTGCTGCTGTGACACCACCACCACACTGCTGCATCACCACCCGCCCTGGATGACTATTATAATCCAGGGGGCAGGAATGCCACCTGCTTGATGGTCTTCCCGGGATCAGACCCTCAGTACAAACGGGCTGAAACTCCTCTGACCCATTTTCTGCATGTGTAACACATGAAAATGATAATAGAATGTGTAAATCCCAAATGCCCACAAAGTGATTCTCATGAGGAGTTTGAAATAAAGTGAAGCTCACAATTGGGTCAATAATATACATTATGTGTTTGAAAAAATATAAACAACTGGTTGCCTCAAACAATGATTATGAGTTGGCACACAAAGTGGACCACACTCAGTGGTCCAGCATCAATGACAGAATATGCAGGGTGGGGCTGTAAGCATTCTTTTTGGCATAATAGTGTAAAATCCTGCATGATTGTCAAATCCTGTTTGACAGATCAGCTGGATATACATATAACAATGGTGACACATTTGAAATGAAGAGAAACAAGATGCCAAAACAATTCTTGTGTATCCATTTTCAGATTGCTTGAAAACCCTGCTTTGTTCTGACAGATGTCTGTGTCTTAGTGTATTGGGGGTACAGTGACTGCCCTTAACAGGATTTTAGTGTTACTTTTGTGGGAAGGCACTAGGCCTATCATAGTGCTGACCCCCACACACATACACATCCAGTCATCAGAGCATACATTTGATGTAGTTGATGATTTCTTCCATCTTGAAAATGACCACATTGGGAAGGTTGGTCCCAGGAAATTTAACCTCATTGGTTAGGGCATAGCCAGGACTCATTCCCACCCACAAGCTCATGCCTGGCATAAATGTGGGATCTCCAGGCACCCACTTCATAACATCCTGAACCTGAAGAAGAACAGAGGAGGACTGGACCCGTAGTCTGCCTTTCCATACACCTAATCATTATGCCCCTTTCTCTACATCCTATCTTACAATACATTTCTCACTACCTCAACATCTCTATGACTGTACATCTCTCTAACTTTCCTTTCTTTCTACTTTACCTTTCAATCCACCTCACACCTCAGTGCCCCATCTGTCTTCCCCATATATAATCTATCTCTAGCATTCACCACCTTGTTGCCTCACTCTTAAACCGTACCCATATTTCAACCTCTCTTTCTCCCACTAATACTCCTCTTTCTATCAATTTATATAATTATTTCTGGCTAGCTCATCTTTCTCTCTTTGCCTTATGACTTTCACTATCTCTCTACCTCATCTCTATCTCTACTTCCCTTATTCCTCACTTTACATCTCTTGCTATACTTTTCTCTTCAGTTCTCCCACTCTCCAAAGTTGGAGGTCCATGTCTAGCCAGAGATGTGTATTTATAGAAAGCATCCCATTTACGCCACTTGAATGTTAAAAAACCTTTGAGTATTTGTTTGATGTGCAACTGTAACAGTGAGATTACCAGTTGTTAATGGAAATTTATTTTTAATTATAAATATTCATCATCATATATCTTTAATTGGATCGCAGATATCTTAAAAAGTACATTGCGAAACACAGATTAAAATTATATAAGGAAAATAACCATGATTAAAGGCAGACAAACTTCCATTTATTCAAGATAAAAAATACATAAAAAGAAATTCATACAATATATTTGGAACGTTTGACCCATAATGCATGCCAATATTTGGCTAGGCCAAAGACTATTACCCTGCGAGTGTCGGTGGATAAAATTCTCAATGCATCGAGATAGTGGCCAGGACTGATTAGCTTACACAGGGGGATTATCCACTTCCCCTCAGAGACTTGTAATGGGGAAAAAAGAATAACAAATGAACTATGGATTCAGAACTGTCATTACAAGATGGGGAAATGTCATCACAGAATGCATGAATACACCACTTATTGCAAAACAGTTTGGTGGGTAATGTCTTAAATCGAAATTGTACAAATAATATTTGTGCTAAATGGGGAAACATTTATCAATGGTTTCCTCATGTAACGGGACAAATTTAAAATAATAAAATGATGGGTCAGCAAACCCACTGATTCGGCCATCTCCTCCTCCGCAATTTTTTCCCAATAGGCCATTTTGACCCTACTTTTTGATATTAGGGTCAGCTTTTCTGGGTTGGACCAGTATGCCTCCATCCCTAGTCTCCTCAACAGGTCCCTCAAAGAGCTGAACCACGGGATGGAGGTTACCTGGGGCTGTTGCAGAAGGCCAATCGTCACAGCTCGTAGGAGGCAAGCTCTTCAATGAACCACAGGGGATGCAAGAAAATTATGAGCTTGTAGTCCAACTTTTGGGCAAGTTGTCTTTGGGCCAGGTCCAGGAACATTGGAGTCAGGGGGTGCTAGTAGTTAAAGTAAGAGCGATCTCATAAAATGGTTTTCTATGACAGTAATACAATTCATATTCCCGCTCCCCCATAGTTCGGCCCCATATAATGCACCCCCTAGAGCTTTAATATTATAAATTTGTTAAGCTGGGTCACTTTCCTGGACACCGTACTTTTGTGAGTCTTACTTATGTGGGCGGTCTGCTGGATTAATGACAATTGAGCTTTCTCGATGTGAAGTGCCCAACTAAATTTGGTGTTAAGCGGATGCTCGAATAGTTGAAAGCAGATAAGTGCTCTAAAGTGCTATTTCGTGCATACATACATCTTTTTGATGGTTTAGGAATACCTTTATAATCATGAATTTGGTTTTGACCTCATTTAGGACCAAACCCTGCACATTGCAGAACTGTATAAAATCATTAAGTAGTTGTTGGAGGCCCTGTGGGGATTTAGAAACTAATAGGGTGTCGTCGGCAAAAAGGAAGTGCTGGCACTCTTCTCTCCCCCACTTTTTGGGGCATCACATCCTTCCCTATCCAAGAAGTCTACTGCCCCATTAATAAAGAGTGAGAATAGGGTGGGTGCTAAGACACATCCCTGTCTCACTCCCTGGTGTATCTGAAATGGCTTGGTGAGTTGGTTGTTCTCCCCCCACCTGGCTTGTGCTTTATTCGCTGAATGCAATTGGATTAACATTTCTAAAAGGTTGTGAGGAAGGCCCATCTCTGCCGCCACTCTCCATAGTTTGGCTCAGGGTACCAAATCAAAGGCTGTGCGTGGGTCCACAAATGCGACATATAACTTACCCACTTTAATAGCAACCTACCTCCAGTAGATACACAGGAAGCGAATTACCTGATCCAATGTACTAATATTGACACGAAAACCTGCTTGAAAGTCAGCCAAGATATTGGACTCTGAGATCCAGTCCTGGATCCTAGCCAATATCTGCTTGCTGAAAATGTTTTGCAATGAGTCAGTAAGACTAATAGGTCTATAGCTGGCCGGGTTAGCTCTGCCACCTTTCTTGTAAATAGGTATGATCTCCGCTATATTCCATGAGGGAGGGATATTCATACCAGACAAGATGGCATTAGTTAGCATATTAATATAGGGATCCCAGACATATGGGTCCTCTCTATACAGATGAAGTCAATCAGAGTGGTGTGCGGCACTCCTTCGTTCAAGTGTAAATTCAACAGTGAGGTCAATCAATTCTACCAAAATTAATCAACTTCTGGGTGCCGCGGGGTATGTCCCTCCTGGCCTTGGGGACCAGAATTTGTACAAAGCTAAACTAAGTGTCGGATCAAACGACATTGGGTCCTTGGTGGCACACCTATGGGAGACGGTGTCTCAAGGTAATAGGCTGGTGATTGCTGACTGTATGCACAGAAACAAAGTTCTTTCAGTTCAACAAATATGTATTCAAATGATACCAGATTCAAGTCATCTGGACTTAATCCATTAATAATGGTATGTCATAGAAACGATTTCCGATTCATCCGATAGCAAGAATTGTGTCCCTATGCTGTTCGGGACTCGTGCCCTTCATCAGGGGATCTGAAATCAAAGGATATATACATTCAGGCGGGTGGACTCAGCCTCACTAGCTGGTGCAAAAAAAACATGCGCAAATGAACGAGGAAGAAGTGTGTTAAAACGTTTGTGCTGCGGGTATAAGTTGACCATAGTGGGTTAATAGCACGGGTCGAGTGTAAAACAGAGGGGTGTGATTGAAGTGCAAGTCGAAATGTGAACGAGAGTGCTAGAATTATAAAAAAACATATAAAGTGACTATGCAACAAACAAAGGTGTGGAGAGTATAAATGTGCTGTGTGCAAAGATTAAAAAAGTCCGGTCAAAAAAGTTGGTACGCTACTCGTGTAATTGCTTTACACCAACAGCGAAAAGGCAGGTGCTTTTACCGCATGGATACGCAAAGTGGTAAAACAAACGTCCAAGGTGGCTTAGTGAAAGTCTTACCGAGGAACCGCGGGTTCGAGTGCGTCATGACCGCAATGAAGCTTGAAGTGTTTACTATCCTCTCTGAGGTGTGTATCAAATAGAGGGGTGTGCCGTGATGCTGGTCATAAACAACGATGACGGACTACCGTCACCGGTAGAGTGAAGTTAACAGGCTTAGCAGGTATATGTAAATGCTTCCCAAAGTGGGATAACACGGTGCAATAAGTTAAAGTGAGAAAAGTGAAAAAAATGGAAAAGATAAAAGCAGAGGGTTAAAATAATGGAACTGCGTTATCGGAAAATCAGTGGACGATAGTAACAAAGTAAGAGAAATAAAAAGTGGACTAACATGCAACGACCATCTTGGAGTGTGTCTGTGTAAACAAATGGTAGAGTTATGTGTTTGAAAAAACGTATAATGCGCTTACAAGAAAATCGGACATAGAAAAAACACTAGACATGCTATAAGAACTGGTACAAAAATGGAAAATGTTAACTGACCAAAATAAGCTGTGAAGAGAAAGACGAATAAGAATAGTATTGAAAAATGAATTGAATAGAAAAATAGGTGAAGGAATGTGAGGGTGAGAAAAGTAAAGGAAATATGGGGGTGGTGAGTAAAAGGCTGTAGACAGAGTTCAGAGGAAAAGGGGTGAGTAAAGAAACTATGACCAAATGTGGAAGTAAACTTTCTTTACTCACCCCTTTTCCTCTGAACTCCGTCTACAGCCTTTTACTCACCACCCTCATATTTCCTTTACTTTTCTCACCATCACATTCCTTCACCTATTTTTCTATTCAATTCATTTGGTTAACTAAGATTTTTCAATACTATTGTTATTCGTCTTTCTCTTCACAGCTTATTTTGGTCAGTTAACCTTTTCCATTTTTGTACCAGTTCTTATAGCATGTCTAGTGTTTTTTCAATGTCCGATTTTCTTGTAAGCACATCATACGTTTTTTCAAACACATAACTCTACCATTTGTTTACAAAGACACACTCCAAGATGGTCGTTGCATGTTAGTCCACTTTTTATTTCTCTTACTTTGTTATTATCGTCCACTGATTTTCCCACAACGCTATTCCATTATTTTAACCCTCTGCTTTCATCTTTTCCATTATTTTTCACTTTTTCTCACTGTAACTTATTGCACCGCGTTACCTCACTTTGGGAAGCGTTACATATACCCGCGAAGCCTGTTAACTGCACTCTACCGGTGACTGTAGTCCTTCACCGTTGTTTATGACCAGGATCACGGCACACCCTTCTATTTGATACACACCTCAGCGAGGATAGTAAACACTTCAAGCTTCATTGCGGTCATGACACACTCGAACCCGCGGTTCCCCAGTAAGACTTTCACTTAGCCACCTTGGACGTTTGTGTTACCACTTTACGTATCCATGCGGTAAAAGCACCTGCCTTTTCGCCGTTGGTGTAAAGCAATTACACGAGTAGCGTACCAACTTTTTTGACCGCCCGTTTTTAATCTTTGCACACGGCACATTTATACTCTCCACACCTTCGTTTGTTGCATGGTCACTTTATATGTTTTTTATAATCCTAGCACTCTCGTTCACATTTCGACTTGCACTTCAATCACACCCCTCTGTTTTACACTCGACCCGTGCTATTAACCCACTATGGTCAACTTATACCCGCAGCACAAACGTTTTAACACACTTTTTCCTCGTTCATTTGCGCATGTTTTTTTTGCACCAGCTAGTGAGGCTGAGTCCACCCGCCTGAATGTATATATCCTTTGATTTCAGATCATGCAACTGGCCCCTGATGAAGGGCACGAGTCCCGAACAGCATAGGGACACAATTCTTTCTATCGGATGAATCGGAAATCGTTTCTATGACATACCATTATTAATGGATTAAGTCCAGATGACTTGAATCTGGTATCAATCGAATAAATATTTGTTGAACTGAAAGAATTTTGTATCTGTACCTACAGTCAGCAATCACCAGCCTATTGCCTTGATACACCATCTCCCAAAGGTGTGCCACCAAGGACCCAGTGTCGTTTGATCCCACACTTAGTTTAGTCCTCTCTATACAGGTCATTTGGGATTCTCTCAGGGCCAGGGGCTCTAGCTGGTATACAGGAACGGATGGCTACTTGGGTTTCTTCAAGGGAAATCAACAAGTCATCAACAATTCCAGACGGACTTCCCCCTCATTTCAGTAAAACCCTCTTCCTCCATGTTACCTGGCGCATAAAGGTGCCCAAAGTGGAATACCCACTCTTCGGGCTGCACTGTATACTCTAGTGGCAACTTTTGACAATTCAACCAGTAGGCCGCTTTTTCCCAAAAGGTCTTGTTATCTTTGACTGTCAGTGCCCCATGGAGAGAGGACCATAGGGAGCTGTCCCATTTGTTCTTGGCTGACTCTATTGTTTTCCTATACTTAGCTCTACATACCAACATGTCAGAGCAAACTTTACATTTTATTGCATGTAGAAGCTCGCCCTTTTCTTTCCTACAATCCAGGTCATACCAAGCTACCTGAGGATTTTGCCTTATCTGTTTCTTTTCTTGTGGGGCTTCTGCTCCTTTCTCGGTTGGCCCAACAAATCCCTAATAACATTAAAGAGGATTTCATGCTAAATACTCAGTTTCTCAGCACCTTCTGTTTTAGAGAGTTTGAACAGCTCTTCCACCCCTGCTAACTATGCAATTGGCCAAGCATTATTCCACTTCGCAGTCAAATCTTCGGGGTGAGGGCAAAAGTTTTGAGCGTACAAATAAAATCTCCAGCTACCAGTACAGGCACATTGTCAATACACTCAGACAATGCATGGTCTAAAAAAACGGATTGTGTTGGTTTCTTCAGAGATCCGAACAACTCTGTAATAGACATTAAAAACCCGAATTCTTAGGCCACTAAATAATGTCAGATCTATAGCTTAGATATTGTGAGAGTCTACCTGAACCAACTTGGCTTTTGACCCAAGAGGAGTTTTGACTCAAATTTCTAAGCCTCCCGAGGGTTTCCCCTTTTCTTTCATTGTGTTGTTTATGCCATAAGCAGAGTACCCACATCTGTGGGGAGTATGCAGATTCCATGTTTCTTGAAATAGGATCACGTCGTGGGAATCCACAAAGGTGCCCACTCAGGGTCTACCTACAATTTAGCGATCCATGCGACGTTCCAAACCAGGACCCTTAGATGTCGATGGAATGCTTCAATATGGGAATGTTCACATATTGAAAGTACAATTTAAAGCGCTATGTATACATGCCTTATTTTAATAGTATTAGTTTGTGCAATAAACAGACACATGTCACCTTGTCTTTCCTACAATGGAAGAAAAAACTGGATAGACACTGAATTGTACATAACATATTGTTGTTGCTAAGCTATTTGACTGGCAGACTCTGGTTAGCTTGAGCGTTCAGGTGTTTTTGTACACTCCTGTTTTTGATAGTTTAACTTATACTTTAATATAATAAGCAGAAAATTGATAATAAATTAAAAATTGAATTGTCCAGGGCCCCAAAAATCCTAATGATCACACTGAATTTTGGAATGTGTGAGGTTTAGTTGCTTTCTCAATGGTAATTGTATATTTTGTGTGCGTTTAAATGAATCACCATTTTTAGGTTGAGCCCTGAGGCAGCACTCAAGCGCCGCTCTGGGGTTGATCTGTGGTAGTAGAGTTCGGAGAAGCCACGCCCACTACCCCACCCACTTTTTCATTGTCTTGTGTCTTTTCTCCTTTCTTAATGCTGTCTTCCGATTGGGTTACAGGCTGTTAGTCCCTCCTTATGATGGCCATGTCGTCATTTGTATCCTTCCATGGCTACTGGCCTCTATACTTTGTGTTACATGAGCACTATTTTCTTCCTGTGGCCCCCCTCCCGCTGACCGTGTCTTCTCTCCCGCCCCACTCCCGTTATTGGTGCCTTCTCGCCCCCCTGCCCCTGTCCACCCGCACTCCTGTTTGCAATGCAATAGGCCTCACGTAAAGGCGAGTCCTATTGCATTACAAATGCTTGTTATTGAAAGGTGTGATTAAAAGAACCTTTTAGTCCATGTAAGCCATTGTGTGGGCCGATGGGCGTGGTCAGACTACTGAAAGCATAAGTGGGGAAGTGGCAAAGTGGCTGCGCGTCATCATTGCGTTAGCAGCGTGTGCTTTGGAACTGAGCCTGTTCAGTTCAGTACCAGGGGGGTGGGCGTGGCCTTCTGGGGTATTACAGTACACCAGACACATGGGTTGAGTGAGCATGGCGTACACACCTTATCAGACAACTTGTATTGTAAGCGTGGTGGCAAAGCTCCTGTCATGCCTAGGAGCAAGGAAACCTGCAGGACACGCTTCTGGTCAGACATCAGGATTGAGACAGATCGTGTCTGAATCCCTGTCACACACGGGCTAGGGATAAGCTAGCATTAGCCACAACTCCTGTTAGATACGCCTGTCAAGGGCTTGCGTCTCCCGTCCGACACTATACTGGCCTATCAATGCTTCTCTGGGCAGACACTGCAGGTTCGGCAGACACTAGATACTGTCAGGCAGCTGTGGTGAGAGGAGAACAGGCAAAGACTTCTGCAATATGTTTCTGTCACTTGGCGTGAGGCACTGCGCCTCAAAGCCCTACCGAGGCACTACGCTGTTTCTGGCGTGGACTGAAGGAATCCCATGTCCATTTGTGATTGGGTCTGTGGGGTGCAGGTGGCTCAGCCTGGAAATGCTGAGCTCACCTGAGGGTCTCATGAGTATCCTTGCTTCCTCAAAAGGCTGCCACTGGTGCGTGCACCTTGGAGATGGCTGCTCCTTCGTGTGCCTGCTCAACTGGCCCCAAAAGGCAAAGGGCTGGCTAAAGAGGATTTTGAAGAGTTGTCAGACGCCTCTTCACTGAGCTTCAGGGCGGTGTCGCTTTGTTCAGATACCAATTTAGGTGAGCGAGGGCCGATGTCATCCAACTGACCGGGCTTTACGAAAACGGCCAGGCTCCAGAGTACATCGAGCGAATCTTGTTATTCGGATCTGACGATGTTATTGTCTGCAGCAGGATCGCTCAGTGAGTTGTCTGCTGCTCGCAAACCACGGTTTGTTTTACAGGGTACGGGATTCAAACATGGTAAGACTGAACACGCCTCCCCTCCTTCTTGAGTTGGGAAATTGACTGCTGGCAATTTAGAAATGGCAGAATTGCGGTATCAGATGTCATGCAAACAAGCATTTGCAATGCAACAGGTCTCATATTTACGTGAGTTTGAGCTATTGGCACTGTAAATGACAATGCCTTTTATTTATGTTTTCGTTTTTGAAACATAAATAAAATACATTATCATTTACAATGCCAATAGCTTAAACTTGTGTATATGTGAAACCTATTGCATTGCAAATGCTTGTTAACCAATATTTGGAATGTCAGCAAATTTGCAAACATTTTGTCACATTAAATCCACAGGTGTAAATTGGAAAAGCCAACTCACTTTGTTCAGTGGAGGCCTGAGAGACTCATTCTGATTTCCCGATTATTTAGGAAGGAATACCATACCAAATAAATACCGACATCAAAAGGTGTTGTATTTCCCAGGTGTAGAATTATCTTCTTATTTAACAATTCTCACCTCTGTAATATCACATGTATTTCCCATCATAAGCTTTAAACCTTGGTTTATGCAGTATTTTCCCTGCACAAATTCTAACAGGTTTTTATTGGCTGAATTTTGTGCTGGGGAAAAGTGTGGCGGTATTTCACAAACTATAATCCCAAATAGAGTGTGAAGTAGGACTTGTCCCTGAATCATTTTTGGACCTGACTATCTCTGCAGGGTCATCTCTAAACATTTTGCCTTCACCCTCCTGTTTACTGAACCTGTTTTTGTTGAATTTTAAGACTCTGTGCATTTTACTACTACTAAGCAGTGATAAAGTGCTTGTGTTCTCTCCTATAAACATGGTGAAATTAGCTTACACCCAATTGGCACATTTAAGTCACTTATAAGTCCCTAGTCAATTTTTGTACATATATCCTGGACCTCCAAATTAAATGCTACTTGTTGGCCGGCAGGGCTCCTTGTGCCACCCACTTAGGTAGTCCTTTAAACCTGCCTTAGACCTGCTATTGCAGCCACTATTAGCAGTTTTAAACTGCCATTTCGGCCTGACAAAATAAACCTTTTGCCAAGCCTAAACCTTTCTTTTTAATACATATAAGTCACCACTAGGGTAGGCTCTAAACAGCCCATATGGCAGGGAGTATTTTATTAAAAAAGTTTGGCATGTACTTTTAATTTTTTACATGTCCTGTTTCTGAAAAACTCTCATATTCGTTTTTCACTTTTGCAAGTCCTACCTCTCCCTTAGGATAGCATTGGGATAACTAATTGCATTTAATAAGTCATACTTTTTGCTTACGAGAAAACCCCTCTTTAATGGTAAAGTCAGATTTCAAGTAACAATTCTGGTAAATGCCACTTTTAAAAAGTTGAAATAGAAATGTTTGCCTATGCCTCCGAACTAGTTAAAGTACACACTGGTTCATGTACAGGTAAACCACAATTTATTAGTTCACCCAAAACAATTTATGTTTTCAATTTATACTCAATTTACAAGCAAAAAGGAGAAATTCAGAAAAACACAGAACTAAGACCACTATCAACCTCATGTCTTCGCCATAAACAGTTTCGAAAAACACTTTATACATATATACAAAGAACCAAACATATATTTGACATTTTCAAAAAAAGTGCCTTTTTACCAAAAACACATATCACCATAAATGTATTATAGAAAATGGACATAAATAAACTTGTGCATTTATGAATGAAAGAAAACTTCTTGCGAACATTTACAAAACACGGGGAGAAGAAGAACACAGAGTTTTCAAACACAATTCAACTCCCACGACCTGAACAGGAGACAATCAATTGAGTTTCAGGAATATTGCCCGTTTCTGCGTCAATAACAATGGCCAACTGGCCAGTGAACAAGAAAGAAGGGGGTGCCGACGCGTTTCGAATCCTGGTAAGTGACTCGCAAGATTCTCATCAGGGCAGTGTAAATCTAGTCCATGGGAACTGTTTAAAATAAAGAACAAAACAGAATGTTTTACTAAAAAGTGGGTCCTCTAGCCACTACTCACAGAGCAACGTGAGTGCCAGAATAAAGCGTACCTTGTGTAAATCCTGCCCACGGTCAGTCCTGTTTACATGGGAATGTCGTCTAGGCTTTGTGGTTTGCGCTGCAACAGAGTAATGAGTGTAATGAGTCCTATATGAGTACAAAAGGGGCCCTACTCGGACAAGGATGTCAAACTACTGATTGTTTACCTGCGGTAATCTTGAAATCTTTGCAACTCTGTACGATGTCTTAACCCACCTGGGGTTATATTCGTGTACTTTCTGAAACAAGTAGACAAAGCGCGTTTTACTAGACTGCTTACTTTCTGACACATTGATGAGCCAATATTGGTCATCACCGTAACTAGTTCACTTACTTGGACACTGGTCCGCAGGGACCGCAATCGGGGTTCTGATTCTGTAATCGTATTAATCCAAACGTTGACCCGCTTAGTGAATCTGTGGGGTAAGGGGAGGAACGTGTTACCTCAATGATGCGCTATTCTGTGTGTTTAAAATTTGCAGTTCTAGTTATTAGCGGCTTCCATGCTTACCGCAATTGTTCCAAAACCTCCGCTCAGTGTGCTTGCTCCAGACCGACAGGCAAAAGGCTGTGAGTGTCCCTGGCAAACGCCGGTTTGGAAAACCGGGACCATGTGATTCCTAACGGGCCAATCAGAGCCGCGACCAAGAAATGATGCTTTCTGGGGCCTGTGGTTAAGACAATAACCAGTCCATTATTTTTAAGAGAATACAGATGCATTTTGGGACATGTAGTCTCAAACAAACGGGAAAGGTTAATTATGCCCTATTTATTTCACTCAGACTATTCAGACCCTTATTGACGCTGTCGAACTTGAGGATTAGATATGCCTCCTTGCGCAGCAGCATTGCGTCCACATCTTGAAAATGTTTGTGATCAATCCATGCTAACGTGGTCCATTTAAAGTCATTCTCAGAATGGCCGTTACTGATGAAATGTTCCACCATGGGAGCTTCATCAGTAACGGCCATTCTGAGAATGACTTTAAATGGACCACGTATTCTCTTAAAAATAATGGACTGGTTATTGTCTTAACCACATATATAAATCTGCACAACCAGGTTGCCACATTCATCACCTCAGCTTGACACATCTGCGGTGGTACACTTCCCCAATCTCATGTACTGGCCCAGGATGTGGTCTGCTACATGTTGAAAGAACAGAGGGACGTTGAACTCTGAGACAGTGAACTTCGCACACGGGTAGGGTGGGGGCTATTTCGTTTGGAGCAGGAGGCCTCGCTGAGGGAGGCTGGCTGTGATTCTTGGCCAGACAAGCTCAGAGCCTGCTGTTCAGTAAAGATGGGTGCAGAAGTTTTGTCAACTTAACAAAAGGCCTACAAATTAGGCTGGCAGGGCCTACGTAGGGGCTCATACTTCAGGTGTGGGCAGAACGGGCCTGGGATACCCCATGATAAAAAATAGACCTTCCGTCACCTCACAAGCACTGCGCAGTAGAAGATGTCCGCAGACGTGTCCCGCTCTCTGCACCTAGCCTGTGCGCTAGAGTTTCCTAAGAGCACATGTTCCTCACAGGCACTGCGCAGTACAAGATGTCCGCAGGCGTGTCCCTCGCTCTGCACCTAGCCTGTGCGTCAGAGTTCCTTTCCCACAGTGATGTTACATTTGAAATAAGATGAAGACCATTACAAATGCTAATCAATCTTGAATTTAACGTGTCATGTCCGGCAAGTGGACCATGTGTTTCCGCTCGTGCACCATGATGAAGAGGAGCTTCTCCCATTCGACAGACACGTCCTGTAGACAATGAGCGCTGTGGCCTTTGGGGAAAGGTAAAACAAACTATTTTATTGGCGGTTGCTTGTACTTTTCTTCCTTAAACACGTGTGAATGTCTTAGGTAGACGCAGTTTGCATTAAACATTGCCCTAGAAAATCTGCATTGCAAGCACACAGTTTTTTTTATTTGGTCGGCAACCAAGTTGTACACGGACTTATGCAGCATGTGTTATTTTGCAAAGAAATGTACAATTAATTTAAAGATGTTCTTCTCTAATACTGACTTCAAGACATCAGACGGTCATGCCTGAATGGGCATCACCGTGGGCAAACGTGCCCCCTATTTACGGCTCCATTAAGAATGTAGAGGGGTTCTCTATTTGTCCTACACTATAGTGTGGTGGCTACTGGTTTCATCAACTTATAAAGCACGCTGTTGTAAAGTTGGTCACAGATGTATCTTATTGCGTCTTGAGCCCCTGCATGGTGAATCATTTACATGGCGACGTGTGTATCAGTATATCACTGCACAGCCGTTTAATACAGCACATGCTTTTACCACCCCTTAAGCACCATTACATTGACTGTGCCATTACATCATTGTCCACCATAACTCTCACGTTTCCACCTCAAAAGCCCTTTCCCCTACTCCAACCCTGTGTCAAAGCTTATTCTTACACCACACCTGGGCCATAATAGTAAATTGTTTCAACTACTGTAATCCAAATCTATAGCTAACCTGACCCCGTGCATTAACCCTAAATATAAATCTAATCTTTCGTCTACCTCTAGCCCTCACGTTTACTAAGTCCAGGTGTTTTTTTTCGTGCCAGGCTAGTCGTGCATTTTTCCTCCTGGTTATTGGGCTTGGTGAATTGTGCATCATTTTGTTTTTTTTACGCTTTTGCTTTTCGCATAATTTCCATAAATTTCGATCAAACAAGACTAGCTTCAACAGAAAATTTCTCACTCGAACTGTGAAACTTGTGCCACGATCGATTGCATTGCGCTAGCAATATTCGCCATGTGATTTTAAAAATCGCATGAAAAATACATTAAGCGGGTATCTCGGACGACTATTATTTGCCCTGATGAACAATTTTTTCGCATATGATTACTCATACATATTTTGTGTAATAAACATACTTTTCATGAAATTATGCATTTTCCTTGTGGGTATAAGAACATTCACGCTTCACTCTAAACATCACACTGTCTAACCCTAGCTCTAAATTTAAGACCATCTAGACCCTTAACTTTAACTTTATGTTTCATTCTATCTCCAGCACTGCACTTAATCTCACCTTCTTGCTCTCAGTCATTTCCTATTCTAAAATTCATTCTTTCCATAACCCTAAACTTAAACCTACCCTATCCCGTTTCTTAACACAAAATATTCACTAACTTTAATTCCAAACATAACATTTTCCCCAACTCCCACACCTAAGAGCACTAATCCTGAAAGTATTAATGAAGTAGACATTGTTAATGATGGCAAGGTAAATATATCTGAAAATGTAAAATTGAAGATGTAAATGTAAGTCACTATAATTGTTGCCATGTAATGGGTGTGCATCCTGGTATGTAAGTAGTTGCAACAAGCATCGCTCCAACATCGTTGAACAGATGTCACCGAATGGAGGAGCAAATTACCAACAACTAGCGATAATTTTGCTATGTTGGCTTAGCGGCAATAATATTATCGCCGAGCTCCGCCGATTTTTATCGCAGATAAACCTTGCTATTATCAAGGTTTATCTCAAAAGCGATAAAAATCAGCCGAAATGTATGAATATCGCTGAAAAGTCAGCGATATTCATACATTACTGAGCTAATGCTCTTAGCCATGTTATCCACCTACCATTGGATAACATGGCTAAGAACTGCTCTGGGGTGGCGTTAGCTTTTGGAGATATTCGCGCTTAGCGCGAATATTTCCAAAAGTAGGTAATAGGAGATAGGGATGTTAGCGACTGTTTCCAGTCGCTAACATCTTGGCACGCCCACTTTGCATGTCATTAGCGATAATTATCGCTAACATGCAAAGTGGGCCCCAAGATGATCGCTATCTCCTACTAGCTGTCGCTAACTGGTGTTAGCGACAGCTAGGTAATAGGGCGATAAAATTGTCGCCGCTTTAGCGGGAAAAATTCCCGCTAAAGCGGCGATAAGGCCCATGGTAATATGCCCCTCAATTTGCTCCAGTGGCTCTAAATGACATTTCATGTTGTCCAGATTCTACCTGGATTCGCAATTGAATCGCATGCTAAAATTTGATCACAAGTAGAACTGGAAAGGGTGAGATATTTAAAAAAACGTGGTATATACCATTACCACTGGGTGAGGTTTTTACTGGGTTTGGTAAATACATCACAAATTCAGGAATATCTCTGGGAAAAGATGATTTATGTACGGGATTGATGTTTTTGACAACAAATTCAGCATGTATCAGAATTCACCTCATGTTTTACTTTAAAAAATGTATCAATGGAAAATTCAGGGTTCACCGCAAATCTAAAAAATGCGACCACTGTACAAACTGGCACTGAAGTTTACCACTCTATTTAGAACCAGGACCTTTGCAGTATATTCCATTACTCTTGGCTGCTGTTTGGTACTGAGCCTGCAACTTTAAACTGATGCATTTGTTCTGCAGCAGCTAAGGAAGATCTGCAACTCGTTTTCTTGGAAGAGCAATAAAGTCTGATGTATTCATGCTAAAGTTAATTTTCCATTATAAAATATGAATGAGCTTGTTTTGTATTTCATAAATATGATTTTAATATCTCCCTTACTGGTATATAATTATTGTTTGTTACGTCCCGTGTTTGCCCTCAGTGCCATCCTATGTCTCTTGCCTGATTGCAGCATCGATTAAAAAGGGAGCCAAACACACTTTTCAGACTCAGTTATGGGTTCTGTTTTCAGATGAGACATGGCAAGTGCTGGAACCCAGTGGACAGCAGGCAGGGTTGTGTCAGGTAAAGCTGATTGAGCTCTTTGGCTTGGTGACAGAGATTTAGAGCAACCTGGAGCACTTCACATGGTATGTTTATGTGTTAATGAATGCTACAGATTTTATTTACTAGAAGACCTGTGAGGATGTAAGCAAAGTAGCCTTTGGACAGAAGATAGACTGGCAGGGTACACTGAAAACCAACTTGGGTGGCAGGTGATGAAGTCCACGGGTAAATGCAGCACAAATGACACATTGATCAATCCTTAGGCTGTTTGTCTTTGTAGGTGGTAGAGCAAAGGAACTAGAGGTGAGATTATGCCAATATGGCGATGATACAAAAGAATGACAAAGGCTTGATATTGCTGATGGAATTGTAAATGTCAACATTCATGTAGAGAGAAGTTATTATTAATGTAAAGAAAACTATGAAGAGCTTTCTTGCACGTTGCAACAATGATTCTGTGCATCTAATGCTCACTACATTAATTAGGGATCATGAAATAATTCCAGGTTTTTGAGATCAACAACAACAGGGGGGGACAGAATTCATCATGATGCATAAAATGTAAGGAATTAACAAAAAATGTTCTTTGTAGGAGAAAAAGCATAACAAGAAGAAATAAGAAATCTGAGCCAGTCCAGAGGTTTTAAGACAGAGGTGTCAAAATCAATGAGATTCAATTCATAGATGGAATGCATTGGTGGGGAATGTTTTACTTTTTTATATAGCGAAGGGGGCTAGTGGTCAATAAGCAATTGTGGAAAACAGTGTGGGTGACAGTGGTGAATTTCCTATTGGCAAGGCCAAGGCCAACAGAACAACTACCAAATCTTTATGGACGAAAGTATTGTGTACCCCAGTGAGTGGAGGGCTTACTAAGAATTATGGGCCATATGTAGGTAAATGGCATTTACCGATTCGTAAATACCGAATTTTACCGATTCGGTATTTACAAATCGATAAATGCTATGTAGGTATTTTTACCAAAATACTTACCGGATCAGTAACATTTGGTAATTACCGAATTGGTAATGAGGCCCATAGGAACCAATGGCAATTACCGAATCGGTAAATACCGATTCGGTAAAATTACCGATTTTACAAGAAGGACAGGGTGTCACTTTGACACCCTGTTGCACCCCGGATTCAGGCTTGTGTGCCATGTGACACACATACATGCCCTTAGGGCATGTATGTGTGCCACATGGCACAGGTGTACATGTACACAGGAATTCATTATTTACCATCAAATCGAATTTGATGGTAAATAACTAATTATTTAGGGCCTGTGGCACTGTTTTCAGTGCCACCTACATCCCTTATGACCGAATCTGTAAATTTACCGAATCGGTAATTTACAGAATCGGTAAAATTACCGATTCTGTAAATTTACAGATTCTGAAATATTTTGGCCCCCTACATCTGAAACTCCACATACCGGTCGGTAACGGCCGAAATCGGCCGTTACCGACTGGTATTTGTCCTCCTACATATGGCCCTATGTTTTTTTGTATCCAACTGCATTTTATGTATGCATTAACGCAAACAACAAGGACCCCCTGTTTAAGTACTGGATTTGTAATACAGGGAAATGAACATGTGTAGAGAAGACAATTGATAATATAGCCAGGGAAAAGAAACAGTATGAAAAGCACAACAACCAGTTAAAAAACATAAGTTGGATTTATTCATAAATATACATCGTCATATTAAAAAACAGTTAATGCAAAGTCATGTAAACTCGATATTTATAAAAAGAAGAAACAATCAATCATATATAAGAATTATATTTGTAACACATTTATACAAGAAAGCATATATAAAAAAAGCATATATAAAAAAAGTGGTGGCGAACAATATAAAACATCGACGTGCGTTTCGGCGTTAACAGAACGCCTTCATCAGGAGCCACAATCAATCTGTAAAACATATGTAAAATAAATTAGAAACATATAGGGGTTACAAGTAACTCCCATCATACTATCAACAGTGCATATACATATTGTTGTGCTTACATAACAAAGAAATACCTACAAGCTGCAGCTAAACAATCTAGCCACAACGGATACAGACTAATTCATTTATATTTGAGCAGTAATTGTATATTGAACTGGGGAATTGCCAGGGTGGGGATGAGGGCAGAATAACTCTCATCTTAGGGGCAGCGGTCATTAGTTGTCTAAAACTTAGCACCATTCGCTTGTGTGCACTTAGACCTATATCCTGTGGTAACCTTTCTTTACCAAAGGAAAACTGCATGAACATAATACTTTACTATAGCCTTACCTAAAGAACACGGGATGGGTGTTCTCTATTTGTTCTTGTTTTATTCCGACATCTATTGTCTGGGCGGAAAATTTTTTCTCGCCTGACTAGGAGTGTTTGTCTGAAAAAGATGTAACCATTAGACATATGCGCCACCAAGTTGACCTAACGGTTACAAGAACCTGTTTCACGCAAAAATATGATCCATGTGTGTTACAATTCTTAATAGTTGTTTTTATTAAAAAAATCCTATAGTTAGTCATATATCCCAGAGAAAAGTGCTAAAGATGTCTCTTCTCATTTTTGTTAGCCATTTGGTTTGTGCGAATTCATCTCAGTTTAAATATATTTGAATGAATGCATTAGTAGTTTGGTCTATGGACTTACAAACATATAGGTGATATCCTATCCATGTTTATTCAATACTACTGAATACTCTATTATGGTGTGTATGGCAGGATCTTACCCGATAATATTAAACAAACGACTGATGCGTCAAGTTACGTGGAAAGACAACCGATGTTCAATTGGGGCTGCAAGTCAAGATAAAAATAATTTATAGAGGATCACAGGGTTGATTTAGGTCTTAAATATGAATTAAAGCTTCGTACTAACTTACCATTAGCAAGTTCAGGTAATGCCTAATTCAATTTGAACGGCGCCGCATTTAGAATGTCTGCTGGCAGTCCATAATATTCACCAAAAAACTGGAAGTGGAAATGTAAAAATATAGTTGATTATTCATATGCCCTACCACGGCATAGAACAGTTGTCGAGTTTATCCAACACTGGAGATAAACTGATACCTCGTATAAGGCTAGAGCTATATTCCTAATGTGTATCAGAATGAAAGCAACGCACTTACCGTTTCTATTCTAAAGTATGCCGTATTGTCAGCACGCAAGAGAAACTATCCAAGAATTCACTTGTTGTCACGGTGCAGTTATTCCCGTGCTAAAGACGGCTGACATGCCAGAAACGGTCCCCGGAAGCTTGTTTCCTTCCCAGTGTAAGAATTGGCTTGGTAGTTTGGTTTGCCCTGTTCCCATCATGCACTGGGACAGGAACAGACTAATTTGCATATAGCCAGGTTCTGAGCTGGGATGGTGCAGTGAGCTAAAAAACGGTGTTGGATCTAGCCCTGATCTCTTGACTGGGTGAGAGTATTCTGCTTAATTCAGAAACTCTGTCCATCACCACCCCTTGTTGTTAAATATTTTATCCACACTAAGCGTGGAAGGGTATACTCAGATGTGAGTCCCTTGCTCATTGCACCATCAGGATTCAAGCAAGCCGGGCCGACGACGGCTGACATGCCAGAAACCGGTCCTCGGAAGCTTGTTTCCTTCCCAGTGTAAGAATTGGATTGGTAGTTTGGTTTGCCCTGTTCCCATCATGCACTGGGACAGGAATAGACTAATTTGCATATAGCCAGGTTCTGAGCTGGGATGGTGCAGTGAGCTAAAAAACGGTGTTGGATCTAGCCCTGATCTCTTGACTGGGTGAGAGTATTCTGCTTAATTCAGAAACTCTGTCCATCACCACCCCTTGTTGTTAAATAGGGGGATGTAACTAAGCATCATTGAGTACAACATTTAGCATTCGTGTACTTCTGGTGCAAGCTTCCCTAAGTACAATATCTCACAATGATGGATATTGCAGATGCATATTATATATATATATATTTATATATATATATATATAGCAATATGCAAAAAGTCAAGGTGTTTTGAGGTAACCATATATCCTGACAGTTACAACATGGAGGTCTTACACAGGACCGGGCCAATGGCATCATAGTGATGTGTAAGCTGTAAAGTATAGGCAATTCAAAGTCAGTGATACAGGTCAATTGTATGTACCACAACATGTTGAAGGAGAAAGTAGAAAGCTGCACAATGGACAAGAAATAAAAAAGCCTACTCTACAAACACATCAGGCCAAAATACTAGTGGACACTTCTCTCCGTTTTCTGTTTCAGCTGATCTAGATAATGCACTGTCACCATGGGTGATGACCATCAACAAAGTGCCCCACATACAGGCCAAGGGAGGCTATAATGTGGCACTGGGTCGCGCAATAGCCATCGTGGACAGGACCTTTGGAGTCCTCAAAACCAGGTTCTGTTGCATTAATATTTCAGGGGGAAGACTCCAGTATAGGCCTGAATTGGTCTGTAAAATAATACTGGTGTATTGTATTTTGCACAATATCTGCATGAGGACTAATACAGCTCTGCCAGAAGACCAGGAAGAACTGGACAATCTGGAGGATGGGCAGGATGAAGAAGTCAATGCAAGCCACACCACAACTTCTGCAGCTGCAACGGCAAGGAGGGATACCATCATCCAGAACTTCATTTCATAATGACAACTTTAATTACAAACATTTATTTGAACCAAAGCTTCCACCTTGTGATGTTGCCAAATTTAATATCACTACAGCAATGTCTTGTATGCTTGGTTTGTGACTTCAGAAGTGGAACAATCATGTAAAGTTACGTTATCAAAACAACAATGTCACACAGATCACTCACCTAGTAGGGTATATGACATCAACTAAAGTAAGACTGGGAATAGGGCAATGTTTAGGGCATCTGAACTTCTGACTGCGTATGGTTTCTCATTGAGAAACAAAAAGTGTTTGTTGTGTGTTCTCCTGAGCACAATCAGGTCCATTTTCACACAAGAGTGAAGTACCACATACACTGTGTGTCTGATGCATCATTATAGCTGGGGCCACACAGCTCTAATCCATTATAATATTTAAAACACGACATCTTTGTGTATTCTGTGCCAGGAAAAAAGGTAACGGACAAAAGTCACAAAGATACATAACCAAAGTGGACTGAATCAACTTTCGGGTGTGGAGGATGAAGAATCAAAGGATAGTGGAGCCAGACTAACTGATGTATCAACACATATTAGGGAATACTTTTAATACCAAGCATACCCATGTATTCAACATTAGTAAGTGACACTACCTCTCTAGCTGACACATGTGTCGCTGTTATGACAAATACGCATGTCTTGCATCACTAATACTGTGCATGATGTATCCTTCAATACTGCACTGATCTAACAATGCTATAGTTTCACACGCACAAAAAATGACACACGGGTCAGCCATGGGACAACTGGCAAGGCATCAGCAAGCAATAACGTGTATATAGGACTATAGACATGGCAATGCAATGGCCAGAAAGTGTTGATATCTTTTGCACAACAACATGAGTGTGGCATGGCACTGAATGGGGGAAACTGGCTATATCCTCATCCCATCACACTTACTCTGTGTTGACACCTCCAAGACAGAGAACTGACATACACATAAGTGAAGTGCAACAGGGAAACAAATATGTACTGCCAAAGCATGCAAGTAACATATAACTTATTACATTAGGAGTGGTTATTGTACTGGGTAAGACAGACCATAAAAACATGCTGGCATCATGAAGGTACATCACCTCTCTCTGGACAGCCACTACAAGTTTACAAATGCCAATTGCATGATGTGTGTAATCTAAAGATTAATCAGAACTCTAAAATGCAAGTAGCCCTATATCTGCAGTCACAGTTGAACACAAATACGACCATGCATCTAAAACGAAATGGCCATGTCACATAAGGTTGTATCTTTCAAGGAATGTACAAAATACTCTTGATCACACATCCTTGCGATGGATGGCCAGGCACCATGTATGGCATGTATTGCAGTCCAGTGTGGCCAACCAGCCCCTCCCCTCCAGTCAGGTGTATGCTAGATAGAAATCTCGTTCCGGATAGCACCAAGGGAAATCCACTGTACATCTAAGAGCTCAATAACATGGGGCGAGGAAAGACTGCACCACTCGGTTGCCTCCTGAATGCAATCAGATTACATGTTCCACAGTGGCCATGGAAATCTGTGTGGTACAAGCAGTGTGCCCATGGCTTTCGGCCAGATACCACATCCGCTCCACACCCAACCATCTCCTAACCTGGACCTCGTAGCCAGGCCTCAAACTGCACCGCCCTCTCTGAATCAGTGACTCAGTCAGCTGAAACCTCTGTCAGTCCGGATTTCACAAGCCTGGGTACAGCAGTGTACTCCGAGTATGCCAGGGAACCTCCAGATGCAAGAGATGCAACTGGCCCCTCTTAGTTGCCTAGTCCCAGGTCCCTTGCCACACAAGATTTGAGCAGGTAAGGGGCCTCACCGGCCCCAGCAAATGGGCAGCACAACCTCCTCTGGCATGATGATGTTGAGAGGCGTAGCACAAAATTGGATGTCCCCCCTTTCACCCAGTGTAGTGATGGGGCATTTCATGCAATGCAGACTACCCTTTGTTCTTGATCAGGAGCACCTTGACTGATCACCGCTACAAGGTACACCATTTGGGCTTCTCATGTCAGCAATATGTCGACATCTGACATGCCAGAGTTTTCCACCAGGTAAAGGTCATTGCTGATGCATCAATGTCTACAGCCAGGGACCACAGGCTCATTCATAAACCGTCAGTCTACAGAAACTTTACAGTACCTGTGTCTACCACTATGGGTCTCATACAAAAGCATAGCTCAGTCTCAAGTCCATGAGGACTGTCTGCGCTTACAGGCATTGCTGTTGCAAGGAGTGCGCAATGTAAAGTGCTGCATTGTTGTTTTCTGCCAATAATGTCCTGTTCACCTGGGTCTCTGGGTCTACATCATGATTGTACATGGCTTTGTGGGCCTTGTTGACCTCTGCATAATTTGGTTATGGCTGCTCCATTCTGCATTCTGGTGCATACATTTCTTAATACGTCTAAATGTGGCAGACCTATTGCATCATAGGTCTCTCACCCTCGGCACTGCTGTGGTGGCTGAATCACATTCAGCAAAAATTCATATGAGAAATTTCCTTAGTCCAATTTACTTTTTTATTTCATGTTTCAACTTCATAATTTTAATCCATGTGCATTTCCATCACACTTTATGTTCCTTATTCAAACAGTTTCAATTTCAAATAATCCAATGCATTTCGGTGCATCCAGCACCTTCATCAGGGCAAAATCTAGAACATACAAATAAACAAACTCAGTGAAAAATGATCGTGGCCATAGGTCCAACACAGCCACACTTGCACTATTGTGCAAGTGTGCCAGGTTTGATTTGAATGACTTACCATGTGCATGAATGTGTACCCTCCAGCACATAAACAATCAGTAAGTGCTGTATCATGTCTCTATGTGTGCTGCGCAATACAGCATACATTAAAAGTCTGCAAAGACATTGGTCTGTGAGGACTCACATTATGCATGATGGGCCTATGTGAGCTGCACAACAAGGCACACATGGAAAAACACATGAGCTGATGGAATCACTCGCCTATTCTGTAGTACAAGGCTCAGATTATTTATCTGTTCCCAACCTAGGTGATGGACCATATGTATGCCACCCTTTTAAATCTGCTCCATTGCAAGATGATATGGGTGTTGTGGTGTACTGCTCATAGCAACACATATTTCCATAAGACACTTCAAACATATGTCAGGGTGAAAGGCTGTCTTATACACAAGTTGGGATCCTAACATGACAAGTGTCCTGACACACTTGTCTGAAAGATGCTAGGTTCATATTGACTACATAACGTCAAGTAAATTGATGTTGTAAAGGCAAATAGTGACTTGTGAATGTGTCTATCAAGTTGTAACCACAATATGATCACATATACTAGCAGGATTATCTTGTAATCCACAAGACTGCAATGGTCATGTGCTGTGTGCCAGACAAGCAAAGCACATCCCATCATGTATGCAACTGAACAGAGACATAACTGTTACAGTTCTTACATTTTCATATAGATAACTTAAATGATGTACATGACATGTGTGAAAAGTAATGTCTAATACATAATATATATATTTTATTCATGTGTCATAGCTGGAAGACCATTGACCACTCAGGGAGATGTTGATGCCTTCATTGACCCACACGCCACTGCTGAGTGCCTTGCTCATTCATTTTGGTTGTTTGTGATGACAGAAATATTCTAGGTTAATGGTCCTGTATTTTGTTGAACACAGTCTGGCTATGCATCACATGGACCTCACTTCTAGTGTGATGAGGCAGCATCAAGTTGCGATTTATGCACATAATCAGGAGAACGGAATTAGCCTTCTTGACTTTAGGTTGCACATCCTCAGTTCCTCCAATCCATACCTGCACCGTACTAGCAACTATACCACTTATTTCATTGTTTTGCCTTGTCATAGAGCATATTAGACAGCATCCCAAACATTAATGAACTCTGCTGGAATTGTGCAAGGGGGCCAACTTTGGTGCTTGCCATTGCAAGTGGACACTGTTGTAAATTATATTAAGTGTTTGCCCCTTATCATGGCACATTTGTTGATGAAATGCATTTGCAACATTTTGGAGCAAGCAGATTGGTTAACTAATTGGATAGACAATACCCTACAAAATTATTTTCAAAGGGTGACCATGTACAATCCTTTTTATAAGATGTTTGTTCCCATGGTATCCACTGTGTCACTACTTATCATATTTATTTGGAAGCTGGGTCTGTCGGTACTCATGCCAAGATCAATGCTATATGAAACAGTAACACAATGGGTCATCGATTTGTGTTGTATCTTGATATCCTGTGTAGCTTCTCATCCAATTCACAAACTAAATATGCCTTCTTGGTATAGCGTCATGTGCACATGGCAGCTTTGGTTTATGTTACATGGCCACAGCAACATGAAGCTGGATTGGGTTAGTCTGTATTGACTAATTTAGCCAGTGAATCTTGTGAAGTTACTGTAACACTTTTACTGAGGCCATTAATGCAAAATGTATATGCCACTCCAGCCACTGCAGGTGGGTGTCACATTGTATATATTGAAGAGGAAACATTTGAGGGATGTTTTTGCTGAGTATGACTACACCTGGAGCCTATGTACACCCTACCATGAGGTGGCTGTCACTGATGGACAGTTCATTGGAGCAACTGTTGTCATTGACAGGTATCACTCCAAAGAGGCATTCTTATACCCAAGCTGAGAGCTGAGGTACATGTCAAAATTGGATGAGTGGCATGAGCCCCAATCACAGATTGTTTGAATGAGTCAATACAACCATAAAACATAGTTAGAGAACCAAAATATGTTCCTGAACTTATTTACCATCTTGCTTCAGAACTAGTGGACCTTTGCCATGTTGATGCAAATTTCAATGCTCCTGTCACCACCGCAACATTACCATGCACAACATTGTATTGGCGAGACTGGCTTAGCTTTAGTCACAAGGCAGCATTAAGTCACTTAACGTAGCTTAAGGGAAACTTATGCATTAGACATACTTTCACACTACATTCAGAATGAAAGTGGTGGGCAATGTTACACCACAAAGCCCATTATTTTGTACGCAGAACCATTTCTACTAGGGCAGCGTGAATATGGGTGAGTACGTCATAGGTAAGACCATGGGAAACATGTTCTCAAACATGCACAGGAATGAAAAGTGATAATTTTCTCATCATATTTCCTATTCCGATGTGTGCTGCATTGTGCATCACACATAGAAACAGCTAAAGGCCATTGTTTATGTGCATGAAGGTGAGCCCTCCATCACATAAACTGTCTTCTGCTCAATTCAGACACCCTTGCCCTGGCACTAGCATGAAGAGTTTTACCCCTGCACAAGTGGAAATGCAGTGCTGCAACAATATTATGTTGAGATGATACAGCCCTGCGTTTCCATAGTGGCATAACACAGTGCGTTTTTGAGCAGGCTATCAATGTGCTCTTAGACTTCCAAGAAAATATGCCCTGTTGCCTTCCAATAATCAGATTTGTGACCTATGTTCACTCAGATGTTTCAAGTACATGTATACCTCATGACTCATGGATGTGTAGCTGTGTTGACACATCCAACTTGGTGGTGAATTGATGAAATTTGATTTGTCATACTGTTCTACATGAGTACCACTGTGGTGCTTAGTGGTCTGCCATTATTGCAAACAGTGCACCCTACTATCTTTGTGTAAATGTCATGGCCTGGCTCACTTTTCCACTGGATTCAAGATAGCCTGGCTGATGAGGGTTATAAACCTGAAACTGGTCCCAGGATGCTTGTTTCCGGTCCAGGGAGGACATGGCTTGGCAGTTCGGGCTGGACTGTTCCCATGAGGCACCGGGTCAGACTGATTTGCATATGGCCATGTCTGAACTGGGGTAGTGGAGTGAGCTAAAGAATGATGATGGATTAAACACAGATCAGTTGACTGGGAGTGAGTGTTTGATTTGTCCAAACGCTCTGTCCATCATCCCCTTTGGTATCGCTTTGTTCGCCCTAAGTTGGCAGCGTATGCCCAGATGTGGGTCCCTTGCCCACTTTGCCACTGGATTCAGCATAGCTTCGTTGATGAGGGTTATGAACCCGAAACCGGTCCCAGGATGCTTGTTTCCGGTCCAGGGAAGACATGGCTTGGCAGTTTGGGCTGGACTGTTCCCATGAGGCACAGGGTCAGACTGATTTGCATATGGCCATGTCTGAACTGGGGTGGTGGAGTGAGCTAAAGAATAATGATGGATTAAACCTAGATCAGTTGACTGGGGCGAGTGTTTGATTTGCTCAAACGCTCCATCCATCATCCCCTTTGGTATCACTCTGGCTCTGCAATGGGCCTTTAAAGCTGCCTCCTTTAGGACATTCCCCTGTTAGACTCATTCTGAGTCTGTACCCACTACCTCATTGAACTCAGCTAATATACCACTGTTGTTACTCCACTCTGCCCTTGCTATGTCCCCTACCATATATTGACATGTCAGTATCACTATCAGGTTGTGATAAGAATTTACCTAACATTTGATAAGAGTGTATATTTTCTGTTTTTGTACACTTGTGTTTATGAGATACATGCTGAAAGGTGTTATTTGTCTCGAATCTTACATCTTGTCATGGTTTTATTTTTTTAGAAACAACATGTCACCTGATGAAGTGAGGCAGTTCCTTCTGCTGAAAGAATGTTATATGCATTTACATTAGGTGGCAAAGGGCCACAATGCAATGGCAAGGAGGTACTGGGAGGAGAGGGTATCAGGACGGTGGAAGTCCATTTCAGTATCCAACAAAAAAGTGGACAAAAGCGTGGTGCCCTGCCTGGCCCATCAAGTCAACAGAGACACACTGATCCAAAGCCAGGCCCTTCAGGTGCCCAACATGGTGGCACACATCCACAGCCATCAACTGCTCCCACAACATCCACACAGGCCCAACCTGCTGCAACCACCTTATCTCAGCAACCTGGTGCACCCTCACAACCTGCACATCATCCCTGACAACTGCACAACAGAGACTGAATCCTAGCTTCACCCACGGGGACCGTAGGTTGCTTTTAAACCTTTATGTACATTATTACAACCTTGTGAATGAGGCCCATTCTCACGTTTCACTCATCATGCAGGGAATGGGGAATGTATGGTTCAAGAAGCATTACAACCAGAACAGCAGTGTTGTTATTTTATGGAACACATTCCTACAATGCTGGGGTCTTACACTGTACTTTGAAATGCAGATCCCTTTTACTTTGAGGTAAACAGCACCTTGGCCTCCAGTATGTGTTTCTGTGGCAACATGGAATGTGCCTACCATTGACACAAGGGGGCATATTTACAAGCACCTATTGCCACAGGAAGGTCACCATTGGTGACCTTCCGGTCGCGATATGTGCTACACCTTATTTACAAGGCAGTGTTGAGCCACTTAACGTGGCTTAAGGATGCCTTGTAAATAAGGCCCCCTTTCACGCTATATTTATTGTGACAGGGAGGGCAATGGGTGTTGCGGTGGGCTTTCAACCGTAATACCCATTGATTTTGATGCTGCCTCCCATTTACCAGGGCAGTGTAAATAGAAGGCAGCGCCAAAATTGAGACCAGAGAAAACCTGGTCTTAACCAGGCGAAATGAGGAGAAATGCTTTATTTTGACTCGTTTTTGCTGTTTCCATGTGTGCTGCATTGTTTTTTTTTTTTTAATTTTTTATTGACAAACTGATGAGAAAGGACATGCCAAAGTATGTCATCAAAACAGAGCTTGTTACAATTTCGTATTCAATTTTCAGTTTTCAATTTCTCAATTTCCACTTGGAGTACATTAAACAATAATAATTCATGTTAAACAAAGCGTGGCAAAAAAAACAGCAGAGAAAGATAATAAATTAATGGAGCAACCACACTTTAGCCAAAAAAAGAAAAAGCATTATTACAATAAATGTACATACTTCAAATAAAATGTCCCCATATTTTCTCAAATTTTTTTGAAGAGCGAGCTCCTCTTAGTTTTGCCAGGGCTGACTCCATAGAGTGAATTTCAGTTACTAAAGACCACCATTTCGAAATGTTAGGAGGTTTAGAGCAAGTCCAGACTCTGGCCAGTGTTAGTTTAGCACAGGATAAAAGGATCGTCACCGGAGCTGGGCGAGGTAAGGGGGAAGGGTGCACATCAAGCAGAACTGTAACCGCAGTAATGACAGGTAAATAAATCTTCTTAATTTCCAGAACTTTATGTACTTCCCCCCAATAATCCCTCAGGGTTGGACAAGAGAACAACATGTGTTCCAGGTCTGCTGCATACGCTGAGCATTTAGGGCATTTGGTGCGGTCGCTATAACTGCTATTAAGAGACCACTTTGAGATCTTTTCTGGTGTATAATATAACATGCACGTTGTTATAAACTGTTGTAGCCTCAGACTGGATGATCTGACTGAATTATTAATACTGGATAAAGATTGAATTATCTGTTTTGGAGTGATATTTAAGCCAATTTTATTGCTCCACTTCCTTGCCAGTTTTGAGCAGTCATCAGATATAAAAGCACAAAGATGTCTATAAGTATCGCTTATAATCGATTTATTTTTGGTTGAGTATAAACATTTCCAAATATCACAGTCTGAGGAATTATAGATTTGTTTTTTTCGTACCAAAAAATTGTGAATTTGTAAATATTTTAACGTAAATGTTTCCGGCAAACCGTACAAGATTTTAAGTGTATGGAAGTCTAGAAACCCTTGTGCGACGTATAAGTCCCCCAAAACATTAATTCCATACATGGAACATCTTAGAGACGCCCCATCATTAAAGATTCCAGGAAAACCCGGGTTACCCCATAACTGTAGTTTCGGATGATAAATGGTGGTCTTACAGAATGTTAATATATTCATCCAAATCCTAACTGTGTACCTTGCGGTCTTAAATTTCACCCTTTTAAAGTAGTTGGGGTCGTTTACTCGAAATAGGAACAAGTTTGAGTCAGCTTTTAGCATAAATAAATGAAAAAAGAATATATCTTCTCTGTTAAGCAGTGAGCGAAGACGCCGGATAAACGAGGACCAAAAATATAATTTAAAATCAGGGAAATTGAGACCACCCTTGTCAGTTCCATTCTTAAGAAGTTTCAGCGATCTTCTGGCTTTTTTGTATCCCCAAATAAAACTACTGAATATTCCGTCCAGTTGTTTGAAAAAAGAATTATTTAGTGCCAAAGGAATAGAGCGGAATAGATACAAAAATTTTGGTGGTACCTTCATTTTAATTAAATTAATTCTGCCAATAAGATTAAAGGGTAGTCTGTGCCATTTCTTCAAAATTAGAATAGAGGATTTTATCAGTTCACTATAATTAATGTTGTTAATTTCTCGTATTTTAGATGTGATTTTTACACCTAGATATGTAGCGATTTTACAAACGTCTGGAGTCGCTACCGCAGGAGCATAATTGGCTATAATTTGTGTTTTGTTAATATTTAGTCTATAGCTAGATACTGTCCCATATTTACAGGCCTCAATGGTAATCCCTTTCAATGCCTCTGTAACATCAGATGAATAAATGGCAATATCATCGGCGTATGCCGTAATTTTCAATGCCTTTGTGTTAGACTTAAAGGGTATGATTTGTGATTGTGCCTGAAGTGTGTGTAAAAAAGGCTCAAGTGAGAGGGCAAATAGTAGAGGTGACAGGGGGCAACCTTGACAAGTGCCCCGAGAAATCAGAAAGTCTGACGAAGTCAGCCCCCCGTAGCTGATACAAGCGGTGGGGTTGTCATACAATGTCTGTATCCCCTTTAAAAAGTGGCCGCCGAACCCCATTTTTATCATAGCGTGCCAGAGATTGTCCCACCCCACTCGATCGAATGCTTTCTCAGCATCCAACAAAATCATAGCGAGTGGGGTGGACTCTATCTCTGCCACGTCAAAAGCCGTTATAGCCATATTAACATGGGTGGTGGTATCTCTCCTGGTCACAAACCCGTGCTGCTGCGGGTTCACAATTTTGGGCATAAGAAAATTTTTTAGCATCAGTATTAATCAATGAAATGGGTCTGTAAGACCCCCTCTCCTCCTTCGGTTTTCCCTTTTTAAGGAAGAATATTATTTTGGCCCTATTCCATGAGTGGGGAGCTATTCCAGTTAGCCCAATAGTTTGTATAACTTGCAGTAGAAGGGGTGCGAGTTCCTCTAAGCATATTTTGTAGATCTCGAGAGGGATGGTATCCTCCCCTGCGGCCTTCCCTGTGGGCAGAGATGTAATAGCTTGACAAAGTTCGAGCTTGGTTATGCCTTCAGACAGTGAATCAATTTCTGTGGAATTATTGAGGTTAATTGAGTTCTCTTCTAAGTAGTTTTGTGTTGAGGCAGCACTAGGTGTAGATTCCGGAGTATATAGGGACCTATAGAAATCAACAATCTGTTCTAGTATATCACATGGTTGGTCGTAAAGCTTGTTATCAGAGCCTCGGATGTTCCATATCATAGTGTTGGCTCTGTCCTCCGCAACTTTATATGCCAATATTTTTCCAATTTTGTCCCCTCCCTCGTATTGCGCAATCTTAAATTTATGTATATTAACACTATTTTTGTGAATACATTTGGCCTTGGTTTTAAGCTTTAGTTGGCTTAGCTTAGTACATATTTCCGTTACCGTTGGCAGATCTGCTCGTAGTGCTGATGCCAACAGCACTTCCTGAGCTGCAATATCAGATATCAAGGTTTCATCAAGTTTACGTCGCTCAGCGTTTTGTCTGAGCACATAAGCCTGAGTAAAACCCCGAATGCTCGCCTTACAGGCGTCCCAGACCATATTGCATATAGTAGAGTTCTGAATATCACTTACTAAAGCCATATCCAGCCGGGAACATAGCTTATGAGGTGCTGAGTAGTATGTATATCCGGGGATATTTGGATATGGACACCGCCAAGCATCTTTAATGTTATGGATGCGACACAAGTCTAAGATAGAAATTCTAGTTTTACGCATCCGCTGAAAGCATTGTTCAGCGCACATAGAAACAGCAAAAAGGCCATTGATCATTTATTTCCAGGAAGGTGACCATTCCTGTACATAAACAATCTTTTAAAAAATGACATTTTGAAACTTCTATCTGTGCTGCATTAAGCGGCACACATAGAAGTAGCAAGATGCCATTAAAAGATTGGTTATGTGCAAGAAGGTACACCTTCCTGCACATAATCAATTTCCCCTCAACGCAGACACCCTTTCACTATGGTGCAAGGGCAAGGGTGCCTGCATTGGCGCTAGCCTGCTAAGTGTAGTGCCAGCAGAAAGGGGAAATGCAGGGCTGCACCATATTGTTGTAAATAGGAAGGCTATGCCGCATTCAGTCATTTCCTTGTAAATTTGCCCCTAGGTGCTTGCAAGAGAAGTGCATCTTTTCATGTGGGCAACAAGGGCGAGTCAACTTAAAGAAGTGATCAGCAAGATTTTTAGATGTGGTTATGTGTGCTGCATTCAACTGCACCCATAAAAGCAGCAGTTACAGCTTTACAATTGCTCGTGGCATATTTCCAAGGCACTATCACAATTGGACCATCACCTTTTTTTTTACTGAGGGATAGCATGCTTCACAATATTTACATGGCAGTTTTTACCTACTTATTGTAGAATGGAAAAGCCTTGTGAAGGAAGCACACTTTCATCATGTACTTGGGGTCACTTGTGCATGTCTGTACCATAATGCAGCGTTAGCTGTATTGGATTGACATGGCGCTCAATCACTTCTGAAAAGCAGAGGTCAGACTTATTTACTACATTATTTTGAAGCATGACATTGCGGCATGAACATGCAATAAATGTAGCTGGCTAGCCACAATGCAGACACTCTTGCACCATTGTGTGCGAGTGCCTGCCTTTGCGCCTGGCAACTACATTTATCACCAGTGCATGTTGTAACACAGGACTGAGCCATGTTGTTATGCATACAGTTTAGTGCTGGCAGAGAGCTGCGTTGAGCAAAGTGGGCTAACCCAATGCTCAGTCTCTTTGCCTGTTAATATGGCCCAGAGTTAGGGGACACATGAGTGGTCAATTGTCAGTATTTGAATGCGTATGCACTGGATTGCAAGTCCCTTACACCACCAATTTGTGTCATTCTATGTATTTGTTAATGATGCCAACAGCTCAAAGGACATGTGAAAGGAGCCCCAAGGGCCTATATAGCTGGGATTTGATCTGCGCACAGTGTGGGTGGGCACTGAGAGATATTTAGATGGACAGAAGCAACAATACTTTCACCCCCCCCACTCCCCACCCCCCATGTCCTTGGTTGTTATTTACCCTGTTGCTGATGTAGCTGGTCATAGTCAGCACTATCCTGTCCCTCGACTCCAACCACCTACTCCTCACAGATGACTGCGAACATCTGTTCCTCCAAGGCATCTATCTCTTCCTGTGGTGCTGGACTTCCACCTCCCGTCTGCAGTGCTGTCTGTCGATTGTTGGCCAGTTTTTGCTAGTCTTGCACTTGGCATCATGCCAGCGCTTCTTACAGTTGTCCACTATACTCTTGACTTCCTTGACTTCTGCTACTGCCTTCACCTTGCTGACAATGGACTGCCAAATGGCATTTTTGGTCCCCAATGTCACCCTAGAGCTGACGAAGAACTGGTGTTGATTTTCCGTCACCTCCGCAATCAGGATCTCATTTTCCTCCTGGCTGAATCTTATTTTCCTCTTCCTCTTCCCCTGAAACTCTGGCTGGCCATCCTGGCAGTTGGTAGAATAAGGGGGGTTGTTATCTGCTGCTGAACTGGGTCCAGGAAACTCAATTTTGCTTTCAGGTAGTTTTCTATTTTTTTATGGGGGGTTTTTTACAGCAAGAAGTTAAATATAGTAACTTGCGGCTGACTAACGTGAGTTTTCTGGCCGCTCATTGGGCGGCGTCACTTTTTTCACATTAGCGTCAAGATTTCTATCGCCGTGACGCTAGTGTGTGCTGCATCTTTCACCACCGCGGGCTGAAGGAGGACTGACTCCCAGAAAGGTTTCTAAGCCTGAACGTAAAAGGCTGTATCAGGACCAATGCCCATGAGCATCTATTCAAAACGCTCCTATTCCCTCTTTAGTATCACATTTACATCAGCATCGGTGATGGCCGAGGGTCAGTCCGTCCCTCTGCAAAATAGTTTTTCTGTGCTTGTGGGATTGGATGGAAGTGACTGACTTAAGCATGTTCCTAATTAAACTTACACAATAAATCGGGTCTTGAATTATTCCTCGGACAAGTTTTGTAGTAATCTAATTTGCAGCCTTCCATTGTTATGCTAACATTCTTAATAAAATATTATCTCGGAACATTGCTTGCTTGACCTGAAATCTAGTCAACATTTGATCCCCTCAAATAATTGATTTGATATTGTTTTGTTTTAAGAAACCTGGGCTAAAACATATCTTATTTGTGACTGCTACATATGCTGTCCCTGCCTCTTCCTCTGGTGGAGCTGGGGAAAGGGGCTGCTGGTTTCAGTCAGGGTTTCTTTGGACTGTGAAGGACTTCCAATTTCTTTCTGAACGTCCAAATATTCAGTTATTGAATGTTACCCTCCTTGAGGGTCCCCACTTGCTGTTCGCTAATATTTATAATGACTCTTTTTCTGGTAGTGATCTTTCAAATATTCACTATTTTTCATTAATACAGATGACAAGTTGAAGCCCAAAAAATCAGGGTTCTCAGGTCAAACCTCATTATGTTTATGTGGTGATATCAATGTAAAAAATGGGCCTCAGTTTAACACAGCAAATTCCTTTTAACCTGGGTGTTAGAGGCCATCTTTCTGTTTAGAAATCTGACTATTGGGAAAGGGCACAATTCAACCTTTTGATTGACAGGAATCCCATTAATGTCCACAAATCCACTTTTACAAATGACAATGTAATTCCAACTTTGAATGGTAAGGGTGATTCTTTTGTAATTGGTAAAATTAGTATTTGCTGAGATTAAGTGACTTTATTGCTAACTACTCAATTTTGAAACCTGGTTTAGTCATTTTAGCCCAGTTTCTTTTACCCTCTGTTTTCACAGTTCATCTCTCACAAGTTCAGGGCTTGTTTTCCTTTTGATGAAACTGTTACAGATGGAAGTCTCAGATTAATATGGAAGTTTGTTGATTCCCCTAGCTTTCCCAGCTGAATATATCTATATGTTAAGGGGAATTTCAAGACTGTTTGACCCTTAATCTATGTCCTATACTATACCACAGTGCTTTTGGGACAATTTGTTTTACCACCAATAATTCCTGACTATATAAGCCGTCGATGATTTTAGCTTGCTTCTATGTTAATTGTCAACATCGACTTTCCCTAAATAATTCCTTTAGAACAAACTGATGGTTACTCATTGTAGAGCTAGTTTTAAATTAGTTCTTTAAATTAGGAAGACACAAATTAGAGATGGTGCATGGGAACAGTTGAAGTAGCCAGAATAGACAAAGACATGCCTCTTTCTTGGAAGGTTCTAAATAGTCCTGTTTCTGCTCACTCCTCTTCTTCACCAACACATGTTCATATTCTACTAGACCTCTAGTTTTCTCGTTTATCTAATACTTATTGTTATTCTTTTTCCAAATGATCTTACTCTCACATCATAATCACAACTAGCATAAGCACTTATTTAGTCTTTACTATTGATGATGTAAGTGATGCCATTTTAATAGTCCCACTTCTAAAGCTCATGGTCCTGACGATGTCCATTCTCCATGGAGCTTCACAAGTCAGACACTTGAGCTCTGGGCTCCATTACTTACAGATGTTCTGAACAGTGCAAGTAAAACGCTTTTGCCTCTCTCCTTGTCGCGTTCTACATTGTGCTTTTTTTAAAGAAGGGCAATAGGAGCCACCCCTTTGTTATAGGCCCATTTCACTTATTAACTCAGTCGTCAAAATTGCTGGTAGGGTACTCCTTGCTTGAACAAATCCTGTGCTAGGCCTCTGAGATTTGCATTTTTGCAGAAGCACAATACGATTTCAGAGCAGGATGTGTGATGGCAGCACAATGTGTAAACTTGCAACTGAGCACTGGGATAGAACCTTGCTTTGGTCTCTTCACCTGGCCTTCATGAATCTTAGTAGCTCCTACAATTATGTTCATAAGTCTAAGCTTTGGTCCATTTTATTAACAATGGGTGTAGATACTTCAGTAGTTCCTTTTCCCCAACGTTTGCACACTGTCATATTTGGCAGTAACAACAAATGCGCTGGTTCTTTCAAATTGGACAGAAGGGTGCTGCAAGGTTGTGTCTTTGCTCCAATTCTTGTTATTTTGTACATTCATTAGTTGAGCACCCATCTTATTTCTAAAGGCCCAGGTATGCCTCAGTTTGAAAACAGATTGTGGACCAGATGTTTCAAGTGTTTTTGCATTCACAGTTTGTGACCACAAAAAGGAGTTTAGGTATGTACAAAACCTAAATTGTGATTTTGTCATTTACTAAATTGAAATTTGTGTTTGTAGCCAAATATTGATTCAGTGTGTTTAGGGAGTCCCTTCCAAATACCGAATCAAAATGTTATAGATTAAAGTTTTGTGATACTTTTCCAATTACAAACATGTAGCAGTAATAGGAAGGCTTCCCCAAGAGACCCCTCCTAACACCTCCCTCTTTGTGAATGTTGACAAAATAAGTTTTTTAAGAGTAGGCGGTGGTTTCATGGACCACTGCCTTCTCTTAAGAAATATTACTCAAACTTTTAATTTTCTTTTTAAATGCATCCCATTTTTCTTCATGGAAAAAATATTGCAGTTACAAGAAAAAAATAGCTTTTTTCAAAACCAATCACATGCATGGTGGTCTGCTGACCTCAGCAGGCCATCAGCACTGTGATGGTTGTGATTCCTCGTGGGTTGCAACTTGGGACATACCAAACTATTTCCATTACGTTGATCGAATTGCGACTCACTAAAAATGTGTCATTTGTGAACCGACCTTTTAGTACATAGATCAGGTCACAAATTACCACAAAGGTCGCAAAAATACTGGTCGCAAATTGTGACTAATATTTTGCGGCCAGTGCTACATACATCCTGCCACAAATCAACTAAGACTAAAGAGATGGTTAACAAAGGTATATTCATTGAGAAGATTGATTCTTTCTTGGGCTCGTTTTTGATTCCTCAGGTTCCTGGTCCTCTTTTCTGTCCATTAGAATGCAATTGTTCTAAAAATACATGTGTGCTGTTTTTAGTCAGCATGAGCTATATAAAACTCGAAGAAAAACACTTTTGCCAGAATTTACCTGACCTTTCTCCGATGCTGCTCTCTTCTTCTGCCATGAGGAACAGGATTTGAACTGCTGAGAAGACGTTATCAACCACTTTACTGTTAGGTCTTCCCCGCAACATAGACCCCCAAACCTCCCATGGTGCTCAGTCCTTTTTACGATGTTTCGGTTATTTCTCACTTAAGCCTATGAAACTTTTTGTCCACTAAATGTATTCACACTGAATTTCAATCCCATTTCCCCAACATACTAGGTATTCCAGAGGTATCTGACGTTTTTGGATTCCTCTTGAGGGAACCCAGAAAATAGGCAAAATGTGGCTAGATTTAATTTGTTTGAGGGGGCAAATAGGAAAATGTGCTATACAAGAAACATGTTTTTTTTTATGACATTAACAAAAGATTTGCTATGCTAGGGTCACCTGTTTATGCTGCAAGCAGCATCCCAGGTGTGCAGAAATACTGCATGACCCCCTTTTGGGTGTGGGCATGGTCCAATGCCAGGGTGAGATACCTCACCTGTTTTTTTGCCCCAGAATATAGTCCTTGATGTCCAGTGGGCTTTTTACCCTGAGGGCAGATTACAGGCTAAGTCCCAATTGTAGCATACCTCCTATCTGTACGCTGGAGATACAAACTCTGTTGTCCCTTTTGGGATGGAGGTATGGCCTGGTGCCAGTGTGGGCAGCCTGCACCCTTTTGTTTGTTTTGATGCATTTATGAAATCCCTCATGTCTAGTGGACTTTTTGCCCTCCCAGCTACACATTAGCGGTAACCCCCCAACTTGGGCAAACTACTTATCTGCCCCCCAGGGAGTAGAAAGACTGTATTACACCCTTTTGAGGCTTTGCCCTACGTCAGGGTGGACCACCCCAACCGTTTGTTATTTTTATGATTTCTCTGATGTCTAGTGGGCTTTCTACCTCCCCTGGGATTGGTCCCAAATGTCATCCCAAGGCATGCAGAAAGACTATATTGCTCCTTTTGGAGATCGGAGGTTGGTTCAGTACCAGCAGGGGACTCCGAACCCCTTATTTTGTCTCAATGTCAAATCCATGGTGTCTAGTGGGCTCTTTACCCCACAGAGGGTAGAATTATTGACAAATCTATCTATCGCCTGGGGGGGGCAGAAATATTGGATTCCAACTTCTGGGGTTGGAGCATGGTTGAGGGCATTGTGGGCTACCCCATCCTTTTTTGGCACCATTTTGAAATCCTTGGATTCAAGTGGACTTTCAGTGAAAGCTAGACGAGGGCAAACCCTCCAATCCGCCTCTAGGGTAGCAGAAAGGCTGTATTTCTCCTTCAGTGGTGGAGGTTTAGCCCAGCACCCATTGGGCCAACCACAACCCCTTTTTGGGCCAGTGTAAAATCCCTGGTGTTATAATGGGCTTTCTACATCCCCACAGGGTGGATTTCAGGCAAACTCCCAATCTGGAAAAACCTTCTTTGTACCCTCAGTGGGGGCATAAATACTTATTTGCCCTTTCAGGGGTGGAGGGTTTAGCCTGGAGCTCCACACAGCTCTGTTTTTGGGGCAGTGTAAAATCCCTGGTGTCTAGTGGGCTTTTCTATCCCCTCCTTCACAGGTAGCATATTGGGGGCACACCTCCTTTCTGTCTCCCAGTGGATCAAAAACCTGTATTGCCTTCTTTGGGGTGGAAGCAAGGGCCTATGTCTGGTTAGGACACTGCTCCGTTTTTTCAAATCCCAGATGTCTAGTGGATATTCTTCCCCCTTACCTCTGGGGGAATATTGGGGACAACCATTTTTCTGCCTCACAGTGAGGGGCCAGAAAGACAGTATATTCCCCTTTGAGGTGAGTGTAAAGCCTGTTGCCAGGGTGGGCTGTTTGCCCCCCCTTTTTTGTTTTGATTTAAATTCCGTGGTGGCTAGGGGCCAGAAAGACTGCATTGCCCCTTGGTTAGGGGTATAATCCTATGCTGTGAGGGTCCACCCCATCTCTTTGATTTAAAAAATAAAAACCTACCTGGTGAACGCCAATTGGGGGCAAGCCCCAAATCTGCCTCCCGGGGGTATGAAAGGCTGTCTTTCCCTTTTTTGGGTGGGGCATCACCCTATGTCGGAGTGGTCTGCTCCCACTACTTCTTTTGTATTTATTTTCAATTCCCTTGTGGCGAGAGGGCTTCTGTCAACCTTAGGAACAGATTGGGAGTGAATCTAGCACTTTGCATTGTGGGTAGTCGAAAGACTGTATTGAACCCTTTGGTATAGGGGCATGGCCCTTTGCCTTGGTGAATCATCTCCCACTTATTCGGAATTCCCTCATTTCTAGAAGGTTCTCTGCCCCCCAGGATGAGATTGGGAGCAAATACCCCAATCAAACTCCCAAGGTAGCAGAATGATTGTCTGTCCCCCTTTTGGGATGGGGGCATAGCACAATGTTATGGTGGTCCACACCCACATTTTATTCTTTTCATTTGTTTTCCTGGTGGCAGATTAGGCATAAATAACTCCATCTGTTCTCAAGCAGAGGCGGAAAGACTGAATGAGCCCATGGGGGGACAAAGCCTCATGGCCAGTGGGCCCTCCACCCCATAACAATATTCCCCGATGTTTAGTGGTGGCAATCCCTCCTTGGGGATCATCCTCTAAGAATAAACCCCAAAATGGAAACCACAAGGGCAAGACACTTTTGGAAGTGGTAGATGCTCCCATTTCCAATGATTCCCTACCATCAAAATCTGTGCTTGGGGGGCCTAGATAGGCCTTTGAGCACTGCAGCAAAGAAAAGTAAAATGAGCTGATTGTCTCATTTTACTTTCACTTGTACAGTAATGAGGCAAGTGCACCATGGGCATTGATTGTGAATGCAAAAAAAACAGCTTTGGACTGCTGAGGAAACTCTTCCCCAGAAGCCCAACCTGATATGAAAAGAGTAATTCCTCTTGTGTCAGGACCAGGTGGATTCCCTGCACTTGGTTCTTTGACATTACCTCCACTTCAAATAGCACCTGTCTTGGAGCGCTGTTGACATGAAGGTCACATCAATTGCATTTCAGGGGTAAAAGCAGCTCCGTTGTTTTTATGGTTATCTATTTGTTCCAACCCTGCAACTTCTTTTAATAGGGTCATAGAAATGAATATCAGTTCATCATAAGGTCAGGGGTAGCGGAAGTGACATCACACGCGATTTGTGTGTGAAAGAACACCCTAGGCAGTCTATAACAATGGCAAAACAAGTATTATCAAATGACAGTAATAACTAAAGGTGGGCAAAGAAAATTAAAAAATAGTCAGAACTTTAATGTAAACAGTTAAAAATTGTTATGTCTATGTTGTATGTCTATGAATATGCCTTGTATTTGTATGATTTTTAACTGTTTACATTAAAGTTCTGACTATTTTTTAATTTTCTTTGCCCACCTTTAGTTTTTACTGTCATTTGATAATACTTGTTTTGCCATTGTTATTGACTGCCTAGGGTGTTCTTTCACACATTGTTGTCCCTGCCCTAGGAGTTCACTGGGATCAGTGCCCAGGGGGTCCTTGTTTTTCGCAATCCCCATCACACGCGATTTGACCTTTACTTTCACTCACACACACACAATCACACATATGCACACTCACTCTCACATAAGCACACTCTCAACTGCAAGCCTACATACAACATACATTTAAAAGCATTTATTACTTACCTCAGCTTACAGGGTGGTTCAAATTCCAGCTAATTCTTCATTTCTATTACACTGATAGTAAATAATATATTATCCACTATTAGTGTCATATAAAGAAAGACAAAAACAAGGAGATTGGAGCCTTAACTGATGTCCCTAAAGACGAGCTACCCATGTGTTCCTGGCATTGACTTTGCCACCTCGGAGTCCAGGGACCGCAAATCCAGTGCAAGGTGTTGCGAGGGACAAGCCAGGGGTTGCAGCTACAACCCCTTCGACCCCTACATGACATCTATGAACATAATCCAAAAATATCTGTCTCTTGGGTTCCAAACTCACAGGCATTTTCTCCAGAAAGACTTTGAATTGGGCACCACTTAACTCCATGAGCATCAACAATGTATTGATTCAACCCAGAGCATAGTCAACATTACTAATTTAATCTTCACAACCAAGTAGTCTTCCATGCTGTCTGCCATGCATGCACACAAAATGCATTTAAAAGCATTTATTACTTAACTCAGTTGCCAGGGAGGGTCATATTCCAGCTAACTGTACTCCATCTTTTTATTACACTAGTAGTGAATAATATATTATTCACTAATAGTGTAACAGGAAAAAAGACAAAGCAATGTCCACAAGTATGAGCTGCCCCTGTGTTCCTGGCACAGATATTGCCACCTCTGAGGCCGGGGGTCACAAATGCAGTGCCAGGGGTCGCAAGGTGCAAGTCAGGGGTTGGAGCTGTGACCCCTGGTGACCCTTAAATGAAATCCATGGTCATAGTTAATGTTTGTCTTAAATGTATAAGCTTTTTGAATAGCCCTTGGTTAAGATACGTTAACAATGTGTGTGTTGATTTCGGCAGGCCTAATTTGTGTACTTATCCAAGGAGTATTGATAAACAAGATAGACTGTAGACTAAAAAAACGTTTTTGAAACTAGGTCTATGTAACATGAATCTATTGAGTTACAAAAGCCTTTCATTAGGCAGTTCATAATGTTAAGAATGTGTTCTTCTACAGTACCTTTAATATCACTGTTTAACAAATTTCGGGAAATGTATTTACTGCACTATTTTAGGATAGGGTTAATTTGCAACATAGTTTCTTTCCCCAAAGGTTGGTTTCATCCAAAATTGGCTCCATGTTGTCCTTGTAATGAGCTTTCAACACAAACACTAAATCATTTTTTTTCTAATTTTTTAAATGATGCAATTGCAATGCTTAGTGCCTCTATTAAGTATTTCAGTTTTAACAAATGTAGCCTTGCGCTGATATTTTTGCAGATGCTACATGTTAGACTGGGCCTTTGCTGGCGTGGTCTGTTCTAACCTTTTTGGCTGCTGCCCTCATCTTTTGACCTTGTTTTGCTAGCCTTAGGACTTGAGCATGTTTGGAACTGCCAAGAAGTGTCAAGGCGCTGTGCTTGTCATATGCATACTGTGGATCGATTGGCTGATTCGAGTTAGCTATAAGTCCCTTGTCAAGGGGTAAAACCTATACCAGGGGCATGTATCTTGAATGCGCATCCGTGGACCTGCCACACTGGTTATGCCATCCAGGTAGCTCATTGATTGTGTCACAGGTTTGACCTGGTAGAGCCTGTGTAACTGGTACTTGGTTTGGCATTTATAAAGCTATGTGCCGAGGTTCTGCATGTCTCCTGCTATATCGGAGTTCTCCCTGGTGACAGGGTGTGTTGTTGGAAAGAAGTTGGGCAGGTGTGTGAATGTATTACCTGCAAGAGTCATGAATGACACCGGATGTTGTGTTCGGTACGATGCGGCCGGCTTCTCACATTAGTATGAGGGGGTGTAGGCAAAGGCTGTAGAGCATTATTGCCTACCAGCAGAATAGTATTTATTTATATATTTATTTGTTTATTTATAAAGTTTTATATCGCGCGAACACGATCCCGAAAGATATCAGAGCACTTTACAAAAGGAAGGAAGGTAATAAATGCAATATTCACATCAAAAAAGCACAATAAACATGAATAACTACAGTACAAAGAGGTCAAAGGAGAATAAAACAACAGCTAATACATAGTGGGCTAAGAAGGCGGCAGACTATAATAGTAACAATATAGTTTTTGGTAATGATGAGTTTGTAATGGCAAATCCTCTTCAGTAGTAGGAAAGGGCTCGATATTATGGTGCTGGCAATGTCACTTAGGAAAAGTGAGCATTTCAATGCTCGTGGCTCTGCGTGCTTGGTGGCCTGTCTCCTATTTCATAACTGGGTGCTAGGGGGCTGCTGCCACACCTGTGCATTTCTGATAGAGGCCCATAAATGAGGGGTTCACAGGCAACTACGGCCTCTGACTCTAAGGTGCCTTTCTAGGATGGTTAGGTGGGGTGGGATTGGAACTTGTATTCCAAGGGGCAGGGTCTTGGCTCCACAAAAGGTGTGAATCAAACCTCCCGGTGTAGAATGGCAGACAGGACAATATTTAGAGAGGGCCTGTGCATTTGAAAGGTGGCTCAACTGATCGTATCTTCAAAGGCCATGGTGGATATAACTACTGGGGCTTAGGCCTCCAAAAGTAAAGACACTGTTAGGATTTGAAACCATACTATGATGGTTCGACACTGAGACATTGACACGAGGAATCATTAGGGTAAGAGGACCTGCAACTGGACTATATGCAGACTTGTGGGGGCTTGGAGCTTGTTGTGCTCCAGGAAAGGGACTGTCACTTGGTGGATTATGGCTGGACGTTGCTGGCCTGCAGCGAAGTGTAGACTCTCTTGGCCTGGGTCTCAAAGTGCTCTCCAATGGTTGGTAGGCTGCCCCCTGTCTATGAGATCCCAGGGACACAAAGGATCTCACTGTCTCCATGAGATCGTATGTGTGTGGTGGAGAAGGTGGACGTGATCGTGGTCGGGACAAGTCCTTCCTGACATACACCATCATCTCGCTGTGCAAGAGGAGTGTGTGCACAAGATCAGCAGCCATTTGAGGTGCCGGGATGGAGGAGTTTGAGGAGTGCGGGGACGCTTGCAGAGTCTGAGGGACCTGTGCTTGCTTGCGCGCCACAGCGTGTGGTACCCGAGGGTTGTTGGGGGAACCTGAGCCAGGAGCTGAGGCTGTCTTCTGCCTCCAGATCGGGAGGACGACAGTGCCTGACATTGCAGCCTCTCTCTCCCTGGGCCCAAGCCAAAGGGTGCTTTGTTTTGGAAAAAACACCATGGTGACACCTGAAGGGTTTTGTGTGCCTTATGGACATCTGCAGCGGACATTTGGCGGTCTACTGCAGGCCCCAACTCCGCTTGAGGAGAAAGCATTTCTCCAGATTTCGGAGCTCACCAGCTTCCTGGGTCACAAACTTTTGTATATAGGGGTAATATTGATCCCGCACTCATGCGTGTGACATCGGGTGCCTGGAGGTCTAATTTCGATGGACAAAACTAAGTAACTGTTTCTTTCTGTGTTACCTGGTTCCAACTGACTTTTCAACAGGGTGCCAGCTGGGCAACGTGCATCGTTGAATGGTGTCGTTGAAGACTGAGGGGCTGGGTCATGAGGCATAGTCAAAGAAATGTGACAGTTTAACCTTTCTGCTAATGGGAAAGTCCGGCAATTGCATATTAATGTAAAGTGTATGTACAATGTGTGTTTCATTTTGATTTCAGTGTTTGTGTGTAATATGAAGAGAAGTGTTTTCATATTTACGGTGTGGAGTCTTTTTGTAGCATATGCGTTGTGTCGCGAGGGGGGGTGTTGTGCCAATACTTTACATTAAAGCCCTGAGGATAAACCTGACTGCTCAGGTCAAGCTACCAAAGGGTGAGCCAGGGTATCGGACAAGTGTATCGTTCTCATCCTATTTGGAACAGTGGATTCTGACTGGCTTTGATGCGTCCTAGCTAGCCGGAAACAGCTGGGTCTAATTTCGTGATTTTTTTATTGTTTTAACTGATGAATGAATGTGATGTGATTTCAGTGAGACCTTTTGTGGTTTCTTTTTATACTGAAGAAATGTATTGATTGATTGATTGATTGACTAAAGGGACAACTAGAGTTTGGCTGGGGTAGTCCGCTTGTCAATGTGCTGGAGTATATTATCTGCTCCAACCATATTCATGACTGTTTGCCAGATTAAGAGAGGACCACCAACAAGCTGTGATCGCTGTACCTTCAGAGGGACCGCAGTCACTGCGGTTGCTCTAAAGGTACAAAATCTTCTGGTGGATGTCTTTCATCTGTCTTGGCAGCAGTGAACAAAACTTTTTTTTTTTTACAAAAGCAAATTAATGATGGTCACTTTCCGGGCAGTGATGAACATAAAAAAAAGTAATTGGGCCTTCCACTCTAAATAGGGTAGGTGGTCTGACGGCTTCACTTTTCCAGCCCCTCCTCAGTCGAACCATCACAATAAGTTTTCCTATAACAGAGGCAGCGAGGGAACCACAGTCAGAAAACTGACAATCCGCCTGATTCACAATTTAAAAATGGCATCAGGTACCGGTTAGCTGCTCTGGTCCCTCTTGCGCAAAACAATTAGGGAAAGAGGACCTCTTTTTAAAAAAATGTAACAAAAGAAAAAACCACTTGCTCACACTTGCGGGCTTATTTGCAAGCCCCTTGAGCCGCCGATGTGCCACTTTTAATATGGGAAAAAGTGGCGCACCAGCGGCGCAAGGGGCTTGTAAATAAGCCCCTTGGCATCTCCCGTAAACTCCAAAAATATAAATGTCTGACAAAAGTAAGAGAACATGCACTGTGGGGCTTCCCTTCCCCATGGAGCAGTGACGCCTAAACAAAATCAAGAGGAAAATGTATTTATTTCTTTTTTAAACACCTTACAGTATGCCACCTTTGCACAGGTGGTGCTATTTGAAATACTTAGTTAATTTGACTTTGTTTGAATCTCTCTTTACAGATCTGAGGGAAAGGCTCTGACAGATTTCTCTGTTACTGAGCAAAGCACTGAATAAAATGCACTCTCCTCCCTGGCTGATGGGAGGGGTAGACTGGCAGGTAACATTTTCATGGTGCTCAAGCAAGGCCAGGACGGATGAAAAGCAACAACATATTACTTTCTCAGGGTAGGGTTGCCCCAATAACAGGCCTTGGTTTGGGCGAAGCTGGTAATGTCTGATAAAGTGAATAAAATAAAGTTTGGGTGAGCAGGGGTCGCAACGCCAATCCTCCTGCCACTTAGACAAGGCACTAATAGTGGAGTATTGGAAAACCTGTTGAAGTATCAATCTTGTTCCAGGGCATTTTAACAGGTCAGGACAGGACAGAGAAAGATAAATAGGAAAAAATGCATTTTGTCCCACGTAGACAATCGCCCTCATCATACCCAAAGGCAAAGGAAGTAAATGTGGTCCTTCCACGGTCTTCCCTCAGAGTTATGGAGGAGAGACGGATGCCCATGACCTCCCACCGTACCCTAGAAAGAGTGAGCTATTTAACGTTGTGCTTCCCAACTCATCTCCTTGGAAGAGAGCAAAGGATGTTTACCTGAACCTCTCTTAACTAGAAATGCCACCTCACCTTGCTCAAGAGAGAGAGGGGAAAATGGACTATATCCCCACCTCCTTGCCAAGGTTGGAGGGTAAAAACAACTCATCATTGGGTTGCCCACAGGTGAGGAACAAAGTGCCACCATCCCACCTCACCCATGGGCAAGGGAGGAATGGCCCATGGGCCCCTCACCTTACCTAAGGAAAGGGGGCTTAAGTATGCAAAAGAAAAGCAGGTGAGCTGACACCTGCTGCTGTTTCTTGCTCCCAACTGGGATTAAAGAGCAGGAGTGGGTGCCAGCTGAACCTTTCATCTGCGACCTGCACATTGCTGGGGCAGGCACATTCAGGGTCAGCAGAGGCAGGGCAGATCACAGATGTCTCAGGGCTGCAGGGGAACACTGAGGGGCTGCAGGGGACATAACGGAGCACATAAAGGGGCTCCAGAAGGGTGAGGGGCACATAGATGGGCTGAAGGGGCAAGGCAGGGCTACACATTGAGGGGCTGTAAGAAGTCATTGGTATAAAATCTAAAACGTCACAAACTTCAGGAATTAAGGTACTATATTCATCTTATGTCCCAACACCACCGTACTAACTCAACCTTGACTTCCACCTCCAAGAGAGAGACAGTCTTCACATTACCACACATCTTTTTATCAAAATAGAACACACTCACAAAATAAAACTTATTTAACAATGTTATATGGCAATGCTCCCACCATCATACAGCCACATAATAAACAACAAACATCTACAAACCCACCATATTTTCCCAACACTAACACACCCGCATTTTTACATTCATTCGCCCACCATCCTATGACAAAATACTCACCATTATATGTACATTCCCAAACATCATAAAAACTGCACTCTCGTCATGTTATGTCCACACAAGAACTATTAAACACCAACACACACCCTCTCAGACTACCACATAGCTATGTTTATAGGCTCACAAACGTAGGTCCCCACAACCACAATCAAGTGCCCTAACAGCCAGAATCTAACAACAAAACAACCATCACCATATGCCAAAACACCTACATTCATCCCTCCAAACTCACCATGGTTCCACCTCATAATCACAATCATGCACCCACAGTCATATACCAGTACATTGAATGCACCCATCCAGACAACATTTGCCAGTGCTTTGTATTGTCACCCCTAGAAGTTTGATACACCATCACACATCTTACACACTTACAAACAAAATCAATGATTCTAAAAAATATTTCTGATTTCAAGCTTTCCATGCAGTAGAAAGGGACGCACACCCATCATATACCCCCAGCCCTGCTGTGTCACATGAAAAACATAGTAATCACATCATATAACTTTTTTAGGCACGTGTATACATAATTGATTAACCTCTCCAACACATCTCATTTCAAGCTTTCTCAGCTAATAAGAGTGGTGGGGGTTAATGTTGGCTTTGTATTGTGGGGTTGGGACAAAAAGGTGAAGGTTGCACCTTAACTCATTAGTTTAATGATTTATTAGCTTTCATGGTGAAGTCTTTAACAACAGATCTATTCTATGATTGTACTCTTCCCTCTCTAGCAACTCCCTTTCATATGCAACTCAGGTCTTTCAGTTCTCATGTATCCTACTGTGTTTCGGACTCTTCTTTCATACAATTGTTGCTGTGTATTTTTATTGGTGTTCTATGTAACCCCGGCACGTGCTGCTATTTTGTTCCATAGCCGGTTGTGCATCTCGTGCATTTTTACCATTACAATGTATAGTTTCATGTACCCTTTATGTACCCCTTGTTATTATTGTTGTGCTTATTTTTACCACATATGTTTCCTATATTTAGCTCTATGTCCCACTATGTGCCTCTTGTTATTATTGTTTGTACTTACTCTGTAAAGCGCTCTGATACCTTAGGGTCACGTCTGTGCTATATAAAACAAACAAATAAATAAATATTACTCAACCGTAGCATCCTTTCAACTTCAGTTTTTTGGGGGGTGGATATAGATACCTATATCAATATAGATACAGTTAAGGAGGTAGCTATGGATATATAGCTATTGATACTGATAAAACAAGATCTATTTTCCAATCTGGATTAGTTCACAGATGCTGACACACCAACTTCTCATTACAACGCTAGTCTCTTTGCTGAAGACAGAAGAGCATTAATTACCCACAATGCTTCGGGTTCAGACTGCAGGTTTTCCCAGTGACCTCCAGTCCTGCAGAGAGCCTCTCTCTAACTGGGCGTGGCTGTGCCCTCCACAATATGAGCTCAATCCGAGCTCTTTCCTTTATGGTTAGTAACATGCACCTTTTTTATTGTTTTGTCCATTTTGCCGTTTTAATATGTCGCCCCTGGGTAGTTGGATGTTTTCCAGGGTCCCAGCAGGAAGGCGGGTGCCCCTGTTGTGAGAGAGAAGCGTGCTATCATGTCTGTGGGACTAGCCTTCCTAGCTGCCTGCAATGCTGCAGTCAGAGGGTAATAAATATGCTCTGTACCACACAGTCCATACAATAAAAACACCATGCTTAAACGTAGCAGTGAAGCCGCAATAGGTGGACACGGTGAGAGATGCGACTTCAGAAATGATGATAAACAGCAAATAATTTTCTCTGGATTTACCCGACTTCTTCAGCTTTTATTTGAGACTTATAGGAGGCAACTTTAAAAGACAGGGATGGAGAAAATGCCTGCACTGCCGGGACCTTTAATTCAGCCCTGACTACACCCTTCCCCCACCTCCTCACGCGCTCAACCTACCCCTGCTTGATACAGAAGTAATTTCTCTTTAACGAGTGGCACCTTGCTTCTTTCATTTTTTTTCTCCTATCTCTCCTCAGACGAGTCACCCTGCGAAACCGGGACAAAACTTAAGATCCTTACTCACAGAATTGGCAAAAAAAATTGCGATTCTTATGCTTTACTGTCAAGGTAAAAATGCAAAAAAACGTTTAACAGTTTGGGGCTATGAGTTATTCTCTAGTTCTCCAAAAGGGTTCCTTACTTTCTCAGCATACAGACACCTTTAATGTTACAGGAACATTTAAAAATGCAAGCAGCGTGGGGCAAGAATTTACAAGCCCCCCACTTTCGATTTTTTTCTTTGCCCCTAACAAGGAAATACAATTCACGTTTGTCACAGCCCCCTTAATTATTCTGCTGCAGTTTAGTCATCGATCCCTCTCGACCCTGCCCCTCCCTTTGTGAGTCCCTGAATTTCGTATTCTGCACATAAATTAGGAATTCCTCCTGCCCTGCAGCCTAAGCACCACTGCGGTAATTATATCGCGTGGAAGATGTAGGTTTAATGTAACACTTCCGGGTTGCATTCCTGCATCCTTCACACATGGGACGTTCAGAAATGTGTGGCGTATAGGAAATACCTCTCTCCTATCCTTGCACCATTTCGCAGTGACTTTCAAGAAGGTGAGGGGGGCGTCCTGGGGCACGCAGGCAACGTCTGTGCAAATCCATGGACCCTGAATGACACAAGGGATGGCCGGGGCGTGTTGAGGGAGCTGGCTTTGTTCCCGGTTGCTCGGTCCCCATCTGCCTCAAACTTGCTGCAGTGATGCGCGCCGGGGTTCAGGCGGGCATTGCAGCAGCCTCACGCGCGCCTTACCTTCTCCGATGACGTCGGTAGGACAGAAGTGGAGCTTAGGATGGACAATGAGATAGGGCGCGGCAGGGAGGCTTGTTAATAATATTAATCATAATATTAAAGACAAGTGTCCCCTCAGCTGAGCTCTGTCCTGCTTCCCTTTTATTGCGGACGGGGTTTGTCCTCGCCCAGGCTGCGTCCTGCTCTGCAGGGGCTGCCAGACTGAGAGGGGGGAGGGGCAGGCCAGGCACTTCACTGGCAGCTCATCCAGCCACGTGGGCTCCCCGCCCGGCAAAAGGGGATGGGAAAAAAAATCCCCACCTTCAGCAGATCAATTAAGGAAGCCGGGAGCTGCTTCTTGCCATGTAGGCGAATATGCTGGGAGTATAAAAAGGCAGAGCAGAGGCAGAGGGAGCGCTGTGAGAGCCACGCACCACACACACATACACACATATCCCAAAGTCTTCCAAGATGAGCTACACACTGGAAACGCTGGGCAACCCCTCCTATAGGAGGATTGCGGAGACAAGGACCAGCTACAGCAGGACGAGCGCCTCGCCGTCCAGCGGCTTCAGGTCGCAGTCCTGGTCCCGGGGCAGCCCCAGCACCATCTCCGCCTCCTACAAGAGGAGCAACTTGGCCGCGCCAAGGGCGTACAGCTCCACCGTCCCCAGCTCGTCGGACAGCCTGGACTTTAGCCAGTCCTCGGTGCACAATGGTGACTCCAAGTTCTTGTCTCGGTCCAACGAGAAGGAGCAGCTTCAGGGGCTGAATGACCGCTTCGCCGGCTACATTGAGAAGGTGCACTACCTGGAGCAGCAGAACAAGGAGGTTGAGGCTGAGATCCAGGCCCTGCGGCAGAAGCAGGCCACCCACTCTCAGCTGGGCGATGTCTACGACCAGGAGATCCGGGAGCTGCGCGCCCTCCTGGAGCAAGTCAACCACGAGAAGGCTCAGATTCAGCTGGACACAGACCACATTGAGGAGGACATCCAGCGGTTGAAGGACCGCTATGAGGAGGAGGCACGACTCAGGGACGACACCGAAGCCACCATCCGAGCCATGAAAAAGGACATCGACGAGGCCTCCATGATCAAGGTGGAGCTGGACAAGAAGTTGCAGTCCCTCCAGGATGAGGTGGTCTTCTTCAGGAACAACCACGAGGAGGAAGTGAACGAGCTCCTAGCCCAGATACAGGCCTCGCAGATCACAGTTGAGAGGAAAGACCACCAGAAGACGGATATCACCTCCGCCCTGAAGGAGATACGCTCCCAGATGGAGTGCCACACTGACAAAAACATGCAGCAGGCAGAGGACTGGTTCAAGTGTCGCTACACCAAGCTCACAGAGGCAGCCGAGCAGAACAAGGAAGCCATCAAGTCAGCCAAGGATGAGATCTCTGAGTACCGGCGTCAGCTGCAGTCCAAGAGCATTGAGCTGGAGTCAGTGAGGGGTACGAAGGAGTCCCTGGAAAGGCAGCTCAACGATATTGAGGAGCGCCACAACATGGACCTCGGTTCCTACCAGGTAAGCTCATTAAAGCTTCACAAGTTTGTGCACTGTCATCAAAATCAAAGCAATTTATCATCATCCCATCCCATGTAATCATTATCCGCATCAGACGCACCTAAACTATATATATATATATATATATATATATATATATATATATATATATATATATATATATATATATATTTATTTATGAATGATGAATGACACCCTAGGGACTTCAACAACAGCCCATGAGTGTATCATCACCCTTTGTACCTCAACCCCGACCTGTGTGCCTGTCATCTCAGCCTCAATGCATATATACCAATGACAGTGATCCTATGTATCTGAAACTGACCCCATGTGTATACGGTCATCCTCATAAAGCCATCTGTACTCTGCCATTACATATATGTCAACTTTCTCCTGTGTGTCTATAATCATCTCATGTAACTGTCAGCTATAGGTATTGTCAAACATGTATCTCTTTCCAAGAATCTCAGGTGTGTGTGTATCTGCATGCGTGAGTGTGTTTGTGTTTGAGTTTCAGAATTGTCTCCCCAGTGCCTCAAACTGAGCTCGTGTATAGATTGTTTCTGGGGGATCTCAAACTTCCCATTGTATACAGTTTCATGCTATATGCAAGTACCACACCCCCTATGCACATTGTCATCCCATACATTTTTCTCTTCATGGGAAAGCTACACTTAGCCTTGATGTAGTGTATTTGTCATATTAACGACCCTTACTTATGTGAAGGTAACCCTCCATATGTTTCTCCTGCGTCCGTCCATCGTCAAAACATCCTGTGCCTTGTTTGTCATCTCAAAGATACCGACAAACATATGCTGTGTTTTTGCTAAGCGTGTTCCATATGTTGCTGATGACAATCTTGAGGTGTCACCCATGTTTGCTGCAGCCATTCAACCTGAGCTGACCACATGCTTTGGCACTGTAGTTCACTTTTGCCTATAAACATGGGAGAAGGATTAAAGCTTCTTGAATATTTGTTTGTGTTTATTGCTGGTTTGAAAACTAAATCACCACCAATCCATAACTCATTACAATGCCCCCTTCGTAAACTGCTTTCTGAAATGTACTGTGTTGTCGTGTATCCAAAGATTAAGAAGGAAATTCGAACGAAAAGCAAGTTTGGGCTATTTATTGTGAAAGGCTGTGTTTTGAAATAATTATGCAATGTGTGAGATGCAACCCATAGGCTGGGGTTCTCCACCCTTGCAAATTACAGGAACACATCACACACAAAAATATACACAAATAATTGGTGAGCACGTGCTTTAGCCTTCTGCTTCAACAAAGATGTAAAAACTTCGTTTATCTACTTTATATGCTCTCCTTATCGTTTTCAGACTAGGAATTGCAAAAAAAGGGAAATAAAGAGATTTGCTAAAGATCACACCGTGCGGTGAAGTTCAGGCGCCAGGATTGCAACTCATTCTTGCATTTCAATAGTGGATCACTTAAGCACTAGACCACACCCACTCTGCATGGCAGATTATAAACTGCATTTCTGAATCTTGTCTATCGATAATATGCTATGGCACCTTAGGGATGTTTTAGATGGTGGAACTGTATGCTTATTTGTGGTTGGAGCCTGCTCGGTGTTGTACAATGCAAGAGGGGACAGGAATCGTCTTCGCCGATGCAAATCTGAGCCCCTGCTGTAGAAAGTTCTCTCACCGCGTGGGATGGTTCTGCTGCAGAGGCGGGACTGGTGCAGTGCAGGGAGGGGATGTGGTCTATTGGCGAAATTGCCAAGTTTTGAGGCAGGTGATCAGAATTTCAATCCCGGCTTTCCCACTTATGTGATCTTGGGCACAGCATACTGCCTTCTGCTGCCCACTTCACAAAGTTGCTACATTTTGTACAGATTAGCCAGGCAGGCAGCACGGATAGTATGGTTTACATTTTGGAAAAAATGCAGCATTATTTTGAGGCTGGAAATATCTATACCCAACTCAGTCCATGGTGCAGTGCTACAGGAGTCCCCTTCCTCCTTCACTTTGTACTCACTGCATGGCACTGCAGACATTGTCATTTTCCTCGCTGCCATGTGGCACATAAATAAAGAAAGAAGCCAAGGGCATCATATCATAAACTGATAACGTGAAGCTGTATATATACCCCATAATGTCCCCCTGGCCCCTTATATATGTTTGTGAATGTCAGTGTATTTCCATCGTCGTTTTCTTTTTAACTGTAACTTTTATTCAGGATGTAGGCTTGGTATGTTGAACCTTTCGTCACATGAAACCACGATGCAGCATTTGACAATGTCATCTTACTCTGAAAGTGGCTGATTGGTGCAGGGACACCACCCTTGTGTGATGTCCACACCCCTCCCTGGTCCACCCTTCCCAGATCACGAGAGAACTAACCAATATATTTCAGAGGAGTATATGACTCTCTTCTGGAAAATAACCAGTGTATCTTTAAACAGACTATAAAACGAGTTTTTTTGTTGTTTTTTTTAGTTTCTGAAATTATTTTTGGAATCACCTAAGAGTTACTTCTTAGTTAATGCTCTTCAATCGGGTAATGCCTTCTAGTGTTGAAGTGACAAAAGATTTCTAGCAATATCTGACAATTTTTTGGTTTGTGTTTTTTAACTGACCTTTGTGGGGTTTGGGATTTACAGCAGGTACAAGATTATTTCTAGGGGGAAGAATTATTCTTCACATTCATGTGGAATGGGCTATACGGAAATATGTAGATGTGTTGCTATGGGACTCTTTATCATTGGAATAGGAGGATGAGGGAATGGGACCCATTGGCAGTGGCTTTTGGCAGTAGGTCTTTTGACAATATTTCCATCCGGCCACGAGTCCATCTGTTCGTGGCTCTATCATGGCATGGGTCAATATAAGCATGTCAGTATCTGGGCTTGTGTAAAACTGACCATGAACCCCTATGTGGAACTCTCAGGACATATATATGTCTGCTGTGAGGCTGCTATTACAGCATTGGAGCATCTGAGCATGGAGTTGTCTGCATAAATCTCTGTTTGGGATGGGGGAGAAGTCATACAACAATTTTAAAAATGACTTATCAGGACATTGTAATATCTACTCACAGAGTTATGTGGGCATTTGTCTGTCTGATCCCTGGATTATTTGGCTGTGAAGCTACAAAGGCATGGCTTTGTAAAGTGATGGGTTTAATGGGCTTTCTTGACATCTGTGTATCCGGTCACTTGTCTATCTGGCATTGTGCATTTTGGGCCCAGCAATATCTACGCACATGGCTGCGTATAGTGTTTACTAGGGGCAGCAGGACTGTCTCTGCAAATCTCCAGCCATGTGAGTGAGTGAGCAGTGGGCTTTTCTTGAACCGGGTCCTATGGAAATCCAGATTTCTGAGCAGATAGCCCTGCTGGTGTGGATTTTTCTAGCCCTGTTCTTCGGGGCAAAGGACGATCTGAGCCTAGATGTATCTGGCCTTGATTCTATGCATCGTGTCCTTTCATAAACATTAACTCACACATGCATTCCTTGTATCTCCTCTTCTAGGACACGATCCAGCAGCTGGACAACGAGCTGAGGGGCACGAAGTGGGAGATGGCGCGTCACCTGCGGGAATACCAGGACCTCCTGAATGTCAAGATGGCCCTGGATATCGAGATTGCTGCATACAGGTAGGGCGGCTACGCGTCCTGAATATTGATAGCACTGCAGAGCGGCTGACGGGAAACCCTAGACAGCCGAGCAGGGGCGTGATTCTGCAGCGTCATGCTGAAAGGAGCCAGCTCGCGCAGATGGCATGGCGCAGCACGTCACGCATGCGCGGTGCTTACACAAACAGCCATCAAAGCGGCTCAATCACGTGCACTTCCACAGCAAAAATGTAATAAAATAGAATCCTACTTTATGATGTATAGCAGATGTATTTATGCCACCAACCGTCTTTGTAAACGATGCAGACTGCCAGGCAGGGGTGTAGCTTCAGTGAGTTTTAGAGGAGTTACACCCACCAATAAATGTATTTTCTGATAAATAATTGGCTATAGCTTTTTCAGTCGGCTATAGTAAGGTGTCTGTCGGTTTCAATAGGACTATTTACACACACACAGGCAAGAAAGCACACACTCACTCCATTCATTTTAAAATTCCGCAAAAATGTGGGTTATTTTACAAAATATTGTGTTTTCTCTCAATCAGTGACCCACACTAATCTGCATTCTTATCCCCTTCAAGTGCCGATTAGTCCCCTTTCCTGCTTGTCTTGTAATTAATGTTAACATTATATGCAAGCGTGATTGTCAGAAAATCTGAAACTCACCCTCAGCATTCCACTCCCACCCCCATTCCCTCCATCTTACTGACCAAGCTAAGCCCCTGCGCCCAGGCTACTCAGTCAAGAGCATCAGAGTGACGCCCGGACACAGAAGATGGAGAGGGCAACCTCCCAATTTGTCCTTAGATCCAACTAAAAACTTGTGAAGATTGAAGCAACACAAAATAGTCTCAAATTCTGGAAGACATGATGATGCTGTCTATTGTGAAAAGCCTGAAGCCTGGTAAAGCTGGCTCAGACTTTTATCTTTCAAGGGTTGGAAAAATGACTCGATTGAATAAGGTTATGTGAACTGCTGAAATTTAAAAGGCAATAGGCTCATGTCTCTAGTGTGAAATATTCAACTAGTAACCATTAAACAAATATGACTCCGGTAAAAGACAGCTCTGTGGGTTATGCACCAGCGGTAGAGATGTGAACAGAAAATGTAAATAACAGATGTAAATCCCAAGAGCACTGACTTCTCCACTCGAAGTGCCACGGTTGATTAAATGAGTGCAATTGGAGTTGTTGAAACTGCACACAATGTTGAGGCTCCAGGAAGTAGTGCAGCCTGTGAGGTGCATGTCAATAACATTCAAGGAGATGCCCCTCTAAATATATCAGGCTTCCATTGAAGGGAAATTAGAAAAGATTCAGAAATTGTATTTTTAGTTGCAGCAGTTGAAACTCTCAGCAGCAAATCACAGGAATGAGGGTGTTTGGAGATGCATTCCCTCATACACACATGGAATGTGTTGATGCACAAGGGATGTGGACTTAATTTTCGCTAACATTCCTGCTTATTTTATAAATTGAATGGCAATAACTTGAGATTTCATAACAAAGCACCGTGCTTTGTAACATGTAGGATAATCATGTCTATGCTGAGACCAGCATTTGTGATATGTGTAGATTACAACAGTGGGTGAAGTGGCTCAATGGATTGAACCCCTGTTGCAGAGCTCTGGGTGGCACAGGGCACAGATTTTAATACGGACACGCTAGACATTTTAATCTTCTTAATGTCTAAGTATTACATGCAGCTAAGATCAGTGTATAAAACTAACACGGTGAGAGGTAGTTGTATGAACCGCAAAGGTTATTGTGTTTATTATCATATTTATTTAAGGTGCTAAAACACAGGGATTTCATATCACTTTCTATGGTCAGCAGGCAGCTTAATTTGTGCTTGCTTCAGCATGCCACTTGTATGTCACAGATCTTAGACGCTCACCGTATTCTCTAGAAATGATAAAAGGCTGCATTGAGGACACTAAAGGCCTGATTATGAGTTTGGCGATCTGATCACCCAATAGACTAAAACGCTGGCAGTCTTTCTACCTCCATATTGCAAGTTTCCCACAGTGACGGAGGTGTGGCTGCAGATATCTTGCGGCAGTGGTGACTACTTTCCACATGTATCAATGCTTGTGTGAAAATTTTGACTGCATATGTGTCAAATATACTTTGGACAAATACCATCTAGCCATTGCATGAGCCTGGCTCATATGTGGGAGGTCCAGGCAATGGGTATATGGCATAAAAAGGACTCAGCTGTATATCGCTGCAAACAGGGTCATAATCCTCGGGGTGAAGCTGAAACTGTGAAGTGAGATCCTGAAAAAAGGGATCCATGTCAAACTCTGATGGGAAGAGCAGGAAAGGGGTGAGTACCCACCCCAAATCCTTCATTTCAGCCAACTTGAAACTGGCGGTCCCACCACCGCTGTCGGCTCGTCGGAAAGCCAACTCACAATACGGACGACGGTTAAACTCCTCTGCAAAGCACTATGGCAGCTGCTTTCCCCCGACCGCGAGCCTGGCGGTCTGCGGTGTGCTGGCGGTGTCGGCGGTTCAGTCATGGTCTTTGTAATAGCAATCCGCCCAACTCAAAATACAGTGTTTGGATCGCTGAGCTTGCGGTGGTTACACCATGGGTACTGCAGTTCACAGACCACAAAACTCATAATATGTCCCTATGACCACACGTTTACATCTCAGTGGAAGCATACTCATAGATCTCCTTTGCACCACTGGGTTACTTGCAGAAACCAGTTAGATAGAAAATGTGACCAATATATGTCAATTTCAACATGGGGGAGTCGGTGAGCGCCCTTTTGGCTAAAAATAGTACCCAGGTTAGGTGTATGTGAGGGTGACAGCTGAAAGAAGTAGTTGTGTGGGCACACAGGGCAAGGGAAGCTAGATAATAACACTGACCCTTTATATTGTACAAACCACACACTCAATTGTCTCTTGAAATTGGTTGTCCTAGAGCCCAACTCATCAGCGCTCATTCTTCTGGCCTTGGAAGGCAGGGACAACAAGTCATCGGTGTTGAAATTCAAACTAGGCATTAGTGAGCTGGCAACGGTTTGCCTCTCCAAACTTCAAGAACCTTCTTTGCAACCTTCATTGCAAAACATTCTAAGCTTCAAAAGAAAGAGAGAGTGTCAAGTTGAAATAAACGCAGACAATCCTTCCACAATAGTAATTTATGCAGGAAACGACCCTCTTTTTGTGGAGGATTTTGGCAAAAAATATTTTAGGGACATTTTTTTCTTTAAAATGTTTTTGTGGGCTTGTTTGCCTTACAAGCCCTATGGGTAAATTTATACTTTTAGACACTCCATATTTAAAAGTTTGACTCACAAGTAAGGGTGGGCGTAAAATCCGTTTCGCGGTCGAATTTGCGGATTTTCCTCGATTTCGCGATCCGCGAATCTCGCGAAATCGCGGTAAAATCCACAAATCAGCGGGGACGAATTTTCAGCCAAGCAAGGGTTACAGCAGCAGGTGCAAAAGTTGAACCTAATTTCTTTGGAACATTTTACAAAAGGGTTACAAACAAATTAACTTCAACTTGGACACCTGCTGCTAATTGCTTCCTGGTGCCTCGTTGCCTACTTGCAACTATTCTCTGACCCTGCTCTGACCCTTGAAGCAGGGTCAGAGAATAGTTACAAGTAGGCAACGAGGCACCTGTCCAAGGAATTAAACCTCATCAGGAAGCACTTACAGGTATAAAAAAACAGGAAGAAGGGAGAGAATGGCAAATACACCCATTTTGAGTTGTCAGGAGGGGTTAAACTAAAAGAGACCTTTACAGCACAATTTTCATATGCATTTTGCTAAAAATAAAAAGCTGTATGTTCTGTAGGGGCAACTCAGGAATCTGGCCCTTCAGAGATCCGGCCTCTCTTTCTTTCTCTCGTTCTCTCTCTCCCTCTCTCTTTATCTATCTATCTATCTATCTATCTATCTATCTATCTATCTATCTATCTATCTATCTATCTATCTATCTATCTATCTATCTATCTATCTATCTCTCTCCCTCTCCCATAAACGACTGCATGGGTTACTTCGCTATGCAAGCGGCTCGCGAAGACGCAAAAAGCCCCGCGAACACGCAAAAAACCCCGCGAACACGCAAAAAACCCAGCGAACACGCAAAAAAACAAAAATCCGCAAATTCGCACAAATTCGCGAATTTTGCAGATCGCGAATTCACAAATCCGCAAATTCGCGGATCGCGAATTTCTCAAAATTCGCCCATGCTTACTCACAAGCCACATACACATGTATTCAGCAGGAGTCCAAAAGTCCAAGCTAAATCACCATTTACTCCCAACATTTTACATCGTTGCTGAGTTAAAACCTGTGCCACCCTTATCGAGCAATGATACAATTACCCAAAAACAAATTTGATTTTCGGGAGCATTACCACTCAAATATGGGAGACTGTTGCAGATAAAATAGAGGCTGGATTTCTTTTTTGCAGTTTCATGCAAAAAGGAGAGAAATTCACAAGAATCCTTTTTGAAAAAATATGTGACATTTCACAACTTTGTGAATTTTGCCCAGAATAATTGCTTTACACACCCCTAAGTTAGATTCGCCTGTATTTGTGAATCTTCTAGTTCCAGCATGAATCATGAGTGCTGCACAGACCTTCAGAAGGTGTCTAAGCGAGCGCATTCTCATAGTGTCAGTATATAGCATATGGTATATGTAGTATAAATAGCATCCTTCAATCTGTTGAAGTTTGTATCATGTCAGAAATACAATGCAATGGGGTATCCATGGTCCTACATATAATAATTATTTTTATTCTGCTGCTCGAATAGTTTACATATATGTTACATTTATTAATAAAAATATTATGAGTATAACACACCAAAAATAAATTATTATTGTGCACAGTGGAAGCAATACTGACTTTTTCAACTAACATTTATGCCCACTGCGGTATCAAAATTCTATAACTGATCATCCTTTCACTCTATGGTACTCGTTTTATTGTTTTGATATTGATAAGCGGGTTAGCTTTTCCTGTTGGAATATAAAAGTTTCACTAAGGATACACATTGATTTGTGCAGAGGGTACTCTCTTACGCACCCATACTTTTATCAGTCTCACTCATTTTCCATTGCTTACTGAAAAATGTGTGTAATTATTGTGGTAAGACAATTTTGAAAGGAGCCCTATTACACTTTAATTTACTTTTCTACATTTTGTTTTTATTCTCTAGGAAACTGCTGGAAGGCGAGGAGACCAGATTCAGTGCCTTTTCTGGAAGCATTGCTGCCCCTTCTTTCACACCCAGGCACACTCCTGTGAAGATTACACCCAGCAAAGTTCAGAAGTCCAAGGCCGAGCCTCCAAAGTTAAAAGTCCATCACAAGTTTGTGGAGGAAATCATCGAAGAGACAAAGGTGGAGGATGAGAGGTGTGAAATGGATGCTGCCCTTGCTGCCTTGGCCGAGGAGTATGCAGCCTGTGCTGCAGAAAAAGAGGAGGCGCCAGAAGAGCAGGAGGAACAAGAGGAGGCCATTGAAGAGGAGGTTGTTTCTGCTGTAAGAGCAACAGTTGCATCAGCAGCACCTGGGAGGGAAGAAGAGGAGCAAGAAGAGGAGGGTGAGGAGAAGGAGGAGGAGGCAGAAGAGGAAGGAGAAGCAGAAGGATCTGAAAAAGAGGAAGCAGAGGAAACGTCAGAGAAGGAGGAGGGTGAGAAGGCTGAAGAGGAGGAAGGAGGAGAAGAGGCAACGGAAGAGGGTGAGGCTGAAGCAGATGAGGAGAAAGAAGAAACAGAGACAGCAGAAGAAGAAAAGGAATCTGAGGAAAAGAGTGAAGAAGAAGGAGAAGCTGAGGCTGATGTTGAGGAAACTATTGTGGAGGAGACAATTGTGAGTGTAAAGGCATCATCGCAGGCATCAGCACCAGAGGAAGAGGCAGAAGAAGCCGATGAAAATGAAGAAGAGAAGGCTGACGGAGATGAGGAAGAGGCTGGAGAAGAAGACGAAGCAGAGGGAGCCGAGGAGCAAGAGGAAGCCACAGAAGAACAAGAGGAAGCCACAGAAGAGCAGGGAACAGCCACAGAGGACCAAGAAGAAGAAGCAGAAGGACAAGAAGAATCAACTGAGGACAAGGCAGAATCCACAGAAGATCAAGAAGAGGCCACTGACGAAAAGAAAGAAGCTACGGAAGAGCAAGAGGAAGTCGTAGAAGAACAGGAAGAAACCACAGAAGAGCAGGAAGAAGCAGCTGAAGAACAGGAAGAAACAACAGAGGAACAGGAAGAATCCACAGAAGGCAAGGAGGAGGATGCTGAAGAACAAGAAGAAGCTGCTGGTGAAGAAGAGCAGGACATATCTGATAAAGACAAAGATGCCTCTCCAGACAAAGAGGAAGACAGTATAGAAGAGGCCATCACTGTTTCTAAAGCAGCTAAGGTTGGTTCCTCAAAAGAAGAAGCCAGAAAGTCAGAAGATGAAGAGGAGGCAGATGAGGAAGAAGAGGGTGACGAAACTTCAAAAGAGACAGAAAAGGAAGACACAGCAGTGAATGGTGATGTCCAAGACAAAGAGAGCGAGGAGGAAGAGGAAAATGAGAAAGAAAAGGAAGTGAGTGAGGAGGACAAAGGAGTTGTCACCAATGGCTTGGATGAAAGCCCATCAGAAGACAAAGAGAGCAATGAAAAGAGCAAGGAGACAGTTGTGATCACAAAAAAGGTGGAGAAAATAACAGACGAAGATGGTGATGGAACCACCAAATATATCACTGAATCCGTGACAGTCACGCAGAAGGTGGAGGAGCACGATGAAACATTCAAGGAACGACTAGTGTCCACCAAAAAGATTGAGAAAGTGACCTCCAGCTCACGGGTAGTAGTAAAAGAGGTCAATGAAGGAGATTGAACACTCGGGTTAAACTAGATGGAAACATTAGAGTAAAGCCATATGACGACAGCTCCAAAATGCATGTGAATAAAAGGCTTCCGGCGGAAAGGGTTCTCTCATGGGTGGGCTCTAAGACACTGTATTTTACTTTCTGTGCAATATGGGGGATAAACATGCATGCAAGTTCAGGATGCGCTCCCTCCACGAAACTTAGGGAATCTAAAATAAAAGAACCACAAGCAATGCATGTGCTGTATTTACTGTACAAAGGAAGATTTGAATTTCCCTAAGCTCTTGGAGGGACCCTTCTGAGGAACGTCTAAAGATGTAATTATGCAAAGAACAAACTGAGCCAAAAATGAAAAAAAAAACTAAGAAATAGCGAAACAAGAAGTTTCCCAGCCTTAAAAGAAAGCTATTTATGAGTTATGTTTACCTCACCGGTGCGATTACAAAGGACTTTTGTTTGTGGGAGACCCCTGTCGACATGCACAGTACCCAACATTCTATTGATCCATGTTAACGTCACAGCACTCCTTGCTCAATAAAAGTCATATTGGAAAAAACCTGCATTCTTGTGTCACTGATTAGATATACATTTCAACAATTCAATGCTTATTAGCATCCTGTGTGGAATGCTAGCATTGGCTGAGCCAACAGAAATGCGTACAATGCTGGCAATGAATACTATTGTTTGCCTACTATTGTTTGCCTGCATGCTATGTGGTGGGGGCTTGAAGCTAACAGAGCAAGTGGGCATATTTCTTTTCCGTGGTACATGCGTGTAGGGTAACTAGTTCTTAAATCCTTACAGCCCACATTCTTCCAGGCATTAAGAGTTGTTAAATGCCCATCTGTTCTTCATGTGCCTCTGTCTTCAGCTCTCCCTATAACTGTTAAGTGGGCAGTTAATTCCTTGCTGCAGAGAGTGTCAGCCACTGTTAGTACCCTGCTCAAATGGGAATAATGCTTATTAGAACATTGGAATGTGGAGCATACCATTGCAGACAATGGAGTGCTGCAAGCTTCTATGGGTCGGTAAAGACCCGCAAAGCAAGATTCCAATGTTGTTTAAACAAAGGCCTCTCTGAGCCCTAGGGCAGAATGTTTTAATAGCCTTATAGCCCTTCGTAGCTGGGCTATACTGTCTATTAAAATCCCACTCCCTTGTTAAAGGCCCGAGCCGAAATGCTGGTGTAGGCCTTTAATAGCCGGTATAGCCTGCTAAGGTGGGCTATAAGGCTATAATAAGAACAATGGAAAGTTGTGTCATCTATTGAAGTTAAGGGGTGGTAAAGGATAAATAAAAGCTGCTGTAGGCAGGGCTTTGAGTGGGTTGAAAAAAATGGGTCTCTCTCAAAGGGGCATAAACTACGTAGTGTGGGGCATGGTTCAAAGACATAGGATAAAAATGTCTGCTGCCTGACTGACATTTTGCTGCCTCTTTCTGTTATTGCATCCAGATATATTATAGAACAATTGGCATGCACTTAAAACAAGCTCAGACTATTGGCTTTATCATTCTCTGTTAGCTGCAGGAGATGAATGACTAGCAACAATACCTTTCTGGTTATTATTAGTGAAAGCTCATAAATTCAGTAATTATGATACTCTGAATTAACTATATCACTCCATTAGAAATGTTAAATAAAACACTTTGTAAAATACTTACTTTTATTTATAGTGGGCTTGAAAAAATGTCTAGAAGCTGGTAGCACATGGCAGCAGCTGCCCATGCAGTAGCTTTAACACTGCAGACCTGTTAAATATAGAGCCGGAGCCATCACTCTGCCCATCACCCTTCCTGCCCGCTGCGGATCCACATGATGGGCACTTTTAGATCACTAGCAGGTGATCGTATCTTCTGATTAGCTCCATCGCAGCAGCTGCAAAGGAGTCTCTCCAGGGTTACATCAAAGGCTGGTGATGGCTGGTAGAGTCGCCTCGAGTGAAGATTTTTTTCCCCACTTCGAGTGATGGCAAAAATGAAGAACCCAATAGGGACCCATCTCAGCACCTGTTTTTTTAGAAATGCCAGTGCTTAGTACTAGGGTCGGATGGGTAACGCGGGCACTCAGGCAATGCCCAACGGGCAGGTGTCCGGTTCCAGCTGTGGGCTGCTTTTTTGGCAGCCGAGAGGGGGTGATTTGGGCGTTTGACCTTTTTGGAGGCAGATGGGCATCCATTACCTCCTTTTTATCATCGGGCGGAGGTGTCCACTCCCTTTCTCTTGCAGACTAGCCCATTAATGTATGTATATTGAGGGGGGGGCAGGGGGCCTGAGCAGAAGTGGCCTCACTTGTTTTAAGGTGCATCTCACCAGTGCAAACTCATCCGTGCATTCCCCCCCCCCCATTTTTTTAATAAAATCTCGCCGAAGCAGTGTTTTATGGAAAGGCAATATGCAAATGTGGGTCACTTTTTTTAGCATGCCCGGGACGATTTTTAATCCAAATCCAGCCCTGCTTAGTACCGGCAGTAGCCGGCCCACTTAAAGTCCTGGGTATAGGCCACTCATCAATCCAGTTCTTTTCTTACTTCCTGTTTAAGTGGGACCGCTCGACCTTCATAGGGTGAACTGTTCTATCAGGATTACAGGAACTTCCGCTGAGAGAGCTAGACTAGCTGAAAACTCTCTTGCATATAGACCTCAGTATTTGCCTCAAACCTATAATACAGGAAGGCTGCATTTAACTACTTTAGTAGAGGCCTACATTGGTTTTTTTGTTTTATATAGCGCAAACTCAACCCTAAGGTATCCAAGTGCTTTACATGAGCACCAGTTGCTCTACAGACGGACACATTCATTTTTTGTTAGGCAGGGGGAGATTAAATGATTTGCCTAGAATCACAGGGTGTTGAGTGTCACTGCCCAGACGCAAACACAGCTTCAAGATCAACCGCTCTAGCTTTAGACGTTAAACTATATCCTCTTGAATAGAGACAATGAACAAATTGGGTGAACTCCTTCCAGTTCAATAATTGCACATATAGATAGAATCTAGTAGGGATGTTTTGCAAATCGCTTCAAATGTATTTTCTATATCATTATGTACAGGGCTTTAAGTGGGCCGGGTCTCACTGGGTCTGAGCACCAGCAGTTTTTTAAAGTAGGCCTCGAAATGTGTCTCTATCGGGCTCTGATTTGTGCCCTGGCACAGGGAGTCCGTAATTTTCCGGACTGTAGTGACAGCAGGCACATCGATGTGAGCTGCTCACACTGCTCACTTTTCACTAGTGGAGAAGTTACAGCATGACGTCATGCCAGGTGAACGTTGTTGGGGAAGGTAAATCCTTTAAAGAGAGTCATTTTCTCTCTGGATTTCCCTTTTCTTTTTGAAACTCAGGAGCAGCAAATTTGTTGTGGTTTCACCAGGGCTTTAAGTGGAAGCTTTTTCAATATTAAATACAACAAGCCAGAGCTGCTGCTTATTTATCTTATGCAACTAACAATCATTAACAAAACCAATAGACCTGACTTGTTGTAGGTGTGATGTTACTTGTTGTATCATATTTCTGAATGCAATCACAGAAACAGCAAAATTCAAGTCTGGCGGCACACTATGCTAAGGACGTGTTTTTGAGCCACGTTCCTAAGTACATTGGCCACGCCCCTTTGAGAGACCCCTCCCAGTTTTTCATCCCACTTAAAGCCTTGCTTCTGTAGACAATTGTTATTTTAATTACAACAAAAAAGAGTCACAAAGAGAACATCCAAAACTACTGCAGAGCTGTCTCAAGGTAGGGACAGCAGAGATTGTTTGTACCAGCTCGCGTGCTTTTTATGGCCCTGTGCTGCCTCCGCAAAATTGATTCATGTTTCACAAAAGCAGGCGCAATCTGCTTTTGTGAAATGAAGAACTTCCTACAGGCAGTTAGCGACTGCTCCCACCGAATGGCGCCATATGTGGGAGCTATCTATAAATGTTACCCCAAATAGGGTTTCTGTTATGAAGGAAGTGCTCCTGTCGCTGAACCATCAGAGAGGGCCCATGCATGAAGTTAGTGACCAATGCCCCACAAAACTTGGGACAGGTCTGGTGTGCAGTTAAAATATACTTTGTCATACTAGAATGTGCTCAACATTTTTTTTATTTTTTTATTTCAGCGTGTTTTATTAAATTTTTTATACAATACAAGCACACATTAGCAATTCTGTTACAGGGTTTGCAACGATTCGTCCCCTCGCTTTTAGTCTATATAAATCTATGCATTCCCTACCAGTCAAAATATCAGAAGGTTACACCCTACAGTCAAGTTACATGCAGAGGGCGTAGACATGCGTTTACAATGGGCAACAATCACCTTTTATCATTAAATGATCCGTGATTTCCCTTGGTTGGAGTGAAAATTCAACATGTTCATCGGTACCCCACCTTCTACTTTCATCAGGGGTGTTGAGGTTTCATAAACGTGGCTTATGTCATGGTCCTTTGTGGTTTTTTAACTGGGAAAACTTTAGTAACTTCTTGACGTTGGCAGGATTTAAAGAAAAATACCACTTAGAAGTTTTGCAGTGAATAGGGCACCCGATATTTTTGCTAAAGAAATAAGTCTCTCGAAAAATGCAAAAAAGTGCTTTGCCGGAAAAAGCATTCTAAAACATTGTGATTGAATATAATTTCTGACACCCCTTGTTCTATCTTTCTAGAGTAAATATTCGTGCTAAATGAATGCAGGAAGTTCACAACAATATTTTTATTGCCTATTTTCTTGTGTTAATACATGTTATGAGTGACTCACTGGGCACTACCAAACATACACTAATAGAAGATCTCTGCTGTCCACTTAGTCCCTATGGACAGTAGGAACGGCCGTTTTATTTGATGCCCTTGGATTTTTTGAGTTTTTAATGGTGTCAAATTTCCCCTTACTTTTTGCCAAAAGTGTTATACAAAGGAACCACAGAAAGGACCTAATAAGTTATTGGGACTTTCTGATGTCCTGTCCCAATATGAAGATAGTGATGTAATCTCTAGTGACACGGGCTTGGTGCTAAGCTTGAAACAGTCATCAACACCTTTACTTTCTCCCTCGAAGAAGGACCCCTCTCAGTTGATGGACTAATTCCCTTTTAATTTCTGTGGACCTCCACTTAATCATTACTGGTACCTCAGGAACCCCAACAAATCATTACTAGAATCAGGAAACTCCCGATAAGTTATTACTGGAATCCTGGGACCGGCAACCATATTATGATGCTGGCGGTCCAATGCCTTTCCACGGCGGCATTGCCACAGTGGAAAGGCATACGGTCTTTTTTTGGGGGGCCCGTTGTGGGGCCCCAGAGTGAAGGAGGGGTGGAGGGTACACATGGGTGGTACCTATGGTACCCCCCTGCAGTTGCATGCAGAATGCGGCAGGCACCGCGCAGTGCCTGCCGTTTTGTGCATGCAAATGCACAGCATGCCTTTTTAACTTTGCGGCGGGTGCTGCTTAAAGCAGCACCTGCCGCAATGTTAAATATAGGGGATGTGACTGCCAGGGTGGCGGTCACAGCCTAATTGCAACGGAGGGAACGCCGCTGCCCCTGCGGACGGTCCCTCCACCTCAGGGGTGGCGGATGGACGCAGGTCCGTCCGCCATCATAATCGACCCCTTAATTTTTATTCTCCAATTTCAGATTCCTTCAGAGTACATTTTAAACTTTTCAATTGTATATTTTGCTTTTGTATTTATTTACGCTTTATTTATTTACTAATGGCATATACTTTTCTAAACACTTTTGCACTCCCCAGACCACAGATTAAAAACCAATTGACTGCTCAATTGCAGACTGATACTGTGTAAATTTGGGAAGTTTGTTTTTTGAAATGTTGCTAAATTTCATGAAAATTACATGACATCTCATCAACTTCTACAAAACAAATATTTTCGGTAGTGTGCGTGAAAATTGAATACCTAGTCACTCGTTGAGTTCAAAATTCATGGGAGAAACAGCTAAGAGGACTGACTCGAGGATAAATAGTCTCCTTTGCGATGTTACTTGGTCCTGCAAGATATTTTCTGCTAGAACCCATATCTTGCTGAACAAAGTAATGCAACATTTTATGGCCAAGAAATCATTCAGAGTTAAGTAATAAGAAATCCATAAATTCTTTGTAATGGAAATTTCTCAAATCCAGGAGTGGAATGAGGGGAGGATTTATGAGGGACATGTATGGCCCTGCATGGTAAAAATGCTGGGCCCGATTCACAGAACTAACTTAAGACAAAATCCTAAACTTACTACAATTTTGGTATTCACAGAAGGCACTTATTCATTTTGGTATTCACAGAAGGCACTTACTCATTTTGGTATTCACAGAAGGCATTTAGGAGTCCGAACTTTACTACTCCTAAACTGAGAAACATCCTAACTTTAAGACTTTCGGTATTCACAGAAGGCATTTAGGAGTCCTAAAGTTAGGAGTCCTAACTTTTCTACTATTAAACTGAGAAAAAAACTAACTTTAAGACATTCAGTATTCACAGAAGGCATTTAGGAGTCCTAAAGTTAGGAGTACTAACTTTAGGACTCTTAAATGCCTTCTATGAATACCGAAAATCTAAAAGTTAGGATTTTTCTCAGTTTAGGAGTAGTAAAGTTAGGACTCCTAACTTTAGGACTCATACATGCCTTCTGTGAATACCAAAAGTCTTAAAGTTAGGATAATTTTTCTCAATTTAGGAGTAGTAACGTTAGGACTCCTAACTTTAGGACTCCTAAATGATTTCTGTGAATACCAAAATGAGTAAGTGCCTTCTGTGAATACCAAAATGATTAAGTGCCTTCTGTGAATACCAAAATGGTAGTAAGTTTAGAATTTTGTCTTAAGTTAGTTCTGTGAATCGGGCCCGCTGGTGTTAGATGGGTGCAGTGCAGGCAGTAAGATGTATCTTCCAGCACAAGTGTGATTTTTGAACCATGACTCTTGAGATAAAACTTCTTTGATGGGTTGTGATGTAGAAGGAGCAGAATAACATAAGAAAATGTTCTTCACCAAAAGAATGGTAACTGTACTGAATTACCTTTCAACAAGATGGACAAGGACAATTTATTGGCACTGGAGGTTAAAAAAGACCATTGACAGAGCAAGAGTGATCATACAGTGAAGGCAAAAACTGAACTGGTGGTGAAGGTGTTCTTTTTCGATTTGTTTCCACATTATAAATAGGAATAGATAACATTACTGCCCTTTTATCTGCACCCATTGAAAATTTGAAGGAAAGGAACTATATGTGGATTTACCACTTCAGTCACTCAGTAAAACGAAATCGTGTGATAACTGCTTACCATTGCTACCAGCACATCGTCATTCCTCATTTCAGTGTAATCTTAAGTAGTTTTGGTGCCCTTGGCAAGATTTATTTGGGGCCCCCTGTACGTAGCAATTTTGAATGTATTTATCTACTTTCTAGTAATTCAAGCCTATATGATGGCAAACATGGTTAAATTGTATATACATTCTCATGCTAAACAGTTGAAATGTGCCTTGCCTGAAGCCCAAAATCCTTAAAAAACACTAGATAGAGACAGAGTCAGGGGTAAAGGCAGGAATATAGAAGGAGAGAGGTTCTGATAGAGAAGTCACTGAAAGTGACAGAATCTGATAAATATAATTTTACCAAGGGGGCCCTCAGAAGGTGGGGGAGGGGTGCTGCAAAAATTGCCCTCTTTTACTTACTCATATTTAACGACCTCATTACAGTTGCCTCGATTTGTACCTGGTAACTAACCCCCGAGTTAACAGCACTGGGGTGTTGGTACCTCTCAATATGCAAAATTTACAGGTGTTCTGTATCAGATCCTGAGCGTTCGTTTACTAAGTGAGGATTTACTTGGGGAATCGTTAATTCTGATTACAATTTCTCTGGTTAATCTGCATTTCATACACAGTACTTTACTCAGAGATTTCAGCTGCTTTACCAGCTAAAGTCAAGGAGCGAAATGCACTGTGTCTGCGGAATTACCATGGACCCTACTATCCACCCAGTATTGCCTAAACTCCTGTTACCCACCTCATCATAATTACAACAGAAATTGTAATTAAAGCACACACCGGGAAATAAAGCCTGGTGCTAATGTTACTTCGTTTTTCCTCCTGATTTTGTCCTAACAATTAAGGAGAGAAAACGTATGTTTACCATACTGCAGGAGGCAGGGAAACGTGAAAATTGTGGGGTGGTGGTGGTCAAATGTCATTGTCACTATAGCTATTTGAATGGTTATTTAATCAAAGATTTCATTTGTGAAGACTGGATTGAAAACCTTCGCCTGAGATATTGAATGGGGACAGGTAAAGTCCCCGAAGTAAACAAGCAAAACAAAAAGAAACAATTGATCTGTAGGACATGTCGAAATGTATGTGATTTTACATCAGCCACAGTGGGTTTAATTGAGAAATCCTGTGCTCTAGGCTTCTTCGTCATTCAGTTTGCTTTGAAGTTCAAACCACACAAACTATCTGTTTGGTTCACAGAAAAAGAAGAAAATCATCCTTTCTAGTAAGGCAATTAAATGTAAACAAATGAAATTATATCTGCACATCAGAGCCTCCTCCTCAGTTCTTGAAGAATTCTGCAAGTAACCAAAGACCTGACTCTTCACCTATCCCTGACCTTGGCTTGGCCTAGACAGCTCCTACTTCAGCACCAGGATCCTATTCTGGGTAAGTTGTGCACTATACAAATACACATAATATGACTTAGACACAGAAATGACTTCATCAACAGCATCATTTGGGGATCCCAGTATACTGCAGTTTATAAGCAGCTATATCCAGCCACACAAACCATCGGGATGCCTTTGATTTCAAAGCTTTCACTGTACAAACCGGTACAAATGTCGAAATTCATTGATGCCTCACAAAGACAGGTTGGAACAGTGATCAAAAGTGTTCCTTGACAACAGGATATCTTTTTAGTTAACGAGGTACCTACTAGAGGTGAACAACCTTTACAACGCAACTTTTACCACGCAGTGTCTTTACAACGCGCTCATTACAATGCAAACCATTACAACGCATTGCGCTGGGGGGCGCTCTAGGATAGGGAATAGGTTTAATTTACTGAATGTCTGACATAATATCGACAGACAGAATATCGAAATACAAAAATATCGGCACAAAAATATCAACATCAAAAATATAGGAGTCATATCTTCATAAAGGTAAGTACAAAAATATCGAAAAAATAATATCATAGTACAAAAATATCGAAATTAAAAATATCGTTTTTTTAAATGTATTAATAATAATGTAAAAATAATTTTAAAATACATATAATTTTACAAATATTAAATAAAAATATTAAAACAAAATTAAAACTTATACATATACATTTAAAATAAATAAAACACTTAATAATTTAATGTAATTTTCTTTTTTTTAATTTCATTTAATTGATTTAATGTAAATTATTTGTATTTTTACCCTATACGCCTGTACCCCAAAAACCCAAAACTGACCCTGAACCCTAAAAATACCCCTTTACCCCAAAAACCCAAAACTGACCCTGAACCCTAAAAATATCCCTTTACCCAAGAACTGAAAACTGACCCTGAACCCTAAAAATACCCCTTTACCCAAAAACTGAAAACTGACCCTGAACCCTAAAAATACCCCTTTACCCAAAAACTGAAAACTGACCCTGAACCCTAAAAATACCCCTTTACCCAAGAACTGAAAACTGACCCAGAACCCTAAAAATACCCCTTTACCCAAAAACTGAAAACTGGCCCTGAACCCTAAAAATACCCCTTTACCCAAAAACTGAAAACTGACCCTGAACCCTAAAAATACCTCATTACCCAAGAACTGAAAACTGACCCTGAACCCTAAAAATACCCCTTTACCCAAAAACTGAAAACTGACCCTGAACCCTAAAAATACTCCTTTACCCAAAATTAATTAATATTATTTGATTACCAATTAATTATTAATTAACAATAACAATAAAGTAAATATATTAGCACATTAGCTGTAATTAATTTAATTTAATACTTAATAATATTTTTTCCCAATTAATTAAGAATAACAAAAAATTATATATAAAAAAATTATTCTAATCAATGTAATTAACTAATTAATATTAATTAATTACCAACTAATTAATAATTAAAAATATGTACAAAATTATATTAATTAATTAACTAATTAATATAAATTAATTATTACCAATTAATTATTAATTAAAATATTTACAAACATATATTAATTAATTAATTATTATTAAATTACTTCCCATCCTATTCCCCTATAAACCCATAACCTGCTCCAGAACATATTTATCAATTAATCAATTAATTAAAAATAATAAAAAAAGTATTCTCAATTAATTAATTAATAATTCCTACTAAGTAATAATTAATTTAACATAATTAAATTACTTCCCACCCTATTCCCCTATAAACCCACAACCCGCTACAGTAGTAAAAGACAATATTTAATTAAATTACATTAAAAATAAATAATAAAACATAATAAATACAATATAATATACACTAAATTTATTTAAAAATTGATATTAGTAACATCGAAGTTATTTATTTCGATATTATTGACATCGATATTTAAAACTTCGATATGACTGATATCATACTAATATCGATATTAAGACTGTCGATATTACTTACCTTCGATATTTGTCCCATCGATATTTAAACTTCGATATAATTGTATATCGAAATTTAAAACTCGATATTTTGTCTTTGTACCTAATTTACTATCCAACACCTTCCCTAGTGTCCACGGGGACTGGTGTTGGAATAGTAAATTAAACTTTTCACTATCCAGCACCCCAAAGAGCTATGCGTTGTAATGGATTGCGATGTAAAAACCGTGTTGTAAAGGCATGCGTGGTAAATGCATGCGTTGTAACGTCATGCATTCCTAGTAGACCTATTCCCAGCTTGCTCTGCCTGATGAATGTCTTGTCAATCATTCTGAAACCCAAGCTCAAATAGAGGAAATTCAGGCTATACAGGTTTTGGTGCAGTGTAAGTACAGAAACACCGCGGTAGAGTTGAAGCTTCGGGTGACTACAACAGCAGAACATGAGCATGGGTGTAGGATATAAACATTGTTTCACTATGAGAGCACAGCGGTAAAGTAAGGAACTGAAGTATGGTTTGGATACTTTATTGCTGGGACTGACTATTTTAGTAGAGTTGGTTTTGGTAGTAGAATGGTAAAATTTGCAATTTGACATAAGCATTGCATGAGGAGGGGCTTCTTGGTGTTGAGTGAGACAATTAAATGGAGCGTGAACAATGAGGTAGACCCTAAGTATGGCAGTGATATCACAATTCTTCAGACCTCGAGCTTGGGGCTGTAGCCTGACAGCAAAGAAGTCTTAAGCCTAAAGAAAGATACGAATGATGGTACTATGAGAGCCGGCCAGTTTAAGACAACTGGGTTCGTATTGACCCCTTCAGCACGGCGCAAATTTTCCCGCTGTGCTGAAGGTTCTAATGAGCCTATCAGCTCATGACGGAACGGTTCCGTCATGAGCACAGCTCAACCGACGCTCATGACGGAACCGTTCCGTCATGAGCATGGAAGGGGTTAAAGGAAGTGCTCCAGGAAGCAATGGGAATTAGCAGACACTCCTTCTGCCCCTGAGGCACTTTGGATTATGGAAGGTGCTGAAGATGCTTATGTGGCACCTTCTTTAATACGAGCCTTCCCTCAATTGCATTGGTCAGTTTCTCTCTGTACCGTATTACAGACACAGGAGTAGAGGCAAAGTAGCTGCAAAGTAGCTGTTGTGAGACGCACTGACTGTGAATCATATAGAGAATGCAGTCAGTAGTCCCACAGAGGACACCCCAGTGGGGGAAAACGGGGTCTATAGAGACACCCCATGCATCCCCTGGCAGGTGGATGCAGTAACACGCTGCACTTGCCTGCTGAGGTGTGTCATTCCTGCCTCTTCAAACAGAGGCTGGTCTGCACCAGGGAAAGACAGAGCTGTTGTTTGAAACTGTGGCCCTGCGTTTTTTCACTAATGCCCTCTCCCCAGTAACTGCGTGAACTGTCAGAGTTTGCACTTGTGTTGAGGACAGGGTTTTTTAAGTGTACACATGGCCAACCTGCGCAGCTAGCCAAAGGTGCACCCCAACGCAAATAAGGACAGTGTGCCCAATATGTAATCTGGGCCTTGCTGTTTGTGCAATCACGCAGTAAGCCTTTTATTCATCATTATGTCCATCTTGTGAGGGGAACAGCCATTACAACTCAGGTTTTACCACGCGTTGCTTTTACATCGCATGCATTACAGCGCATGCGATGTTACAACGCGTGGTAAAACCAGTCATACCATTACATCGCATGCGCTTTTACAACGCATGCGATGTAATGGCTATCCACGCCGTTGTGAGGAAACGTAGGCTGTTTCCTCACAACGACGTGAAGGAAGAAGGAAGCAGGATCTGACGGCAACGCTGGACAGGAGAGAGGTAAGGGGGTTTGTGCATGGGGTGGGGATTACTTTTGTAGGGTGTAGGGTAGTGTACAAGTACTGTTGTAATGTTTGTGTTGTGTGTGTTTAAAAAATTTTTTTTGTGTGTTTTGTATTGTTGTCATGTTTGTTTAGTGTAGTGTATTAGGGAGGGTAATGTAGTAGTGTTTATGTAGTGTAGTGATTTAGGTTTTAGGGTAGTGTAGTGTTGTAGTGTTTGTTTAGTGTAGTGATTTAGGTTTTAGGGTAGTGTAGTAGTTTTTATGTAGTGTAGTGATTTAGGTTTTAGGGTAGTGTAGTGTTGTAGTGTTTGTTTAGTGTAGTGTATTAGGGTTTTGGATAGTGTGGTAGTGTTTATGTAGTGTATTTAATTAGGTTTTAGGGTAGTGTAGTGTTTGTGTAGTGTTTTAGGTTTTAGTGTAGTAGTGTGTATGTAGTGTAGTGATTTAGGTTTTAGGGTAGTGTATGGGTGATAGTAGTGTGGGTAGTGTAGTAGTGTTTTAGGGTTTAGGGAAGTGTGGGGTGGGTGTAGTGTGGGTAGTGTAGTAGTATTTTAGGGTTTAGGGTAGTGTAGAGGTGGGAGTAGTGGGGTAAGTGTGGTAGTGTTTTAGGGTTTAGGGTAGTGTAGGGGTGGGAGTAGTGTGGATAGTGTAGTAGTTTTTTAGGGTTTAGGGTAGTGTAGGGGTAGGGGTAGTGTGGGCAGTGTAGTAGTGTTTTAGGGTGGTGTGGGAGTAGTGTGGGTAGTGTAGTAGTGTTTTAGGGTTTAGGGTAGTGTAGAGGTGGTAGTAGGGTGGGTAGTGTAGTAGTGGTTTAGGGTAGTGTAGGGGTGGGAGTAGTGTGGATAGTGTAGTAGTGTTTTAGGGTTTAGGGTAGTGTAGTGGTGGGAGTAGTGTGGGTAGTGTAGTAGAGTTGTATGGTTTAGTGTAGTCTAGAGGTGGTAGTAGTGTGGGTAGTGTTGTAGTGGTTTAGTGTAGGGGTGGGAGTAGCGTGGGTAGTGTAGAAGTGTTTTAGGGTTTAGGGTAGTGTAGGGGTGGTAGTAGTGTGGGTAGTGTAGTAGTGGTTTAGGGTAGTATAGGGGTGGGAGTAGTAGGGGTAGTGTAGTAGTTTTTAAGGGTTTAGGGTAGTGTAGGGGTGGTAGTAGTGTGGGTAGTGTAGTAGTGTTTTAGGGTTTAGAGTAGTGTAGGGGTGGGAGTAGTGTGGGTAGTGTTTTAGTGTTTTGGGGTTAGGGTAGGGTGGGGGTGGGAGTAGTGTGTTGTGTAGGGTAGAGTCACTTACCTTGCAAACTTTAACCATGAGTATACATTGCGTTGTAATGGCATGCGTGGTAAAGGCATACTCGTGGTACAATTATGCGATGTAATGGTATGCGATGTCATTAACATTGCGTAGTAATACTCGCGTTGTAATGGCATGCGTGGTATTACTATGCGATGTATTGACGCACATCCTCTTGTGAACAATCTCTTTACTCTGAAATTACATGTGCATCAGGAACAGTGTACAAGAACCATTTAGAAACTGCAGTAGGACTTGAACTTTTTTTAAATGATTTGCGAGCTGTGATAGGCTCATTGAATTCCAACGTGGCACTGACATTACAGACGTGTGTAGACATTGCACCTGAGCTGGATTTTCCAGTAAGTAGAGTGTATTATAACAGTGTGTGAATATTGCTGCCGGGTGTAAGGAGGTGGGCTGGGCTGTCCCATGGTTGTTGCACTCCCTGAGATACTAAACTCACTCAAAGTGTTATAAAGTAAAACACAGAAGGGCTTTCTAGCCTCTGTTTGCGGAACCATGATGTAGGTATTAAAGTGTAGTTCGAGTGCATCATGCAGAAGGGTGTAAGTACTGTAATAGGGTGTGAGCATGGGCATGCCATATAAGCAAGACAGTATAGTGTAAGCATTACAGTAGTGGGTTAGCACTGCAATGGAGTGTTATTTTTGCAGTGGGGTATTAATATTGAAGCAAGTTGCAAGTGTGCAGTAGTAGTGTGTGTCGTTATTGCAGCCTGGATATTGCAACACAATATTGGTATTGCCATATAAGATGCAAGTGCAGCAGAAAGTGAACATTTCATTAAAGTGTGATCAGTGCAGATGTTTGAGGCTAGGTGCTGATCATTCTTATGGAATGAGATGTTTTTTAAGAGCGTGTCAGGTGTGAACTGATGTCTGGCCACTGCACCATGTTGCGAACATGCAGGAGTGTGAGACGAACGCAGCAGCAAATGTGAGTTTCACAGCAGAGTATTAGTTTATGGCAATGTAGTTTTTGCCTGGCTGCAAGTTTTATAATGCTGATAATCTTAACACACTGCTTTTTTTGTAACAGATTCTCCCACTAAAGGTGAGTTTTTGCCATCAATACATTCTGCAAAACCTAAGTTTGCAGAATTGTTTTCTCAATTTTTCTTGCAACCTCGGTAATAAATCTTCACAAATTTCACAGATGAAAATCTCTGCAACTATGCAGAAAACCACATTACAGTAAATGTTTAACAATGCAACATGCAATTGCAAGGGAGCTCAGCATCGAGTGTGAATTCTGCAGTAGGGTCTGAACTCTGCAGAAGGAAAAGGGCATTTTGTTAAAGTGTCCGGTATGGTGTTAGCATTATGGTAGGCTGTGAGTTATGCAGTATACTTTGAGTATTGCCTTAGGGTGCCATAGAGTGCGGACATGATCTGGTAAGTGGGCGCTGCGGTATCATGCACGTTTTTCTATGGACTATTCATGTTTTGACGAGATGCAATAATATGGTGTAAAATATGCAATTGTGTGTAAATGTTTTAGATGGCAAGTGTTATAAAAAGGTGTGAGCATTGTAGGAAAATGCCAGCGTTGCAGTAAGATGTTAGCCTTGCAGTCTGGTGTGAGGGGCCAGTAATATATGCATCGCTGACCACTGCACTCATTGCAGCATTATGCGAGTATTTGTCTCAAGGTTTCAGTCTTGTGAAACGGTTTGAGTGCCGCAGTGGAGCGTGAGCACTGCAGTTGGATGTGAGCATTTCAGTAAAGAGCACTGCAGACTGAGAATACGTTATAAAGTATTCATAAGAGTAACTGACAATTCAGAGCTTTCTGAACTACATCATTTTCTCAGGTTCTCAGGTAAGATCACCTATTTTGTTAGAAACAAAAAAGTAAACTTGTCATCATCCTGACATATGTTGTAGGGCATAGATAACCTGCCAAGTGGGTCGCATTAAAGGGAGCAAGATTAATGGATGTCATATCCACTGATAATTGTAAATAGCAAAACATCCTGCTAAATCAAGAGGCCCATCCTCTGGCAGAGATTTCGCTACTATTTGTTTTCTATATAGTGGTGAAATCCCACCTGTGCATTGTCCATTTAACACTTTCTTATAATATGGTATTTGTCATTAATACCACATTCTGAATTAGGCCTTTATTTTGTATTTGTGCTCAACTCCACAACAAGCCGAAAGTAATCTTATTGTTAGCAAAATAAACAAAATAAATGTGTTGAAATATGTAATTAATTTCAGGTGTTTGTAATGTCGTGGCTTGTTTATTGTTGAGATCGGAGCTGGCAATTGAAAAATTGCAACATTGCCTTGAGTACAAAATATATTTTAACATAAATGCGTTACTCTTTCATATTACTGATTTACATTGTCAGTTCTATTCAGTAAGTCATCAGGGTTCTCGCGACAGAAGTGAAAACACAAGCAAACACAGTAGGAAGATCTCTGCACTGTAACAGAATGACACCATTGTATCTTAATTGCGTAAGTACTTTAGAGCACTGTTTCCAATATTTCATATTTGTGTGGAACCACTGGGTAGCTGCATGGTTAAGGGTACTATAAGACAAGTTTGGTTTTTATAAAACTTCCTAGTTTTGCTAAAAGTTGCTGCACTTCAACTATTTTTAAGAAATGACTCAGGCATTCTGCGTCTACTTTAAAGAGGTGTTTTTTTTCTTAAAACATTGGAAAAGAAAAAAAAAGATCTATCAACACCGCATTCATTGACTGTGGGGTTATTAAGACAGTGGATTGGAGGTTTTCCTGAAATTCACATCAGATTTTTGTCCACACCAAGGCCTTTGGCATTTATCTGCAGGCACTTTGTACTGCTCAGCTCTTCCTAGTTTTCGAATACCTCTCTGTGGCACACACATAAGACTCACTTCAAGGGTTTTTAGAAAAGAACTTGGAAACTCATTTCAGAAACTGAAACTAGTTTCAGGTCGGGTGCCCACGTTGATGTTCGCGGATGACACTTTGTTGTTGTCCAAGACATCAACGGGCTTCCAACGGGCATCCAACAAACCCTGGATGGATTTGCCAATTTCTGTGCACAGAGAGGCTTAGAGATACATTTTGCTAAACCTAAATTTATGATTTTCAATCCCCCCAGGCAGACTCACCCAAATCCACTCCTGGATGGAACACCATAGGATTGGGTAAAGACCTTTAAATACCTGGGCATTACCCTTGCAGAACATCTGGAATGGGATACCCAGTTAGCAAAGGCCGCTATTAGGTTAACCCAAGTGGCGGGGGGGGGATTTTGAAAGTGCACAGAGTGTCTGAGTTTAAGCCAGCTACCCCTGTCATAGAAATTTATAAACTACAGGCTAGATCGTCCTCTATGAACGGGGCGGAACTCTGGGGACACCAAAGGCCATCTAACCTCATGAAGGTAGAACATACGTTTATGAGAAACTTACTGGGTCTTCCAGTGAGTACACCATTAGTGCCCCTCCGTAGTCAAGTCAAGTCAAGTCATAAAATTTATATAGCGCACTACATACCCAGAGGGTTTCAAGGCGCTTAGGAAGGGGAGGAGGATTATTTGTCAAATATCCACGTTTTAAGCTGCTTTCTGAACGCTAGGTGATTCTGGGTGAGGCGAAGGTAAGCGGGGAGTGAGTTCCATGTTTTGGCAGCCAGGTATGAGAAGGATCTGCCTCCCATGGTGGTCTTGTTGATGCGAGGTACAGTGGCGAAGGCTTGGCTGGAAGAGCGAAGTTGGCGGGAGGGGGTGTAGAAGGACAGTCGAGAGTTGAGGCAATCTGGTCCGATGTCGTAGAGTGATTTGTGTGCGTGGGTAAGCAGACGGAAAGTAATCCTCTTATTGACGGGTAGCCAGTGGAGGTCTTTAAGGTGACCAGAGATGTGTTCGTTGCATGGGATGTCTAATATGAGCCTGGCTGAGGCGTTTTGGATTCGTTGTAGTTTCTTCTGGAGTTTAGCGGTGGTACCTGCGTAGAGGGTGTTTCCATAGTCCAGTCGGCTCGTGACTAGAGCGTGGGTGACTGTTTTCCTTGTTTCGGAGGGGATCCAGCGAAATGTTTTTCTGAGCATGCGAAGAATGTTAAAGCAGGAAGAGGATACGGCGCTGACTTGTCTGTTCATTGAGAGTGAAGAATCCAGGATGACGCCAAGGTTCCGTGCGTGGTCTATCGGGATGGGTGCATTTCCGAGGGCTTCCGGCCACCAGGAGTCGTCCCATGCAGAGGGGGATTTACCTAATATGAGGACTTCTGTTTTGTCTGAGTTCAGTTTCAGACGGCTATGTTTCATCCATTCGGCGACTTCTTTCATTCCTTCGTGTAGGTTAGTTTTGGCGGTGCTGGGGTCCTTGGTGAGAGATAGGATCAGTTGAGTGTCATCCGCGTAAGAGATGATGTTGAGGTTGTGTTGGCGGGCGATGGCCGCGAGGGGGCTCATGTATACGTTGAAGAGGGTGGGACTGAGTGAAATCATCTGCGGCGTACCACAAGGATCCTCAGAGGCCTCGGACTTGAATGGTGGGAGGCGGACTCTCTGGGTTCTTCCGGTGAGGAACGAGGTGATCCATTCCAGTGCCTTTCCTTGGATTCCGATGTTTCTGAGGCGTTGTAAAAGGGTGCTGTGGCAGACTGTGTCGAAGGCTGCAGAGAGGTCGAGGAGGATGAGGGCGACTGTGTCTCCATTGTCCAGTAGAGTTCGAATGTCGTCTGTTGCTGCGATGAGGGCGGTCTCAGTGCTGTGTTTGGCTCGGAAGCCAGATTGTGAGGGGTCGAGTGATTTGTTGGCTTCGAGGAAGGCGGCGAGCTGGTTGTTGACAGCTTTCTCGATGACTTTGGCCGGGAATGGAAGAAGCGAGATGGGGCGGTAGTTTTTGAGTTCGGTGGGGTCTGCTGTTGGTTTTTTCAGAAGGGCGGTGAGTTCAGCGTGTTTCCAGTCTTCTGGGAAGGTAGCGGAATTGAAGGAGCAGTTGATGACGTCTCGGAGGTGCGGAGCTATGACGGAGTCTGCTTTGTTGACGATGTGGTGAGGGCATGGGTCTGTGGGGGATCCAGAGTGGATGGAATTCATCAGGCGGATGGTGTCCTCAGTGGAGATTGGGTTCCAGGCTATTAGGGTGTTAACGGGGGGAAGATGGTCAGCTGATGGTAGGGTGGGTTGGCTTCCGGGTTGGTTGTCAAAGCTGTTGTGGATGTCAGCAATCTTGTTGTGGAAAAAAGAGGCTAGGGAATCGCAGAGGGTTTGAGAGGGGGTGATGTCGTTGGAGTTGGCCGAGGGGTTGGAAAATTCCTTGACGATGTTGAAAAGTTCCTTGCTGTTGTGGGCGTTGTTGTCAAGTCGATCCTTGAATGCTGTTTTCTTGGCTTTTCGGATCAGTTGGTGGTGAGTGCGGATGGCGCTTTTGAAGGCGTCCTTGGTGCTGGTGGATGGGTCTTTTTTCCAGGCCTTTTCAAGGGAGCGGCAGAGTTTCTTGGACTTCTTGAGGTCATCGTTGAACCATGAGGCCTTCTTGATGCCAAGTTTGTGTTGACGTTTTTTCAGTGGTGCTAAGGTGTCGGCGGTGTTGGATAACCAAAGGGTGAGGTTGGAGGCGGCTTCGTTGGCGTTAGAAGAGAGGGCTGGGGAGGTTTGAAGGAGCGATGTGGAGATCTGCTCTGTGGTGATTTTGTTCCAGTTTCTTTGTAGAGTTGGTTGGAGGTGGATGATGGGTTTCGGCTTGTTGTAGGTGAAGTGAACGCAGCTGTGGTCAGTCCAGAGGAGATCCGTAGTGTGGCTGAAGGAGACATGGTTGCTGGAGGTGAAGATGGGGTCGAGTGTGTGACCTGCGATGTGGGTGGGGGAAGTGACCAGTTGTTTAAGTCCGAGGTTGGCGAGGTTGTCCAAGAGGGTGGTGGTGTTGCGGTCGTTGTTCTTTTCAAGGTGAAAGTTGAGGTCTCCCAGAAGGATGTAATCCTCGGAGGGGAGCGCGTGTGGAGTGATGAAGTCCGTGATGTCTTCACTAAATTGTGCGCGGGGTCCTGGTGGCCTGTAAAGGAGGGTGCCTCTGAGTGTGGTTTTGGGGTCGATGTGGATCTGGAAGTGAAGGTGTTCGGAGTTAGCGAGGTTGGTGTCAGAGCTGGTTGAGATGCGGATTGATTTCTTATGGACGATAGCGATTCCTCCTCCTGTATGGTCGGTGCGGTCTTTGCGTGTGATCTTATAGTCATCAGGGATAGCGATGGCGATGTCAGGGGCGGAGGAAGCGTTCATCCATGTTTCCGTTAGGAAGGCGACGTCAGGAGAGATGGTGTCTAGTAGGTTCCAAAGGTCAATGGCGTGCCTGTGGACCGAGCGGGTGTTGAGAAGGATGCATTCTAGGTGGTTGGGGTCGGGAGTCTGTGTTGTGGTCGTAGCGGAGATGTTGTCGGTGCCGCTGAATTTGCAGGAGTAGCATGAGAAAGGTCCATGGGTGCATCCAGGAGCGGCTTGGACGCAGTTGGGGGCGCGACCGGGGTTAAGGGCTAGGAGGGTGGCGGCATCGTAGGTAATGCGGGAGGGCTGGGTAGCGCGAGGGGCAGGGGGTCTGGCGCTGGGCGCGGTCCAGGCGCGGACAGGCGTAGACGGGCTTACCTTTGGCGCACCTTCGGCGCGGCCGAAGCGCGTGGACGCTGCGCGTGGGACCATTGGCCATAAATGGATGGTGGAGGGGGCGTAGCGTGGGAGGGGCAGCAGGGAGGCGGTAGTGTGGCTGAGGGGCGGGTCAGGGGAGTCCGTATGGACCTTGGGTTACTCCCTATTGAGGAGGAAGTAGCTTTACGGCCACTGACGTATTGGAGAAGACTATGGTCAGTGCCTGAATTAGTTTCCTACAAAAATGAATTTTGGGAGGTCTGGGCTGTATTGAGAACAAAGAAAACCCCGTGGCTAACACACATTAAGGCAATTAGCACTAGGATTGGCTTATGCGAGCTCTGGGAAACACCCGATGTAACTTGCCCAGAACTATCCAGGGCTGATTTGGTCTACCACTTTAGGCCCTATAACCTATTGTCTCTTCATGCGAGTTCCACAGCTGGAAGATTGACAACTGAGTTTCTTCAAGTGAAAGTAGACTACAAAAAGGAGGATTTTCGAGATTTAATCTACCCATCACTGGCGAGGAAACTATACATGCATTTCAGAATGGGTAGTCTTCCGCTCTTGGCGTTTACTAGTAAATGGGACAGTAACAAGAATACTGAGTGTCCAGCATGCAAACAAAATCCTGAAAATGAAATTCATGTATTTTTTTTCTGCCCGGCCTATCAGGCTACACGGTAACGCTGGTTGATACCAATTTGCAGAAATCTTGGTTTCAGACAGTGTGCTCAAGCTTTTAGAGTCCTAAAGTATGACACCCACCTTCCATTATCTTTGCAGTTTCGCGTTTTTTAAACGGGATTTGGCATAGACGCAGACATTTGTTAATGATTAACTGATAGTAGGAATATTGTACAAAAATGGAATTAACCTTTTCGATAACTGATTCAATGTTTAATCTGTTTTTATGATGGGATGGATTATGCATAGTTTTTATCTTGTGAATAATGTGCATATATATGAATGGGATTGATTTTGTATTGTTTGTACGTTATTTAATCTTCTTATCTTGTGTAATGTATGTATTTTATCTGTATTTTTGTAGTCTGTTATGAACGAAATAAAGTTATCGAAAGAAAGAAACTAGTTTTAGTTTTGGACTCACCACAGGGTGCACTGAGAACAAAATCAGTACTTCATGAGCTAAAGCTCCAAGCAAATCCAAACGACTTTAATTTAAATTTGGCTCGTGCAGAATTTGATAAAAGGATTACATGCTGCGAAACATCAAGATGACTAATCAGTTCAAAGTTCTTCGCCCAAAAACACTTTAGGATTCAATACAAGCCAATCTGGGGGTCCACTGAAGGCCTTTCTTAGCTCACATTGCTGCTGTCCAGGCAGTGACCTCTAAACACATTAGGCATATAAATAGCTTGTAGAATACTTTTATTTCAATTGCATCCAATATCCTTTGCATAGCTACTTGCCTTTCTTTGGAGTCAAGTGTTTCAACAATTCTTCTACTGAAAGGAAGACGGAAAAGTAACACATCATTGACTGATATCAATCTCAAAAAGTGTTTTACTGCTGCTAAATTTTCTCTTAACCTAAGAGGAGGAACCCTTCCACATTTGTTTTCTTTTTGTTTCTTCTATGATTGTGTAAAGAGGCAACAGTGGTATTGTTTAGAAAATATACTTTGTCATGCGTTAATTTTAACCTAAATGTATGCAAATTGTTTATTACAGTTGTTAAAATTCATGAAATGCCGACATTTTGCATTACCTGGCATTTTCAAAATTCATACTATTCTGTGATATTTGTGGCTGTGCAATTTCAAATAATTGTGGACATTTAGACTGTATTGTGAGTGATTTTGAATGTGAAGCATGCCCTTGTAATCAGTTTCCACACGAGATGCAACAACATTTAATATTTAAAAACTGCATGTAATTTTACTGAAATATCATTTCACAATATTTTCGAATTCCAGTGGAGTTGTAGGTTTGAACAATTAACTCCATTAATAATGTTATGTTAACTGTACTTCGATATCATACCCAGTCAAGCACTTGCCAGTCCGAGACTTCTTCTAACACCACACTACCAGGACTAGGCCATATGCATCCGAATACCATGACCAGTTATTCTGAATGGCTTTGTCGACTCTCGTTGGCTCAATCACCCTTCCCAGTATCCCATGCTCCAATTGATCCTCTCACAATTCTACAAAAAATTATTCAGCAAATCCTGTATGGTTTATCATGTTATAGGTTAAACACATGTCCCTCGGTAGTAGCAAGCTTAGTTTGATGCTTTAACTTCTCCCTTCTCACTCATCATGCCAACCCCTCATTGCTTTCAATGTTTTCACAGACTTTCCCATCATATCACTGACGTAGCATAAGATAACAATATAACATAACTTATCATAATATATATACATTATGTGATTTAACATAACTTAGTATATTTGTCTATTTTCATCAGCAAGCACAGATTCTGCAACCGCTTACCTACACATCTTCCCTGATCCACTGCCTCCCTGCTCCTTCTAGCTTCTGGGCCTGTTTCTTGCAATCTTCTTCTCAAGCCCTTATTACCACCTCAACTGCATTCCTCATTTCATTCCTTACTAAATGTATTTGGGAGGCTCCACCTTCCCTGTGTACACTCCTTAACCAGGCAGCCTGATTTTGTTTTTAGGTCGAGCATTCGAGACCTCTTGTATATACTTTAGTATATACTTCTATATATGCTTATATGTGGGCTTAGAGCTTACCCACTCATTTAATTTGTCTGTTTCAGTGTCCTTTAAAAATACATACTGCTAGTGGTCAATCCTATCTCTTGTCCCTCCTTTTGTCTTTGTTTCCTCCCACAGGAGCAGGGACCAACTACTGTATAGTTACACTCACTTCACGGACTATTTTATATTTTTGGTTTCCTGCTTTCACGTCCCCCATCCCTCTTAGCATGTCTCCCACCTCCTCCCATGTACTACATGCCCACCCTCACCTACCCATATGTGACTGTGTGTTTATTCCATAAAATGTATATTGATCTGCCCGTTGTCTTAGTCTTCCTGCAGCTCCTGTCTTTTCACCATTCACAGAAATAAATGACTGTTCCACTGAATCCAGAACATGTAGTTCTTTTTTCCTTTAAACTGCACTAAGGGCACAAATTGCAGGGACTAGATATACAATCATGCCAAGCACTTTTTCACTGCACGTTGATATCACCACTATTCCAGTGGATGCAGGCATTTTCAGTGAGCCTTGGTGTTGTGCTGTTGTTCATGCCATATACTGGTGCTGCAGGTGAGGACCACAAAGGAGATGCCTGGAGTTCAGTAGAAAGCAGCAGGCTGCAGTGCATCATTGGTTTGGCTGAGCCTCACTTTATCAGCCAGCAGAGGGCAACTTACAAATCAGTCAGACACACTGGGGGGCATGTTATCAAGGATGGCATTAAAATTATTGCCGGTTTAGCGGCAGACAACTGCCGCTAAAGCGGCGATAATGGGCTTGATAATATGCCCTTGAGAATTCCAATAGAAGCCCTTGTTCACAACAGAACATGGACTTCTACTGGAATTCTCCGGGGCATATTATCAAGGCCATTATCGCCGCTTTAGCTGCAGTTTTCTGCCGCTAAACCTGCTATAATTTTTAACGCCGTTCTTGCTAATATGCCCCCAAGACTATTTCAATTCCTCCGACTCTGTCCCTTTCATAAAGCATGGAGGGGATGCTTCACTGGTAGGCCCAGCGTCACTTTATCAAAGACACTGCATTTACAAATGCTTGTTTGAATTTAACTGCCGCCTTAAATAAAAGCTGTCCTAAACATAGCCGGGGGAAAGCCTTGCTGTCCTCGCTGTCGGGCAGGGTCAGATTGCTTTCCTCCGGGTTGTGAACACTCGTTTCACCATCTGAGACTGTGTACACATGCTTCGGGGGCTGTATGTGTGAAGGCTATCAGCCCAGGGCCGGCGCTAGGCATGGGCAGCGTGGGCAGCTGCCCAGGGCCTCGCGCTCAGGGGGCCCCCTGCTTCACTGTGAAAGGGCACGCTTTCACAGTTAACCTCCAGGGCCCCCTGCCCCACGCAATCAAATTACAAATGCGAGGTGTCTTGACCTTGCTGTCAGGGTGTGATGGCATTCCTGGGTGCACAGGGGTGGGGGGGGAGGGACAAACAAAGTAGGGACTGCACCCCAACTGGGCCAGCAATTATGTGTGCTCACAGTGTCAGGGGGGAGGCAACACCTCTGCTAAGTACCGGCCATTGCCTTTCAGCATTTTGTTGCTAGGTGACAGGAGGCCCCCTTTGTTAGCAGAACCAGCCAGACACAGGTAAGGAGAGGTGGGTGAGGGGAGGAGGGAGCAGCCAGATCAACTGGCTCGTGTTTACTTTTGTATCCCCTATTTTTTTTTATGGGAATGTGCATTTAAAATGTATGTAGAACTGTCACAGTAGTGTTTTACGAAATGCTTCTTTACTGCTTGGAGGCCCAGGGGAGGGGGCCCCCTTTCCCTGGGCCTCTAGGCACTAGATCAAGATCCAGGTGTGGGGCCCCCCTCCTTGTGCCCTGTAGCCATTACTCCCTCTTTCCATTTTTTGTCCCCCCACCAAAAAAACCATGCTTGCTGGAAAGGTTGTCTTTTTCTGACATTTTTCACTTTAAATGTGCTCCCTCAGGACGGACAGAAATAAAAGGTTAAAATTGAAAAATAACTAAAGCAAGACAGTGTGGATCGAAAAAAGAGGCAACATTGATTTTATTCAAACCCAAAGCACATTAGCGCCACTTTAAAGAGTTTGCCAGTGAAGCGCTATTTTTGTTTTTATGAGATGGGGCAGAGGCAGGGTGACAGAGGCAGGGTGACAGAGGCAGGGTGACAGAGGGAGGGAGACAGACGGAGAGAGACAGACGGAGAGAGACAGAGGGAGGGAGACAGAGGGAAGGAGAGAGATAAGGAGGGAGAAAGACAGAGGGAGAGAGACAAGGAGGAGAGAGACAGGGAGGGAGGGAGATAGAGGGAGGGAGACAGAGGAAGGGAGACAGAGGGAGAGAGAGAAAGAGATGTCGGTATGCTGCTCTGGTGGCTCAGTGGACAAAGGCCTCTGCTTTAGGGACCTGTGTGAAACCTCATGGTCACAATTTTTTTTTGCTTTCCCCCTCTGACCCCGCCCCCACCAGTGCGGCCCTCGACCAAAAACCACACTGTAAATTTGCCCCCCCCAGAGAAAGTTTGTGAGTTCCCATGCCCTAGATGGTCAGTGACCCGGTCATTGAGGTCACAGGACCCTTGAGCAGGGAGGCTCTAGGGCGGTGGGACCGGTGACATCGCACTGAGTGCTCAGTCATCTTTGCAAGTATATTATGTTTTTAAAAGCACTTGCTGCCTCCTTCCTGGCCTCCAGCAATTTTCGGCAACAATAAAAATGTCATGATAACTCCAGTGATTAATGTTCCTCCTTGAGAGAGATCAGAAGTTTAGTCTAGTGGAAGTTTTGACTCGTGGAAAGTTAGAGCAGAGGATTAATGTGCCTGCTGCAAAGATCATGTACCATGCAGATCACAAAGTGCACATATTGTAAATAAGTCAGTTAATAAGTTAAAATACTAACATTGAACAGTGAGCTATTAACTGTCATCTAAGAGCTGCATGCAAACTTCAAGGTATAAATTGGAGGATTATGTTTTTTCCCCAGTCTTTGGTTATCTTAATGTTGCAAAAAGGGTTCATTGGGATAGAATTCAATTCTGGCTATTAAAGAGAACCTCGAACCATGGTATTACGTTCTAAATTCAGAGTTTGTGTTTATCCAGACCAATCACTAATAAACTATAACGCCTAGTAACATGATGGTCTGATGACTCCTACACCTTGTAGTCCTTTGTCTTATGTAACATTTCCTATACAGTGATTTAGACATTATTGAGAGATTGTCTCTGTATAATGTGTGTGATATACATTTCTCTGACACCCTACACTGGTATTAGTAGCGCTGTAAATCAAATTAAATGCATCTCAGTGAGAATGTGGTTATGGAGACTCTAGGGGCACTGTTAAAGGGTGGTAGTGAGGGAATCCGTGGCAGAGGAAGTAATTAGGGGCACTAACAAACATTGTTGCATAGGGCTCCACCAGCGCTAAAGCCGGCCACTTGCATTTCTAACACCAAATCAAAAACGTTGATTTAAAAAAAAAATTAAATCTGAAGCATACCTTCAAGTCAATGTATGATTTAGTAGTGGTCTCGGTTGTTCTAGGGCTTTTTTTATTTATGTACAATCTTAATTTGTTCACAATTGTGTCTTGTAATTTTGTATTATATGTGTTGTGTTTTTGCACTCAACATAATTCTGGCAAGTAAAGAGCCCACACACAAAAAAGATTGTCCTACGACTCTTAGCATGTGCGTGTGGTATACTGGTGAGAAGATTTACATTAAAAGAAATTACTTAGTATTAATGTCATCCTAAGGTGGCAGCAAATGACACAAAATGGTAAGGGAGAGTTTTGAAATGTGCGAGGTTTGCTTTTGTGTAATTTTATATTTTGAATGATCCCGCCCCTCATTACCTCAACAGGATCTCCCCCCCTTTATGAGACAGAACTGGAATTTCTATCAAGCACTCATCTGGAAACGATCAGTTAACATTGAGTGAAAAAACATCCATCTTTCTAAGACCTGGACTAGCTTTTCCATCCAATGTGACAAATCTAATCCATTTAATACAGTTTGGAAATATATGGACTTATTTCATTTGTATATTTATCTTTTTGTCATTGTTACAGCGAGACTCATACTGGACATCCCTCGCCAAGATCACATCACCGGACACCTAAAAAACCTCCACTGGCTTCCCGTCAACAAGAGAATTACATTCCGTCTTCTCACCCACGCACACAAGGCCCTCTACAAACTAGGACCCGAATGCCTCAACTCTCGACTGTCCTTCTACACACCCACCCGCCAACTCAGATCGTCCAATCAAGCCCTCGCCGCAGTCCCGCGCATCCGAAAATCCACCATGGGTGGCAGATCCTTCTCCTTCCTGGCGGCCAAGACCTGGAACTCACTCCCCACCCACCTCCGCCTCACCCAAAATCACATCTCCATCAGAAAAGAACTTAAAACCTGGCTATTCGACAAAAATTTAACCCCCCCCTTCCCCAAGCGCCTTGAGACCCTTTGGGTGAGTAGTGCGCTATATAAATCCATGAACTTGTACTTGAACTTAAAAGCAATAACCTTATTAAATGCCGTTCTGGTGCAATTACACCTCTTCACCTCCAGGGGGTGCCCTTCTCCAGACATCCCCAACTCAGCTCTTCTCAATTCTCTTCCAGCTGTAGCATAAAAGTTCCAGCCCGAGAGGAGTTAACATGCTGGCTGAGCCCTTAGGGGGGTTATCCTTTTCAAGTCCCCATGAGACATAGGGGGGGGACTTCTTTTCGTGCTGGGGAAGCTGTGTTCTCCTGCAGCTCCCCCTGCACCCTTGCACACATATGGTGGTGACCCCCTTCTCCTGGGGCCACCACAAGCCAAGAAAATGCTGTTTTGACCTTGCAGGCCGGTCCTGGCCTGCAAGGCATTATGGGAAGGTTTGTATTTGTGAAAATGGGGGAGAGTCGCGATGTGGGCCTCCGGCTGCTATGGCTGTCCGTTGGAGGGTCCGGTCCCACATGGGACCCCCCAGGTAAGTGCTATGGCTCAGGGAGCCAACCCCCCGGCCACTCATGCCCATTTTCGGGGGCCCAGTCCCACCTGGGCCCCTCTCAGCACATTTGGTTCCATCGGGGGCCAGGGTCCCACCCGGTACCCCCATGTCTTCTTGGTCAGAGGGCAGCCCAGGGAGCCCTATCCTCCCCACCTTCCTCACATTCAGCCAGCGCTGTGTCTTCAACCCGCTGGTCTGGAAATGCAAATGATGCACCGTTTTCTTATTAAAAGCTGTCTCAAACATTTACCGGGGAGAGCCACCCTTTCCCTGCTGCGGAAAGGGGCAGAGTGTATTTTCTCCGGGTTGTGGATACAAGTTTCACCAGCCGGGACTGCATGTCATATGTCCCAGAGCTATTGCTGCTACCTTCAGGGGGCGGCTACTCTTCTGCTAAGGCTAAAATCACTTTTCCTTTAATGACATCTCTTGGGACCCCATTCTGAGGAGTCCCGGAATACTGCACCATTAGTTAGGCATGGAAGTACTGATACCACAGACATTATTAATTCCTGGATGTGGGAGTACCATTGCATTCTGAGTGGCACCTAAGGCAGAGGCGCAACTAGAGACAAATTTCGGGGGGGGCTAAGAAAAAATTTCAGGTGGGTCTAATTCTTCCAGCCGTATGCAGAGTGGAGATGCAGGGGCTCTCTAAAAAGGGGTGAAAAACAACAAAGCCTCATTAACAAGCAAATGGTCTTTTAAAGACCTGTGAAGTACTCGGGTGTGGCTGTGTTTGTGCCCGGGACGCTGTCTCGGCTGGGCTGACACACACGACAGGTGGGAGGGGCTGAAGCCCTTTGAGACCAATGGGCGTTGCACGCCTGGAGAGAGCCCAGAGATGGCTACATATTACACATTAGTGTTATGTAGTTTCATATTACATCTTTGTGTTGGGTAGTTAGCTTGAAAACCCTGTTTAAAATGTTTAGGTTTTATATACTTGCATGAATAAATTGTTGATATAACAGTGGGCAATGGTGAGGGACTTCGGATTTATGTGATACAATGGCTGCAGGGTTTACCACATAATTATCGATTTACCACAGTTGTCATCATTTTACTACCTATTCTTTAGAATTAACAAAGAATGTTGCTTCTAGCTAATGTTGATGTAGCCTTAAGGCTAGAGTAGTGGACCTTGGACCTGGGGAACCGGGTTCAAGTCTCAGCAACGATGCTCAATATCCTGTGATTCGGGCAAATCACTTAATCTCCCAGTGCCTAACAAAAATGAATGTGTACATCTGTAACAAAACTGGTGCTCATGTAAAGCGCTCTGCGACTCGATGTCTCGGGTCTAGTTTGTACTATATAAAACTCTAAAAATTAAAAAATATATATATAATGTGCCACCTAAATTGGAATTGTTTAGGCACAAATTAGATTACCTTGCTGCATAATGTGGTCCTACAAGCCACATACTCTCAATATTCTTCACAATGTAAAGCTCCGCAGTGGTTTGGGGGATATCATTTTGATGATGACATATATATTCAATGGCAATCCCTGTGAAATATGGGTTCGTATACTACTGCATTCCATGTAATAAAATCTCCTAAATATGTAGTATATTAGTACTAAGGAACATTAAAGCTGTGAATTCTTTGTGAACTCCATCTATCTCCAGACATTTATAATCCTAATTGGAACCAAGGAGAGAGCCACCCTCCTCGCAACTTCTCCAAACAGTCAGAGTGCAAAAGACAGAGACAGTATCTAAGGCCAAAATGTGACGCAGATCATGCCTCTAGGTAAGCAAGGGCTTGTAATTAAGAGTTGCTGCCACCAACAAGCAAAGGTGAGACACGTCACGCACTCACTCTCTTCTGCCTTGAAGTTGTGGGGCTGTTATTAACTTGAGACTGCATTAATATAACTGCATCTACAATGGCCCTCCAGCTTCACGGCTCAATCGATTGCAGATGGCCCAGAATGTCTCACCTGTCTCAGCGTTGGGTAGAAGCGATCATGGTACAGTAGCAGCTTTAAATCCCTTCACTGGTTACCAGTTATAAGATGGAATCCTATTCAAACTTGACTGCTGGATGTATACATGTATACACTGCTGTAGGATGAATATATGTACTTGGTCCTCCTCTATCTATCCAGCAGAATCTCACTCTACTGTAACATAAAAAACCTAAGAACTCAAGATAAATTGTTTTTGAAAGTCCCACAACTCAACTTTAAAATTAAGGCTTCAGAGCTTTTTCTGCCCCAGGCCCATCTATCTGATTGATTGATTGAGACCATATATAAAGCGCTCACAGCTACTTCAGTAAGAAGTGCTGCGATGCTCTGAGGAGAGTGACAGTGCCAATCAACTTGGTCAGTAAGATCTGGACTCTCTCCGAGAATTGCTGAGATATCCGTCCAACTTGACTTGTTTTAAGAAGGCACTAAAAACACATATTTTGGTGTTACGGACCCACATAAGACCCGCACAAAGAGTCCCCTTTGTAGAAGTGCATGTGTGAGAAGTGGCCCGAAAGGTAGGCAGGATTCAAGCAGCGAGAGATACCACATTCAATCACAATATGGATTGACCTGACCCCTTATGAGAAAAGAGAACATCATATCATGAAATCCTTGTTTAGTTCATTTTAAAGCTCTTCTGTTTTGTGCATTTATTTAGTAAGGCATTGGAGTGCTGTAGATAGTTGTAGCAATAGGGAGAAGAAGCAGGGCAAAGTATGAGCCCTGCTAACTTGTCAATTTCTCCTACAGGGAGAGATCTCTTTCAATGCCAATGTCCTTATATTATGTTCAGGTGGCATACGAGGCTCCTTCTGCTGCCACGGGCCTTGTGAATACATCACAGCGACCAGTCAGCGAGCCAGGCTGAACTCATCAGGGCGCACTAGAAAACCTTTAACAGATCAATACGTCGCTTCTCTCAGCCAATGTTTTCTTAAGTATTTTTATTCTACAAATAAGAATGGCCGAGATGTGACTTTATATGCAGTGTGTGTTACAGAGGAGAATTCCATCCGTGTTGTCAGAGCGCAAAATGTTTGAGCACTGCGTGGAAGACTCAGAAATGTTACTATCCAGTGCTACCGTGTCCACTCCTCGTGAACTGGATGTGCACGACTGAGGTACAGGAAATGGACCCCTATCATCTCAGTGAATAATGTCTCACTGCTACAGACACTCCTCGGATATGCTGTGTCACTTCTGGTGACGCTGGTGGTAATTCACCCACTCCTGCCTGTGACGTTCTGTATCCAGACACCTAATAGTAGCCTTGATTTTGCAGTTTTATTTTGGAACACTTAACTGCCTGGGCACAACAACGGCAAGAAACAGGGCCCCAAGGCACAATGATGTCATCTTGTGTAAATGGTAGTAGAGCTCTGATGCCTAACAGGGCCTGGTTCATCCTGTAGTAAATTGAAAAATAAATACAGAAAATGCATTCCATAATTCCCACGTGGAAGCACCCTGACTGCAAACAAGAGCTATTCTTACACCCAATATTATGTCACGGTTAAGACTCCAAACACTTCACATATAATATGAATGCAAAGGCTTTGCCTCATCCAGTACAGCCACCAAGATTTCAACTTATACATTCCTGCGCTCATCTGATGTTTTGGCAGGCAAAGCACAGATTACACTGTCATTTATTTACACCTTATATCTATGGTCCTATCCCCCGCGTCTTTCAATTAAAATGCCCCAAAGACAAAACAGTTACCGAAGGAAACGATGCCAGCCCTTCTACTATAGTGAAACCAAAGCGCCATCAAATGTTTACCAAGATGTGCTGCTTAATTAAGGAGGAAATCTTCACTGTGCGTTTAGCTCACCAAATGTACAAGTGCACTTTTCTAACCCACGTCATTTCCTAATTGTAAGAGAGCTGCAATATGTAAGCAGGTCTGCGTCGTATTTTTCTTCTCAAAAGCCTAATTTACAAGTAAATGGTCTTCTAAAGACCTGTTAACTACTCGGGTGCGGCGGCAATTAGATGCTCGCCAGCCCCAGCCCGCGAAGCTGTGTCAGCCCACGACGGGGGGGGGCTGAAGCCCCGTGAGCCCAATGGGTGTTGCGCGCCTGACCTAAGGGAGCCATATAGAATAGGGGAATTACTGGAATCTTTGTTACTACTGCCTATTACTGCTGTAGTTCCCCATTTCCAGCTGGTTACCCACTTGGGAAATGTCATCAGTTTCTAGCTGGTTAGTTTTATGGGGCTTACCACGGCTTTGGTATTCTCCTGAGAATTGAAGGGCACTCAGAATAGGGGTTTTAGTGGATGTTCATTGAATGCTCATGCCTACATAACACGTGTACATTTAGCGAAGCCCAGGGCAATCGGAGCACTGGTGTGCAAGTGGAACTACTGTCATCCTCAAATCCATGGTTTGGATGGTAAACCCTTTTTTTTTGGGCTGAGCTCATGTAGTTTTGCCTATTTCCTCTGTGCCTTCTATCCAGAGGTTCATTATGTTCTTCTATTTTAGGACCCATTCATTCTGTCACTGATTTAAACAGGCGACTTGGCCTTGCCAAATACACACATCCATTTGGCCCACATGAGCCACGTGACACGGGTTTGCCACATATTTGAGCATAACAATTCTTTCATTGGTAGGGCACGTCATAATGATGGCCAGCTTCCGCTGTCTAGTACATAGATTTTATATTTGGCAGAAGCCAAATGTTTTAACTGGCCACCAGGTGGTGTAGCATTACATGTCGGTAAGTATTATTTTTACAATCCTGAGGTCAGGGCCGGCGCTAGGCATGGGCAGCGTGGGCAGCGGCCCAGGGCCTCGCAGCCAGGGGGCCTCGCGCTTTCAAATGCTTCAGAGTTTGGAGGCCCAGGGGGCCCAGGAGGCCCAAGGGATTTAATCAATATCTGCCTGCCTTGGCCTAATCGCTGCATCTGCATGAGGATAGCAGCGATTAGACAGGTAATTAAAGAGCCGTTACGTGTGAAGTGCGCCCTGCCCCTGACGGCGCCTCACACTGAAAACAGCTCAGCTCATCCAGGACTAGGGAAAGGGAGCACAGAGTAAATGAAAGGGGTGCGAAATACGGAATCAAGTGAGAGGGGGTGGGGGGAGCAGAGAGGTGTGATAGCAGCCAGACAAGAGGTGCAGGTAGAGGAGCACAATCAGAATGTAAAATTGGCTGGAGCAGGGCTTTCAGTGTGCTAGGTCCCTCGAGTCTTTACCTGGTGGTAAATTAAAATCGACATTGAAACAGGCCCCTACCGGACCCTATATTCATGTCCTTTACTTTACCTACAAAAACAATGATCCTATATCCGCATAATAATTGTATAACACATTGGCCGGGTTGGACATTAGGGCAATCAGGCAGTGTGTAATGGTCCAATCTGCCAGGTTATTATTTGACCTGTTTTTTGGGCTGTTTGTTTGCCTGCTTTATGGTCAGATGAACATGTTTTAAATGTTGATTTTCATGATATTAAAACAAACATTGCCTGCAGCAAAATCAAATTATGCAATCTCTCATACCTTACAAAAAACGTAAACAGCATGTCTTTACAAGTTAAAAACGGCCCTAATTTTGACACTTTTCTAGCTAACTAATTCACTAATGGGGGCCACTTTTGTTTTTGTGCTGGGCCTATTTCCTGACCCTATGAGGTCACTTCCTGTCAGGTTAAATCTTATGCAAATTATAGGGGCCTCGCATGTTCCTATTCTGCCCGGGGCCCCACAAATCCTCGGACCGGCCCTGCCTGAGGTATTTCCGGTCTTCTACATGGAAAAGCCACTCGATGCTTGACAACTGTAGGAACATGCACAACATGTGCCATGCAAAGTGAGTCCCCATTCCTTCTCCTTGAAGATTGCACGGGCCCCAATGTGCTCACTGCCGCTCAGAATGACACATGCAAATCGCAAGGCACCTTTGCACATTCTGAATTGTTACTATACATTTCTTGAGTGGTTGATGTGCTTGCTTGATTAAACCCGTCATCTGTTCACCTTACAAAAAAAAAATCTCAGCAAATGTAAATAGGTACTTTCTCCCCTAATTATAAAATACATAATATACTTCTCGTCACAATGTCTTTAATTTGTTTATATTGCATTATGTTATTGCTTTCACCTAATTGTAATGTTCCAATCTGGAGTTTTCTATACTTGCCTGCCATTTTATATTTGTCCCGGCTGTCAGTCTGATGAAAGCGTATATGGCATTGGTAAATTATTTGCCAGTGTTCTGGCTTTTCATCTAATCCTTGAAAGCACCACCAGAACTTGTGTCATAATAACTTTTACGAAAATAGGTCAAATCGAGGTTTAGATCTAGTTTCGTCCATGTTGTTGCATCAAATCAACAAGATATACTAATTCTTCGTTTGAATTTATTTTTTATAAATCATTAAGGAATTCAAAAGAAGGTCCCCTTCTGTTCTGTTTCCCTCTATCTCCATATATTTTTCTTATCATAACAATTACACAGAAGTTCTGCCCTATTTTAGCTCCCTTAGTGACAGTACAAATGCATGTTCATAAGAGCATCTCTCTTTGTAAACAGTACATGTTAAACATTTAAGTTTTTTTTATACTGTCCATTTGCAAAGGCTTGTTAAATTCTAAGCGCCACCTCCAAATAAAAGCTGTCTCAAACAAAAAAGGGGATGCTGCTCTGTCCTCGCTGTCGGGCAGGAGCAGAGTGCTTTCTTCCACACTTTTCACCGGCGGAGACTGTCTACACAGGCTTCGGGTGCTAGGGTTTGAGGGTTAGGATTGCCTTCAACAACATAATATCACGCTAAACAAATGTCCCTTGGTCATGAGCTAAATATCATCATCATAATTTAAATGATCAATTACAATTTCTATCACAGAAGTACATTAAAAAAAAGAACAACACAAATTTGTAACAACATTTTATTCAATTTCTTTTTTTTAAAAGTGCACTATCAACAAGTCATAACCATTGATATACCGATAACCTATAGGAGTCACCAAAGGGTAGAGCAATCGAACCCCATCACTCCTTCCTTCTAAAAAGAGTGATGGGGTTTTATTGCTCTATCCTACTGACCACGGCAGTCCGACCGCTAGCGTCTAGTTTGCGGTAACAAAGGATTTGGGGTGCATACTCACCCCTCTCCTGTTTTTCCAAGCAGAGTTCAATGTGGATCCCTTTCTCTAGGTCCCCCCTTCACAGCAGCATCTCTACCCCGAAGAATACAACCCTGTTTTCTGTAATTTGCATGTGAATCCTTTTTGTACCATTTACCCATTGCTGGACTGGCACTTAGGGGCTAGACTGCGGCAATGGGTAGCTGTTATTTTTCCACATGTATCATGCATATGTGTATGTTTGACACATCTGCAGTACAAATGTACACCCAGGCATCGATATATATGAAAAACCATTGTCCACCACCGTAAGACCACCGCAGCCACATCGCGAGCCCCACCGTCAACCCGTAATATGGCGGTCTAAAGACCTCCAGTGCTGGGGGCTACTGGTGGCCGAGATTTGTGGGTGGTCGAACGACCAAACTCCTAATCAGGCCTATAAACACACAGCATTTAGACAAGAATTATAAACAAGAAACACAAACGAAAATGAGCCCAAGGGCCAGAGGGAAAAACTATAGAGAAAGTAAAGCCCCCCTCATAATTCAAAATGGGCAACCACTATTTTCCTTAATCCCGACTCAGTACTGACCTGTGGAACTCCTAGTCTGTTAATGTTTCGGTCCCCATTTGGTCATTTCTGGTAACCATCCTCAGGATTTGATGAAGGCCTAATGGTGATAGGGTACTTAGGGGATCTGATACAATATCTTCAAATCATTACATGGTCTTCACGACTTTTCCCAGTGGTCCACTTATCTTGTGCAAAGTCGCACTCTGTATGGAAAACGTGTCAGAGTTGTAGCCTTCAAACACTGTACTACCACAAGCTTTAGACATTTGTAAGGCAGAAATCAAAGTCAAGTAATTTACGAATTGGTTTCTCAAACTGCAGAGGACTTGCAAAGCTGTGTTCACTCTCCAGTTCCTGAACCGGAAAGTCAACAACACAAGGCAGGCCTTGTGTTGTTGAGCAAACTAAACCTCTTGTTGGAAAGTGGGTTATTGGTAGGGGCAAATGTAGGTCTGCCACTGGCAATGAGGCCTCTAACACAGTAAAGGCTCAGTATAGGTCTTAGAACATTTTTCCTATGACCAACCCTTGGTAAAGTGGCTGCGAGCAGACAGGTTTAACATCAAAGACAGGTATGTAAAGCATTTAAAAATACAATTTCAGTAAATAATTACGACACAAGACATAATACAAATCCAACACCAGTTTATAAAAATAGGAAATATTTCTATCTTTTAAAATGACACCAAAACAACAGAATCTAATGTAGGGAACCGGAGATATGAATTTTCAAAGATTTAATAAAATAAAGAAGATTATAGCACCATATTTTGATATCTGCTTTTGATAGACCGGGGCAAAGTCAAAGTTTCAGGCCGACCGCGATGGAGCCCTGCCCGGCTACAGCTTTCGGCAGGTCCCAGTCTCAGTGTCTAGCTTCACACTTAGAAACTTTTCAGGAGCTTTTCTTCACGGGACCCTCGAAGCTCCCAGTCCGTCCAGATTCGGTGAGGATTTGCCGGCTCGACTTGTGACGAGGTCTCGGTCAGCTTCCTTGGAGTGGACTTAGAACATTTCTCAAGATTGCTTCAGCGGGACAACACAGGAATCCAGGCCGACACGCGATGGAAGGCAGGCGGCTTGGCGTTCGCGGTTGCTCCCGGTCACCTTTTCTACGAGCAGACTTAGAAACTTTTCTGGAGCTTTTTCTCGTGGGGTCTCTGTATGCTCCTCATGTAGCCGGATCTGGTGAGGGTTCACCAGCTTCAGATTTCTTCTAGTCCCGGTCAAACTCTGGAAGTTGGACCGATGGAGATTTTAGCGGGATAAACCTGGTTGGCTTGGCTGGCTCGCGGTTGAAGGTTGACCAGGTTGAGTCGGTCTCTCTATGGATCTTTTTCCAAAGTTGCTCCAAAGTTCTCCAAACTTCTTCCTGAAGTTCCTCAAGGGGTCCCAAAGTGTCTCAAACTCACTCCAAGGGTCTGGAAGTTCAAGATGGTCCTTGAAAGTTGAGGACTTCAGTTCCCACAATGCACTGGTACAAAACCCTTACAAATTCACTGATGGTTCTCCAAGGTGTAGATTTAGTTGGTGATGTTCTGGATGAGCGCTGTTAACCTGTAGCTTTCAGTGAGTGAACTCTTTAGTTTTTTTTCAGCAAGAGAATCCACAGGGCTGTAGTTTCAGATGGTGCAGTCTTCAGAGGTCAGGCCATAGAAATCTTTGCACAGCAAAACTTCTCAACAGAGCACTTCTTGCTTCAGTAAGTTTCAAGCAGCAGATCTGAGAGGCTCTGCCCCTCTCAGATACTTATTACAAGTTATCTGGGTCAATCAGGAGGTCACTGCTGACCAATGGAGGCAGGGTAACTCCTCAAAGTTATGACCACGTCCTGTATAGTGTGGCATTATTTTGTCCCAGAGTGCATCAAATCTTCCAAATCCATAATGGCTGATTTTCCAGCAAGGAGGGAAGAGCTGGCTAAACACACCCCTAGGATGGCTAATTTACTTACACTCTCCCCCTGCATTTGCTCATACCTTCCTTAATCCTACCATCTGCCTGAAGTGGTAAGTTCAGAGTTGTAAATGATACTGGTCTCTGCTCTCCTCTTTGAAGAACATAGTTTATGACTCCTCCCCCTGGTCTGGCATTCCTATGGAATAGCACACTGCCCTGCCAGCAGAGCTGGTTAACCACAGGGGTTCTTAATCACCCCCTCAAGGCAGCCTGGCTAATCCACTTAATTCTAACCAATCAGGACAGACCACTGGAAGGCTTAACATGGACTTACAGACAAGAAAGTCTTATAACTTTTTGTATGTACACTTTAGGAGAAATTCAACTATATGATATTGTTGGTTTTATTAATACCATTCTGGGAAGTCCTTGAATAGCATTGCTAGCCCTCTCCTATCAAGAGCTATTAATCAATAACGTCCTACCATGTTAACCTATGTAACAGGGGATTTGCAATGGAAAAATGACGTGGGCCATTTTTCAGCACCAGGACTTACAAAAACATATTTTATAAGTACTTGTCTTATATCTACAGGAACCCCACCCTATGTGCAACTAGGGGAGAGTTTAGGGGTTCTGAATCTGTAGAAATATTGCAGATTCTCCCTCCACAGTGCTCCTAGCATCAAAGTCTAATTTGAGCAGCACTTTACCACAATGTGGGGAGTGAAATGTGAAAATTCACTTTACCCCGGCATATAACACTCATTTTATAAGGGTGTACCTTAGAAATACCTGACACCCACCCCTGGGATACCTAGGAGAGACCCTGGGGGTCCCTAATATGCCAAAACATTGTAGGTTATCCATTTCTAGGTGTCACCAACACCAGGTCGAGTCTGGGCACAATTTATTATTTAAAATCAGTCCTGGCACCCAGGGCTGTTTTAAAACTGACCTCAGACTTCAGCAGTGCACCCATGCAAGTGCAGAAAAAGTCTGCTGGGCTCTAAACTGCCACGACCCAGGTTACTGGGGACTTCTAGGTAGTTTCAATCCCCCTGCCTTATTATATACTAGGGTCCTATATAGAAGGTCATGCCAATCGCAGGGGTACCCCACCATACCATTGTGTACCTTAGTGTATGTAGGTGTTTTAACTGTATTCTAATGTGTCTCTTCCAGCATAGCACTGGCCCTGGGCTGGTTAGGTCGAGCCCAGGGTCAGTCAAAATCAGTTAACCCCAGTACCATTCAGCAAAAAGTTGGGGGTGCCCAGGGCACAGGATGACTTTGCAACACATCTGCACCACTTTCCACTACTTTGCTTTATGGGGGTGTTCCATCTGAGATGCATGGGTGTTCCATGGGTTTTCACGCAAATCTCTATCTGCTAACAATTGTAGACATGGATTTGCACCAAAACTTTACTCCTAATTGCAAGAATAACAGAAAAGAAATATTTTAATTTCTCCATAATTTTCAAACTTTGCATGTGTGCGAATTATGCAACGTGGTAAAAGTATGAAAGCATAATTTTTACTCTTGAAGGGTCCCCTTCTACTACAAAATCTATGCTTACGAGAAAGCACACACTTTTGTACTATTGTGCGAGTGTTTGTGCATTGGCTCATAGAGAAACAAGGGTCTCAGTCACAAAAAACAAAAAAATTATGCAACCCCAGCACTGCCAGCCATTTTGCTGTGCCGAGCTGTGTCGTTTTAAAAGCACAGGGATGCATCCTATTAACAACAATAAGACTCATCTGTGTGCTTTCCCCTACGCTGGCGCACAATTGGCTGCCATGAGCCTGTGCAGGCACCCTTGTGTCATGTTGCAAGAGTGCCTGTGTAACGGGAGGATTGTTTAAAAACTGATGCCATTTTCTTCTGTCTATGCTCCCTGCAGAATGCAGGACACATAGAAAGAGGAAACATTAGGAGAAATAAAAGTATTTCTCCCTGTTGCACCACTTCTACGAGGCGTCGGATTCTGATGCATTACCAGCTTTACAAAACTTTGTAAATCTGGGAATGTGTCAGGCTCCATGAATATTGTGTGGGAACACCCACAGCAACACCCATGGAACACCCCTTTCATGCAGTGTAATGCATGGAAGAGGCCCATATTTACAAGGCCATGAAAAGTCAAGCAGGATGACTTTACTTGGCCTTGTAAATATGGGCAGGCACACTGCCTGCCGGCGCATCAAAAAGTGACGCACCCGTGACGAAATGGCCTTGTAAATAAGGACCCAAGTGTGCCAGCACTATTGGAGCAAAAAACATCAGAACATCTAAGTAGATGTGACGCTGTGTTTCACTTTTCCTTTGATGCAAAACAACACAGCAACTTTGGATGCTGTGCTGCATTGTCACATTTTGGTAATTTCCCCCCCGCGGTGCTAAAGCACAATAGTGGCAAGAAGGTGACTGATGCTGCCGCGTGAGGTGTTTTGCATGGCAAACACCGCTTAGCATAGCACACGTGCCCCTGCCACCGAATGTTGAATCTGGGCCATCATTTTTCAGTGTTCAGGGTGTAAAAAGAGTTGCACTTCTGTTTGAAGTCAAACAATTCTATGCACAAACGATCAGAACTGTACCCCAAAACCAGGATCTGTATCATATTGGGGGGCACAAAATGTGCTGACTCACAAAAGTAGCTTAACAGAGTTGTTGACCCTATGAAAGTGAGTAGGATCTTTAAAATTCTTTCATGGACTAGCATGGTGAGAAAGTGCTTTATATACACCATGTAAAGCAATTATCTGCAAGGCTGTTGATTAGGCACTATCACGGATCCTTCCTCCCGCGTGTTTTGTTTGCTGTGAACCCGCTCGCTAATGATTTCAGCGAGTTAGCACAAAAGAGGAGGGCGACAAAATGCTGAACTGGTTTTTATATGCTAAAATGCAAATACAGGGCTTCAGCGTTCTTCAAATAATGGGGTCCTCTGTCACTGGAAGAACAGATAAATTAACCTTATTGGAAAGAAACAATAATGAGGATAAGGCGGGTGATGGGGGTATTTACAAATCACACAGTAATAGAAGTGAGGAAATTATTAACAGCAATCCCTTCATAACTATCTATGGGACCAGGGACATAATTGGGGTGTAATATGTGCAGTGGCATCAGGGCCAGAGGCTTGCTGGGCTCTGCGAACCCTGATTATTGAGATGTTTTACTACCTATGCAGCAGTTAGAGTCCCCATTTTCCTTACTTCCACTGGGGCCAAAAGGACCCTTGCTAAGTCAGTGTATAGACAGTCTTTTATACTGATGACCATGTCACATGAATGAGATCTACACTCTGCTCTTTTTTGCTCCTGGCAGTGCACTTGGGACCATATTCAGAAGAGGTATGGTGCAGCGGCCAGGGTGTCTGACTACTGGATACGGGGTTCATGGTTCGATCCCTCGTGCCGCCGGGAGGTTAGTCCAGCACCATGTGACTCTGGGAAATAGCTTGCTTAATCTTCCCAAGGGCCCCCAGCGCTGGGACACCACTTTGGAGGTAGCTGTGTGCTTTACAAATACTAGTATTTCATTTCATTTGCATGAAAATGGGACAACGCAGTGCCGCAAGCAGTTCCGCTGCACCAAGCTGTGTTATTTTTAAAATGCAGGGATGTGCCATATTAACAAGAATATGGTACATCCCTGTGCTCACCCCTGAACCAGCACTAAAAAAGCAGTCTAGTGGTGAACCATTTTTTTATATAAAACAATGGGTCCCAGATGAGGAGAGACAGAAAAGTCAAGATAGAAATGTGTAAGAAGAATAAAAAAAAACAATTTCAAGAGTACAGTGTTTTTATTCACAAAGTACTCAGCCTTGTTAATAGTTATACATTTGCATGTAAAAATATCATCAATTTTCGGTTAAAGTTGTGCCCAAAGGAGGGGCGGGGGAGGTGTGCGGTGAGGGGGTTTGTGTAGGATTAAAGAGAAGATTCTTCACTTAAGTGCAAGTCAAAAAATACATTATTCACAAATACATTATTATAATGAGTTTTCAAAAAAAGCCAAACAAACATGCCACAATAGGTCAAATAATTTCTGTAACCAGGCTCCAATAAAGCTGTAACAATCTTGCTAGAGGTAGAAGCTGGTCCCATGGGGGTAGGTAGTCTACGTTTTGACCCTATTATGTGTAGGGTATTTGTCCCTTACAGAGCGGGTCTTCTTCAGGACAGATGGGGAAGGTTGGCCTGGTTTCCTACAGGGTAGTATAAAAACATGAATCAACTTAGGGTCTGAAAGTAGATCCAATTATACAATAGTGAGTACATTGAGTACATTGATTGAATCCATAATTAAAAAACACACCACATACATGGAGGACCAAGGGACACTGTGCAACTCGGAACCATATTCCATACTGTGCGTCATATTGTGAGTTAAAGAGACATGGATAATAAGGTCTTGATGCAAGGGTGGGTACATAACACCGCGATTCCTGAACACACAGTAATGCACAGAAGTGCGGACTTTCTACTTTCAATAAAGAAAAACAGCATAGGAGTACATGTGAGTACAGCGCACGCTTCATATGCTGCCAATGATTGACAGATTCCAGGAAAACACATTCACGTGAAGAAGGAAAACGCATGGGTTAATGAAGTCAAAACACCTCCGAAGCAAACTAAAATGACAGACCCTAATGGGGAACAAACTAATATGCAGGTACACTCGTAAAACAAAGTGACTCGACATGCTGACATATTCATGCACATACTCGGTATTAGATTATCTGCATCGCGCATGAGGTGATTACCTTGCAAAGGAGCCAATCAATGTGCCAAAATGTTTATTCCCGTGATAGCGGGTCACACACCATGATATCACCGGGGGCTGCCATCTACAAGAACGCTGGGCCGTTTCGTAGTAAATTGATTCCCGTACACAAAAGGTTCTCCACAAGCTAGAAAAAAGGGTGGGTGTTATAGGATAGAGTTAGGTTCCTATCTAGGAGGGGGCAGGAGCTTATCGCCATTGTAACCGATGACTGGATTTACCTGGTAATGCAACGGACCGTTAATAGCCCTGGATCGTTTGTATTCTCCCGTATAGTTGGTGTACCATGTATCAATCAGCCGGCTTGAAAAGACAAGTTATATCGAGTCACTTTGTTTTACGAGTGTACCTGCATATTAGTTTGGTCCCCATTAGGGTCTGTCATTTTAGTTTGCTTCAGAGGTGCTTTGACTTCATTAACCCATGCATTTTCCTTCTTCGCGTGAATGCGTTTTCCTGGAATCTGTCAATCATTGGCAGCATATGAAGCATGCGTTGTACTTACATGTACTACTATGCTGTTTTTTTATTGAATGTAGAAAGTCCGCACTTCTGTGCATTACTGTGTGTTTAGGAATCACGGCGTTATGTACACAATTTTGTGCTTATATGCCACCCTTGCATCAAGACCTTTTTATCCATGTCTCTTTAACTCACAATATGACGCACAGTATGGAATATGGTTCCGAGTTGCACAGTGTCCCTTGGTCCTCCATGTATGTGGTGTGTTTTTTAATTATGGAGTCAATCAATGTACTCACTATTGTATAATTGGGATCTACTTTCAGACCCTAAGTTGATTCATGTTTTTATACTACCCTGTAGGAAAACAGGCCAACCTTTCCCTCCTTTCCGGAAGAAGACCCGCTCTGTAAGGGACAAATACCCTACACGTAATAGGGTCGAAACGTAGACTACCTACCCCCATGAGACCAGCTTCTACCCCTAGCAAGATTGTTACAGCTTTATTGAAGCCTGGTTATAGGAATTATTTGACCTATTGTGGCATGTTTGTTTGGCTTCTTTGGAAAGCCATTATAATAATGTATTTGTGCATAATGTATTTTTCGACTTGCACTTAAGTGAAGAATCTTCTCTTTCATCCTACTCAAACCCCCTAACCGCACACCTCTCCGCCCCCCCCCCCTCCTTTGGGCACAGCTATAACCGAAAATTGATGAGATTTGTACATGCAAATGTATAACTAATAACAAGGCTGAGTACTTTGTGAATAAAAACACTGTACTCTTGAAATTGTTTTTTTGATTCTTCTTACACATTTCTATCTTGACTTTTCTGTATCTCCTCATCTGGGACCCCTGGTTTTATATACAACTTTATACCCAGGTCCCAGTGACTTAGTTTGGGTCGAACCTGTTGATCATAGTGGTGAAACATGGCGCAATGATGCCTGAGTTGCAGGGATGTTTGTGTTTCTGCAAGAAGGGGCATCTTTTGCACAAAAACAATCCTTTATGGTGTTTTGCTACTTCCTTGTGTGCAGTAGACATAGAGTGCCACATTAACGCCTCCTTTTGAAAGGAGTTAGTTTTTGGTGCTGCCTCAGATTTACAGGCCCTAAATCTGGAGCAGTGTCAAAAAGCCATGGGTGTTGCTGGGAACGCCCGCAGGAACACCCCTTTGCCGCAGAAAACTGTGTTGCAGTGGGCCAAGTTTACAAGGCTGTGTCCACACAAAGTGGCTTACTGTGGCCTTTTAAATATGGACTACCATAAAGTGCAACTGGAGCATTAAAAAAAGTAATGGTCCGCTGGCGCTAGGGGCTTGTAAATATGCCCCATGGTTTCAAGACATTTATGGTCCTTGTTGGAAATGGGTTATCTGGTTGGCTAGGGTATGCACCTTTGCCAGGCAGATTCCACCACTCTAGTCAGGATAACGAAATTACATGTCTAAAATAATCCCTGCTCACCCACTCAATAGCTTGGCATCAGCAGTCAGGCTTATTTCAGAGGCAATGCATAAAGCACAGAACCCTTTGAAAGGCTACTTGTGTGGTTGGCACAATCAGTGCTGCAGGCCTAATAACAGCATTTGATTTACAGTCCTTGTTCACACACAGTGCACTGTACTTGGGGATTAGTAGTAAATCAAATAAGCTAATCATGGAAGTACCAATCCATAAACTTAATTTAATTTAATGGAGAGCATATGCACTTTAGCATTGAATGGCAGTGGTAACATGCTCAGAGTCCTAAAACCAAAGACAAATGGGTAAAAAACAGGAGGTCAAAAATCAAAACGTCTGGGGATGAACCCACTGAGAAAGCCAAGTCTAACAGTCCTGCTTTGTTACTCCTACCCCTGATTTTGTGTGTCTTCTTTGCATCACTCTCTATATTCTCCATGCGGCCTATACTGACCTTTGCAGCTCTTCTGCCCCTTGTTGTCTCTTTTCACTCCAGATGATCCTTGGGGAATCTTTTTTTTCTGACATTTTGTAGGGGTGCCATTTTGGAGCCCCTGTCGGAAGGTACTTGAGTTGTCAAGAAATTGACTACATGGCGCAAAGAAGTGAGATGCATCACATATTCAAAGTTTGGCAAAAGAATCCTCCTCCTTGGACATTGCGGTAAGTTATGTGAACTCACAATGTTACATGGAAATTCACCCTTCATCAGAGCCATCAAAAGGTCCATGTTGTCGAAGGAGTTGAAACCACAAGGGCCCCAGATTTATGTCTTTAGTGTAAATATCTATTCAGAAGTTCCTTGAATGGTTCATCACTTAGGAATGATGTACTTTTTCCATTATAGGTGCTTTTACTTATAATATCTGTCCCATAATTGCCCGCAAGCAGTTCCAGCAATTATTGCTCTTGTCAGTAGTATGTTGACTGTCAGGTGCAGACAGTGCATATGTTCCTGACATAATATTTATGCAGTGCACAACACTGCTTTTCATCCATGTTGTTCTCCACTGATGACAGCATAGAGATGCTCACAGCCTCTGTTTTAGCTAACAGGCAAGTTTAAGACCCAGAGGTGCTGAAGCAATTTTGAGGGCAGCAGTGGGGTGGGTATTTGCCAGTGGCATTAGCTCTATCAATCAAAATCAATAGAGCTGTTAGTGAATGAGTGAGAGTGACATACAATAAGGTCAACTGGCACATTATGAAGCAAGCATTCTTATATAAATATCACTTTTATGTGGCATAAATGTGGTGAAGCAGTGTCTGGCCATTTATAATGCGCTCATTAGACACTGATAATGCATTTCCAGAAACAACTGTTGGGCAGCACTCAGGAGCTTTGCTTGTCGGGCAGCCAAGTCGTAAATGCTTTGCACAGATTACAACTGTTTGTTTTAATATCAAATTTGATGGGACCCGCAGCAATTCATCTGACAGTTATGATTTTCAAGAAAGGCTTAAGTAAGTTATTCCTAAGCTGCTCCAAAAACCATTTATTTTCTTAAATGGTTATTCCCAGTTGGAAGTACGGGTGCATCGCAGAAATTTGCATGTGTGACAGACAGACTATTTTCCATCTGAAACATTTATTCAATGCAGAAGTATATATAGATATATATGTATATATCAATCAATCAAGAATTTGTAGAGCGCACTACTTACCCATGAGGGTCTCAAGGCGCTGGCGGAAAAAAGAGGGGGGCGCTACTGGTCGAACAGCCAGGTCTTGACTAGCCTCCTGAAGGTCTGCAGGTCTTGGGTCTGTCGTAGGCTCAGTGGGAGGGTGTTCCAGGTCTCCGGATGCGAGGGACGGTGGCGAGGGCGAGGTCGGCGGAACGGAGCTGGCTGTTGGGGATATAGAAGAAGAGTCATCTGTTGAGGTAGGCTGGGCTGGTCTGTGGAGTGCCTTGTGTGCGTGGATGAGGAGCTTTAAGGAAATCCTCTTGTTGACGGGGAGCCTGTGCAGGTTTCTCAGGTGAGGGGTGATGTGACTGTGGCGTGGTAAGTTGAGGATCAGGCATGCAGAGGCGTTTTTAATGTGTTGCAGTCATTTGATGAGCTTGGCCGGGGCTCCCGCGTAGAGGGCATTTCCATAGTGGAGTCTGCTACTGTTGAGGGCCTGGGTGACTGTTCTTCTTGTATCTGTTGGGATCCACCTGTAAATCTTGCGGAGCATGCAGAGGGTGTTGAAGCAGGAGGAGGAGACTGTGTTGACTTGCATGGTCATGGAGAGTGTTGAGTCGAGGATGACTCCAAGGTTGAGTGCGTGGTCGGTGGGTGTTGGGGCTGCTCCCAGTGCCGTAGGCCACCAGGAGTCGTCCCAGCAGAGGATGAGGACCTCCATCTTGTCCGTGTTTAGCTTCAGTCAGCTGATCTTCATCCAGTGGGCGGCGGCCTTCATTCATTCATGGAGGTTGGATTTGGCGGTGAGGGGGTCCTTAGTGAGGGAGAAGATCAGTTGAGTGTCGTCGGCGTAGGAGATTATGTTGAGGTCGTGCTGTCGGGCGATTTGTGCGAGCGGGCCATGTAGATGTTGAATAGTGTTGGGCTGAGGGATGATCCCTAGGGTACGCCGCAAATGATCTTGGAGGCTTCGGATCGGAATGGGGGAGGCGGACACTCTGGGTTCTGCCGGAGAGGAAGGAGGTGGTCCATTCCAGGGCCTTGTCTCGGATCCCTGCGTCGTGGAGGCGTGTGCGTATTGTGCAGTGGCAGACGGTGTTGAAGGCAGCGGAGAGGTCCAGGAGGATGAGGGCCACAGTCTCTCTGTTGTCCAGCAGGGTCCTGATGTCATCGGTGGCGGCGATGGGGGCAGTCTCGGTGCTGTGGTTGCTGCAGAACCCTGACTGGGATGGGTCCAAGATGCTGTTTTCTTTGAGGGATCGAGTTTGCTGTCTGTTGACGATCTTCTCAATGACCTTGGCTGGGAACGGAAGCATGGAGATGGGTCGGAAGTTCATGAGGTCTCTCTGGTCCGCCTGGGTTTTTGAGTAGGGCGTTGATCTCATCATGTTTCCAGTTCTCTGGGAAGGTCTTGGTCTCGAAGGAGAGATTGATGACGTTGCGCAGGTGGGGTGCGATGGAGCTGCTGGCTTTGTTGAAGATGTGGTGCGGGAGTGGGTCTGACGGGGAGCCGGAGTGGATTGTGCTCATGGTCTTGATGGTGTCATCTATGTTCACGTTGGCCCAGGCTGGCAGGGGGTCGTGGTCGATGGTGTGCAGGGTGTCTGGAGTGTCGATATCTTTTAGGGCTGACTGGGCTTTGAAGCTGTCATGGATGTCAGAGGTCTTGTGGTGGAGAAAGGTGGCGAGGGAGTCACGCAGGGCTTGCGACAGTGGGACGTCGTTGGTGTTGGAGGTGGGGTTGGAGGGTTCCTTTACGATGTTGAAGAGCTCCTTACTGTTGTGTGCTTTGTTGTCGAGGCGGTCTTTGTAGGAGGTCCTCTTGGCAGACCTGCTGAGGTGATGGTTTTTGCGATGGCGTCTTTGTGGACTGCAAGGCTGTCCGGTGCCTTTCCATTGTGCCGTTTCTTCTCTAGTTTCCGGCAGGTTCATTTGGAGGCTAGGAATTCTGGGGTGAACCAACTAGCTCTCATGCTGGTGTCTCTGTGGGTGGGTTTCTTCAGCTGGGAGAGCATGTTGGCGCAGTCATTGATCCAGCGTCTGAGGTTGCAGGCGGCAACGTCGATGGAGGTGTTGGTGGGTGGGCTGAGAGCGAGGTTTGTGTGTAGTTGGTCTTCTGTGATTTTGCTCCAGCAGTGGCGGGGGTGTGTGGTGGGTTTCTGGAAAGGGAAGTGGATGCAGCGGTGGTGTGGCTGAAGGAGACGTGGGAGCTTGAGGAGAAGACGGGGTAGAGCGTGTGGCCGGCGGAATGGGTAGGCGCTGTGACGAGCTGCCTCAGTCCGAGGTTGGCGAGGTTGTCGATCAGGGTGGTGGAGTTGCTGTCGTTGTGGTCCTTAAGGTGAAATTTCAGGTCTCCGAAGGGGGGTGTAATCGGTGGAGGTCAGGGCATGCATGCTGATGAAGACGGCAATGGATTCGCTGAATTGAGGTCGGGGTCCTCGGGTTGTGTACATGAGGGTACCTCTGAGGGTGGTGTTGGGGTCTGTGTGGATCTGGAAGTGCATGTGTTTGGCGGTGCTGAGAGTGTCATCGGTGTTGGTCGAGACCCTGATGCTGTTCTTGTGGATGATGGCGATTTCTCCTCCGGCTCCGTTGGTGCGGTCTCTGCTGGTGATCTTGTAGCCGTCTGGGATGGCTATGGCGATGTTGGGTGCAGAGGAGTTGTTCACCCAGGTCTCTGTCAGGAAGGCGACATCCGAGGATGATGTGTCAGGCAGGTCCCAGAGCTCAACGGCGTGCTTGCGTGCGGAGCGGGTGTTCTGTAGGATGCATCGGAGGTGGTTGAGGTTTTTCTTGGCGCGTGGTTCGGTGGCTCTGAGGCTTGTGTAGCCGCAGTTCCGGCAGGTGAAGGGACCATGTGTGCGTTTCGGTGCGGCCTTGATGCAGGTGTGGGTCTGTCTGGGGGTGAGGGCATGCAGTGTGCTGGCATCGTAGGGGCAGCGGTCGTCATGGCGGGCACGGGGGCCAGGGGTTCTGGCACTGGGCATGGTCCAGGTATGGACGGGCGCAGACGGGCTTGCCTTAGGCATGCCAGCGGCGTGGACGTACAGCAGCCGCCATATATGGGTAGGTGGGAGGGAGGAGCAGCTGCGAGGCGGGGGCAGAGAATGGGCATTCAGGGGTGGGGCCATGGGGGAAGCAGCGGCGGGACAGAAGCAAGAGCACAGAATCCCAGGGGCAGCAAAAGGGACAGAAGGAGAAAAAGGCACAGAGTCAAGGGGACAGAAGGAGAAAACGGCACAGATTCACAGGGGCAGCAAAGGGGACAGAAGAAGAAAAAAGTCACAGAATCACGGGGGCAGCAAAGGGGACAGAAGGAGAAAAAAGTCACAGAATCACAGGGGCAGCGAAGGGGACAGAAAGAGAAAAAAGGCACAGAATCACGGGGACAGCGAAGGGGACAGAAGGGGGAAAAAGGCACAGAGTCACGTGGGCAGCGAAGGGGACAGAAGGAGAAAAAAGGCACAGAGTCACGTGGGCAGCGAAGGGGACAGAGGGAGAAAAAAAGGTACAGAATCGCGGGGGCAACGAAGGGGAGACAGACAACAGCAGTCACGGACACCAAGAGAGTGCAATACAATGGAATGACAAATGAAACCTAAGGCCTACCACTGGCCACCAGGGATGAGGCGCAGGTGGTAGCCTGCAGGTGGTGGAGGGCCTCAAACTTCCTCAGCAGCAGCAGCTGAAGCAGGGGACACACAGGCGGTGCTGTGTGAGGGGGGAGTGACCTACCTGGTGGGGTCGACTGTCGAAATACGTCTTCTCTCTGCGGATTAAATCATTTACTGATGATCAGGGTGGCTCAAGAATCTTTCATTTTGTAGATTATTTGTGTGGAATATATGTATGTATACATATACTAGCATTCATTTCATCATGCTGATTGGCTCAATGCAGTGAAGTATTTTTTGGACCAACATAACATCAATTATAGACAGCATAATGCTATGATTTTAAAAATGATACAGCTATGTTTAGAAAACAATTTCTTCCTTTTCAACAAAGAAATGTATCAACAACAAAGGGGTGTCGCTATGGGGGCATGTTTCTCCCCAACCTATTCCTGTTTACATGTTGGGTGGAGGGAGGAACATGTCCTCAGGGGGACACACAAACTGTTGTTTGATTCTAATGTAGTCCAATTCTGGAGGTATATTGATGACATTTGCATGATATGGAGGGGCACAGAAGAGTCAGCCAGGAATTTTGTTAGTGTCATTAACAATAATGAACTTAATTTGCAGTTCACGGCGGACATAAGTAAATGTAATGTTTCATACCTAGATGTTGAGATCTATGTAAGGAATAATAAAATCCAAACTAAATTGCATAGAAAGAAAACTGCAGGGAATGCAATCCTGCCTGCTAATAGTGTGCACCCCGGTCATTTGATTAAAAGCATACCGTACAGGGAATTCCTGAGAATGCGGAGAATCTGTAGTTCTGAAACTGACCTAGAGATATGCCAGACAGAAGCCCATAAAAGATTCCTTGCAAGTGGGTACTGTCCTAAGGAACTAGAGTGAGCTAGAAGTAAAGCCAACAGTCACACTAGAGATGAGTGTTTGAACGCCACCACAAAATCAAAGAAGAAAGGTGTGATAAGAGATCTTTCAGATCCCAGTATTAATCAAGAACAGATTAGACTTATTACTACTTTCAGTACGGAAGAAAGGAAAGTCAGGGGATCATAAAAAAACATTGGCCATTATTAAAAACCGATATTACTCTATCCCAGCTACTACCTGAAGAACCATCAATCACCTTTAGAAGGGCCCTCTCCATGAGGGACACACTAGTGAAATCCAGTCCGGAGGTGGTTAGCTCTAAGAATTGGTTATTTAACAAGGCAGGGTTCCACAAATGCATTTCATGCAGAGCCTGCAAGTTTGGTGTCAACACCAGTGAATATTGGAGTGCGTTTGATCCGAGTCCTATCAAAATTCAATGTCTATATACGTGCCGCACAGACTATGCGGTTTATGTATTAGAATGTACATGTAAATTAAGACATATTGGTAGCACCAAATTGCAAGCATTCAACCGCATTTTGCAACATTTAAGGGCAATTGTCAACTCAGATGAAAGTTATCCGGTAGCCCGTCACTTAGAATTGGTACATAACAAAAATTTGAAGGACTTGAGCTACTTTATCATTGACTCGATGCCCAAGAGTGTGAGGGGTGGCAACAGGGAAAAACAATTAAGACAATTAGAAACCAAGTACATTCTGCTATTAGACACTGGGATTCCAAAGGGACTAAACACAGGGGAAGATCTTCACAATTTCCTTTAAACAGCAGTAGGGTACTATAAATAAACCCCTTTGTCATAGGTGTATTAAACAATGTATAAGTTTAGTCAGTAACTTCCAGAATCATGGGTGTATTTCTCTGTAACCATTGTGATTAGACAACAGCTTTCTAGCTATCCTACCACCACGATTAAATTTCCCCACATTATATCTTGGGTATTTGTAAAAATTGCACTTAGTCAGTTATGCAAAGTAATTATGCTATATAATAGTAAGAGGTTATTTCAGAGCTGTATCTTGAAAAATATATTAAAAAAAAAATTTTGTAGTGACCATCTCTGAGATTCAGATAGAGAAGAGGTTTAAGGGTTTAATACACTTGCACTTAAATGTTGGGGTTGAGTTATGATTCAAGCACTTTCAATGTCATGAATGATGTAATATGCGACATCATCAGCAGTGAATTGCGGATGCGCTAGTTATAGTTAGTACAACTAACTATAACGGAGGAATTTGAATGGTTTTATATGAATGAAATGTCTAGCTAACTATAACACCCCTAAAACCTATTGTTTTTTCAGTGAATTTCTAAGGTTTTTAAAATGCTAATTCCTAACTATAACTTGTCTGAAACCTATGGTTTTTTCAGTGAATTTTCTAAGGTTTTTTAAGTGCTAATTCCTAACTATAACTTGTTTGAAACCTATGGTTTTTTCAGTGAATTTCAAAGGTTTTGTAAATGACAATTTTTAAATGTATTAATTGTTATTTTTATTTTTTTGATTCTGATTTTCTACATTTTTTTAAACAATTTATTTTTAGATATTTTATTTTTTAAATTACATTATAATTACATTATCCATTCCATTACAAAATATACTTTCTCAGAATGAATTACTTTAGTTTAAAAACATTGCATATAGGCAATAGTCTTCTAAGTACAGTAGTTACAGTTGTTGTAATGCACAACACAATTTCAGACACAATGCAACATTGAGGTCAATGTGAATTTCTAGTTAAATGCAATTAGTTACTTTCTGGATTACTTTTCTAACCACAGGACTGGATCCTAGATTCAGTCCTGGGACATCTCCTGTAAACAGTTGAGCAAAATCGTTTTGGTTACAGTAGGGATTTTTAAGGAATATTATTGTATTTTAAAAGTTGACAGAAACTTTTTCACATAGAATCACCAATGTTATCCTATGGGAGGAAATTCACTTAGCAGGTTAGTAGTGTTAAAGTTACTTTTTCTTACTCAATGGTGGCTCCTGGATCCAGCACGGGTGCATCTCCTGTAAACAGTTGAAAGAGTGCGTTTAAGTCATACAGGCGATTTTTAAAGAATATTTTTAGTTTGTGAAAATAGAAACTTTTCTGGTGAAAACCAGGCAATGGATTCCTATAGAAGGAAATACAAGTTACTGGTAGTACGGTTAGAATTACTTTTCAGGATCAGTACTGGGCTCAAAGAAGCAGCACCGAGGTCACTCCTGATAAAAGGTGAGTTAATCGGAATTCGTACTTCTGCTGATTTTATAAGAATTTTATAAAGTTCAAAAACTCCACAAGTGAAACCAGTCCATGTTAGCCTATGGAAGGAAATTCAAGTTACTGGTAAGTATTGTTAGAATTACTTTTCAGGATCAGTACTGGTTCTGGGCTCAAAGATACAGCACTGAGGTCTCTCCTGATAACAGGTGAGGAAATGGGAATTCGTTGTTTGGCTGATTTTAGGTGAATACTTTAAAGTTCCAAAGCTCCACCGTTAAAGAATTTCCAAGTGAAACCACTCAATGTTATCCTATGGAAGGAAATTCACTTAGCAGGTAAGTAGTGCTATCGTTATTTTTTCTTTCTCAGTGGTGGATCCTGGATCCACCACTGCTGCATCTCCTGAAAACAGTTGAAAGAATGCTTTTAAGTCATACAGGCGATTTTTAAGGAATAATTTTAGTTTGTGAAAATAGACACTTAGAAACTTTTCTGGTGAAAACCAAACAATGAATTCCTATGAAAGAAAATACAAGTTACTGGTAAGTATGCTTAGAATTACTTTTTAGGGTCAGTGCTGGGCTAAAAGAAGCAGCACTCAGGTCACTCCTGATAACAGGTGAGTAAATCGGAATTCGTAGTTCGGCTGATTTTAGAGGAATATTTGTACATTTCAAAAATCAACACTTACAAACTTTTCTGCTGAAAACCACACAATGGATTCCTATGGAAGGAAATGCAAGTTACTGTAAGTACGCTTAGAATTATTTTTTAGGGTCAGTGCTAGGCTAAAAGATGCCGCACTTGGTTCTTTCCTGATAATAGGTGAGTAAATCGGAATTCGTAGTTCGGCTGATTTTAGAGGAATATTTGTACAATGGTGAAGGAAGGGGGCGGGCCTAAGGTGACATGTGTGCAAACACGCCCTGTGGAGCATTTTAATTTGCAGGATTAAGCACCTTTGAATCCTGAGGTCCCCTGGGTGCCAACTAGCCCACCAGGTACCTCTAGTATGCGCCAGGGGGCTGCGTTGCAGAGAGGGGTTCAGAGGCCATGCCCCTTTTTACAACACTCTGCAACGCAGCTCCGTGGTGCTTACTAGAGATACCAGGTTGGCTAGTTGGCCCCCAGGGACCCTCATTATTGACAAGGAATTAATTCCCCAACTTAAACCACGCCACAGGGTGTGTTTGCACACATGTGAACTCAGGCCCAGCCCCCTCCCTTCACCACTGTGGAAACGCGCCCGTGGCATGTTTTAAGTTGGGGGATTAAGTCCCCTTGAATACTGAGGTCCCTGGGGTGCAACTAGCCCACCAGCTACCTCCAGTAAGCGCCACAGAGCTGTGTTGCAGAGAGGTGTAAAAAGGGGCGAGGCCTCAGAACACCTCTCTGCAATGGAGCTCCCTGCGGCATACTGGAGGTACCTGGTGGGCTAGTTGGCCCCCAGGGACTCCCAGTATTCCAGGGGAATTTGTTCCCCTTCTGCAAATGCGCCAGGGGGCGCGTTTGCAGAGTGGTGCAATGAGGGGCGTTAATTATTTTATTTAAGTGGGGGGCTGTGTAGCCCCCTTCTTTTTCTATTTTTTTTAGCCATGGCGACCCCTACCCCAGGACCTTCCCCCAATTTTTAATTTATAAAAACAAAATCGCTAAGGGGCCGCTTGGCTCCCCTCCCAAGGCCATAATTTGCCCCGGGGACCCCATCCCCCGGGGCTACCCCACTCCATTGGGGACCGAGGGGGTCCCCATTCCCCCCACGGTCCTGCTTGCTCCCCGCCTCCTGCGTGAGCAGGTATTGCCTTTTCCATATGGGGAGCAGCTAACATGCTGCTCCCCATATGAAAAAGCAATCTGCTTTTCTATTTGGAAACTTGAACTTGGCAGCATTTCCAGCAACCCCAGTTGATTTTTCTTTGCTGTCTGATAATGCTGCTCTCTACTGATGACGGGCTCAACCCAGAAACACGTGTCTAGAGATATACAGCAATGTCTGCACCAACTTTGGTAAAAACCTCCAGCTATTTTTGAAGTAAGTTTGAACTTTGTACTGCATTTACCAGGATGCAAAGGGGCACACTTTGCTGGGACTGTGAGGCAGTGTGCTCCCAACCCCCATTCCACTCAGAGAAGGCCTTGTGGTTGTGCTGCTGGCCACATTATGGCTAGAAGGTGTTATGTCTAGATGAGTAGTCTTTTCTATATGTCACACTCAACTAAACACAAACACTTCTACTTGCATTACCCCATATAGTATATCCATCACTAAACAATAACCTCCCTCACTTGACCTGTACCCTACACGGATAGCTGACAATACCATGATCAATATAAAGAATGGTACCTGGCCTTATTTTAACAGATAAACCCATCCACCCTTAACTAAACTGCTGAATTGTTTTGTCTGTGCTTATGTGAATTTTGGTACAATACTTATAACTATGCGATTTTTTAAATGTTTTATGCAATATGCAGTTTGTAATACTGCTTTATGACCAATCTTGTTGATGCATGAAAATAATTTTTTATGGGTAGTGTCCCCAATCTAAACTTAGTTATTGGATAGATTTTGGGTCAGTCCTGATGGGACGACCGAGAGAAACACTGTCATTATGTGTGCCAGCAATTGCACATTTACACAATAGGAGTCGTATTATACAAAGGCCCACATGCATCAAAGCAAAAACCGGTCGCAAACGGGCAGATTCTCAGAATCTGCCCCCTTTGCGACCGGTATTTTTGCCTTTGGGATGCATCCTCCCAAATGCAAAAATCGCAATTTAAGGAATCTCTAAATTGAGATTCCTCAAATTGAGATTGCATTTAAGGAATCCCAAATTGAGATTCCTTATATGCAATGCATCAAAGTTAAAAAATTTGCGATTTTGCTAATAGGAGTAGCAAATTACCATGAAGTTCAACTTCATGGTAATTTGCAAAAACTTTGAAAAATGCACTTTTGTGCATTTTTCAAAGTTTCATGTTGCGTACACATATGCCCTAAGGACATGCGTGTGCGCAACATATGTGCACAGATCAATTTCAGGGGTGCAACAGGGTGTCCTTTGGACACCCCTTCACCCTTGAAATTGCATTCTCAATTTGCGATTCGCTAATTGCGATTCGCAAATTGAGAATGTCTTTCCATTCATTCCTATGGGCCTCTAGGCCCATAGGAATGAATGGGGAGGTATTCCTTAATTGCGATTTTCAATTTGCGAATAGCAATTAAGGAATATTAAGAAATCACAATTTTTTTAGCGATTTCTTCATGCTTTGCCTTTTGTTATTCCTTATTAGCGAATCCTTATATTTCGCTAATAAGGAATCACAAATGGCATTGTTGATGCATGTGGGTCAAAGTGTCCTAGGGGAGCAATGAGCATGTGTCCCCGCTTTGTGCTCCCCAGGGTACTTTTGCATTACTGAGGGGCCTCAGGTACGTGTGCAGCCCCTTCTGTAAAACGGATAGCACTGGTGCACATGTAACACTAGCGCTTACTCAAGAGGGCATTCCCTCAAGTTCATGAGGGCGTGGCCCCATGCAAATGAGAGAATCTCTTTGCCTCTGCACCAGCACGTATTAATGGACATGAGCGCAAGGCAAGGATGATGCCAGGAAACACACTGACAGTGTGCCTCTACAGTGAGTAGAGGAGGTGCAGTGGACCCCCCCAGTAACTCCCTTGCAGGCGTGTGCAGTCATTCTCATCCCCCTCTTGAAAGGGCAGGTGGATTACCACCTGCACAGAGAAACACAGAGCGACTTGTAAACATCCTCACTGTATTTCGCATGAATGCACCTACCCCAGGGTAGGTATGCATTCAGGGCTGCCCTGAAGGCAGTGCATTCAGAATAGTAGGGCAGACTTCCCTGTTTGCACCTGGCGCACCTTTTGAATGGTGTTACATGGCGCAAGCAGAGAAAGTGCACCCTGTGAGTAATGCGGCCCCAGATTGAATAGAAGCCATATTTAACAAACGTCTACTGCTTTTCAATGCATGCAATGACATGTTAACTGTGCTAGTAACACATTCCAAAATACATCACAGCAGAGAAACTCAGACTAGTAGCTGTCATTCTTTGCTCTGTGCTAACTGGTCGCAGGGCATGCACAAAGTTATCACTATACGTCATGCACTGCACTGCGTTAGTTCTGCTGGGACTATGGCTTGCAGTTAGCGTACCTTCCGGCCCACTTCCAAGGGTCCAGGACTTGGGTGGCACCACTTGGTGGGTGCAATACTAACATCAGACAGACTCCAGGTGCTAAGTCCAAGGACATTGGATCCTTTTCTGTCCCTAAGGCTCTGATCAGGAGGCCAAGCAACTAGCCCTTTCAGTCACTCTAGTGGTCCTGGTTTTAAGATGCAGGCCCTGTCCTTTTCACTCAGGCAGATGGGCAACAAGCAGCAGGGCAGCAGAGTAGTAGGACAGTAGAGTAGCAGTCCTGGTTGCAGCAGAGCAGCACAGCAGTTCTTCTGAGTCTTCCTCAGGTCTAGAGGTGTACTGAAGAGTTGGATCTGAGGGTCCAACTTGTTTACTTGATGCCAGCTTTGAAATAGGAGATGTTACTGGAGACTTCCAACTTTGAGGTGTCTGGAGCTTCCCCCTCTCTGCCCTGGCCTCATCTTTTTTGGGGACAAAAAAGACTAATGTTAAACCCATTGTGGTTGTGCTGAGGCAGCATCTTTGTGATATGCAAGTGTGGTAGGAGAAAGTTCCCTCCCTCATCAAGTCAGGGATCACACATCCTGTCAAAACCTATTTTTCTTTATCTCACTGTTGGTTAGCAATACACAAAGACCTACTACCAGCTACACGTAGTCATGTGACCCAGGATACAGGCTGCAAGCACCAAGTGGTTGAGACAAGAAAATGCCAACTTCTAAAAGTGTCATTTTCAGAATTGTGACTTAAAATCCGGCTTAACCATTAAAGAGGGTTTTACATGTTAAATTTGTAGACACCAAACTTTATAGTTTTACCTGATCACAATTGAAAGTTATCATGTATTAAATGTAATAAGGTAACCCAATGTTGTCTTGTGGGAAACACAGACCTTGTGAAGTGAAAAACAAATGTAAGAGTTTTTCACTACCATGAGATGTAAAGGTTAAGAGCCAGATGTACGACCATTAAGTTTAGTGAGTCGCAATTTGCGCTAAATTGCGACTCGCAATTTGTGACTCGCTAAACTTAATGTACAACAGTGTCTTACACACTGTTTGCGATTCCCAATGGTTCGCAAATTGCATGCCTCATGAATATTAATGAGGCTGTCGCAATTTACAACCCCATTGGGATTGGCTAGCACTCTCAGGGATGGTGGCCTGCTGGGGTCAGCAGACCACCATGTCTGGGACTGCTTTTAAATAAAGCTTTTTTTTTAATGCAGCCCGTTGTCCTTCAAGGAAAACATTATGCATTTAAAATAGAAAATGAAACTTTTCAATTTAATTTTTTAAGGGCAGGCAGTCACCTGGGGACCCCTTCCCGTTTGCAAGTGGTTTACCACCTACTTGAAGTAGGTGGTAAACTGCGAATGTTTTGTGGCTGCAAAAGCGGTCGTAAAACAACAGTACATGGCATGTTGACTTGCCATTACGGAGGGGTTCCCCCTTCCTAATAGCCAGAGTCGCAAATTATATTTTGCAAGTCTGTGACTCGTAAAATAGCATTTGTACATGCCTGGAACAATTTTTGCAGTCACAAATGGGCCGATATCCCGTTTGCGGCCGCAAAAAAGGGTTGCACATCTAGCCCTAAAAGTATATTTCCAACTTTTTTAATATACTGCACTCTGTCCTGTGTGCTGTTTAGGGCCTACCTTAGGGGTCATGTATCTGTATTATAAAGGAAGGTTTAGGCCTGGCAAAGATGTATTTCAGCAGTTGAAATGGCAGTTAAAGCAGCAAACACAGACTTCAATGGTAGGACTGAGACTTTTGAAAAGGTATTTAAGTGGGTGGCACCATCAGTACTGCAGGTCCACTACTAGCATTTAAATGTACAGGCCCTGGGTACATGTAGTACCACGTCACAAGGGACTTACAGGTAAATTAAATGTGCCAATTGGGAACATTTAAGCCAATTTGCAATTTTTAAGGGGGCAGGAACAATCACTTTAGCACTGATTAGCAGTGGTAAAGTGCACAGTATCCTACAAGCCAATAAAAATGGATTCAGAAAACAGGAGGTTGAAGGCAAAAAGTTTTGGGAAGGGCCAAGTTCAGCAGGGTGGGAAATCACTTGCAATGGGGAAGGGGCCCCCCTTGGACACCTTCCACTTTGTGAATTTTTGTAGAACTTGGCGAGTAAGTAGAGAGTGGTCAAGGGCACCACAGCCAACTCTCAACAAAACTTTTTTTTAAAACATTGTTTTTAATGCAGCCCGCTTCTTTTAAGGAAAAGGATCAGTATTTACGATATTTAAAAAGAAATGTTTGCTTTATTGAAACATAATCATAGACATTCCAGTCTACTGACTCATGTAGGCCACCATCCCTCTGATTGTGCTCAGTCAAAATGAGTCACAATTTCCGAATTACATTGTGAATATTAATGTAGTAGGTTGGACTGTGACCCACTCTGGTTCAGAATTTTATGGCCCAAGCTATAAGCAGATAAGTTGCTTCACAATACTCAATGCTGGTCACAAAACCATTGTCACAAATTTTGACCATTTTTTTCCCAGTATTATACTACATCTTTTCTAGGACATAAGTACCAAATCATGTGCATATTCTAAAATACCTCAATCAAACGGGAAAACTAGTGCCACAGATAAAAACCCCTACTTGAATCTAGAACAAAATATTATATTATAGCCTACCATAATATACCATGTACTGCAATATGATTTGAATTGCCAAGATTAAAAAAATGATAAAATCGGTAAATATAATTGACACAAAAATGTTTTGGTCTACAAATATGCCAAGGTAAAATAAAAAAGTCAATGTTTAAAAAACAGAACAATAGTAATTTAACACGGTATTAGCATGTGCCTTAGTCTGTTTTATTACCCTGCACTTTATAATTCCTACATTCAAAATGCAAACATACCTATTTTTCTATTTGTTTAATTTATAAAAGGAAGAAATAGTTCTGTAGGAAAAGTGGTTTATTACAAAGTGCGGTTGGAAGACCTCACTGTGTAATCAACTCATAAAAGTGTATCAGGTCCTGTCAGGTTCATTTGTAAATGCTAATCTCAGTCCTGGGTAGCTGTGGCTTAGGACAGTAAGGATTCATTAAAGGAAGAAGTGAACATCATTAAGAAGTAACAGTTGAATAAGAAGAAAATTCAGCACAATAAAACTCTGACACCAATTTATAAAAAAAAGAGGTTTTATTTCTATCTATAAATGGACACCTGAACATCAAAAATCCACCGTAGGTTTCAGGAGACAATTTTCACTTAGCTTTTCACTTAGCACCATAAATCATTGTAATCTACCCCAACATGCATTTTAGGGTTAGCCATGACATGTAACTTGGAAACGCCTATTTAGGCACTCTTGGGGTGACCAACTTTGGCAGGAAATGAGTCTGATTGACCAATAGGGGCCAGCTGAACAGTTGCCAGTTAAAGAAGTCTCCAGTCCAGTTCCTGGCTCTATAGTTCAACCACCTTAGAAATCAGTGCAGTCATGCTGATGATAGGGATACAGGATGATGAAGATGCTCAAGGATGCTGACTGAGAAGGTGTGAAGGGCCTTACTGGGACAACACCACCGCCCATAAACATAGTGTGGCAACTTTGGCCACAAAGGCCGAAGTCCCTCGAAGTCCAGGTGAAGTCCAGCCAAAAACCAGTTGCCACTGTTCTACTGGTCTCCAGTTAGAGCAAAACCAGCATTTCCCTTTAACTGACAGTAACTTCCATGCTGGATGATTAAACTGAACTCCGACTACTCTCCCTGGTCTAGCAAACTCAGGTGCAATTTTTGAGGGATGGGACTTGGTGTCCCAGGCTGAATTTTACAGCCAGCAGTTCTTGTCTACCAACTCACCACGGTAAGCTTCTTCAACTTTTATGGCCCTGTGGTCTCAAAAGGGAGCCAGCCAACTGACCCTTGGAGTTTCCTTCTCTGTTCGGGGCTCGGAGATGACTTTTTCTCAAGTGGGACACCACAGATACTGTTCGCTCTTTCTTAGCCCAAAGTGCAGCAGCTGCAATCCAGTCTTTGGTCCATCCTCTCTTTGCTGGGTCCAGGGAACAGCAGGGAAGTTCTTCCGTCCTCTCTAAGTACAGACGTGATCTGAGGTCTGTGTTCGAGGGGTGCTATTTATATGTCCAGATATTACCCTTGGGTCATGATGACTAATAGCCAAAGGTCTACCAGGTCCCCTATCACCTAGTAATTATTTCTTGTAAAGTGTGGCATCCAGCTAGCCCAGAATGAACTAGCTTGCCCACTCCCAACGTGGCAGAACCCTTCTCTTGGTTTGTGGAGCCCCCTAGCCTGTCCCAGAGGTTTGGCTATTTGGGGTACTACACGCCCATGAAAAAAACTGTTTAGCAACAGTTTTTCCCTTTCTGCCCAGGATGTCAGCCTGCCTGTAAGAACAAAGGAGCATCCCTCTCGTGTGTGATTACCATTTGCCCTTCAAAGGTGGCTTGCTCTTTGAAGCTCGACTTTTGGAGTCACACCCTCCTTGGCCTTCCAGGCGGTGAGAGGTCACACCTCTTCCAGCAGCAGTCTCTTAAGGTTCCTTCCTGAAAGTCATTCACACATCCAGTGGAGGCAAAAGGCTGTCTCAAAGACAGCAACTTGTGTGCAACCATAAATGGTCATTGGAAAACCTTGTGCAGCAAAGTGCAAACTTTCTAAAGATGCACTTTGTGCACCAGGGACATTAAATTTGACTTGAACAACAATTTGGATTTAATGCACTGATCATTTTGTTACCTTGAAGTACCAACTTTAGTTGTCCCATTCAGAAGTTAGCACAGCTGAGTTCTCTGCATGTAAGTGTGCACTTACGAATGGGAATAGTCGTCTGCCAGTAGAGCTCAGTAGGAATGTCTTAGAATGACTTACAAATATTAAAAAGGAAGGTTGGCTGTTGCATTGCTTGAAATGGATGGCATTGTTGAGTTCGCAGTTTAAAACTGCTCTGTAAGTCAGCAATGGCAGTCTGGGAGTCATGAATTTCTTTGTCACACTTGTGATGGCTAAATAGGCACTGCTGTCCAGAAGAGACACTTTATGTTACATGCATTGGGTACCACTGCAACTAATACTAGGCATGCATATAAAAGTAACTTATGTCAATTGTTGGTGAATCACTTAGTCATATACCTTTTAAAGGGTCAGAACATGGGCACTGAGGTCTGTTTGGAAGGGCTGGATGCACCTACAGAGTCGAAAAACAGGCAGCATCAGTCAAAAACTTTGGGCTGATCGTGCAAAAAGAGGCATGTCCTTACAGTTTCTTTATGTCTCGGGGTGTTTTTGGAAAAGCTTTCCATGCCTTCTCAGTTCACCCTCTCCAGGACCACCATAAAAGTGCCTCAAGTTGTAAAATGTCATGCCTGTGCAGCCAAACAAGGGTTAACATACCCCCATGTATAAATAAAATCACTTTTAAGAAGTTGCTCTTTGATATGCTTAATTATCTTTAAGGACACAGCTAATGCTGCAAGACAAAGCCTGCAAAAGACCCTGTTTTTATCCATTTTCTGCCTACAAAATATTCATGACATATGGGGTGCTGCAGCACCTGCTGCATCTGTAGTTCCAGTGCCCCTGCGAAGGCCCGGTTAAGAGTGGCCCGTGCTTCTATCCACGTGTCCAAGACTGGCATTTCCCACCCAGACCAACTAAAAGAAGGGGGCTATCCCACTACATTTGCTGAACTGAAATCTAGACATAACCTAACAGACATTGATTTCTACAACTTTCTAAAAATCAAAGCAGCCCTATCCAAAGCCAAACTGTCGCCCACTAAACCGTCAATCTCACAGTACATGGCAAAAATCAACAGACTAGGACACCAGATATCACACCTCTACAAACTTCTATGCCCAAAACCACCAAACTTAATGATAACACAATTAACTATTGGGTAAAACAAAGCAATAACACACATAATGAGCAAGAACTGGCAAAATTATGGACCTCTATCTCACGCAATAAAATCTCCCCTGTACTTTCACAAACAAAATTATGGCTACTCCATAAGGCTTTCAGGACCCCTGCACGCTTATTCTCACTAGACCTCAGAGAAGATGCACTATACTGGAACTGTAGCAAGGAAAAGGGGGACCTAGCATATCTTATCTACCATTGCCCAACACTCAAAACATTCTGGGAGAAAATCTTTGGTTTCATAAATAGATCACTGCACTGCACGCTAACAACTACATTTTCCTCCCTCGCCACCGCATTCATGACCAGAGAACTAAGTTCAGAGCATGACAGAGGCCTACTAGTTCTGCTGCTGAAAGTGGCCATGAAAATGGCCCTGGCCAACTGGAAAGACACAAGTAAGACCTCATACAAAGGCTGGGTCAACTGGGTTATGCATCTCAGAGGGGCAGATAAGATTGCACTACAGAACTCACCCTGGAGGTCAGCAACCAGGGGGATGTGGAAGTCACTCTACATGTACCTGGACTCTTACGAACCCCCATGACGCCATGCACTCCCGAAACACCCCCTGTACCCCCCCTGCTCGATGTGCGAGAGGGCGAGCGAGATGGAGCGCTACTACCATGGCCCTACGGGAAGATGGGTGGGCTGACTTGGCTACCAATCTCGCCACAAGCAAGCTAGTGGGGTGACGGCTTTGTCATGCAGCTATAAGTCTTATTGGTTTCATTACTACAGAACCTTTTTTGCATCCTCCTTTCACCCCTTTCTCTCCTACTTCTTTCTATCATCCTTTGCCTAACTTTCAGGAAGTCAAGACTAACTAAACATAAATTTTCAAGTGCCTGTAAACACTGCTCTACAAACTACGTTTGGCTAACCTTGTAACAGAAATCCTAATGTATTTGCTTATAAAAATGATAAATACTTTGAAATAAAAAAAGAGTAGCCCTTGTTTGCAAGTTTAGTTCTGATGACTCAACTCTTCCCAAAGATGGATCCGGCCGGACAAGACTCACAGAGGTCCATCACTAAGATCCATCGGTCCATACCTGATCCCAATCAACACCTCCTGCAGCACCCTTATAGTACACGGAACTGAAGTTCCCTGTCGTGGCCTGTATGCAACAACCATAATATTGTCCTTGTATGTGAAGGCCTCACAGTGATGTCTTGGGCTTTCACCTGGGTTCTCCCTCTACTTCGACGCCCACATGGACCCTTTCTGCCACTTAAGGCCTGCCAAAAACACTGCCCACCGCTGCACGGATGAAGATTTTACAAACTCTTGTGCACTTGAAGGAAGCTTGCAAAGCTGATTTCTGTGCAGTGCCTATGCTCTGTCTTACTAAAGCATGAAATTGCATTTTCATTATATAAAACCATCAAGAAATGTGTCGTTTTCAATATTTCGTTTTTAATGTGTGCATGTCTGAGGCACAAGACTCACTAACACATGCGTGCAATTACTTGGAAAGTCAAGTAGCACTTCTCATACACCCTTTCGGCAGATAGTTCATTTTTCCAGCACAATTTATAGAATGTAAACGTGTACCCTATACTTTAAAATCATGAAAAACAACTCCGAAGAAGAAACCGAGGCCCTGGTCTCCTCTAGGACTCGTAAGTTACAATCTCTGTCCTGTCTCTGAAATTTACTTCCCCTTTTCTACACCTGGCACAGCTGCAAAAATGTTTTTGCACACAAATGTGTAAAATAATTATGCAACGTACATCAGTTTCAATGGATAATCATGATTCACGTTGAAATTTGATCAGAATGATGCAAATTAAGTGAAAGCACATATGATTTCAGGGAGGGTTATGTTATTGCCAGGGTGGATCAATATGTAAAGTTATCAAACAATCACAAACTTGAGGGTATTCATGATATACAAGTAGTTCCCACCCTAAAAAAACTTTCGGGTTTTTTCTTGTCAAGGGAAGTTGTACACTTGCTTTTAAACTGAGAAAGTGGAGAAAAAAATCTCCACAATTCAAGGAGGAGTAAGGAAATAGGTTTCACGTGTTTTTCTCCAAAGGAAAAAAACATTTTCCCTAAGGAAACAGCAATGAGCAAAGGGAATAACTTACCAGAAGGATTAATCATTGTGGTCATTGAATTTGAATATTTGAAAGTCTGGGATACTGTACGCTACATTTTCTTTCATCACAAATCCACAGAACTGCCTGAAATTGTCATTGTTCCTAAAATCGCTTAAGTCAACACATCAATGCTTTCATTGAGCTGCATCTTGATCCCTTTATGTTTAGTTATTTACAATTATCAAACTTGAATAAATATAGATTTTCTGTTTTTTCAAAACATAAAGGGCCAGATGTAGGTAAATCCGATTTACCGACTCTTAAATACCGACTCATACCGAATCGGTATTTAAGAGTCGGTAAATTAGAAGGAGGCAGATTTAGGTAAAAAATTATCGATTCTGTAAGAGTCGGTATTTACCGAATCGGTAAATACCGATTCTGTATTTCCCATTGATTCCTATGGGCCTTGAAGCCCATAGGAATCAATGGGAAATACAGATTCGGTATTTTCCGATTCTGTAAATACCGAATCCTGCAAGGGTGCAGGGGGTGTCACTTTGACACCCTCTAGCACCCCAATTCCGGACTTGTATGCCATGTGGCACACAGACATGCCCTAAGGGCATGTCTGTGTGTCACATTGCACAGGTGTGCATGCACAGATGTGCAAGCACATCTGAATTCGGTATTTTACCACCCAATAGGATTGGGTGGTAAAATACCGATTCTTAAGGGCCTGTGGCACTCTTAGGAGTGCCACCTACATGTGGATATTCCGATTCTGTAAATATACCGATTCGGTATTTTACCGATTCTGTAAATTTACAGATTCGGTAAATTTATAGAATCGGTAAAATATAGGCCCCCTACATCTGGAAACCCTAATACCGGTCAGTAACGGCCGAATTCGGCCGTTACCGACAGGTATTAGGGCTCCTACATCTGGCCCTAGAAGATGACCTGCTGCAGAAATTCTGCCGTTTGCTTCCAGCTTCATCCTGAATTTCCTGAACTGCAAAACTACCCTTAGGGCTAGGAAAATTAGCCTTTCTGACCGACAAGGAAATTAGGGCCTATGACATTAATGAAAAGATTCTGCCTGCTGAGGAATGTTTTTCCTTAGCCTGGAAAGGTGTGACACATTCTAAATACAGAGACAGCTGAATCTATATGTGAGAATCCTCTTCCAGGTGAAACAGCTAGATGCAGTGTACTCAAGTCTCAACTACCTTGTGCAGCATTGTAGCATAATGTTGCACTGCCAAAATTGCTAACGTTATGCTGAAAGGAAATATTAAGGAAAGCAGTGATATGCAAAACGCATGTTTATAAGGAGCGAATGCTTAAGACTCATCATTATCATATTTTGATGGACAAAGGTAGTCCTTATCAAACAATTGTAAACATTCTTTGAAGACCAGCAGGATAGTTCAGGTGTCTCACTTTCTGCTCTGGACATCTTTTCATGATGTCCTGTAAGAGGGCATAGTCTCGGGAGGCTTGCAAAATCTTGGTGGCCATCTTGGATTCAGCCAATATTTTACTCCAACTCCATCAGTCCTTAATGCTTTGCAGTGTGAATTCCAGCAGTGGCTTCAGCCAGGTGAAGTCATTAGATTAGTGAAAGCGCACGTGCACCATATGCTTCACCAGGAGCGGCCCGTGCAGGTAAGAGTTTTGCAGCCGAGTTGGGTGGGGGGATTCGCCACATGATTATGAGGGAAAATTAAATAAATAATTAACTGTCCCTCGTGATCGTCTGGCGAAATCCCTCCCCCCACCACTCGGCCCCACTGCCCCCCAGCTCTTACCTGCACAGGCCGCAGCTGTGTTTCACACTGTCACACATGTTTTCAAGGACAAAAGGGATTGAATCATGTTTGGGCGAATTCTGTGTATCCTATAGTACAATTTAATTGAATATTTCTTTCCAAGCACTAGACGTTTAGTTATATGGCATTTATGAACACTGTGGTTTTTTTAAAAATCATTGAAAACAGTTTGGGCCAGATGTAGGTCGCCCAATACAGGTCGGTAACGGCCGAAATTACCGAATTTCGGCCGTTACCGACCGGTATTGGGCTTTTAGATGTAGGTGGCATTTTTTAGGATTCGGTATTTTACCGAATCGGTAAAATACCGAATTCTTAACATACCGATTCGGTAAATTACCGAATCCAGGATGTAGGGAGCACTCAAGTTGGTGCATTCCTCAGTTAAGGATTCATTATTTACCACCAACTACAAGCTGGTGGTAAATAATGAAAACCTTTGAAAAAGCATTTTTTTTGCTTTTCCAACAGTGCGATGTGGCAGACATACATGCCCTTAGGTCATGTATGCTTGCCACATGTGCACCCATACACAATTGAGGGGTGCAACAGGGTGTCAAAGTGACACCCTGCCACCCTTCAATGTTTTCCCCCTTTTACCGAATTGGTATTTACCGATTCGGTAATTGCCGCTCATTCCTATGGGCCTCCAGGCCCATAGGAATGAATGGCAATTACCGAATCGGTAAATACCAATTCGGTAATTACCAAAACTTACCGATTCGGTAATTTTTAACGGAAAATTTCCTACATCCCATTTACCTATTCTTAAATACCGAATCGGTATGATTCGGCATTTAAGAATAGGTAAATTGAGATTACCTACATCTGGCCCTTAATGACAAAATATATTCCAGAGTTCTATCTAGTAAAGAAATCCACAAGGGTAGTTCTGACCTTCGGTGCAATTTCTCTTCTCTGTCCAAACTTCTCCCAAAGCCAGCCAACCCTGGCCCTCCAACGATCCAAGAAATGTCCCTCCTTCTTTGACACATTTGTTTCCCTCCCTGGGTGGTAAGAGTCTCCTGTTGGTCAGTGAGAGTAAAACCATTATTACCATTAAAATTGCCACAGAAACCACTGCCTGCTAATTTACATAAAGCTATTAGAAACTCAGGTGAAGTTAATCTTCCATTCAATGCAAATTGTGAAACCAATACACAAATTCAACCGTCAAATGCACCTATTAGCAGCAGGATTTGCTGAAGCTAAACAATTGAAATCAGTACTTAAACTTCGTTCTTACAATTACAAAAGCGCTAATGTGCCATAGCTTTTAGCAAAATACGATCTATTTTAGAAATTATACTATTAATCTTAGCAATTTGACAGAAATCATAATTAGCTAGTATTGTTCAATTAGCTGGAAAGTATAATAACTGCACTTAACAGAGCACCGGTTGAAAAACGTCATAGCCATCCTTGCGAATGTAAAGTGTAGTAGTTTGCTTATAAAACAGGCTGTAAGTCAGCCATAGCCACTAACCTACCCCTTGGGAGATAGAGGTGCAGCACATATCACAGACCACTTTGTTGAGTGAAAAAGGCTGCTTTATTGAAGCAGGTGCACATCACAAACTTTACCTGGCAACTGCCTTACAAAACTGCAGACTAACTATACATCAAATTGAACTAACCAATGATCCCACACCCCACCCCTACTGTCCCCCCACATGCCTACTCCGCAGCTATTTCATTTAATTGTAATGCATTTCAGCATTTTGAACTTTATATTTCCCTGACAGTCTATGACTACATGTATGAAACACTAAGCAACCAAATGTCCTAAAATGAATCTTGAACTACCTGCCTACCCTCCCTTTGCACATGGTTCACCAAGTGGCAATGCAAACCAAACTTCTGACAACTCCATTAAAACTTTCCAAGCTCCCGTCACCCAGGAAAAGTGAGCCTGCTAACTTTTTCTGCCCCTCTATTCCCCTTTATGTCATGGCCCTTATCTCCTGAAAGTCAAAGTCCTGGACAAGACCTCCCTCAGTTCCAACAAGTATAAATCCAACTCTGCACGTGACAAATGAACTACGTCACCCTGGAAAAACTCCCTGGCCTCACATTGTATGTCCGAATGGCAAATCTGCCCAAATCTAACCTCCCTGCATAAACTGGACATTTACGTTTCAACTTTCTGCATGACCTGTTAATAGCTGAAGGCCTGCTGGCCACCTTCCAGGTCCTCCTTGGCAAAAACTCTGTCCCCAAAACAAAACAGGCATCCCAATTTGCCTTAATTTGCAGCAAGTCCTTTTTTATTGCCCTCATCAGAATTATGCCTTTCTCCTTCACTAGATCATGCTCCCTAAGTGAATAAACAACACATCCAGGCATCTTGCTCCCTCAATCATACCGTTCAGACACTGCAGCAATTCCCTTCAACACATGCCCCCTGTCCCCTTCCAAGAAGTGATAACAAACTTTTATTTAAACCTAAATTGGTCCTGTAACCCTTCTGATGAGCTTGTAACTCCGCCCATTTTATGAAAGAGTGGCCCACCATCCAAATGTCCACATTTTCCTCACGCTAAACCCGCCACTGAACCTGAGGAGAAACAAAACAGCTGTAAGGATTTCAAAAGGTCTTTCCAGCTGCCCTTTCCTCATCGCCCAAAACCCACACATGGCACCTATAGCAATCAGAGGACCAACGCGCCAACCGCATGAAACCTTGGCATGCCTAGACTCACTTTCCTGCCTCTGACACCGCTCCAATGCCAAAAGAATGAGTACCATACTCTGAAGAGGGCAAGCTCAATCCAGCTAGCACTTTATGAAGCAAAGATAGCAGCTGAAACGCTGTAGCCTTTTCCCAGACCTTTGTCTGAACACCACTCTGGCATCAAAACCACACCATGCTGCAAAGCGCTCGCCCAACACTACTAGGCATTGCTCTTGAGATCCTGCTTCGTGCAATACTGAGTTCCTCCCATTTCTAAACTCACCCCATAAAATTCTCACTTTTTTGGGATGCCAGCAGAAGACCAGCCAGTACTCCAACCTGTTGACCTTAACTGGAGTAATAACCTTTGGCACCGCATCCCTGTGCTCCCACCCTCCTCAGTTGCCAGAGAACTGATGTTGCTTGTATGACCCCCTATCCGCCCCCATGCTGGCATTGACCTGCCCCCTTTCCCTGACAGCCACTGCCAGCCCCGAAACTGTGAGGGCATGCCGGCTTGTGCACTCATGGCAAAACTTACAGTATTTGGGAGCGCACATCTCTTTATTAAAGTTCCAGCAGAAGCCCCCTGTCCCCAACTGGCCTTTTGTTGTGAAACCCACCCCTCACCAGGTTGGAAGGCCATGAAAGGGGCAGTACACTATCGACAAATCACCTGCCGTAAAAATGGTCTTGCCCAGCTTTGCCGCCCCCATGGTGTACTGCCAAAGGCCCAAAATCCAATTCCCACGCCTCAGGGTCCCAAGCACGCCCAAAATTCCTTGTTGTACTGGGCCCAGGCATAGCCTCCCCCTATAATTTGTGCCTTCTAGATCACGTCCATGTACTTAAACATGGCCACACAGCGCTCTGGATACTTTTCACAGTAAACGCTGGTGTAAATTAAGAATCCCGCTGTCCAATTCTCAATTATATGCGGTACTTTTGGCCGCTTTACCAGCTCATATTCTTCCTCCTACAACTCCTCTTAGGATCGCACCTCCCTATGTGATAGTCTGAGCATATCAAAGTACTCCCATTCCCAGATTCATTCCTTGGTGCCCAGCATAAGATGGTCTCCCAACAGCTTTGTGACCCCCATATAGGGTAACCTCATTATCTTGAGCTTGTTGCTCTCCAGACCTTCAATTTCCTCTCCTTTCTCTTCTAACCCTCTACCACTACATGTCCCTACACTACTGCCTACTCCCCACCTTTCCACCACACTTTACTCACCTTCCCCCTTGTTTTCTGTGCCTACTCCTACATCGGTAATATACTTCCCCATACGCAGTGGTTCCCATGCCCCCGAATCCCGCTTGCATCCACTCCTGTGGATACCATAACTGGCCCACTGCAATGGTCCGGGCCTTGCCTGGCTCCAAGGACGGTGCCTGTACTGCTCCTTGCCACCTTGTCAGGGGACTCTGCACCTATGTCTCCCTACTTGTTTGCTCTGAGCTTGCCTGTAACACACTGGACAAGACATTAGTTGCACCCCCTTCAGTATCGCTCCTTGTTTCCTCATCACATGCCTTGCCTTCTTAAACAATGTCATCATCATAGTCCAACACTTGCCCCAACTGGGACCTGCACACATATCTTGCCTGCCAACTAGTATATATTTTGGAGTATTGGGGTGCCATGTGGCGTCTAGGGTGGCTAACATAGCCCCTGCATACAGCCCCGCCCACGCTACCCACCTGTCCACCACACTGAGCATGCCGGAGGCAGTCCATGACCTTCCAGCCGGTGGGACGGATGAGGTTATTCCAGACCTTCTTCTATCGCCACGTAGGGTCACCCCGACTCTGTCAGGAAAATCGACCAGGGCCCGGCCATCTCTTCCTCTCATTGCTCTCAAGTCGCTCCCAGCTCTACTGAGCTTGGAAGCCCACTGCACTCCTGTACCTGCAAGAGAGATGACAGGACTGGTAAGCTGTGACCCTGGCCTGCCACAGCCAAACCATTCCCAACCCCGTGCTCCCAGACCACTGAATATCTCCCACCGTCCCACAGGCAGCTTCCTCTTACCCCCATCCCATGTGCCTACCCACCTGTCCGCCTGTCCACCCTGCTGCCTTCTTCCACCCTTGGAACTTCCCAATCCACCTCTTTTCCTCCCGCTCCATTCTAACATGGCCGCCACTAGAGCAAATGCAGGGCACTTTACCAGCCTTTACCCTTCTCCTCCTGCAAAGTGGGTTCTAACAGCATCACACCTCCCTCACAGAATGCTCCCTCCACCTGTTCCTCCATGCTCCTAATGGCCTCCCTTTGCTCATAATGACTGGGACCCCTGAGGGGCCCTTTGCAGCCACACCCACTTTCCCAGTTATGCATCCTACCCCTATGCCCTGTCTTTAACCCCTCCTACCCAGTGCCCAGCCTGCTTCCACATCACTCCAAAGACCCTCTCCCCTCCCAGCCATGCCACATTTCCTTTATGCCCCTCCCAGCAGCCATGAGCATCTCTGCAGACACCACTCGCTTATCTCCCCAACGGGCCACAACAGTCAAGGATGGCCTCAGGGCGGCACCGCAGATGCCTCCTACTTCCCCTGCTGCCTCTTGCCTGCCGCCCTGTACATGTACAAACTGCTTGGTGGTGCTATTGTGCTTGCTTCCTAGGTGCAGCGGGTAGGGGCAGTAAACACACCAGCGGCGCCCAGACTCCTCTGCCTGCTCGCCACTCTCCCCTGACCACCCAAGGAAAGTGGGGTCATTGGGGCGTGCTCGGGCACAGCAGCTTAGCCTGCCCCGGTGACAGAAGCTCCCCATCGCCCTGCACCACGAGGGTTCACTCATTTGGACACGGAGCAGCCCCTCCCAATTACCCTCACATTTGACGACACTGCTGCCACCGCCCTCTAATTGTGTGGCAGCGAGCAGGTGAGTGTCCAGCATCTTTAGAGAGCCTCATCTCCTCCGCAACCCTCTTACCAGCCTCAGACATTTTCGCTAGCAATAAAAATCTACAGCCTAACTGCCACAAGCTTGAAAAATTCTAAACTCACTCCCTGTCACCTGCCGCCTGGTCACCTGTACCTAAAATGGCATCAGGGAGCCCAAATAAATCCCTTTTATACTTCGAGCTATATTGGGCTACTCATGTAGCCCAAATCAAAGTGACAGTTCATAGGCAGCACTACCCTCTCAATCTGCCCGGGGGGGGCAGACCTCCCTGTGGTCGGCTGCCCCCCAAATCGCCCTTGTCACAAGTTAATCATAAGCCATTGTTGTTTTTTCAACCAGTTACCCTAAGCATGCTGGGAGTTGTAGGCCCACTCTTATATTGGGAAAAGTGAACTTACAAATCCTAGCACACCAAGTGTGGTTGGATGAAAAATTCAGACTGTTTTAAGATTAGCTTAATGACAGTTTGACAACTAAGGCAGCAGGTGGTATAAATTGAACACCCTCATGAAAAGGCAAAGTTATCTTCATGTCTGCTTACAATTAATACTAAAATAGCATGCTGCAAGTCTTTGTCACAACCTTGTCAAGATCATGAACACCATCCACTCCGAATCTCCGGAAGACCCCTGCCCACACCACATCTACAACACAGCCAGCAGCACCATCGCACCCCACCTCCGGAAAACCATCAACATCTCCTTTGAGACAGTGACCTTCCCGGAGAGTTGGAAGGACGCAGAGATCAATGCCTTACTCAAGAAACCCAAGGCAGACCCCAAAGACCTGAAGAACTTCCGACAAATCTCCCTGCTCCTGTTCACGGCGAAGGTCATCGAAAAGGCCATCAACCAACAACTGACCAGCTTCGTCAAGGAGAAAAACATCCTGGACCCATCCCAGTCCGGGTTCCGCGGCAACCACAGCACTGAAACTGCCCTCATCGCCACCACCGATGACATCAGGACCCTGCTCGACAACGGAGAAACCACAGCCCTCATTCTCTTGGACCTGTCAGCCGCCTTCGACGCGGTCTACCACCGCACACTACGAAAACACCTCTGCAACACCGGAATCCAAGTGAAGGCCCTCGACTAGACCACCTCCTTCCTCTCGGGCAGAACACAGAGCGTCCGCCTCTCCCCCTTCCGCTCCGAAGCCACCGACAACATCTGCGGCGTCCCCCAATGCTCATCCCTCAGCCCAACGCTGTTCAACGTCTACATGGCACCGCTCGCCCACGTCGCGCGACCGCTCGACCTCAACATCATCTCCTACGCCAAAGACACCCAGCTGATCCTCTCCCTCACCAAAGAACCCCACACCGCCAAATCCAACCTCCACGAAGGAATGAAGGCCATCGCCGACTGGATGAGAAAAAGCAGACTAAAGCTGAACTCAGACAAGACGGAGGTCCTCATCCTCGGATCCACCCCCTCGGCCTGAGAGGATTCTTGGTAACCGACTGCACTAGGAGCACACCCCATACCCACCGACCAGGCAAGCAACCTAGGGGTCATCTTTGACTCCACCCTCTCCATGACGAAGCAGGTCAATGCCATCTCCTCCTCCTGCTTCAACACCCTCTGCATGCTTCGCAGGATCTTCAAGCGGATCCTCACCAAAAGAGTAAGAAGGACGGTCACCCAGGCCCTCGTCAGCAGTAGACTGGACTACGGAAACGCACTCTACGCAGGAGCTCCGGCCAAACTCCTGAAACAGCTCCAACACATCCAGAACGCATCCGCACGCCTGGTCCTCGACATCCCTCTCCGCAGCCACATCACACCCCACTTTAGAGACCTACACTGGCTCCCCATTAACAAGAGGATAACCTTCAAACTCCTCACCCACACACACAAGGCACTCCACAATACCGGACCATCGTACCTCAACAGCCGATTCAGCCTCTACACCCCCACCCGCCAGCTCTGCTCCACAGACCGCGCCCTAGCCAACGTCCCCCGCATCCGAAAAGTGACCGCTGGCGGCAGATCATTCTCCCACCTCGTCACAAAAACATGGACACCCTCCCTATCCGCCTGCGGCAGACCGAAGACCTTCTAACCTTCAGGAGACTCCTCAAGACCTGCCTCTTCGAACAGTAGCAGCTCCCCCCCTAGCACCTTGAGACCCTCACGTGTATGTAGTGCGCTCTATAAATGTTATGATTAATTGATTGATTGATTGTTAGCAGGAACATAGCTGTTTGCTGCATCCACAAAGGATTTATGCCAAAGGTAAGCCTGTCTGCATCCAGTCATGCTGGGATAATTCCAGCCATAAGGCAGGCACTCCTCTAGCCTTTAGCTGTATTATCAATTGCTAACTGAAACACCTCCAATATTATTTTTTCTGTCTTCATACCTTACTCCATTTTACATTAACCATCTTTCTAGGCAATCCCCTGGTATCATCACCAGATGATATACTCCTGAAACTCGATATCCAAGCATATCCTCCCCAGGGGAGGCGTAGGAATGGCGCAACTAGGAGAACTAATTTTATATCTCCTAATTTTTTGCTCTTTCTAGGTGTGCTGCTTTGTGCAGCACATATAGAAGGAGCAAAACGCCTCATCCCTGCAAAGCAGGCACCCCATCTACCAGCTCAGGAGAGAAGGACAGGAATTTGCTGCATATTGTAGATACTGCTCATTCCTACCCTTTTATTTTGACGTACGGCTGCACAGAAGGAAGGCTTGCTGTGCTGCCATGCGTCAAAATATAGTAAATGAGGCCCACTATTGTAATGGGTAAATGGTAAGACTTCTCCTTCCCACCACTCCATTCCATGCTTCTAGGTTGGCCCTATTTTACACCATTGTTTGTCTGTGTTCCCTCAATGTATTCGATATTTCAACAGGGTGGCTAAATGATAGTTGTGGATGTGCAGAACTGCAGTCTTCCAATTTGTAGAGAGTGATATGTCTGTTTTGCTGATAATCTAAGATTTTTTTATGTGACCGAATATATCTATTTATTTTTATTTGGAGTTGATTAATTAGTCTTTCTGTATTTTTTTCTGGAGTGTTTTAAATAGGTATAAGATCCTATCAAGGACATTAATCTTGATGATGAATATCCTACAAAGCCAAGACAAAAAGTTGCAGGTCCCTTCTCTTCAATCAGTTGTAATCCTCTTAAGCAGTGTAGAATAGTTCAAAGGGACTACCTGAGCGATAGATGGGCATAATTTTACTTCCAAGAACGTGATAGCTGTATCCCTAATTTAACCATCAAGATCTCTCAATTTTCTTACTTTTGATTCAGCATGGGATGAAGTAGGAGAGCCTCCAATTTTCCTATGTTAATTTTAAAGCCTACCAATTGTCAACATTCTTCCAGGTCTGCTAAGAGGGGCCTTCGGATTTAACCAGGTTAACCAGGTTATTTATGGAATGTCAGTAAGATATTGTCTGTAAACATTGTCAGCTTAAGTTCTTCCCATCTGTTGGACTTGGCCCTTATTGCAGGGTTATCCACAAACGTTTTGCTTCTTCCCCCTATTTTTTCCTGACCACTTGTTTTTGGTTTTAGGACTCAGGGGACTTTACCGCTGCTAATCATTGCTAAAGTGCATATGTTCTCTATGTAAATTGTGAACATGATTTGTTATCCATGACTGGCAAATTTGGTTTACTGGTAAGCTCCTAGTAAAGGGTAATGAGTGTGCTACCCTGTAAATTAAATGCTACTAGTGGGTCTGCAGCACTGATTGTGCCACCCACATGAGTAGCTCTGAAAAGGTATCTCAGACCCACCACTGCAATGTCTGTGCGCAGTTTGCGAGCTGCCATGCCGACCTGGCAAGTGCACCCACTTGCCAGGCCCCTAACCTTCCCCTTTCTTACATGTAAAGGCACCCCTATAGTAGGCCCACGGTATTCCCCTGGGCAGGGTGCATTGTATGTTAATGTTACTGTTAATGTTATTTTTAAAGCGCACTGCTGCCCCAAGGCTTCCTGTCGCTACGTAAAATGTCCTTCTGAGGCCTGATTGCGCGGTAGCTTCCTCCATTAGGTGTTAAATAGCCAAGTTTTCAGGGCTTCCCTGAAGGCCAGCAACTCTGTAATGCCTCTGATCGAGGGAGGCAGGGAATTCCACGCTTTAGCAGCGCCTACGAAGAAACTCCTAACTCCCCAGTGTTTTTTTTGCCCTAGGGATGCAGATGAGTTTGGCTTCAGAGGAGCGCAGTGGTCTTGTGGGAATATACCAGTTGGTATTTTGGATCAGGTGGTTTGGACCCATCAAGTGAAGTGACTTGTGAGTAATGCACAAGGCCTTAAACAGGACTCGTTTCCTAACGGGCAGCCAGTGCAGCTTTCTAACTTTGCCTGAGATCGATTGATCCCTTGGAGTGCCTGACAACAATCTGGCTGCCACATTCTGTACAGTTTGCAGTTTCCTTAGAAGACCTTCCTGCAAGTTGATATATAGGCCATTACTATAGTCCAACCTGGACATTGCTAGGGCCGTGACCACTGTTTTCTTGCATTCAGAAGGCAAATATGGCAATATTTTTTTACAAGATTTTAGAATGAATGCGCTGATTGAGACAACAGAATTCACTTGATCCTTGTGGGACAGCTTATTGTCAATTAGGAATCCCAAATTGTTTACTTTCCTAACTGGTGTCGGCAAAAGGCCCAGGGAGTCTGGCCACCATGCCGGGGTCCAAAATTGGGGGTTGTTGCCAAACAATATGACCTCCGTTTTTGCTGAGTTAAGTTTTAGGCCATTCCTTGCCATCCATCTCCCCACCTCTATCATACAGTGGTGAAACTGTCCTGCTGGCATCTGAGTTTCATTAGGCCGCATTGACACCACGATTTGGGTGTCATCGGCGTATGAGGTCAGCTTGAAACCGAAAGATCTAATGAGGGGTGTAAGCTGAGAGACATAAACATTAAAAAGCGTGGGGCTCATGGATGACCCCTGTGGAACCCCACAGGGGAGGGAGAATGGTTTCGCAGCAAATTTCCCAAGTGTAACTGTCTGTGTTCTGTCTGTTAAAAAGGATTTGAGCAGTTTCCAAGCCTTGCCTGTGACCCCGATATCATGCAGCCGGTCCATCAAAAGATTATGATGGACCGTGTCGAATGCTGCAGAGAGGTCCAACATGATCAGAGCCCCATTCCCTCCTTGATCTAGAGTGGCCCTTATCTCTTCGGTGGATTTGATAAGGGCTGACTCCGTACTATGGCCCCCTCTAAAGCCGTACTGTGTGGAATCCAGTAGGTGTTCCTCCTCTAGAAAGCAGCTAAGTTGACTGTTAATTAGTTTTTCAATGATTTTAGCGGGGAGCGATAGTCTAGAAATAGGCCTAAAATTATTAGAGTCCATAGGGTCCAACATAGGTTTCTTTAATAGGGGCAAAATTGATGCGGACTTCCAGATTCGTGGAAAGTAGCCCTCCAGTATGGCCCTGTTGATAATTGCTAATCGGTATAACTGGTTCAGCTGCCAGCTTTATTATGGAGGGAGGGCAAGGGTTTATGTGAAAGGAAAGACATGCCCTGATGTGTTTGGCATGTCCCGAAAGTGAAATACTGCTAATTTTGTTGTTCACTATTGAAAGGCTATTGTGCCTAATAGAACAGATTTGGAGTTTATTTATAAAATCTTATAAATATAATTTCCCATTGGAACAAGATAGAGAATTAAAGTTTAGTATGCCTGTGCTCACACTTAAAATGCATATTTTAGTGAATGTGATTTTTACATTCTGTGTTTGAAAATACCACTTTTAGAAAGTTGGAATTTATTGCTTAGCCATCCAGTGTTCCTCTGCTAGGATGTGTATTGACTGTCTGGCTTTGGAGTGACAGGGGCTGGGTTGTGCAGTGGCTCCAGAGAGCCTGGATGAGTCAGCGCTAGGCTGAATAGGCCAGTCTGCATTTGGAGTGGTGGGAGGAGTAGCACCTACACCTGAAAAGGGCTGTGCCTGCCTTCCAGAATGATGGCGCCGCCCATCTGTGGTGTGTCTGGAGCCAGGGATCACACTGAATATGGAGGATGTGGTGCACTTGCAAAGTGCCCCCCAGAACTGGTTTTGACTGAGCACAGGGCTTCTCTGAACAAAGACAATTTGGGGTATAAGTATTGGACCTAAAACCCCTGAAGTTTAGACTACTTCTGGAATCAAGAGGAGCCTTTGCCAGGGAGAAGAGCTGGTGAAACTGTGAAGTACTGTCCCAGCTGTGTGTCTGGGGTTCGCCTGCACTTGCTGTTTCTGCCAAGGGAAGCGGAAGGACTTTGCTGTGTGCTGTGTCCCCTGCTTGAGGAAAGTCTCCAAGGACTTGAGTAGGGCTTGCCTCCTGTTTAGAAGTCTCAGGAAGACAAATACTTCATCCTCAGCCCCCCTGAAATTCCTTGCTGGAGTTCTGACCTGCCAAGAAGTGCCTGTGACTGTGTGGGGCCTCTGGAGGTTGTTTTTGCTGCTGGGAGCTGGAAAGCAACAAAACAACAAGGCAATCGACACATAGCTCTACTTGCAACAGTTTTAAGACGCAATGCAGTGGTGCGAGAAGAATCTCCTCGCATCACTGGGCCGCTGCCAAAACAAACACAGCGTCTGTCACTGCTGCAAGAATCAGCGCATCCAGGGATCGCAGCTGAAGAAATCGACCTGCAGGATCTACAAGTGGATCCCTACCGAAACAAGAAGAACAGTGACACAGGCCCTCGTCAGCAGCAGACTGGACTACGGCAACGCACTCTATGCAGAAATCCCAGCCAAACACCTACAATGACTACAATGCATCCAAAACGCCTCTGCCCGACTGATCGTTAACATCCCCGCCGCAGCCACATCACCCCCCACCTGAGAGACCTACACTGGCTCCCCGTCAACAAGAGGATCACCTTCAAGCTCCTCACCCACGCACACAAAGCACTCCACAACGCCGGACCAGCCTACCTGAACAGCAGACTCAGCTTCTACACCCCCACCCGCCAGCTCCGCTCTGCCAGCCTCGCTCTCGCCCCTGCCAGAAACCGGTCCCCGGAAGCTTGTCTCCTTTCTGGTGAAGAATTGGCTTGGTAGTTTAGTCTGCCCTGTTCCCATGATGCACTGGGCCAGGGACAGACTGATTTGCATATAGCCAGGTTCTGAGCTGGGATGGTGCAGTGAGCTAAATAACGGTGATGGATCAAGCCCTGATCTTTGGACTGGGTAAGAGTGGTCTGCTTAATTCAGACACTCTGTTCATCACCACCCCCTTTTCTGAATCGTTTTTGGCCACTAACGGTGTGGCAGGGTATACTCAGACATGAGTCCCTTGCTCACTGCACCATCAGGATTCAAGCAAGCCGGGCCGACGACGGCTGAAATGCCAGAAACCGGTCCCCGGAAGCTTGTCTCCTTTCTGGTGAAGAATTGGCTTGGTAGTTTAGTCTGCCCTGTTCCCATGATGCACTGGGCCAGGGACAGACTGATTTGCATATAGCCAGGTTCTGAGCTGGGATGGTGCAGTGAGCTAAATAACGGGGATGGATCAAGCCCTGATCTTTGGACTGGGTAAGAGTGGTCTGCTTAATTCAGACACTCTGTTCATCACCACCCCCTTTTCTGAATCGTTTTTGGCCACTATAGGTGTGGCAGGGTATACTCAGACATGAGTCCCTTGCTCACTGCACCATCAGGATTCAAGCAAGCCGGCCGACGACGTCTGAAATGCCAGAAACCGGTCCCCGGAAGCTTGTCTCCTTTCTGGTGAAGAATTGGCTTGGTAGTTTAGTCTGCCCTGTTCCCATGATGCACTGGGCCAGGGACAGACTGATTTGCATATAGCCAGGTTCTGAGCTGGGATGGTGCAGTGAGCTAAATAACGGTGATGGATCAAGCCCTGATCTTTGGACTGGGTAAGAGTGGTCTGCTTAATTCAGACACTCTGTTCATCACCACCCCCTTTTCTGATTCGTTTTTGGCCACTATAGGTGTGGCAGGGTATACTCAGACATGAGTCCCTTGCTCACTGCACCATCAGGATTCAAGCAAGCCGGGCCGACGACGGCTGAAATGCCAGAAACCGGTCCCCGGAAGCTTGTCTCCTTTCTGGTGAAGAATTGGCTTGGTACTTTAGTCTGCCCTGTTCCCATGATGCACTGGGCCAGGGACAGACTGATTTGCATATAGCCAGGTTCTGAGCTGGGATGGTGCAGTGAGCTAAATAACGGTGATGGATCAAGCCCTGATCTTTGGACTGGGTAAAAGTGGTCTGCTTAATTCAGACACTCGATTCATCACCACCCCCTTTTCTGAATCGGGAGCTGGAAAGCAACACAACAACAAGGCAATCGACACATAGCTCTACTTGCGACAGTTTTAAGACGCAATGCAGTGGTGCGAGAAGAATCTCTCCGCATCACTGGGCCGCTGCCAAAACCGACACAGCGTCTGTCACTGCTGCAAGAATCAGCGCATCCAGGCATCGCAGCTGAAGAAATCGACCTGCAGGATCTACAAGTGGATCCCTACCGAAACAAGAAGAACAGTGACACAGGCCCTCGTCAGCAGCAGACTGGACTACGGCAACGCACTCTATGCAGGAATCCCAGCCAAACACCTACGATGACTACAATGCATCCAAAACGCCTCTGCCCGACTGATCGTCAACATCCCCCGCCGCAGCTACATCACCCCCTACCTGAGAGACCTACACTGGCTCCCCGTCGACAAGAGGATCACCTTCAAGCTCCTCACCCACGCACACAAAGCACTCCACAACGCCGGTCCAGTCTACCTGAACAGCAGACTCAGCTTCTACACCCCCACCCGCCAGCTCCGCTCTGCCAGCCTCGCTCTCGCCCCTGTCCCGCACATCCAACGAAAGACCTCCGGCGGCAGATCCTTCTCCTACCTCGCCACCAAGACCTGGAACACCCTCCCTACCCACCTACGGCAGACCCAAGACCTACTCACCATCAGAAGACTCCTCAAGACCTGGCTCTTCGAGCAGTAGCGGCACACCCCCTCCCCTCAGCGCCTTGAGACCCTGACGGGTGAGTAGCGCGCTTTACAAGTACTCTGATTGATTGATTGATTGATTGATTGATTGATTTACCCAGCACCGCTCGAAGCCACAGCATCGTTCGCCGACGCATCCCGGATTTCAGCGCATCATTCCTGTGTGGCAAGTTTGCCCCGAAGCACCACTTGCAGATCGGAGTTGTCTCGGAATGGACGCATCGCTTCCCCCTTCAGACCAGACCCGATTTACCGCTCCCCTATGCCCAGCAAAACTGTTGCTTCGCATCTACGAAGGTCTCAGGAAACTACGCATCTCTTTGTTTTTTTACGCTTCCCATCGCTGCAGCTGTTTGGCTTGGTGAATTTTGTTGCAACAACAGGTACTTTGCAAGAAATCACGCATCCATAGTTTTCTATGAACTAAAATGCTAAAACCTTTTGAAAGTAATTTTTCTCAATACTTGTATTTTGGATTTTTGTCATTTTGGTCTTGTTGAGTTTAGATAAAGACACTTTATATTTTTTAAACTGGTGTGGTGTTCATTTGTGGTAATATCACTGTATTACTGTGTGCTTTTGAGTACGAATATTTTACATGTGGCCTTTGAGATAGGCCTGCCTGCTCGTGCCAAGCTACCCAGGGGGTGAGCAGGCATTATCTAAAGTGTGTATCCCCCTTACCCTGTCTAAAAGCAAGGGTCCGTATTTGGTCAAAGGTACCTACCCCTGCCAACTAGAGACCCCCATTTCTAACACCATCTAATCAGTGCCCCTCTATTTCTAGTGGTGTTAGTCAATTAATCCAAATTCAGGGCAAATAAAACAGGAGAAAGGGGGCAGCCTGTCTAGTTGTACGCTCCATAGGGAATGACTTTGAGATCATTTTCCACTCTATTGACAATGACTTTAAGATCATGCTGTTGGTTTGAATGAAAGCTTTAGGTGAACTGTAGCCCGCTAGAGACCAATTCATAAACTGCATACTGACTTTCACTGGACCCTGCCCATCCATGTCCAGTCAACACAACCAAAGGTTTTTCCAGTTTTTAAGCAAAGGAAAAGATGAGTTACACGTTTGTTCTAGACATTTCAATAAGATGCAGTTATTTAGTTTTGTCGTAGCTTTTTAGTATTGTCGCTACATTGACTTCCGGCTACAAAACCTGATTGATCGTGTGGACAATTTCTGGCATTAATTTCCCAAGGAGTGCCCCTAGAACCCCAGTAAACAGACTGGCATATATGTTTAATGCTGGTTTTCGGACCAACAATATAGTCATCTCTCTCATAGAATTATCTACCATGCTTATTTCCTCAAAATGATTTAATAGTCTAATAAGATGGAACTGTAGCTTTCAAGGGGCGGAACAATTTATAGATTGTTACATTGAAACCAGTCAGGATCTGGGACCTTGCCCTGCTTCAGATGATGTGTTGCTTCAATGACCTCTGCTACCTCAGTGGGTTCTTCTGGCTTCTGCTTCATTTGTGGTGGGGTAGGTTGGATTGGAAGGTCCTAGAGATATCTATCTATACATCCCACATCTGTTTATTCCTGTCTTTAAAGGGAGGTGTAAAACGTCCTAAAGGCATGGCTTATACCCTAGTCTTTCTCAAATAATTGGCCTGTGTCAGTTTTAAATCCCTGAATTCTCGTCAATGTGGTTATTTCTTTCAGCTGAGCAGTAACATGTTTGCCTGCCTTGTTCCCTGTTGAATAGAACCATTGTTTAGTATATAAGAAAGCGCATTCCGCCTTGATAAGAAGGCCCTCATCTGTGCCCTTCCTGTTCTTACTTGTCTCCAAGTGTTTTGAGAGCCTATACATGTATGCTGATTTTTAAGATCTAGCAGGTTAGCTTCCATTGAGAAAAGTTTTTTTCCATCCAACCTTAATGGCAGACATTGTAGCTATCAGGTGACCTTTCATAACTGGCTTACGGGCATCCCAGAGTGTTTCACTAGACATCTCCTGTGCACCGTTAAATTGTAAATAATCCTCAGTATTTTGAGTTAGCTCGGATTGCTGTGCTGTGGCTACGCATATGAAGGTGGATGTGTTTAGGACCATAGTCGTATAGTGCTATGACACCTATTTCTATGGAATCCACTTGACCCAGCAGTTTGTCCAATATTAGGAAGATGTCAAGCCTTGTATTTGAGTTGTGAGCATTCAAGTAAAACTTTAAGTCAATTTTATTGGGTAAACTGTCAGTCAGACCCACTTTCTTCAGCCAGACAGGCAACTCCATTTGAGGTGGCCAACCCCCACCCCAAGTGTCTATGTTGGTTCCATCTACTGTTGGACCTGCCCAACTCTGTATTTGGATCCACAGCCCCAATTATTAATTACTCTGTAGCTAGTGTGAAAGGTTCTGTGGTGCAGTGCTCAATATATTATGCTTGTTTATTGTTCATCACATAGACAGATGCAACTATGTATTCCTTTCCCCTTGTAGAGACTGTTACTGCTACTTGTTGAACTTGTCCCTCTCAGCAGAGCCATCCACAAACTTTTTGCCATCACCCTCCTGTGTTCTGAACCTGTTTTTGTTGGCTTTCAAGACTCTGCACACTTTACCACTGCTAACCAATGTTAAGGTGCTTGTGGTATCGCCTTTAAACATGGTAGCAATGGCTTATACAAAATTTGCACCTTTAATTTACTTGTACGTCCCTAATAAAGTGGGACTGCATTTACCTAGGGCCTATAAATTAAATGCTACTAGTGGGCCTGCAAGACTGATTATGCCACCCACTTAAGTAGCCCTTTAAACATGTCTCAGGTCTGCCATAATAGCATTGGTGTGCAGTTTTAAACTGCCATTTCGACCTGGCTAGATAAACCTTTTGCTTGGCACAAACGTCCCTTTTTAATACATGCTCATCACCACTAGGGTATGCCACGCAAGACCCAGGGGGCAGAGTTCAGTTTATTAGAAAAGTTTGGACATGTACTTTTGAGTTTTTCATGTTCTGGTAGTGAGAAATAACTAAATTATGTTTTCACTACTATGAGGCCTACCTCACCTATAGGATAACATTGGATTACCCTTTTATATTTAATAAGTGATAACTTTCAATTGGGAGTAGGTAGGCAGCTCAAGCTTGATATCTATGGATTTTCGAATACAAGCCCTCCTTAATGGTAAAGTCACATTTTTAGCTACAATCTAAAAGTGGCACGATTGAATGGATGGATGGTTTTCAAGTTTAAGGAGAGAAGCGCGAGGAGGTAAGATTGAGGTGGACCACTTTTCATAAAAGAGAATAGCAGAGAAGGGGTTAAGAAGAAGGATGTCAGGAGGGACTGGGTTCATGGAGAGAAGGATGAGGGTTTAGTCAAGCACATGAGGCTTCATTTTAGAGAACAGTATTGGTGGTCTGGTGAAAGGGAGGGAGGTGGTTAGCGAGAGGGACAGGGAGTATGAAGACTTTGAAAGGGTGAGAATGAATTGAACAGGCACAGTTAGTTTGGTTTGGGTATTTGGGGCTTGGGTGTGAGCAGTGATAGTTTTTTTGCTTTTTTGTTTAGTCAGGTGTATGATTTATATGTGAGGGGGCAAGTAGGGGGTCATATATTTACACTAGTCACAGATTCAGTGTACATGCATGTATTTAGCTAGGATCAATCAGCGGAACTGTTTATGTCATTTGCTTTTGTTTCTGTTGTTTTAGAATTCCCTGATGAAGAGCCTTAGAGGTTTGAAATGCATTGGATATAAAAAAAACGTTGTGCCCTCTTCAAAAATTATTCTGTGATCAATCTGAGCGTATCGTTGTACAAAGCCCAGAATGGCATACAGTCGATATTGGAAAAGTTTAATCACGTTTGCAGATTGAATCTTGCAGTCTCCGTTGTGATGAAGAGTACTATGGAAAATGTTAAAATATGACTGGTGTAAGCAAGTGAATACTGGTAGATTTTGGAATACCGGGATGAATTGGAAACTTTGGAGGAACATGTTCCCGATGTTCGCAGTGCGACAACCATGAGCACGAGAAGCGTGCTTTGTTTCTGGATACTTACTATTGAAAAAGTTGGCATTTTCCTATTCTAAACATTTTGCACCTGGAGCCTGTCCCTGGGTCACACGACTAGATGTAGCTGGCAGTTGGTCCTTGTATATTGCTCCCAGACAGTGAGAAAAATTGAAGCAAGTATGGGCCACTCTTCAATAACGAGGGGAAGATATGTCATCTACCACAATTGCACATCACAAAGGCTCTGCCTGAGCACTCTCACAAAGAGGTTTGACACTAGTTTATTGAGACTCTAGACAATCCGAGACCAGGGAAGGAAGGCAGGAAATTCTAGGCACCTCTGGGGGTGGAAACCTCTAGAAGCTTCTCCTACTTCAAAGTGGGCACGATGTATAAATATTGAACCTCAAACCCCAACTCTTCAGTACACATCTCGACCTGTGGAAGACTCAGAAGACAGAGGCTCTGCTGCGCTGCAAGAAGAACTGCCACTCTGCTTCCCTGCTGCCTGTTGCTCTGAGACCTGAAAAAAACACTGGACCTGTATCTTGAACCCTGGACCAGCAGTTTGCCTCCAAGGGCTGGTTGGCTGGCCTGTTTACCACCATCAGGGACAGAAGGCTCCAGTCACATTGAACCCAGCATGAGGACTCTGTCTGCTGTGAGTCCTACCCTCCCAAGTGGTGCCACCCCAGTTCTAAACCCTTGAAAGTGTACCTGAAAGTGCTTTGTAAGCACAAATGTGGTCCCAGCAGAAACGACACATCGGAGCTGCTGTGTGATGCATCACCTCACAAAGCTCAACACCGGAGCCTCTGGGTAGTGCATCGCCTCACCAAACTCCACATCGGGACCGCTGCATGCATGAACCATCCCGGCACAGGACTACACTTTGCCACCGGCAGCCTCATCAGAATCACTGCTGCACGACTCATCCACTACGCAGGCTATCACATCACAAGCCCCTCATCCGTGGCCTCCTCAATGATAATGCAGGACCTCAAATATCAATCTCATAGCTCCTTAGAACTAATGCCGTGCAACACATCTCAACACCAGGACTTCATATCGCCTCAACTGCGTAAACGCCTCCTTGATGCGGGAACTCACAACGCTGCTCAACCAATATTTAAGGAACTCTTGTTCAGTGGGCCAAACTAGTTATCTGTAGCCAGCCTGCACTTTATTACAGTCAGCCTGAACTTGTGACTTTGTCCCCGTCTGGCATGACCAGATTACTGTGGTTGGCTCTAGTTACACTTAAATCTGTAAAAATGGATCTTTCCTGTTGCAGCTAAATTGTTCACAGTGCTGGAGCATGCTGCTTAAACCCTGTATGCAGGAAGGGTCACATGTGAGGCCACTGGGAGGCGACAAACATCTTACATGTATGTGCCGTAAAATGACTCCAGGCAGCTTATCACCTCATGGACCCTCATGCAGTGACCTCAAAACTCCATGGACATCAGTGCGCAGATAGTTATAGGTAGTTGTGCCGGGAGATGTGTTCTTTCATTTTTGTGCGCACTCATACACCTGGTCCACCAATGGAATGACAGACTGACATATGGTGGAGGAAGTACATCCATCATTGATAACACAGGCAGCACCGAATACCTGTAGTGTAGGTTGTTCCAAAATTTGATTGAAACTTAAAACTAGCAATGGCTGAATGGCCTTTTCCTATTTGACATACTCTGTACCAGGTTGATGGCATTAGCTTTGGCAGGCATCTAAAGTTTTCTTTATACCAGATTCAAAAAGAAACTTTCCAATAGTAATGCATGCCTATGTATTCAGATTGTGCTTGATTTTGGAGTGGAATATTATTCTTGAGGGTGTAATGAAATACATTTTCAGCAATAATCTACCTTTCCATTTTTATATTGCAGTGAACATTTCCCCGTTTATTTTCATTTTCTTAGCCACATTACTGAGGCTGACTAGTACTCAAGTAACTTGAAATTCACAAGTTGAAAGCTAGGTTTGCTTCTCCCTACAGTACCTACCATATCATGTCTCACCAGAGTCCAGTAGAGTGCTCTCCCTCCTCTAGAAAGCCAGATGCCACAGAGAGAATAGTCTCTATTCACAGTAGAGAGAGAACTCCATCTGCAGTCCCCTCCCTTGCTTTAAACATATCTAATGTTTTATTTAGTGCTGAGCCCGGCCTGCATTGATTTTCCTTCCAGAGAGGTAGAACAGTTAACTCTGCATTCTTCCAGGCGACTGTAAATCTCAGAGACAGCTCCTTCTCCAGGCACCGCTTTATTGCACCATTAGTTCAGGGCCCTGAAGCTCTGCCGTGTTAAAAGAAAGAAGAAAGGGAGAAAACGCTGGAGATTCTGTGACTGTATATGTTATTTAGATTAAAACTACTTTGAAATGGTAACATCCAGCCACCCCAATATAAATATCCTCTTCAGATGTAACCGAATTGTGTCACACAAACAACCCCAAATTATTAAATTTAAAATCCCAATCTGTTTTTATTTTCGTGCGCTCTCATCTTCGGTCGATGATTCATTGGTTCATTCTATTAAGTTCCTTAATTCTCTCATCTTCCTAGTGCTTCGGTCTCTTCTGTCTTTGTTTTCGTGCATTCCTCTTTATTTTTTTTCAATTTTTATTCCACAGTTTTTTTTTCTCTTCTACTTTCTCTTTTTAACTTATTTATTTCTTTTCATTCATTCTCTTTCTCTAATTTTCCGTACTATGCTTATCTTTCTACCTACTGTTTTCCCTTTATCTCTACCTTCCTCGTTGCTGATCCTTCTATCCCCCTTTTACTTGCTCCTTTGGTTTTCATGTGTCACTTTCTTTTTTACTATGTCTTTCTTGTCTACATTCCTTACTCTGTTGCATTCTTTCTAACCCTGGGTGTAGTTCGCGAAGTAGCGCTACACGTAGCTAGGCGAAGTGCACTTCGCACTACGCGAACTGTATAGTACCCTGTTCGCACTGTGCAAGATTCCGTTTTCAATGATTGCACAGTGCGGACAAGCATCCGGCACTGTGCAATAATTGAAAACGGCATCTTGCACAGTGCAAGCTGTAGTTTTCTGCCGCTCGAGTAGATTTTTACTCAAGCTGCAGCTTTCTCAATGCGGACTGGTAGTTTCTCATCGCGAGCGGTCGCGAGCATACGCGACCACCAGCAATGAGAAACCAGACCTCCCCACGTTGAGAATCTCGCCGCAAGGTTTATTTTCCATGCTCGCGATCGGCAACTTGATGTTGCTGATCGTGAACGAGGAAAAAGTCTCGCCAGGATGTCATTTTGCTTGCTTGCGGTCGCAAACTTGACGTTGAGGACCACGAGCAAGCAAAAAATGACTGCTGCACTACGCTACGTGTGTTTGCACTGTGCTATGTGCAATTCGCGTAGTGCGAAGTAGGGAAACTCAACAAACTACGCGAGCGTAGAGCAGTGCTTTGCCCAGGGTTAATTCTGTCTTTTTTATTTCTACTTTTTCTCTGTATCCTTTCCCTCTATTCATTATTATTTTTCTTTCTTTTGGTTTCTATCTGTTTTCTTTTTCTCCTTCCTGTTGGTCTTTGCTCTTGCTTCATTTTGTCATCCCTTTCATTTCATTCTAGGCTATGTCTTTCTGACTTTTGATTTTTCCTTCTTCCTTTCTTTCTCCTTTTTTATTTCTCTTTCTCCTTCCTTCATTTTCTGCTTTCCTTTTTCTCATTTTCTTATTTCTTACTCATCTTCCTCCTCCTTTTGTTACCTTTATTTATTTGTCTCACTTCTCTTCTTCCTTTCTATCATTTATCCTTTCCTGGGGCAGCTCCTCAGTAATGACGGAGAAACGTTGCCCCACTCACCAGTCACAGAAAAATAAAATGATAAAACATCGTTTTAATTTATGTGACTGCCTTACACATGCATGTAGTGAGGAGGGTGGGGCAGTGAAAAGTGGTGGGCACTTAGCAGTGTGCATGTATGTTTGGCCAGTCGTCCTAGGCCGGCCAAAAATACATGCTCATTTCTATTTCTCCAACCCAGATGTGTTCACAACCAGGATGGAGAAACGCGGTAGGCTCCCAGGGATTGTCTGAGCGGCAGAGCAGACCGCTCAGACCAATCCTGGTGCTGCTCTCATAGTGAGAGCAGCATCTGGATTGGGTAGGGAGCCTGCTTTCCCAGAGTCTGCTGGGAAATCCCCAAGGGACGTGGGAGGCAGTGTTGAAAGTGAGCCCATAATTCTATCAATGCCCAGGCTGCTGGCGCAAACCGCCTCTTAGTTTCCATTCCGAATAATTTACCAAATAAAGAGACGGGCGCTGGGAGCAGGAATCAAGAACAGAGTTTATTTCTCATGAGGAGAGCCAGTCATTTCGGACACGAAACACAGTGTCTTTCGGGAGGTGCTCTAACAAGTGAGCGTGAGACTCTGGCTTTTATACATTGCGGAACATTTGATGATACAATCAGGTCAGTGTGTCGCAAAAGGAAAACATTCCTATAATCCTCGTGATGATCCTACTCCACATACGTTCACAATGGGGACCCTTGACCTGCTGATAAGAGGGAAGGGCGATCGTGCAACTGAGTGTGTCGTAGGATGTGTGCGCCTGATCATGGCCCAGGGGGTGGGGTGGCTAGGCATACAATAAGGGCAGTAAATGGTATCTCCTGGCTTAGGCGATGGCCTCGGACATGTGTGGTCAGCCGAACTCGGGGGAAGGGGTCATCAAAGGAGTGGTATTCATGCCTGCGTGGACAATCGAGCGCGGAGGGAGGGCTCGTCAATAGAGGGGCATTCATGGAAGGGAAGGAGGTGCTGGTCAGGCGCGGCCGTGACTCTTAAGGACAGGGCTTTGCGAAAGAAGAGGGTTTATGACTTGCTCATATGAGGAGAAGGAGGGGGGGGTCAGGGTGCATGCAGGGCCAGAGTCGCGCAGAGAGAGAGAGAGAGAGAGAGAGAGAGAGATCTTATGACCTGTACATGAGAGAACAGGGGCAGTCAGATACAACTGGGGGGCTATGTCAGCTGAGGCGAAGGATGCCTCTTCAAGAGGGAAATGGGGGGGGGTGCCTGGGTCAAGCAGGAGGGTTGCCTTTCATAGCAGGGTCGCGCAGAGTGCTGGGTTTCATGGTCTATGTATGTGAGAGTGGGAGAGGGGGGGGTGCTCAAATGCGCGCAGGAGGGAAGCCAGTGATTCTAATGAGTGGGCAAGAGGCCAAGGTGCCTAAAATGGCTATCATGTACACATGGGTACAGGCCTTTGCGGGCTGAGGGATGCAGTCAATGCTTTACAATATTCATGGTGCGTGCAGGGAGGGGAGTGGGAAAAGGGAAATGAACGTTGCTTATGTACATCAATACTTCTTATTTTCTACAGTCGCCCCTTTTTACATAGCAAAGTTCATTTTTGAAGTCGATGAAGGTACATATAAACAGGTGCGATCGAAGAATTTGCATTTGTCAATACTAACATATGGCATATAATCATGGACAGTTGATGTGTTTGGCAGAACGCAGCACATAGGGGATGGCATTTGTCGAGTTCCTATCATTTCAAATCACTACATAGCATAAATGTTTCTGACTTAAAAATGTGACCAATGAACATTTTGACCAAGTAGTCAAGGGAGGAATTCAGTTCAATACGCAAGATCTCTTCGTCACAGTGTCTTTTATCAGTGAGCCATCACTGGTAGGCTCTAGTCCGTGTCCTTTCGTTGGCGCTGTTGAGCACCCGCGGTGGAGCTATAGGTCCAGCTCGGTTCTATCCTTACGCGTTGCAGGGTGCGGTCAGTCCTCTGCTGTTAGACCACAGTCCCGTTCCCTAACCAATCCTTTGAGTGGCGCCTTAAGCTTGGCACCTATATTTCCGTGGCGTAACCCCATTTCCATCTAGATGCTGTTCTTCCTTTCAGCAGAGAGTCGCATGGAAAAGAGGGTGTGCGGTTTCGTTAGTCGATGGGAGTGAGAGGGCGGAGTGGGGGCAGATTTTCCCGGGACACACCAAAGGGACCAAGGGAGCAATGGGTAACAAGCAAGCAGGCCCATCAATCGGGCTTGAAAAGAGGGACGGAGGCTCCAGGCACACATGGGTTGGCGGACAGAGAGCTTCAGGACAGCCCTTCATTCTTTCTTTTACCACCTTTGAGAGTGCTGCCTCGTCCCGTTTCTTGTTGTCCTGCGGCTCCACCTTTGGTTGAGGTCGCATGTGTCTCATGATCTGCAGCCACGCTGTGCGTCACGTCCGGCCCTTCTCCTCCGGTGATTGAGTATCTTTAAATGGGTAAAAACAAGTTTTAGAGAACTGGCAGGAGAAGAGATTTTTACATATGAATTCCACTCGCAATCCTAGCACCTGGCGTTATGCTCATTGGTCATAGTCAGAAGTTTATTACCATGAAGTAAGTAGGTGGGTATTTCTACTGCGTTCGCACCAGGTCTAATCGGCGTTCGTTCATGACATATATGGACAGAGGTCGGACTCTTATCACCTGCGTATTTCAACAAAAACCCCAAGATTGACAACATTCAGGAGAGACTCGTCCTTCTAATTCGAGCCTTAACAGTCTTACATTTCCCTTTAGAGCTGGCTAACTCTTTAAAACAGAGCGGGGGTGCAATCATTGAAAGACAGAGTCAAACATGTTTTTCTCGAGGGGCGGCAGTTACTCATGGTCATCATATATATATATCGGGGACAGTAGCTGGGGTCGATCAAGTGGGGCGGGGACGCTTCGGGCATTCGTGCTTGGGTGCAAAGGGGTGGGGCAATCTGGGCATTGGGGGTCAATCTGGACCTTGGCGCTTGTCTCTAACAATAAAAATTAGGATGCCATTGACATATAGTTCCCCTATAAAAGGCCAAATTGGGGGACCTTAGCCGTCTTACCTGTCCTTTCCTTCTCAGCCAATTCAAGTTCATTCATTTTGCAGAAAGGAGAGGCAGTAACATGGCGAGATACAGTCATTTTAGTTTCGGTCAATTTCGCTGAACACCTTCGTGTTCAATATGTATCAAATCAGACTGGTGCCGGTGGGGCACAATTTTACCAAAAAGAGGGAGAGAAAATAGGGAGACTCTCATAGAGAGTGAGAGTCGTCCGCAATCTAAACGAGCCATTCGGTACACGTATGACATGTAGAGAGAGAGAGAAAAAAGGGTGGAGAGAGAGAGAGAGAGACGTGTACGAAAATAGGTCATTTAGTGCGCTCACAACACAGAACAGCAAAGGTCGGGTAACATGCAGATATAGACAGAGGGGAGACATATATTCGTACGCTACACACACACAAACTCAGACAGGGAAGACGGCACATGTATTACACATATACAAGACATTCACAACAAGACAGGAAACAATTGTTAGTCTACAACATCTGTTTTTATATATATCCTACGTATCTTTACTATCCTATTTATCTACGTGCTTAGCTCTTTCTGCCCTTCCCCCCTTTTCCTTCTCGTTTGTCACGCCTGCGAGCGTTCCCAATTACCAATACTCACACCTCGGTTGGTTGATCGGAAATTAACCTGGTCGCGCTAGTTACCCATGGTTGGATCTTAAACCATTTTTCTGTTCCCTCCTTTGGTGGGAAGTTCTCCAGGCTGAGGCAACGGCAAGTATTGATCGGGAAAACAGTCGGACAGCTTGGCTATATCTGTAAGAGTGTGAGAAAGGGGGCAGTGCATTTTGAACATCGGCAACATTTCTAGCTTCCTAGGCGGGTGGTGCCGTGGCAACCCTTACCCGTACAATTTTTCTTTGTCCTTTCCCTACCTAGTCAAAACGTCCAGTTACATTATTTAACGCGTCGTTTCTAGTCAATTTTTTTTTTTGTCATTCAGTACTTGTCCAGTCTCTATGTCAGTCCATCCTCCCGTTGCTATGTTCTAAGGAGGAACAGTCATGTTTAAGTCTACGTCTTTTAAAAACTTTTATTTGTCCTAAGGACCATGCTCATATTCCCCTTTTCCCCCTCTCATCGGCGGTTCGGTCGTCGTCCATCCATACATCAGCCAGTGTTCCGACGTGACCTGCAGAAGGGAGGAAAAAGAAGGGGTGGGGGGCAACATTCAAAAACCTCATCAACGTGCAGTAATCCGGAAATGCTTTACCTACCACATACTCGACCTATTTTCACGTAATGCATTTCCCTACCATCACGGCGTTTAAGCCCAGATGGACCAGAAAGGTCAGACAGATAATCATTGACGATCTGTGCGACATGAGCTACTTGGTCGTAACCCCTTTTGATCGGGTACAAGGGTGGCGGTCAGGTGGCATTTCTGTGGTGTCGTTTTAGGGCTTCTAAAGCACCTTTCCGGCTGCCTGTCACACATAGTGTGGCTGCTAAATATCGGGTCCTTTTTAACCTTTAGCCTTCATCATACTTTCTCGTTGCTCATAGTAGTGATACATTCAAAACTCATTAATGCAATCCGCTACAACTATGCTTTCGTTTCCAAAATACCTTTAATAAAGAGGGTTGACACATAAATACAGGCCTACAACTCGGTGGGCTAGCCACGGAGCAGATTGGAACTGTACATGGGAAGAACGAAGCTGGTGGCAGTTCATTGCATAAAGTGCGGCAGTGCAATAAAATCATATTAAACTCCCCTACAGAGCAAGCATGATGCATGTCAGTAATTCATCTTTAATACATTCATAAATACATCATCCAATGATCATTCATTACCTTAAATTACACCAATTCATTTTCCAACTCATAATCAGTACCCACCCTAAGTCAATTCATTGTCCAAGCACATGCTCAATATCCTTCATATCTACTTTCATTATCCAAAACGTTATATATATCTTGGGGCAAAAAGCTTGCGCAATCAGGGTGCAACAAAGTTCATTAAAAACGTCTCATTTTGTGTCGGCGCCATTTTGGGTGGGGTCAGGCAAGTTCCAGCACAGTCAGAGTGTCTCTAGTCTCACATGGTTGGCTCAGACTTTCCGTTGGCAGTTCAAAAAGTCTCGTGCTATGTGGTTAACAGTCTAACAATATGGACCATGAGTCAAAGAGTGGGAAGGGCGGCAACAATTTTCCTACTGGGTCATTCTGGTGTTCCTCCGGAACTGAACAAGCCTGTGCCGTGGCGGCATCTTAGCCATTTCCGATCCGAGTCTGGTGCCGGCAGGAGTAGCACCGATGTCGTGGTTCCCAGTGAAGGGGGCGGGGGCACCCATGCAGAGGGTCGGGGGCCCCCCGGCTCTTATAGAATCTTCAAGGTCGAGGAGAGACGATATGGAGCGTGTGCCCGTCCTGGGCAGAAGACCGCTTTTTGATGTTGACCCTCTTTAAGCAAAGAGTGTTGGGGTGTCGCTGGAAGCCTCCACCTGGAGGGAGGTGGGGGAGGGTCGTTCGCGCCACCTTCCCCTTCCAGCGACCCCGCGCCGTTCCCCGGCTCCATCGTTTTCGACATTGGCTGTGCCAGCCATTGATGATGGGGGGGGGGTGGTCGGCGGCTGAGGCAAGACAGCCCCCCCCTTCCCTTGGCGACATGTGGCGGGACTACCTTCAACTCTCCAGGGAGCGTGGAATGTGGCGGGACTGCCTGCACCTATGCAGGCAGGCGGCGAATTTGGCATCTGGCGGGACTATTTGATTTGCCGCCGTTCTTGCCTTGGCTTCGGCTCTGGACCAGCAGGCGATGGCATGCGGCGAATTTGAAATGTGGCGGGACTACTTGATTCGCCGCCGTTCTCGCTTTGGCGTCGGCCTTTGGCAAAAGCCGGATCGGGTGAGAGAGAGGGGTGGTCGGTGGCCAAGGCAAGACAGCCCCCTCTCTCCCCGCGGCCTGCAGGGCGGCAGAAGGGAGAAGACGGAGAGGTCCTTGTCATCCTTTGGACCGCCTGCCCAACATCATCTCCTCCTGACCGTGGCCAGGCGAGTCCCTCGTGCCTCCAGGCCTCGCCTTCCGGATGGGCGTAACCGCGGACCTGTTGCACTTCGGGAGCTTCCGGAACGGGGGTAGGTGCCTATCGAGTTGTTTCTATTTCATGTGACCGTTATTTGGGCGGGGCGGGCAATGAGGCAGACATGTTGGGAACAGGAACAGGCAGTGAAGCCTAGCTACCTCGTGGCTATGTTCTGATATCGAATCTTTTCGCCATTTTACATTTCTTATTACGAATTATTTCTAATGTTTCTTATTTTTGGTGAAGTCAAAAGCTCATCAGGGGGTTACTGACTTAGCCTGATTTCTTTTTATTTTTCTTTCTCTTCCTTAGCGTGTTTCGAGCTAAAGCTTTCTGTTAGTAGGGAACGGTGATCACTTCATATTTTTATGTGTCCTTTTCACTAGGGGGGGGGTACATCTGGACGGACCAGACGAGTCCCCTCCAATAAATGGTCCGGGGTGGAACGAGATTATCGATCAAAAGGGGAACATATATTCCTTCATTAGGGTATCATCCTGGACAGACCGAGCGATGTACTTCCACTTACTAGGGTAGCCTCCTGGACGGACCAGTCGGTCTATTTCTATTAAATGGCCCATGAGTAGAGAGCATATGTCCTCCATAAGAGTAGTCTCCTGGGCGGACCATGCGAGCTACCCCACAATAACCAACCAGTGGGGAGTGGGTAGGACTGACGAATTCACAAAGGGGCATAACCTACCCTTTTCTACTTGCAAAGACTAGACAGAGTGTTTCTATTTCACGTTGTTTGCAAATAGAAAATACCTCAAACGAAACAATTCCTGGAACAACAATGTCCAGGCAACCAACCAATCAGTGGGGAGAAAAACAGGCATGACGGATTACAACGGGGACAAATGTCTGCATTACCTGCCCTTCGCTATCCAAAAAGGAAGACAGAATATTTCTACTCGTCTCAGTTTGTAGACAGGGAAGATCTCAAAGAGCAACAATCGATTATTAATCGACTTCAAACAATCAGTGGGGAGAAAAGTAGGCATGACGGATTACAACGGGGACAAAAGTCTGCATTACCTACCCTTCTCTATCTGCAAAGAGGGACGACGTTCCTATTCGCCGCTGTTTGCAAACAGAGAATGTCTCGTTCTCAAAAGAGAACCAATATGTCAAGTAGCCCTCAAAGCTAAATGAACCAATACCAACCAATACAATATCAGTATACAAATACCGATTTCAATACAATCAATCAATCAATCAGGTGGATAGAACCACCCTACCAATCAGGCGTAAAAACACCCTACTTAATCTTACCCGGACCGGACCATACGGACAGTTCTTCGACTCCCTCCTCCAGCGCCCGATCGTTCTCTTACTCCATGTAGCATTCCTGTGGGATTCCAGTCAGGACAATAGGTCACTCAAGAGAGGTCCGTTCAGAATTGGTGAAGTTCTGTCGATCGGCAGCCGGGCTAGGGCCCTCTCAAGGCAGGTATACTCCGATCATTTTAGACGTTCACTTCTTCGTCTGGATCTCTCTTACCGAACCCTATGTCACTGATGGACCCCGCGTTGGGACGCCAATTGTTGAAAGTGAGCCCATAATTCTATCAATGCCCAGGCTGCTGGCGCAAACCGCCTCTTAGTTTCCATTCCGAATAATTTACCAAATAAAGAGACGGGCGCTGGGAGCAGGAATCAAGAACAGAGTTTATTTCTCATGAGGAGAGCCAGTCATTTCGGACACGAAACACAGTGTCTTTCGGGAGGTGCTCTAACAAGTGAGCGTGAGACTCTGGCTTTTATACATTGCGGAACATTTGATGATACAATCAGGTCAGTGTGTCGCAAAAGGAAAACATTCCTATAATCCTCGTGATGATCCTACTCCACATACGTTCACAATGGGGACCCTTGACCTGCTGATAAGAGGGAAGGGCGATCGTGCAACTGAGTGTGTCGTAGGATGTGTGCGCCTGATCATGGCCCAGGGGGTGGGGTGGCTAGGCATACAATAAGGGCAGTAAATGGTATCTCCTGGCTTAGGCGATGGCCTCGGACATGTGTGGTCAGCCGAACTCGGGGGAAGGGGTCATCAAAGGAGTGGTATTCATGCCTGCGTGGACAATCGAGCGCGGAGGGAGGGCTCGTCAATAGAGGGGCATTCATGGAAGGGAAGGAGGTGCTGGTCAGGCGCGGCCGTGACTCTTAAGGACAGGGCTTTGCGAAAGAAGAGGGTTTATGACTTGCTCATATGAGGAGAAGGAGGGGGGGGTCAGGGTGCATGCAGGGCCAGAGTCGCGCAGAGAGAGAGAGAGAGAGAGAGAGAGAGAGAGAGAGATCTTATGACCTGTACATGAGAGAACAGGGGCAGTCAGATACAACTGGGGGGCTATGTCAGCTGAGGCGAAGGATGCCTCTTCAAGAGGGAAATGGGGGGGGTGCCTGGGTCAAGCAGGAGGGTTGCCTTTCATAGCAGGGTCGCGCAGAGTGCTGGGTTTCATGGTCTATGTATGTGAGAGTGGGAGAGGGGGGGGTGCTCAAATGCGCGCAGGAGGGAAGCCAGTGATTCTAATGAGTGGGCAAGAGGCCAAGGTGCCTAAAATGGCTATCATGTACACATGGGTACAGGCCTTTGCGGGCTGAGGGATGCAGTCAATGCTTTACAATATTCATGGTGCGTGCAGGGAGGGGAGTGGGAAAAGGGAAATGAACGTTGCTTATGTACATCAATACTTCTTATTTTCTACAGCAGTGGCTGCTGTAGTGGTAGCGGTAGCAGAAGAAAAGGTCAATTTTTAAAATGTATTATTTCAACCTCTTGCCCGTCCACCCCCCATCACCACTTTCCATTTATGGTGGCCGCTACTGATATTTTGACAAAAGTTTTTCTTGTTTTCTCATTTATTTTATTTTTTATTCCCAGCCGATTGTTTCTCTTTTGTTAGAATCATACCATGGGCGAGCTGGGCACAAGCCTATGGTGCCAAATTTCTGAGGGACGCATAGAGCTGTGTGTATTAAGGTTATGCCAACAGCAGCACCCTTCTCCCTACTAAGAATCAACCTTGTCCCCTACCCTCTTCAATCTTTACATGGAACCGCTCACAGAGGTGCTACGCACTGCCAACATCCCCTATCACATGTATGCCGACAACACACTGATCTACATTAATATCTCTTCCCCTAAGGACATTCACTCCCTGAATGAGGCCTTGAAGCTGACTGCATTGGCTCACCTCTAACCAGCTCAAACTTAATGCAAAGAAAAAACAAAATTTCTCGTTATCTCCTCACCCAAAACCAATTCAGACTCTCAGGAATGGATCAAGGCTATCACAGCGTTAAATTGCCCTCCAACCATTGTGAACTCTGCTAAATCCCTGGGAATAACCCTAGACTGCAATTTGAATATGCATGGCCATATCAATTCCATGGCCAAAACTGCCAGAGTTCACCTCGGCTACCTGACACCTGAAACCTTTCTTTGACACCACCGACCTAAAAATGGCAACCCAGGCACTAGTCATCTCCAGACTAGAATATGGATGCTCTACCCTCACAAGTCTACCCAAGAACTCTTTGGCCCCATTAAAAGCCTGCCTCAATGCCGCCGCCAGACTCCTAACTGGGTCAAAGAAATTCGACCATATCTCTCCCAACCTCAAAGCTCTAAACTGGCTTCCTCTTGAGGCCAGAATCAACTTAAGCTGGCTTGCATCACTCAAAAGGCGCTATACTCCAAACCCCCAGCTTTTCTCGCCCAGAAACTTGTGATATCCAGGCGATCCAGAAACTCACAATCCGCCAAAGACCTTTTGCTCCAACCAGCATGCCTGCGGGGAAAAAAATGTACAATCGGGCCATCTCTGGGGCTGCCCCAAGAATATAGAACTTACTCCTACCCACCATCACAAGACTTCCATCTTTGGCACATTTTAAAAAGGAGGCCAAATCATTCCTTATGGGCAAATTCCTCACTTAACGCTTGCATTTCAATCACCTCAGCAATTTTGTTTCTCCTTCTATTCGGCATGACCCATGGCTCTGCCGGATGATACCTACCCGGCACTTCTGGGCATCCCACCCGGGAATTGAGACAGCTGCTCTCTCATATAATGTATCTAGTGGTTTTTATCCCACCTGTATCCGGGATATGTTACTACTTATTATTTCTTTGCTTGTATAATGCATCTACTTGTTCCTATCCCAATTGTATCCACCCGTGCTAAGACTGTTTGTACCACCTGTCAATCCTGTAAAGCGCTCTGATACCCTCATGGGTCTGGTTCGCACTCTATAAAACTCTAAATAAATCTTGCTCCAACCCGGTTCTTGTCCCTGTCCGTTTATCTCTGATTTGCCACTTTACAGTAATTTGAATCCTTCATTATCATAGGGCAGGTGATGTTTTCAATACCCCCTTTAGCCCCCTTGCTTGCCCTCCCTTCACCCTCTGACCACTGCTGACACAATGAACAAAACCATCATCTGGTGATTCAGGCTAGCTGGGGGAGGTGGAGGAAGTTCAGGAATGTTTGTGTTCAGGGGCCAATCCCTGCTCATCCAGGTACTGACCAGTGAACACAGAAGGGACCCCTTTCTGCCTCATTTAATTTACTGCCATCAGCATGTGCGCTACATTTCTCTCTGCCCACGCCCAGGGCGCTATCTTGGCAAAGGTCGGCTCTGCATCCCTACATGTATATTTCCGAGTAGTCTCCGTTTTCCATCTACTTGTACAAGCCTACTTATTCTATTATCTTATTTCCTTGTCTTTCCTCTGTTTACTTTCATCAGCCCCTTACTTTCCTCTCGATATCTCTTTCTCCTGCTTTACAGCCAATTCTCAGCGAACACTAAAAGAAAAGTTTCTCCTTGAGCAGAAATTGTAAAACCAACAGCAGAACTATTCGTGTCTGTTATAAGACCGGCTCGAGTCTACAGCGTAGAAACTTCGCCGTGTTTGCTCTGCTCCGCGTGAACTCTAAAGTAGCCAAGCGCCCAGCCTCTCCCTCTATCCGATGCCATGTCATACTGTTTGCTGTACAGAACTCGCTGCTCGTTTTGACGCAATGCAGTAAAGCACACGAGCATCCACGTGCAGATATGAGGAGGGAGCAGAGCGAGGAGCTGCCAGAGACGTCCCCTGTGCCTGGACCGTCCGTCCCTCTCCGGGGCACGCGGGCGGAGGTGCGGGTCAGGCGCTGTCTCTACGGGACCGTCGTTCTGGTGGTAGGCAGCAGATGCCGCCCCACTCTCGCGCACGGAGAAGTCTGTGGTGCGTGTTCCACACACACCTCTGGCTCAGCTGCACGTGCAGAGAGACTAAAAATCACCTGCAATTTATTCAACAACACAATACACCTGCAAATCTTATAGAGCAGAAATGCATGGGCGGGTGTGTGTTGTGTATGAAGTGTCGATAACGTGCGAGTTTGCTTGCATGGTGTGTGCGTGTTCCCTGTCAGGGTCTATGTGGCATGACGAGCTTCTAAATTCACACATGTGAGTGTGATGAAGTGGTATGTGGTGGGCAGCATGTGTGCTGTAACATATGTGTGTGTATTGCAACATTTATTTTTGCATATTACATATGTAAATATTACTTATGTATGCGTATGCGTAGAGCCTGACTGTGTTAGGCAGATTGTGTGGTTGTACTCTTTATTTTGAAAAGTATGTGTGTGATTCCAATGGGTATTCCTTGTAATATGTTCTTCTTAATAGAACATGCCTGTAAATTATCGCATCATAAAAGTGAGAGTAGAGCATACCAATCAGGGCACAAGTCCTAAAAAAAGAAGTGGGGGGACTCTCCAAGTTAGGCGTGGTCACAGGAAGTGACATCACGACAGGAAGTGACATCACGGCAGGAAGTGACATCACGAAAGTGACATCATGACAGGAAGTGACATCACAACAGGAAGTGACATCATGACAGGTGTGAGCAGGACAAATGCAAGGCAGGGAGATCTGTTGAATAGGATGGCTCCCATCTCTCCCTCTGTCCGCACCATCTCTCCCTCCGCCTGCACCATCTCTCCCTCCGCCTGCACCATCTCTCCCTCTGCCTGCACCATCTCTCCCTCTGCCTGCACCATCTCTCCATCTGCCTGCACCATCTCCCCCTCCCACTCCGCCTGCACCAGCTCTCCCTCTGCATGCACCAGCTCTCCCTCTGCCTGCACCAGCTCTCCCTCTGCCTGCACCAGCTCTCCCTCTGCCTGCACCATCTCTCCCTCTGCCTGCACCATTTCCACTATACCTGCACCATTTCCACTCTGCCTGCACCATCTCTCCCTCTGTCTGCACCATCTCTCCCTCTGTCTGCACCATCTCTCCCTCTGTCCACACCATCTCCCCTCTGCCTGCACCATCTCCCCTCTGCCTGCACCATCTCTCCCTCTGCCTGCACCATCTCTCCCTCTGCCTGCACCATCTCCCCCTCCCACTCCGCCTGCACCAGCTCTCCCTCTGCCTGCACCAGCTCTCCCTCTGCCTGCACCAGCTCTCCCTCTGCCTGCACCAGCTCTTCCTCTGCCTGCACCATCTCTCCCTCTGCCTGCACCATTTCCACTCTGCCTGCACCATCTCTCCCTCTGTCTGCACCATCTCTCCCTCTGTCCACACCATCTCCCCTCTGCCTGCACCATCTCCCCTCTGCCTGCACCATCTCCCCTCTGCCTGCAACATCTGCCCTCTGCCTGTTCCGTCTCCCCTCCGCCTGCACCGTCTCACCCCCTGCCTGCACCATCTCATCCCATGCCTGCACCATCTCATCCCATGCCTGCACCATCTCTCCCTCTGCCTGCACCATCTCTCCCTCTGCCTGCACCATTTCCACTCTGCCTGCACCATCTCTCCCTCTGTCTGCACCATCTCTCCCTCTGTCCGCACCATCTCCCCTCTGCCTGCACCATCTCCCCTCTGCCTGCAACATCTGCCCTCTGCCTGCTCCGTCTCCCCTCTGCCTGCACCGTCTCACCCCCTGCCTGCACCATCTCATCCCATGCCTGCACCATCTCATCCCCTGCCTGCACCATCTCTCCCTCTGGCTGCACCGTCTCCCTCTCAGCCTGCATCATCTCCTTCTCTGCTTGCACCATCCACCCCCTCCGCCTGCACCTCCCTCCCCTGCCTGCTGCTCTTTTAACCCTTTCTTCGTCACCTTCTCCCCCCCCATGGTTTCTCCCAGTTTTTGGCTCTTCTCAAAGTGACTGAAATAAACTCATGAAATGCGCTTTGAATTTGTGCACGCAAATTTGCGCCTACCCCGCTTCGATGTGCTGAGTATCGGAGCCTTTTTTTAATACTTTTGTATGATTCAACTGAACCTCCATTGTCTAGGGCAGGCGTGGCAAACAGGGTGAGGCCTTTTTTCGGTACTCCTGCCATCCTGCACACTCTGTGACCTACCTGCGTTTGGCCCATCATAGCGCTGTCCAAAGAAATCAAATGGTCTTTTCAGTGCTTCTCATATTAACATCTGCAATAATGCAGGACAAGCCTCGCAACATATATACACGGATGATTCAAAAGGTTCCAAAAATTAACTGCAAAAGTGACTTTTTACGAAACTCTGAAAGTTCTTACCATTAGAGATTGGGCCAATCTTGACTTTGTGTTCACTGAATGTGGTGTTCCCCAAACGCCCACATGCACTCGGAACATGGACACGACCAAGATCGCATCTCCGAGCAAAAAGAATAGCGAGCAGAAGGTCAAGGGCGGAGCTCATTTTATACTCAAGCCCCTCCCGACAAAGCCGCTGCGCTCGCAGAACTGGGAAAAGGAAGATTCTGGCATCCGTCCATTTCACTGCACTATAAACAGCATGGGACAATACGGACGGTGTTACATGAACAGTAAATAAATAGCGAGGGGTTCATTTTGGTGTCAGCCCTCTGCAGGTGACACCCGGTGCGGCCCGCACCTCCCGCACCCCCCTTGTGACGCCACTGATCACAACCATCCCCAGAAGAGCTCTCTTGTCCAATGATCTAACCATTCATCCTTCCATCAAACCCCTGATATCCACCATTCCAAATGTACATTGTCATCTATTAATTCTTTTATCCATCATGCAGTCTTTCAACATTCATTCTGTCCTTCCATCTGTGTGCCCATCCATATCCAAACCTTTTCAACTATTTGAAAACCTATCCATCGTCTATCTTTCCATCCATCCTTTCAGTCATCCATCCCTTCATCCATCCATTCACTCACTCATCCATCCAACCGTGTACCATTTCACCCAAGCATCCTTTCACTCATCCATCCACTCTTCCACCCACCCATCCATTCACTCATCCATCCAACCATTTACCCTTTCACCCATCCAGCCTGTAAGACAATAAGAAATGTACATTTGTCAGGTGTCATACCTGATATGTATTGTTAGACAAATTAATTATCATAATGTTATCGATCTAGGGAAGATGGAAGGCTAATACAGCAGCATGAGATTAGGGTACCCAACACTTTTACACTCGTTCACTGAAAAACGATTGCATCATATTATGGTGAATATTGTGTTGAATATACCGAAGTGCACAAACATGTTTAAAAAAGAAGTCACAAAAGAAACATTTCCGGGGTGTCTGTGGATTCTTGTGCAAGGGCTATGAATCCCAAAAGTTACAGTGGAGTGGTGCATGCTTCCTCACCTTTCCAGTAATTAAGCGGGTGGTTCTTGCCTTTTATGCACAGCCAGTTGCGTTCGCCTCTGATTTGAGCAAGCAGGCTGGAGGGAAGGGACTAACATACCTCTTGGGAACTCGACTCACCGATTAACAGCCCTGCAAGAGCGTTCGCTGCTCAGATTTTTTTTATTTTAGACAATACTGTGTGAAAAAACAGTCTTAAAATAATCGAACTTTTATTTGAAACACATTACACCCTCCGTTCATTTTCAAATGTTGCACATCGTGTTAGCTTTCAACATATGCCAAAAGAAGAGAGAGAGACACTCCTGACCCCGTGGCAAGCAGCATACTTCGGTGAGATTTTTGGGAATGCCCTTGACCAGCTGTGAATGTTGCCGGCGGCGCTACCTGCAGGAAGCGGCTCACCACATGCTGTAACACCCCAAACTGGCCCATTGACATTCTGTATGTGGCAATCAGCCCCATACAAAGTGACAATGGGCGGGGTGGGGCTGCTCTTGCGCTTCTAGCAGCATGTGATTGCAGGAAGGCAGGAGGCGGGCAGGCAGCAGGCGAGGCCGGGGACGAAGGAAAGTCTGGAGCGGGACGGCGTTTTGAATGAGCAGGGTGGACGGCGTCCACCCTGGAAAACCCTGGAAAATAAGTGGGGGGATGCCGTCCACCCGCGTGGTACCCCGACTCGTGCCCTGATACCAATGCCTCTTTGCAGTAATTACTCGTCTTTATTTGAGTTTATTTGTGATTATTTGTATTGCATGGATTGTGTTTGCCTATTAAGGCACGCGTTTCTTTGTGTATTTGCATCACAGTATATGTTTGGGACTTATGAAATTTGTAAGAGTGCGCATATACATATCAGTTAAGGGTGTGCTGTTCGCGAGACTGTTTTGTGTGAATAACTGCAAAAAAGATGTCTTTGGCCATCAGGTGCAATATTGCAACTGCCCCCCGAGATAACTTCTTCTTTCTCATAGACTGGTAGGAAGAAACCATGTTCATACTCCTGAAACCCCACCCATGTCACCCTGCTCACGCGGGATGATCCCAGAGCCATATCCTAGTGCGCTTCATGCCACATAATTTCCAAAAATGAACGCACATGTATGAATGTGAAACTCGAATAGAGGAAAATGTTAACACGTAAAAATCTGACAAAATTGAACACACAAAAAAAAACATCAATCCTTGAAATGTGAAAACATAGAAAAACATTTCAAGTCATCTCTTAGCACTGAGAACAACAAACCGATGAAACAGAAAAACGTATCTCTTGCACTGAAGCTTAACTTCCAAAAAGAACAAAACACAATACTGAGAATGAAACAAATGAAAACAGAAAAACGGAAAAGTCGAATTTTTAAGTTCAATTAAAGAACAGTAAGTGCCTGATTATCAGTCTGGAGGTCAGATGACCGCCAAACTTACGGTGGCACAGTGGTGTCAGTCCAGTCACCACTGCACCGGCGGTCAGACCGATGGATTACAACAAGGGCGGTTGGACTGTCATTGTACTGCCGCAGCTACCAGGAAACAGAGATCCCTAGTGGTGGGCGGTGGTCTGAAGGCCACAATATGCTTGGTGCTGCCCTGAGGCACCACCAAGCGTATTACGACTTTCCTCACTGCCAGCGGAATAATTGAGGTTCATCCTCCATTAAACTGCTGGCAAAGAGTAAACACTCTTGCCCCTGTGCACCGGGGGGCATGCAGGGGGGCACATAATGTGCCCCCCATAAGTTTTAAACCCCCAGTTCCTGCGCGGGAAGGAATGCATGATATAGTGCACTCCTTCCCGCACAGGAACGTGCACTGGTGGTCCAGCGGCGGTGCAGTTTAACATTCACTAAAAGCCTTTAAACTGCACCTCTGCAGGACTGCCACGCCACCTGCCAGACCTCAAAAATACGAGCAACATCCTTTACATCGAAACTTTTACAACGCAGTGCTATTACAACGCAGGTTTTACAGCGAAAACCATTACAACGCATTGCGCTGGGGGGCGCTCTAGGATAGGGAATATATTTAATTTACTATCCAACACCTTCCCTAGTGTCCACGGGGACTGGAGTTGGAATAGTAAATTAAACTATTCACTATCCAGCATCCCAAAGTGCTATGCGTTGTAAAGGTTTGCGTTGTAAAACTGGCGTTGTAACAGCATGCGTGGTAAAAGCATGCGTTGTAACGTCATACATCCCAAAAATACATGTAATCTGGTGGGCGGGTGGTGGTGAGTTTTGATGGCGCGGGAGTGAAGCATGCCACCTGCCCCCGTCCTTCAGAACTCATAATCAGGCCCTAAATATATTTTCCCAAATAAAAAGAAAAAAAAGCAAATAAACCAAAAAAGAAAATTACAGCAAAATATACTGGTGCGCAACGTTTACAACGCGCGCGTTACCACGACCTACTATTACCACGCGGTTGAAACAACGAAAGTTGTTACAACGCATTGCGCTGGGGGGTGCTCGAGGATAGTAAATCATTTAATTTACTATCCCAACACCTTCCCTGCTATCCATGGGGACTGGTGTTGGAATAGTAATTTAAATGTTTTAAATTTGTGCCCCCCCAACGCAAGTCGTTGTAACGACTTGCGTTGTTACAACCTCGTTGTAATGGTAGGTCGTTGTAACGCGCGCGTTGTAACGACATATATCCAAATATACTAGATCTTTATTGTAAATTAATCAAAGAAGACCTTCTGTGCAATATTTATGGTATTAAGTTTCAGTATGCAGTATTGGCCTGATCAGTTATCATTTAAAATGAAATTGCAGTTGTGTATGTGCCAAAAGGACACAAGAATCTTACAATTCTTCATCAATCTCTCTCACAGGAGTGACCATGGCTGCAGCCTACTGTAGATAATCGCAGGCTGAATGTGTGTTCAAACAACTTGAAAATACATTAAACTGTGAGGATCTAAAAGCCTGGATGCAACAGCAAAAAAAACTATGGTCCTCTTATCTCTTTGTTAACTTTGCACAGTAGAATTACCAATACCAGGGTACAGGTAGCGCCAGGGTTGAAGATAACAGAGACTATAAGTAGGCACTTTATATTCCACTGAGAAATGATACATTATGGCGAAAATCAGTAATTTCCATCCTGATTCTCTTGCTATTTCCTCATATTTCCCTGGTATTTTCCTGGAGACCTCACATGTTTTTAGCAGATGGGTTCTTCAGGTAAAACTCCACATATCCGGAGAATTACCACTGATCTCATTATTTCAATTGGTCTGGTAACTCCTGTTACCGCATTGAAATTAAAAGTGCACGCAGAATGAGGGCCCATGAGTCTAGACATTGCAATTTCTGTTCTGAAAAGGTTTTGTCACTAAAAGACCTACAGTACCTCCCGGTTAAATCGTGTCTATGCTATCATCATTGCCCGGGGGTCATGCACATTGGGAACTGGATAGCAATAAATGTCACTGAGGAATAGACCTTTACTTATAGAACTCTGAGCTTTAGAATACTGGTTTAATTTAGAGCCAACTTGATAGCATCCAAAATCCATTACCCTATTGAACTTGTTGATGTTCCAGCATTACAACAATTTCTAGTTTGCAGGCATCCAAGCTACACGTCCTCTCCTCATTTGCCCTCCCATGGCCTGCTGGCCGCCACCACAATCTTTTGTATCGTCCTCCGAATCTCGCAGTCAGCAACATCCTGTAATGGTGCAGGGGTTCACTGATACAATATCTAAATCATAAATATTATGATACCAAATATAGTGTCAAAAATATTAATCACAAAAATTAAGTTTTTCTATCCATATAATTGTAAGTACAGGAATATCGAAAAAAACATTTTTTACACTAATATCGAAAAATATATACAAAAATATAATTTTTTAAATATATATGTAGTTTAAATGCATACTTAAAAAGATATATACATATTGACTAATTTAAAAAAGCACACACATATATCAAATTGTGTATGTTTATATCCACTTATATTATTTTACACTATTTAAAAAAAATTATTGTAACTTATATTAAAATGTTATAATTATTTTTACATTTACCAATATAACATTTTTATATATATATATATATATATATATATATATATATATATATATATATATATATATATATATATATATATATATATATTACCTACTGGCGGTCGCCAGTAGGTATATATAGTTAGGATTTTTTCTCTATGGGATTTTTGAAAATTCTATGTCTAATAACTTTGGCGTTTGTAAACGGAATTGGCTGAAATTTTCAGGAAAATGGCACATTTTGTTTCTGAGCAGCCCCTGAAAATTTGGAGGGGTTTCGTCAAGGGGGGGCGAGAAAAAAGGGGGGTCCCAAAACGCGTTTTTCCCATGTTAATTTCCATAGGGCGGTTGGCCTCACTTTTAGCTCGAACGGCTGAATGGATTTGCACGAAACTTGGCAATATTGTAGGGACTGTTAGCCCGATGTGCCTTTGCTAGGTCTCAATATATGTGCTCCAGTGGATTTTGATAAATTAACGTTCAAAAAAATATATATATCTGTGACAGCGCTCCGGGTAGTGCTCCGGCTCGCGTACCTGACGCGTAACGGAACTTCGCGAAGCGAAGCTGATTGGCTCTCCGGTGTCTGTCAACATTCTAAACAGTCCGGAGCGGCCGCCATCTTGTCTCTCGGTAGGATCGAGAGACAAGAGGAGGCCAAAACAAAGGGGGAAATGACCATAAGGGGGCATAGTAGATCCTCCCTGACCCCCTAGGTTTGATGTGGAGGCTTTAAAAGGGCCCTGCGGGGCAAAAATAAAAAAAATAAAAAATCGTTTTTTTTGTGTGGGGTGCGCCCGGTACGCGCACCGGAAAGCGGTCCGGGGAGCGTACTATGAGGAAACAAGAATGATAGACTTTTTAAATATTGTATGTTTATTGATTGTTCGTTTTGTTTTTTTTTATTTAAGTAGCAATATGTAGGTACCAATGCAGAGTCAAAAAATTAATATACACCGTCTCCTTTGTACATATCTTGCATGTTGTTTCAAAAGTTATTGTGGAATATGGAATTCATACCATAGTGTGTCAGGAAAGTAGAAACAATATGGAGGCAGGAGATGATAAAGAGATGTTAAATACACATTGGAGATAATATAGTTGGGGAAAGGAAGTAACTATGAGCAAAATTATTGTGTAACATAAAAAAGTTGCACAGTATACTATAAGTCTGACTTTACATTATAATAAATTTGGTACTAGTTTATGAATTACATATAAAAATGATTAAAGACTCGAATAATTTTTGATTATTAAATATAAATTTATTTTTCTGATTCTTTTTCAAAATTTAATAGACTGTCTAACATTTGACTGTCCGAAATGTCCTCTTGTTGAGTGAACATAACTTCCCACATTTTATCGTCCTCATAATGAAGTAACAAATCCACAGATTCTACACATTGTAGAAGTTCTTGGTCTCGTGATTCGTCCATGAATTCCAAGTCAATGTGTTCAATGATTTCCTCATTGTTCATCTCTAGGGCAATTTCAAAGGAAACGTTCTGTTCTCCTTCCATTTTTGTGCTGAAATTTGCATAAAAAATAAATACATCAGTAGAGATAGGGCAATGTTGGGTTTTAGTTCAGACAGGTACTTGTGAGTTTATAACAGAGAAGTTATCTATGGGCACTGTATGGTTTCAGGCGTGAAGTAGTACTATTAAAAAGTGCCTGCGAAAAAGCCTAAGTAAATTCATAATTATAACACAGAAACGTAAATCAATCCAAAATTATAATAAAGAAGCCTTTCTCAATGTCTAACTCTTACAGAGGGATCGTATATAACTATCTGAAAATGTTTTCCAAATTAATTTAAATTGCATAACATATTTCTCCGGACAAATTTATAAAATAACATCTTACCTTTTAAAAACAAGTTTTAGTTGTCAGTGAAAATGTTCTTGCAATGTACTTCAGGAAGTAGTAGTCAAAATGGCTGTGTTTTTCTCTCTTTCTTTATATATATTCAGGTACATAATCAATCAAATGTCAGGTAAAAAAAGTAAAAAATGAAAGTAACATTTTAATTGGTTGTCAATTCCAATACTTCAGATGTGTTTTGTGATGTAATTTACCTCAGGGAATTTAGAGAGGTCTACATGCTAAATGGCTAAATGGAATTCCAACCAAATTTGTGAAAATGGTAGGGATTGGTATGTAGTATGAGCTAATGTATATTTGGTGAAAGTGTCTCCAGTGGTTTTTCTGTAAATTACTTTCCCACCTTTTTTAAGCGAGCGCTTCTCAGTGCGTGCCCCGGTACGCGAACCTGCAGCGTTACGGGAGTCCTCCATTTTGTGTTTCGGTAGAATTGAGATACAAGATGGAGGGTAAATAATGTTCAGAATCGGTAGAAGGGGGCACGGTAGACGTATCCTGACCCCCTAGGTTTACTGAGGGTGGCTGAGGAGTCCCATATGTGAGAGAAAAAAGAAACATTTTGGAAAAAAAAAATGTTCTAAACCAATGAAAAGTGTTATTTTAAGGTCATATGACCAAGCCTTCCATCATTAGGAAACTAAAAGAAAAATGAACCAATGAAAAGTTTTATAAACAAGTCACATGACCTGTTATGCTTACGTTACGCGCTCTGCGCCGTGCCCCGGATCGTTTCCGGGGCGTGGCGCTTCGCGCCTTGGTTTGCGCTCCGGAACACTTCCGGGTACGCTAACGCGGCGCGTCATAAGACGCATTACGCGACAACGCGATACGTCGCGCTTACGCGATGCGTCACAATGTTGTTTTCTAACGCGACAGTTGCGCAAAAAGAACGTTTACCGGTTCGCGGACCGACTCACGGCACCAAATTAAAGTAACGCTAAGCTACCCGGTTCGCCGACCGGGAGCGAAAGAAAAAAAAAATAATAAAAAAAAAATACATACAATAGAGGCCAACCTAATTAGACTAAAGAATGTCTTTAAAAGGGCCCCGCAGGGCAAATAAAAAAAAACAAAATGTTGTTTTCTTTGCGTGGGGTGCACAACACATTCACATTGAGATAGGCATGACGGGTTACAAAGGGGACAAAAGTCTGCACTACCTATCCTTTACTATCTGCAAAAACTAAACAGAGTATTGCGATTCTGTGCTTATTTGTGAATAGAGAATCACTCAAAGAGAACAAATTCCGAACAATCATAGGCTATTGGCAGTGGGCAGAGAGGCTATGACACACAAAATGGCTGTTACTTACGTGCATGATGGGGCCTAAAAGGGACTAGATGGCGTTGTCACTGTTTCGCGACTTTCACTTTACTTTCAACAGTGGCTGTGGTGAACATAAATGAACGCCGCTTATGTATACCTAATTTTAGTCATTTTCCACAAAAAAGCTTTTGATATTTGCTATTAAAAAACCATTGAAATTCACTGAAAAAACCATAGGTTATAGACCATATATAGTTAGGAATTAGCATTTACAAAACCTTGAAAATTCACTGAAAAAACCATAGGTTATAGACCATATATAGTTAGGAATTAGCATTTACAAAACCTTATTTTACTCACACAAAACCATTGAAATTCCATATATAGTTAGTTGCACTAACTATATATCGCGCACCCGCACTCCACTGCTGATGATGTCACATATTACATCATTCATGACATGGTCAGTGACATCACTGATGACATCTCAAATGACATCACTGATGACACCTCATTTGACATCACTGATCACATCACTGATGACATCACTCATGTGATAATACGATGAACCTCTTCAGACTCTAATATAACCTTACATACACTCAGTGTAAACAGACACTCACAGACTGTCACTCATCCATGGAGTTACTCACACACCTAGTTAGTCATGCAAAGAATCAATCACACCTCCATTTCCTCAACTATACAGTTATACACACCTTACTTATTCAAACATATTCTAACACATATTTACTCTCTTATACAATCCCTGATACAAGCTCACAATGATCCATACAGCCACTCACACATTCACTGGCTCTTATCCACAGTTATTTATATATGTCAACTCTCACATGTACTGTGTTTTGCATACGTACTTACTTGCACATGTAGCACTGAGATATCCATTCACTCACCAACACACCCATGCACAGTCAACCGCCCATATAGCTGTTTCCACATGCACTCTTGAACTCATACACCTAGTGAATCAACTGCTTACACATCTATGCACAGAGTCACACACCTTCCAGCCACCCACACACACACTCAGCCTCCCATTCAAATACTTGGGCAACCAATCAATAACCCATATAGCCACTCTTATAGCTACTGATCAACACATGCAGCAGCTTACAAAACAACAGACATACTGATGCACACATTCAGACAGTTTAGTCACTAACCCATGAATTTAGTAAGACACATTTAATCACTCACTCATACAGTCAGTCACGCACCTACTAAATCCTTCATCCAGACACTTATACATCCACTCATTCTTCATTATGTAAAACATATTTAAACTTTACAGAAACACAGTCACTGGATGTTGTCATCAGTGATGTCATCAGTGATGTCATTTGAGATGTCATCAGTGATGTCATCAGTGATGTTATGTTATGCTATGTTAAATAAATGTATAAGGCGCAACTAACACCATTATGTTTCTTGGCGCCATAATGAAGAGAGCAAATGAAGAAGCAGCAGAGGACGTTTATTGGTAAGATTCAGTAAAAAGAAAAGTTTTAAGAGAAGATCTGAATTTGGGGTACGGAGTGGACAGTCTGAGAGGCAGAGGGAGGGAATTCCAAAAAGTGGGGGCCAGGAAGGAGAACTTAAGCCCGCCGTGTTTCTTCCTCTTGTATCTGGGAGTGGATAACAGGGCCAGTTGGGAAGACCGGAGAGTGCGCGGGGGAACATAGGGTTGAAGGAGGGAAGAAATGAAGAGGGGGCCCTGACCGGCAAGGGATTTGAAAATGATGCAGCCCAACTTGAACTTGCAACGGGCGGCTACCGGGAGCCAGTGAAGGCTTTTCAGGAGGGGGCGAACATGTTGATCTCTTGGAAGAGAGTGAGTCAGGCGGGCAGCCTGATTCTGGATCAGCTGAAGCCGCCTAAGTTGGTAGGCTGGAATGCCAACATAGAGCGCGTTGGCGTAGTCGAGCCTCGATATTACTAGCGCAAGCAGGGTCAGGGTGAGGGCCTCGAAAGTAAGTAGCCGGGAGATTTTCCTAATTTTCCTTAATTGAAAATGGCTGGAGGAGACTACCGCGCTGATCTGGGGCGTCATAGAGAGGTCGCTGCTGATGACGACTCCCGGACTTTTGGCACAGTTGGCAGGGCGGGGTGGACTGCCGAGGCTGACCGGCCAGAAGGAGGAGTCCCAGGGGTTGGAAGAGCCCCCGACAAGAACCAGCTCGGTCTTGTCGGGGTTGAGCTTCAGATGGTTTGGGCTCATCCAATTGCTGATAAAGCAGAGGGTGTTTTGGAAGGTAGAGATGGAATCAGCCGAGGAATCAATGTTGAAAATTAGTTGTATGTCATCAGCGTAGTTGAACGCTGTGACATTGAACTGCCGGAGGGCACGGATAAGTGGGGAAAGATACAAATTAAAAAGGAGGGGGGATAGGGAAGAACCTTGCGGGACACCACAGGTAAGTTTGACCTGGGAAGCAGAGAACTGGGATAGTCTGACAGCTTGATGGCGTTGGGTCAGAAAGGAGCGGACCCAGGCCAGGGCGGTACCCTGGATGCCGGCCTCCCCGACACGGTCGACCAAAATATCATGGTCGACCGTGTCAAAGGCAGCCGACAGGTCCAGGAGGACCAAAGCCTGGCAGGTGTTAGCGTCCGCTCCCCTGCGGTTTTGCAAATGCTAATTCCTAACTATATATGGTCTATAACCTATGGTTTTTTCAGTGAATTTTCAAGGTTTTGTAAATGCTAATTCCTAACTATATATGGTCTATAACCTATGGTTTTTTCAGTGAATATATATATATATATATGATTATTGAGATTTTTTGTCAAACTTATTTTTATATATTGTATACTTTTTATGTATAATTGAAATGGAAATATATTTTTACAAATTGCAGTTTATTTGTTGTACTTTGTAATTTTTGTGTGTATGTAAATATATATATATATGTGCATTTATGTATATATATATATATATATATATATATATATATATATATATATATATATATATATATATATATATATATATATATATATATATATATATTCGTTCACTGAAAAAACCATAGGTTATAGACCATATATAGTTAGGAATTAGCATTTACAAAACCATATTTTACTCACACAAAACCATTGAAATTTCATATATAGTTAGTTGCCCTAACTATATATTGCGCACCCGCAATCCACTGCTGATGATGTCACATATTACATCATTCATGACATGGTCAGTGACATCACTGATGGCATCACTGATGACATCTCAAATGACATCACTGATGACATCACTGATGACATCATTCATGTGATAATACGATGAACCTCTTCAGACTCTAATATAACCTTAGATACACTTAGTGTAAACAGGCACTCACAGATTGTCACTCATCCATGGAGTTACTCATACACCTACTCAGTCATGCAAAGAATCAATCACACCTCGAATTCCTCAACTATACAGTAATACACACCTTACTAATTCAAACATATTCTAACATATTTTTACTCTCTTATAGAATCACTGATACAAGTTTTCAATGATCCATGCAGCCACTCACACATTCACTGGCTCTTCTGCACAGTTATTTATATATGTCTACTCTCACATGTACTGTGTTTTACATATGTACTTACTTTGACATGTAGCACTGAGATATCCATTCACTCAGCAATACACTCATGCACACAGTCAACTGCACATGCAGCTGTTTCCACATGCACTTTTGAACCCATACATATAGTGAATCAACTGCTCACACATCTATGCACAGAGTCATACACCTTCCATCAACTTACACACATACTCAGTCTCCCAAACAAATACTTTGGCAAACAATCAATAACCCATATAGTTACTCATATAGCTACTGATCAACACATGCAGCAGTTTACAGAACAACAGACATAATGATGCACAAATTAAAACAGTTTAGTCACTAACCCATGCACTCAGTGAGATACATTTAATCACTCACTCATACAGTTAGTCATGCACCTACTAAATCCTTCATCCAAACACTTATACATCCACTCATTCTTCAATATGTAAGATATATTTTGACTTTTCAGAAACATACAGTCACTGGATGTTGTCATCAGTGATGTCATCAGTGATGTCATGTGAGATGTCATCAGTGATGTCATTTGAGATGTCATCAGTGATGTCATCAGTGATGTCACTGACCATGTCATGAATGATGTAATATGTGACATCATCAGCAGTGGATTGCGGGTGCGCGATATATAGTTAGGGCAACTAACTATATATGAAATTTCAATGGTTTTGTGTGAGTAAAATATGGTTTTGTAAATGCTAATTCCTAACTATATATGGTCTATAACCTATGGTTTTTTCAGTGAATTTTCAAGGTTTTGCAAATGCTAATTCCTAACTATATATGGTCTATAACCTATGGTTTTTTCAGTGAATTTTCAAAGTTTTGTAAATGCTAATTCCTAACTATATATGGTCTATAACCTATGGTTTTTTCAGTGAATTTCATTGGTTTTTTAAAAGCTAATATCTATAGCTGTAAAATATATTCTTTATTACGTGACGTATCACGTAGCCCGTGAGACGCCTCATGATGCATCGCATAACCGTGACGTATCGTCTCTGCAGCGCAAACAAAACCCGTAACGTAAGCGCGCCAGAGCACGCTTAAAGATATATATATATTTTTTTAACCTTAATTAGTCAAAATCCACACGTGCACATATCACAAACGTTCCAAAAACACAATATGTCGGACTCCCGTTACGCTGCCGGTTAGCTGCCCGGTTAACGTACCGGGAAGCACCTCTACCGCGAAAAATTGCAATTTTTTTTTCTTTTGCCCCGCGGGGAACATTAATAGCCCCCTCATCAATCCTAGGGGTTCAGGAGGGGTCTACCTTACCCCTTTCCTTCATTTACACCTTTTTTTTTTCCACCTCTTGTCTCTCGATCCCACAGAGAGACAGGATGGCGGCCGCTCCAGACTGTTTACAATGTTAACAGCCAATCAGCTTCTCCTCAGACTCCCGTTACGCTGCCGGTTAGCTGCTCAGTTAGCTGCCCGGTTCGCGTACCGGGACGGGCCTCTACGGCGAAAAATCGCATTTTTTTTTTGTTTGCCCCGCGTGGCTCTATAATATCCCCCTCATCAATCCTTGGGGGTCAGAAGGGGTCTACCTTGCCCCCTTTCCTTCATTTACCCCTTTGTTTTGGCCTCCTCTTGTCTCTCGATCCTACCGAGAAACAAGATGGCGGCCGCTCCGGACTGTTTACAATGTTGATAGCCAATCAGCTACTCCTCAGACTCCCATTACACTGCCGGTTAGCTGCCCGGTTCGCGTACCAAGACGCGTCTCTACGGCGAAAAAAGCGGATTTTCTTTTTTTTTTTTTTTGCCCCGCGTGGCTCTTTAAGATCCCCCTCATCAATCCTAGGGGGTCAGAAGGGGTCTACCTTGCCCCCTTTCCTTCATTTCCCCCTTTGTTTTGGCCTCCTCTTGTCTCTCGATCCTACCGAGAGACAAGATGGCGGCCGCTCCGGACTGTTTAGAATGTTGACAGACACCAGAGAGCCAATCAGCTTCGCTTCGCAAAGTTCCGTTACGCGAAAAGTACGCGAACCGGAGCGCTGCCCGGAGCGCTGTCACAGATATATATCTTATTTTGAATGTTAATTTCTCAAAATCCACTGTAGCACATATATTGAGACCTAGCAAAGGCACATCGTGCTAACAGTCCCTACAATTTTGCCAAGTTTCGTGCAAATCCATTCAGCCGTTCGAGCTAAAAGTGAGGCCAACCGCCCTATGGAAAAATGAATGGGAAAAACGCGTTTTGGGACCCCCCTTTTTTCTCGCCCCCCCCCTTGATGAACTCCCCCCAAATTTTCAGGGGCTGCTCAGAAACAAAAGGTGCCATTTTCCTGAAAATTTCAGCCAATTCCGTCCACAAACGCCAAAGTTATTAGACATAGAATTTTCTAAAATCCCATAGAGAAAAAATCCTAACTATATATACCTACTGGCGACCGCCAGTAGGTAATATATCAGACCAAAATCCCAGCAGTGCGACCAATAAATGTTCCGATTTTCAAGTGGATGCCTCTTTTGTGTTTATTGCAGGCCAGTGATCAAGGGCTACGGCTTGAAACGTTTGGCGCACTGCAATATTGAACGCTGCAAAGGCTCGTGGTGGTGGCAGCTGCCTGGAATGGTGTGTGGAAACCCTTCTGTGTGCGACCTTTCCTTTGAGGACACCCTTTGCTTGATGTTTGGCGGCTCGTCCGGCCGCGGAGGGGTCCCGCTGCTGATTTTTGGGCAGATCCTGGGGCTCGCACTCTGAGCACGCATTTGGAACAGAATGGGCCTCATTTCAGGATTGCATTGGTGAGCTACACTCCGGACTTGATGCAAGCGCTCGCCCACTGGGGTATATATTCTGACACTATGAGGCATCCAATCCACTGGGGCATACACGAAACTGAAGTCTTGGCAGAGGGACTACATTTACCAAGATGCCTTGCCTGCCTACGCCCACTGGGGCGGGACTGTTGACATTCAATAAATGTTCCGATTTTCAAGTGGATGCCTCTTTTGTGTTTATTGCAGGCCAGTGATCAAGGGCTATGGCTTGAAACGTTTGGCGCACTGCAATATTGAACGCTGAAAAGGCTCGTGGTGGTGGCAGCTGCCTGGAATGGTGTGTGGAAACCCTTCTGTGTGCGACCTTTCCTTTGAGGACACCCTTTGATATATATATATATATTATTACCTACTGGCGGTCGCCAGTAGGTATATATAGTTAGGATTTTTTCTCTATGGGACTTTTGAAAATTCTATGTCTAATAACTTTGGCGTTTGTGGACGGAATCTGCTGAAACTTTCAGGAAAATGGCACATTTTGTTTCTGAGCAGCCCCTAAAAATTTGGGGGGGTTTCGTCAAGGGGGGGCCGAGACAAAAGGAGGGTCCCAAAACGCGTTTTTCCCATTCATTTTTCCATAGGGCGTTTGGCCTCACTTTTAGCTCGAACGGCTGAATGGATTTGCACGAAATGTGGCAAAATTGTAGGGACTGTTAGCCCGATGTGCCTTTGCTAGGTCTCAATATATGTGCTCCAGTGGATTTTGAGAAATTAACGTTTTAAAAAACAGATATATCTGTGACAGCGTCCCGGGTAGCGCTCCGGTTCGCGAACTTTTCGCGTAACGGAACTTTGCGAAGCGAAGCTGATTGGCTCTCCGGTGTCTGTCAACATTCTAAACAGTCCGGAACGGCCGCCATCTTGTCTCTCGGTAGGATTGAGAGACAAGAGGAGGAGAAAAACGAAGGGGGAATTTAATGAAAGGGGGCAAGGTAGACCCTTCTTGACCCCCTAGGAATGATGTATTAAAGGGTCCCGTGGGGCAAATAAAAAAAATTTGATTTTTTGCGGTAGAAGCGCTTTCCGGTTCGCGAACCGGGTAGCGAACCGGGTCGCGAAACGGGAATTCGCCATTTTGTGTTTCGTTTTAATTAAATTACAAGATGGAGGAAAAACAATGTGAGAAATGGGTATAAGGGGGTACGGGAGACGTATCCTGACCCCCTATGTTTTCTGAGGGTGGCTGAGGATGCTCATATATGTTGATACATGCCTTCCAGCGGCTGCGCGTGAGCGTTTTTTTTTTTTTTTTTGCTGCGTGACGTCTGTTAACGTTCGATTCGAAGGAAATCAGGAAGTGTTGACCGCCATTTTGACACTGCGAGTAAATATATTGTTAAAAATAATTGTTATAAATTAATCCGTATTTATAAACATTTGTCTGCGCCATCTTGCCTTTTTTCCAATGCCACACTTTTGTCGTGCACGGCAGCCATTTTACATGCCTTGACCAGACCCACTCTCTGCACGCCGCCGATCCTCAGCATGGCTCCCCACCCTCGCAAGCATCTCCCCCACGCACTGGTCACCCCCGCTCTCTCTCTCATGCATGGGCCATAAACCTCCCCCCATCTGCGCTGCTCTTCCCTGAGAATCACACCCTGTGCCCGCCCGACACCTTCCTTTCACCCTATTCACTACTGCACCATCTGACACTCCTCTTCCTCTGTGTCTGATTGTCCAGACCTAGCCCTGCGGATGTAGTTTATGGCCCCAACTGTAAAGAATCACCCCTCTTCAAAGGAGTTACAGTAGATCAAGGCCCCCACCCCATGAGATCCATCACACCACACGCGTTCCTACTATCTGATAACGATCCTGTATTGTGATTAGGGAGGGGATTCTCACTGTGAGGATGTGTGGGACCAAGCCTGAAGCGGAAGATTCCAGGGATGCCTTTTTGTACATCAAAGTCTTCACAATTATGTGTCACATTAAAAATATATAGCACTCCAACAAAGTAGTAGGATTATAACACTTTAATAACTTATAAATATATACAACGCTCCAACGAAGTAAACACGTTAAAAAATTTTTTTTAAACAAAGCAACAATGGGCTGCTGTGAGGTTGGGTCAGTAGCGGTCTGTTGTGCGAATAGTCCGAAGGCAGCACAAAGCGCTGAGATCCGGACGGCACCCAGGTGATGTCCAGTAAGTTGCCGCACTGGTCTTGGCATCCTACAATGCTGCGCCGAAAGACGGCGTGGGGCGCCCCGGGGGGGGGGGGGGAGGTGGCGCGAACGGGCCTCCCCAGGTGGAGGCTCCTCTGCTGCAGTGGGGCGCCCCTTTACCGTTTCAGTTGCCATTCAGCGGTTTTCCGCCCGCTTTTGCTGCACTGTGCCTCATCCGCCATTCAGCTGTTTACCGCCCGCTCTTGCGGCTACAGCGTCTCGCCCACCATCCAGTTGAGTTGCGCCCGCTCTTGCGGCTACAGCGTCTCGCCCACCATCCAGTTGAATTGCGCCCACTCTTGGGGTGCAGCGATAGGCGGCTGCCACAGGACTCTTAAAATGGCGGCCGGCTCTTCGGATTTGGGCCTGGTCCACTAAAATGGCCCTGGGACACATTTGAACTCAGACATTTGCCTGCTAGGGCTTGGGCCACATTCTCGAAAGCGTCTACTCAGCCTTGAAGATTCTACAAAAGTCATCGGGGCCCCCGACTCCCGCAGGCTTCCGGTGGGGAGCGGCTGCCATGATTGCTTGCGAATGGCCACGACGGAGCTACGAGATGGTGGTGCTCTCATGCTGACGCCAGCTTAAGTCTGAAACATCCAGAAACACTGTAGACTATCAATTCGATGACTTCCGGTGGAGCCCCAACGTGACCCGGTAGGGAAGAACTTGCCCTCTCCTCTTTTGACTGATGGTTCTTGTTGCCTGTCCCTTCTGTTGTCATCTAACGGAACCTTTTTGGATTGCCGAGTGAGAAAAAAAAAGGTGGGGCTTTCATCGTTTGGGAAAAAAAATTTTGCAATGAAAAGTGTTATTTTTAGGTCATATGATCAAGCATTTCATCATTAGGAAACCAAAAGTAAAATGAACCAATGAAAAGTTTTATAAACAAGTCACATGACCTGTTATGCGGCTTTGGGCTATAAAAAGCCTACAAAATCCGTTGGTCTGTGAGGCGGTGTCAGTAGCGGACCGATGTGCGAATAGGCCGAAGAAAGCACAACGCGCCGAGATCCGGATGGCACCGAGGTGGTGTCCAGCAAGTTGCCGCACTGGTGTGGCCATCCTACAATGCTGCGCCGAAAGACGGCGTGGGGTGCCCGGGGGGGGGAGGCGGCGCAAACGGGCCTCTCCCACCTCCCCAGGTGGAGGCACCTCATCTGCAGTGGGGCGCCTCTTAGCGTTTCACTCGCCTTCCAGCTGAGTTCCGCCCGCTCTTGCGGTACAGCGTCTCGCCCGCCATCCAGCTGAGTTCCGCCCTCTCTTGCGGTACAGTGACTCGAACGCGCCGAGATCCGGATGGCACCGAGGTGGTGTCCAGCAAGTTTCACTGGTGTGGCCATCCTACAATGCTGCACCGAAAGACGGCGTGGGGTGCCCGGGGGGGGGGGAGGCGGCGCAAACGGGCCTCTCCCGCCTCCCCAGGTGGAGGCACCTCATCTGCAGTGGGGCGCCTCTTAGCGTTTCACTCGCCTTCCAGCTGAGTTCCGCCCGCTCTTGCGGCACAGTGCCTCACCCGCCATCCAGCTGAGTTGCGTTCACTCTTGCGGTACAGCGTCTCGCCCGCCATCCAGCTGAGTTCCGCCCGCTCTTGCGGTACAGTGACTCACCCGCCATCCAGCTGAATTGCGCCCACTCTTGCGGTGCAGCGATAGCCGGCTGCAACAGGACTCTCAAAATGGTGGCCGGCTCTTTGGATTTGGGCCTGGTCCACTAAAATGGCCCTGGGACACCTTGGAACTCGGACGCTTGCCTACTAGGGCATGGGCCCCATTCACGAAAGCGTCCCCTCTTTTGACTGATTGTTCTTGTTACCTATCTCTTCTGTTGTCATTTAACGGAACCTTTTTGGACTGCCAAAAGGGGTTCTGGTCCGACCGCTGGTTGGTGGAGACATTTTGACTATATCCTGGACCTGCCCGGCCTTGCCCAAAATGGCGCCGGTATAAATGGGACTCGTAACTCCTTGTTGTGTACTGGTTGCCCAACCTTGATATCACGAGATACGTATGCAGTTTTGAAGCACATGGCGGGCGGGGACGAGTACTGGTTGAACATTTGGACATCCCTATTGATATTAAGTTCTGATGTGTTATTGATTACTGTACTATTGAAAGTTCGAATTAACGTCACCCATGGTACTTGCCCGCAAATGTATATCTAGATAATTTTATTGTAACTGGCCCTGTCGTACTTTAATTATAAAATGTACGTCCACCGATTCCGCAACTGTTAGACACCTTAGTTCTTGCAACCTAATGGGTCGCCTGTTACGTTCTTCTACAGTGTAAATGTCCCCTCATCATATACGATTCCAGTTTGCTCCGTGGCCGGCCCACGTGGTTATAGGCCCGTATTTGTATACTGACATTTTCACAATAAAGGTTTTTAAAACAAAACATGGTAGTAGTACCTAGATTGGTAAAGTTTTGAATAATAGCCACTGTTTTCGAATCAGTAAAAGGCAAGTGAAATAAAGCAGCCCGATTACATGACGGTTAAAAGGTATAATACGCAGGAACGCAGTAAAGATAAATGGTCAAGGGCTGTTGTGTTTTCCACTCCTGCAACATAAAGTGATCGATAAGAATCCGATATTCATGCCTATCAGCGACTAAGACAGCAGGCCGAGCCTCTTTTGTTCAACGGCTCCCTCATGGGACGAAGAAACGCCCTTTTTCTCGAAATAGGAATATTTTACTTGCAGGACAGTTGTAAATTTCCCGGGAAAATACATTAGCCTGGAACATTGTTAGTGATAAACTGTAAATGCATCTGGGTCCTTTGCTTTACAAGTCAGAGTGAGAAAAAAAAAGGTGGGGCTTTCATCATTTGGGAAAAAAAAATGTTCGAAAGCAATGAAAAGTGTTATTTTTAGGTCATATGACCAAGCCTTTCATCATTAGAATAACAAAAGTAAAATGAACCAATGAAAAGTTTTATTAACAAGTCACATGACCTGTTATGCTTACGTTACGCGCTGCGCGCCGCGCTCTGGATCGTTTCCGGGAAGCTGCGCCTCGCACACCGGAGCACTTCCGGGTGCGCTAACGCGGCGCGTCATATGACGCATTACGCGACAACGCAGGTCTAGAATATAGTCAAAATGTCTCCACCAACCAGCGGTCGGAACACAACCCCTTTCAGCAGTCCAAAAAGTTCTGTTAAATGACAAGAGAAGGGACAGGCAACAAGAACCATCAGTCAAAGAGGGGAGGGCAAGTTCTTCTCTACCGGGTCATGTTGGGGCTCCACCGGAACTGATCGAATTGGTAGTCTACAGTGTTTCTGGATGTTTCAGACTGAAGCTGGCGTCAGCATGAGAGCACCACCATCTCGTGGCTACGTCGTGGCCATTCCGCGAGCAATCATGGCAGTCGCTCCCCACCGGAAGTCTACGGGAGTCGGGGGTCCCGGTGACTGTTGTAGAATCTTCAAGGCTGAGGGGACTCTTTTGGGAATGGGGCCCATGCCCTAGCAGTCAAGCGTCCGAGTTCCACGGTTGCCCAGAGCCATCTTTGCAGGCCAGGCCCAAGTCTGTGGAGCTGACCGCCATTTCGTGAGCTCCGTAGCAGCCGCCTGTCACTGTACCGCAAGATTGGGTGCAATTCCGTTGGATGGCGGGTGAGACGATGTAATAGCAAGAGCAGGCGCAATTCAGCTGGCCGAGCGAGGCACTGTGTCGCAAGAGCGGGTGCAAGTCAGCTGGTCGAGTGAAGCGCTGGGGTGTAGCTGAGAAACCTCCACCTGGCGAGGTGGGGGAGGCTCGTTCGCGCCGCCTCTCCCTTCTACTGCACCCCACGCCGTCTCCTGGCGCAGGTATATGTGATGGTCGGACCAGGGCACCGCAGGACGTGTCTTCAGGTCAAACGGATTGTGGGACAAGGTGTGGAGCAGGCGCAATTATCTCGGGGGCCTCCGTCAAGTGGTTCAGGGAGGCACCGCATCACATTGTTTTCCAATGCAGTCAGGTCCACAAACAGCCCCCATTTACTTTGAGAATAGTGAAGCTGCAGCAGGTGCAAATAAGCTTCAGACAGTGTTACAAGCGCTGCTCGGAACCCTCAACTATGGCATCAAACATCCAGGACTTATGCCATTTGTGCAAGGCAGTGACATCGAAGCATCTCAGGGACCAAGCAACATACCATATCCAGAGTCCTTCCCACAACCTCTGCCTTCCTTCTTACCTAGTTATTGTTCTTTCACTCCCACTCCAGGCTTTTAGTCTGTGGATGGAAAACCATGAACCTACACTCACCTATGAAAATTTTACTATTGATGGTTGATTTTGAGCTCCAAATACAAAGGCTTGTTTGGATCGATGTTGCAGCAGGCTGCCATGTAAATAGTTATTTAATAAAACGTTTTACCCTGTTACTTTGCTGGTGTGTTTTATATATTTATAATATTTGCATAGGGTTTGTCGTTATTTTGGGTGGGGTGGGCGGCGGAGCCGAGCTGTCTTGCAGCCATCATGGTGTCGAGCTCAGTTCCTCTCACTAGTTTCGTATTTGTCATGAGGAGTTGTTCATAATGTTTCTATTTTAGCGAGGTCAAAAAGAGATCCCATTAGTGGCCTACTCATTTTGCTTGATTCCTTTTGTTTTTTTTACGATTTTCACTATCTGCAAAGACTAAACAGAGTATTGCGACTCTGTGCTTGTTTGTAAATAGAGAATGAACCAAAGAGAACCAATTCCAAAACAATAAATGCTAGGATAACAATCAATCAAATGGAGAGGGAAGCAGGCACAACGGGGGCAAAGGCCTGTGTTACCTACCCTTCACTATCTGCAAAGAGAGAATGCTCCTAAAAGAAAAGAGGAGGGGGGGGCAGCGTTCAAAGCACATCAGTGTGCATAAACACGAAAATGTTTTTACCTACCACGTACTTGACATTTTAAAGCTTTTGATATTTGCTATTAAAAAACCATAGGTTATAGACCATGTATAGTTAGGAATTAGCATTTACAAAACCTTGAAAATTCACTGAAAAAACCATAGGTTATAGACCATATATAGTTAGGGATTAGCATTTACAAAACCTTATTTTACTCGCACAAAACCATTGAAATTCCCATATATAGTTAGTTGCACTAACTATATATCGCGCACCCGCAATCCACTGCTGATGATGTCACATATTACATCATTCATGACATGGTCAGTGACATCACTGATGACATCACTGATGACATCTCAAATGACATCACTGATGACATCACTGATGACAACATCCAGTGACTGTATGTTTCTGAAAAGTCAAAATATGTCTTACATATTGAAGAATGAGTGGATGTATAAGTGTCTGGATGAAGGATTTAGTAGGTGCATGATTGACTGTATGAGAGTGATTAAATGTGTCTCACTGAGTGCATGGGTTAGTGACTAAACTGTCTTAATTTGTGCATCATTATGTCTGTTGTTCTGTAAACTGCTGCATGTTTAAATCAGTAGCTATATGAGTAACTATATGGGTTATTGAATGGTTGCCCAAGTATTTGTATGAGAGACTGAGTATGTGTGTGGGTGGCTGGGAGGTGTATGACTGTGCATAGATGTGTGAGCAGTTGATTCGCTAGATGTATGGGTTCAAAAGTGCAGGTGGAAACAGCTGTATGGACAGTTGACTGTGTGCATGAGTGTATTGGTGAGTGAATGGATATCTCAGTGCTACATGTCAAAGTAAGTACATATGTAAAACACAGTCCATGTGAGAGTTGACATATATAAATAACTGTGCATAAGAGCCAGTGAATGTGTGAGTGGCTGTATGGATCATTGTGAACTTGTATCAAGGATTGTATAAGAGAGTAAATATGTGTTAGTATATGTTTGAATAAGTAAGGTGTGTATAACTGTATAGTTGAGGAAATGGAGGTGTGATTGATTCTTTGCATGACTGACTAGGTGTGTGAGTAACTCCATGGATGAGTGACAGTCTGTGAGTGTCTGTTTACACTGATTGTATCTAAGGTTATATTAGAGTCTGAAGAGGTTCATCGTATTATCACATGAATGATGTCATCAGTGATGTGATAAGTAATGTCAAATGAGATGTCATCAGTGATGTCATTTGAGATGTCTTCAGTGATGTCATCAGTGATGTCATTTGAGATGTCATCAGTGATGTCATCAGTGATGTCACTGACCATGTCATGAATGATGTAATATGTGACATCATAAGCAGTGGATTGCGGGTGCGCGATATATAGTTAGTGCAACTAACTATATATGGGAATTTCAATGGTTTTGTGCAAGTAAAATAAGGTTTTGTAAATGCTAATCCCTAACTATATATGGTCTATAACCTATGGTTTTTTCAGTGAATTTTCAAGGTTTTGTAAATGCTATTTCCTAACTATATATGGTCTATAACCTATGGTTTTTTTCAGTGAATATATATATATATATATATCCAAAATCCCAGCAGTGCGACCATCCAGTGCAGCGGCGCAGATCCAGGAAACAGACTCTGTAGGCAAGGCTTAGTGCTTAGGGATGTTTCTTCAGAGCATCAGTTGTCCAAATATATATATATTATCTACTGATAGTCGCCAGTAGGTAGTTATAGTTAGGACCTAGTTTCCATAGGAAATCCACAACATTCTATTTGGAATAACTTTGGCTGGTGGACGAATCTTTGCGAAATTCTCCAAGAAAATGGCCTGCTCCGCTCTGCTCCTCCCCTGAAAGTTTGGGAGTGATTTGTCAAGTGGGGGCTGAGAAAAAAGGGGGGGTCCCAAAACGTGTTTTCCCCATGCAATTTTCCATAGTACCTTTAGCCAGGGCTACATCCCGAACAGCTGAACGGAATTACACCAAATTTGGCAAAAAGGTAGAGTTCCGTTCGCAAATTGTGCTTTTTGTTAAATGGTGTAAATACATTCAGTAGTAGTAAAAGTAAAATCATAGTGATATCTAGAGAGGAAGTACCGTACTCTGTACTGTACTCTGTACTGTACTCTGTACCTTCCCGAGCACGAGCTGCATGGTCACTGGCTTTCAACTGTCTGTCAACACTCCATACCAGGAAGTGTTGGCAGCCATCTTGTGCCTCGGTAGAACCGAGGCACGAGGAAGCAGTGAAACAAACGTGTAAAACACGCAAATGGGGCAGGGTAGAAACATCCTGATCCCCTAGGCCTGCTCAGAGGGTCCCACAAGGACCCCCAAGGCCCCTCAAAAAAATTATTTTATTTTTTTTAAATCGCGGAGTACGAAGTACCGTACTCTGTACTGTACTCTGTACTTTCCCAAATGCATACTGGAGGTTCTTGGTGGGCTAGTTGGCCCCAAGGGACCTCCAGTATGCAAGGGGAATTAGTTCCCCCTCTGCAAAAGCGCCAGGGGGCTGCGTTGCAGAGAGGTGTAAAAAGGGGCGTGGCCTCATCACACCTCTCTGCAATGCAGCCCCCTGGAGCATACTGGAGGTTTCTGGTGGGCTAGTTGGCCCCCAGGGACCCTCAGTATTCAAGGGGAATTAGTTCCCCCTCTGCAAACGCTCCAGGGGGCTGTGTTGCAGAGAGGTGTAAAAGGTGCATGGCCTCATTACACCTGTCTGCAAGGTAGCCCCCTGGCGCATACTGGAGGTTCCTGGTGGGCTAGTTGGCCCCCAGGGACCTCCAGTATGCAAGGGGAATTAGTTCCCCCTCTGCAAACATGCCAGGGGGCTGCGTTGCTGAGAGGTGTAATGAGGCCATGCCCCTTTTTACACCTCTCTGCAATGCAGCCCCCTGGCGCATACTGGAGGTTCCTGGTGGGCTAGTTGGCCCCCAGGGACCCACAGTATGCAAGGGGACTTAATCCCCCAACTTAGAACATGTTACAGGGTGCGTTTGCACAGTGGTGAAGGTAGGGGGCGGGGCTTGAGGTGATGTGAGTGCGAGCATGCCCTTTGGCGCGTTGTAAGTTGGGGAATTAATTCCTCTTCAATCCAGAGGTCCTCTAGGGGGCAACTAGTCCAACAGGTATCTCCAGTAAGCGCCACAGAGCTGTGTTGCAGAGTGTTGTAAAAAGGGGGCATGCCCTCTGAACACCTCTCTGCAACGCAGCTGCCTGGTGCATACTGGAGGTACATGGCGGGCTAGTTGGCTCACAGGCGTCCTCAGGATTGAAGAGGAATTAATTCCCTAATCTAAAACGCGCCACAGGGCGTGTTTGCACACATGTTACCTCAGGCCCCGCCCTCTTCCGTCACTATTGAGCAAAATATTCCTGTAAAATCAGCCTAACTACGAATTCTGATTTACTCACCTGTTATCACAAGAAACTTCAGTACTGTATCTTTGAGCGCACTACTCATCCTGAAAAGTAATTATAACCATACTTACAGTAACCTGAATTTCCTTCCATAGGCTAACATTGACTGGTTTCACTTGGAGAATTTTTCTAAGTGTGGAGTTTTGGAACTTAAAAAAATTCCTCAAAAATCAGTTGAACTACGAATTCCAATTTACTCACCTGTTATCAAGAGATACCTCAGTGCTGCAACTTTCAGCTCACTACTATTCCTGAAAAGTACATTTAACTGTACTTACCAGTACCTTGAATTTCCTTCCATAGGATATCATTGCCTGCTATATAAATATATATAAATTAAAAAAATATAAAATAAAAAAATAAATATTACAATTTCAATATTTTAAAAACATTTTTTTTCAATTTATATAAAAAATATGTAATGTAATTTAAAAAATAAAATATCTAAAAATAAATACTTTAAAACAATGTAGTAAATTAGTATAAAAAAATATTACATTTAATACATTTAAAAAGTATCATTTAAAAAACCTTTGAAATTCACTGGAAAAAAACATAGGTTTCAGCCACATTATAGTTAGGAATTAGCATTTAAAAAACCTTTGAAATTCACTGAAAAAAACATAGGTTTCAGCCACGTTATAGTTACGAATTAGCATTTAAAGAACCTTGCAAATTCACTGAAAAAAACAAAGGTTTCACACATGTTATAGTTAGCTGGACATTTCACTCATACAAAACCACTGAAATTCCCCCGTTATAGTTATTTCAGCTAACTATAACTCTCGCGCCCGCAATTCACTGCTGATGACGTCACATATTATATCACTCATGACATGGTCAGTGACATCACTCATGACATCACTGATGACATCTCAAATGACATCACTGATGACGTCACTGACGACATCATCCTTGTGAAAGAGTGGCAGCCCTCCTCTCACCCTAATATAACCTTTGACACACACATTCAAAAATAGAAACTTACATTTTCCAAAAAATGGGGATACTAATACCAGTTAGAACAACCTATTCAGTAATTCCAAAATATACATACACATCCACTCATTCACCAATAGTTCTATATAGTCACTCATACATGTACTCACTCATCATATGTACTCTTACACCTATACATCCTGTCACACACCTACACTTATGCATAGAGCTATTCACACATATACTCACACATGCAAATAAAACATCAATTTACTTGCATATACAGCTCTACACACACCACTATGCTTATTTCTACAGAAACGTACACATACACATTACTCTCTTAAACAATCAGTTATAGAAACACATACCTATTTATACAGGAACTCTTCCAATCTGTCACTGTCATATATCCTTACTTATATACATCAATACTCACATATACTAGTTTAAAACATATGTACTTACTCATAAAGACACTATAGTCCTGCACACATGCTGTCTTCAAAACACATACAAACAGTGAGTCAGTCATTCATGCATCTGTGTGCTGAGTAATACCCCCCAAACCATGCAGACACTCATTCTGATACTCAAAAAAACAACTAATAACCCATATAGACACTCATGTAGCCACTTACTAACCCATATAGCCACTTATACACAAAGTGAGACACTGATACAGATTTTACATATTTAAACATTACTCGCTAATACATGTATTCACTAAGATATACTTAATAAGTCAGTTATACAATCAATTTTACAAAAAAAACATTCAGACACTTATTTACCCATTTATTCTTCCATTAATCTTTAGATATACATATATAAAAAATATTTATTTTTCAGAAAGACACACATTCAATGGATGATGTCATCAGTGATGTCATCAGTGATGTCATTTGAGATGTCATCAGTGATGTCATGAGTGATGTCATTGACCATGTCATCAGTTATGTAATATGTGATGTCATCAGCAGTGCATTGCGGGCGCGTGAGTCATAGTTAGCTGAACTAACTATAACAGGGGAATTTCAATGGTTTTGTATGAGTGAAATGTCCAGCAAACTATGACATGTGTGAAACCTATGGTTTTTTCAGTAAATTTGCAAGGTTTTTTAAATGCTAATTCCGAACTATAACGTGGCTGAAACCTATATTTTTTTCAGTGAATATATATATATCTATAAATATATATATTTTTTTTTTCACTGAAAAAAACCATAGGTTTTAGGGGTGTTATAGTTAGCTGGACATTTCACTCGTACAAAACCATTGAAATTCCTCTGTTATAGTTAGTTGTACTAACTATAACTCGTTCGCCCGCAATCCACTGCTGATGATGTCACATATTACATCATTCATGACATGGTCAGGGACATCACTGATGACATCACTGATGACATCTCAAATGACATCACTGATGACATCATCCAGTGAATGTGGTTTGGTTCTATATTTAAATAAGTATTATATATATAGCAATCTGCATTGAAGACTGAGTGCATGCATAGGTGTCTGGATGGATGATTTAATAGCACTATGATTGACTGTCTAAGTGACTAATTTAAGGTGTCTCACTAAATATATGTGATAGTGATTAAACTGTGTGAATATCTGTATCACCCTATATCTTGTTGTGTAAACTAATACATACGTTGGTTACTAGCTATGTGAAAGTCTATATTAGTTATACATTAGTTAAGTGAGTATTTGTATGAGATAGTGAATGTGTGTGGTTGGGTGGGAGGTGTGTGACTGTCCAAAGATGTCTAAATAGTTGATTTAGTAGGTATGTGAGGCTAAGACTATATGTGGAAACCGTTGTTTGAGTGAGTGAATCTCTTTATCGGTGTGGTGATGAGTAAATATATTTCACAATGACATGTCCAACAAACTATAAATATAAAAGGCAGTGTATGTGAAAGTTGTTGTATATAAATAATTATGATGGATAAAGATTGAAGGCGCACGTGGGGGCTCATTCAGAGCTTGGACTCATATAAAGAGCAGCAGTTAAGCAAGTGCGTCCATCTATGGGAAGTAAGGACTACAACTCCCAGAATGGGGAGTGTGCACGTAACCTCCGCCACTAAGCCTCTGAGGAAGAATTATTTGAAACGCGTCAGGCATGACGAAGGTACTGCTATCTTATCTGCGTGCGTGTGTAATCTGTACCAATGAATAAAGGTTAAGGGTCATACCTTTGCAGCTGCTCGAGTGTTCCCTTATTTGTGTGGCAGACCCAGGAGCAGGATACTAAAACGGCAGCCCAGCCGGGAGGTGAACACCACTCCGTGTAAAACGGGGGCCACGGGAAAGGAAATCTACCTACCCTGGAGTGGGACAGCTGTGGTGATGGATAAAGATTGAAGGCGCACGTGGGGGCTCATTCAGAGCTTGGACTCATATAAAGAGCAATTATTAAGGAAGTGAGCAACCCGGAATACCCTTGAGGGCTTGGGTAAGTAAATATAGAAAGGTAAAGATGCCTTCAAGGGACTTTGTTCAATCTAAGTTTTGTTATTTAAAATTAATATGAGAAGAACCAATTTATCGTCCTTACAATGAGTGAATCAAAACTGATCAAATTGTGTTGTCAACATGAAACATATAAACAAAGACACAGGGTGTATACGAAAAAAGTGTTTTTATCAAATAATTCATTAAGAAAAATCAGCTTCATATACAGACAAATAAGCGAATAAGATTTTAGGACTGTGGGTACACATAAAAATAAATTGCTAAGTGACTCAACAGAACCTAAAAGACACCTATCCCAAAACACATTGAGTGAAACAAAGCAAGGGATGAAGTGCAAAGTCGACATTTCGGTTTCTTAGCAGTTATTTGATGAAACCATCCTCAGGACTGTAATCAGTTCAGATCTGTATAGAAATATTGTAGTCTATCAACTGCGGAGATCGCTCATCCAAGTTGGATGTAGCGTCTGAACTTCACTCACATAGGGTTCACGTATTCATACACAGTAGAATTCATCCAGTGTATGTTAGGTGAATTATTATCAAATTTCTGAGACAAATCAGGGGTCAATGCACATAATTTGCGTTTAAACGAGCCTGTGAGCAGTCAGAGATACTGCAGTGTCTTAAGATGCAGCGAGGTGAAGTCAATAACGCGTGTCAATAAAGTGAAGCCACAGGTAAGGAATTCTACCTACCCTGTAGTGGGGCAGCTGTGGTGATGGATAAAGATTGAAGGCGCACGTGGGGGCTCATTCAGAGCTTGGACTCATATAAAGAGCAGCAGTTAAGCAAGTGCGTCCATCTATGGGAAGTAAGGACTGCAACTCCCAGAATGGGGAGTGTGCACGTAACCTCCGCCGCTAAGCCTCTGAGGAAGAATTATTTGAAACGCATCAGGCATGACGAAGGTACTGCTATCCTATCTGCGTGCGTGTGTAATCTGTACCAATGAATAAAGGTTAAGGGTCATACCTTTGCAGCTGCTCGAGTGTTCCCTTATTTGTGTGGCAGACCCAGGAGCAGGATACTAAAACGGCAGCCCAGCCGGGAGGTGAACACCACTCCGTGTAAAACGGGGGCCACGGGAAAGGAATTCTACCTACCCTGTAGTGGGGCAGCTGTGGTGATGGATAAAGATTGAAGGCGCACGTGGGGGCTCATTCAGAGCTTGGACTCATATAAAGAGCAGCAGTTAAGCAAGTGCGTCCATCTATGGGAAGTAAGGACAACAACTCCCAGAATGGGGATTGTGTACGTAACCTCCGCCGCTAAGCCTCTGAGGAAGAATTAATTGAAACGCGTCAGGCATGACGAAGGTACTGCTATCCTATCTGCATGTGTGTGTAATCTGTACCAATGAATAAAGGTTAAGGGTCATACCTTTGCAGCTGCTCGAGTGTTCCCTTATTTGTGTGGCAGACCCAGGAGCAGGATACTAAAACGGCAGCCCAGCCGGGAGGTGAGCACCACTCCGTGTAAAACGGGGGCCACGGGAAAGGAATTCTACCTACCCTGGAGTGGGGCAGCTGTGGTGATGGATAAAGATTGAAGGCGCACGTGGGGGCTCATTCAGAGCTTGGACTCATATAAAGAGCAGCAGTTAAGCAAGTGCGTCCATCTATGGGAAGTAAGGACTACAACTCCCAGAATGGGGAGTGTGCACGTAACCTCCGCCGCTAAGCCTCTGAGGAAGAATTAATTGAAACGCATCAGGCATGATGAAGGTACTGCTATCCTATCTGCGTGCGTGTGTAATCTGTACCAATGAATAAAGGTTAAGGGTCATACCTTTGCAGCTGCTCGAGTGTTCCCTTATTTGTGTGGCAGACCCAGGAGCAGGATACTAAAACGGCAGCCCAGCCGGGAGGTGAACACCACTCCGTGTAAAACGGGGGCCACGGGAAAGGAAATCTACCTACCCTGGAGTGGGACAGCTGTGGTGATGGATAAAGATTGAAGGCGCACGTGGGGGCTCATTCAGAGCTTGGACTCATATAAAGAGCAATTATTAAGGAAGTGAGCAACCCGGAATACCCTTGAGGGCTTGGGTAAGTAAATATAGAAAGGTAAAGATGCCTTCAAGGGACTTTGTTCAATCTAAGTTTTGTTATTTAAAATTAATATGAGAAGAACCAATTTATCGTCCTTACAATGAGTGAATCAAAACTGATCAAATTGTGTTGTCAACATGAAACATATAAACAAAGACACAGGGTGTATACGAAAAAAGTGTTTTTATCAAATAATTCATTAAGAAAAATCAGCTTTATATACAGACAAATAAGCGAATAAGATTTTAGGACTGTGGGTACACATAAAAATAAATTGCTAAGTGACTCAACAGAACCTAAAAGACACCTATCCCAAAACACATTGAGTGAAACAAAGCAAGGGATGAAGTGCAAAGTCGACATTTCGGTTTCTTAGCAGTTATTTGATGAAACCATCCTCAGGACTGTAATCAGTTCAGATCTGTATAGAAATATTGTAGTCTATCAACTGCGGAGATCGCTCATCCAAGTTGGATGTAGCGTCTGAACTTCACTCACATAGGGTTCACGTATTCATACACAGTAGAATTCATCCAGTGTATGTTAGGTGAATTATTATCAAATTTCTGAGACAAATCAGGGGTCAATGCACATAATTTGCGTTTAAACGAGCCTGTGAGCAGTCAGAGATACTGCAGTGTCTTAAGATGCAGCGAGGTGAAGTCAATAACGCGTGTCAATAAAGTGAAGCCACAGGTAAGGAATTCTACCTACCCTGTAGTGGGGCAGCTGTGGTGATGGATAAAGATTGAAGGCGCACGTGGGGGCTCATTCAGAGCTTGGACTCATATAAAGAGCAGCAGTTAAGCAAGTGCGTCCATCTATGGGAAGTAAGGACTGCAACTCCCAGAATGGGGAGTGTGCACGTAACCTCCGCCGCTAAGCCTCTGAGGAAGAATTATTTGAAACGCATCAGGCATGACGAAGGTACTGCTATCCTATCTGCGTGCGTGTGTAATCTGTACCAATGAATAAAGGTTAAGGGTCATACCTTTGCAGCTGCTCGAGTGTTCCCTTATTTGTGTGGCAGACCCAGGAGCAGGATACTAAAACGGCAGCCCAGCCGGGAGGTGAACACCACTCCGTGTAAAACGGGGGCCACGGGAAAGGAATTCTACCTACCCTGTAGTGGGGCAGCTGTGGTGATGGATAAAGATTGAAGGCGCACGTGGGGGCTCATTCAGAGCTTGGACTCATATAAAGAGCAGCAGTTAAGCAAGTGCGTCCATCTATGGGAAGTAAGGACAACAACTCCCAGAATGGGGATTGTGTACGTAACCTCCGCCGCTAAGCCTCTGAGGAAGAATTAATTGAAACGCGTCAGGCATGACGAAGGTACTGCTATCCTATCTGCATGTGTGTGTAATCTGTACCAATGAATAAAGGTTAAGGGTCATACCTTTGCAGCTGCTCGAGTGTTCCCTTATTTGTGTGGCAGACCCAGGAGCAGGATACTAAAACGGCAGCCCAGCCGGGAGGTGAGCACCACTCCGTGTAAAACGGGGGCCACGGGAAAGGAATTCTACCTACCCTGGAGTGGGGCAGCTGTGGTGATGGATAAAGATTGAAGGCGCACGTGGGGGCTCATTCAGAGCTTGGACTCATATAAAGAGCAGCAGTTAAGCAAGTGCGTCCATCTATGGGAAGTAAGGACTACAACTCCCAGAATGGGGAGTGTGCACGTAACCTCCGCCGCTAAGCCTCTGAGGAAGAATTAATTGAAACGCATCAGGCATGATGAAGGTACTGCTATCCTATCTGCGTGCGTGTGTAATCTGTACCAATGAATAAAGGTTAAGGGTCATACCTTTGCAGCTGCTCGAGTGTTCCCTTATTTGTGTGGCAGACCCAGGAGCAGGATACTAAAACGGCAGCCCAGCCGGGAGGTGAACACCACTCCGTGTAAAACGGGGGCCACGGGAAAGGAAATCTACCTACCCTGGAGTGGGACAGCTGTGGTGATGGATAAAGATTGAAGGCGCACGTGGGGGCTCATTCAGAGCTTGGACTCATATAAAGAGCAATTATTAAGGAAGTGAGCAACCCGGAATACCCTTGAGGGCTTGGGTAAGTAAATATAGAAAGGTAAAGATGCCTTCAAGGGACTTTGTTCAATCTAAGTTTTGTTATTTAAAATTAATATGAGAAGAACCAATTTATCGTCCTTACAATGAGTGAATCAAAACTGATCAAATTGTGTTGTCAACATGAAACATATAAACAAAGACACAGGGTGTATACGAAAAAAGTGTTTTTATCAAATAATTCATTAAGAAAAATCAGCTTTATATACAGACAAATAAGCGAATAAGATTTTAGGACTGTGGGTACACATAAAAATAAATTGCTAAGTGACTCAACAGAACCTAAAAGACACCTATCCCAAAACACATTGAGTGAAACAAAGCAAGGGATGAAGTGCAAAGTCGACATTTCGGTTTCTTAGCAGTTATTTGATGAAACCATCCTCAGGACTGTAATCAGTTCAGATCTGTATAGAAATATTGTAGTCTATCAACTGCGGAGATCGCTCATCCAAGTTGGATGTAGCGCCTGAACTTCACTCACATAGGGTTCACGTATTCATACACAGTAGAATTCATCCAGTGTATGTTAGGTGAATTATTATCAAATTTCTGAGACAAATCAGGGGTCAATGCACATAATTTGCGTTTAAACGAGCCTGTGAGCAGTCAGAGATACTGCAGTGTCTTAAGATGCAGCGAGGTGAAGTCAATAACGCGTGTCAATAAAGTGAAGCCACAGGTAAGGAATTCTACCTACCCTGTAGTGGGGCAGCTGTGGTGATGGATAAAGATTGAAGGCGCACGTGGGGGCTCATTCAGAGCTTGGACTCATATAAAGAGCAGCAGTTAAGCAAGTGCGTCCATCTATGGGAAGTAAGGACTGCAACTCCCAGAATGGGGAGTGTGCACGTAACCTCCGCCGCTAAGCCTCTGAGGAAGAATTATTTGAAACGCATCAGGCATGACGAAGGTACTGCTATCCTATCTGCGTGCGTGTGTAATCTGTACCAATGAATAAAGGTTAAGGGTCATACCTTTGCAGCTGCTCGAGTGTTCCCTTATTTGTGTGGCAGACCCAGGAGCAGGATACTAAAACGGCAGCCCAGCCGGGAGGTGAACACCACTCCGTGTAAAACGGGGGCCACGGGAAAGGAATTCTACCTACCCTGTAGTGGGGCAGCTGTGGTGATGGATAAAGATTGAAGGCGCACGTGGGGGCTCATTCAGAGCTTGGACTCATATAAAGAGCAGCAGTTAAGCAAGTGCGTCCATCTATGGGAAGTAAGGACAACAACTCCCAGAATGGGGATTGTGTACGTAACCTCCGCCGCTAAGCCTCTGAGGAAGAATTAATTGAAACGCGTCAGGCATGACGAAGGTACTGCTATCCTATCTGCGTGTGTGTGTAATCTGTACCAATGAATAAAGGTTAAGGGTCATACCTTTGCAGCTGCTCGAGTGTTCCCTTATTTGTGTGGCAGACCCAGGAGCAGGATACTAAAACGGCAGCCCAGCCGGGAGGTGAGCACCACTCCGTGTAAAACGGGGGCCACGGGAAAGGAATTCTACCTACCCTGGAGTGGGGCAGCTGTGGTGATGGATAAAGATTGAAGGCGCACGTGGGGGCTCATTCAGAGCTTGGACTCATATAAAGAGCAGCAGTTAAGCAAGTGCGTCCATCTATGGGAAGTAAGGACTACAACTCCCAGAATGGGGAGTGTGCACGTAACCTCCGCCGCTAAGCCTCTGAGGAAGAATTAATTGAAACGCATCAGGCATGATGAAGGTACTGCTATCCTATCTGCGTGCGTGTGTAATCTGTACCAATGAATAAAGGTTAAGGGTCATACCTTTACAGCTGCTCGAGTGTTCCCTTATTTGTGTGGCAGACCCAGGAGCAGGATAAATAATTATACATAAGAGTCAGTGGTTGAATGAGTGACTGTATCGAAAACTGTATAATTGTAATATTGTAATAGAGATTTTATAACACACTAAGTATTAGTTACAATCTATATGAATACATAAAGTGGTGTTTGTATAAGTGTGTAGCTTAGTAAATGTAAGTATGATCAATTGTTTTCATAAGTGAGTAGGATGACCGCATAAGTGAACAGGATGTGTGCTGGTGTGTAATGTTGATGTAGGTGTATAAGTATATTTAATAGTGTTCTATTGATCTTTGTTAGCATGTATAAGTGAATCTATAGATAATTCTTTAGATGTGTGTGTAGATATAGTAATCACTGAGTGGGTTTTTAGAAACTTGTATTAGTCTCAATGGTTTCAAATATGGTATTCAATATTTTATAATGAGTGTTGAAAGGTTTTACTAGTATATAATGAGATGTATCAGATTGTCACGTGGATGATGTAATCAGTGATGTCATCAGTGATGTCATTTGAGATGTCATCAGTGATGTCATCAGTGAATTCACTGACCATGTCATGCATGATGTAATATGTGACATCATCAGCAGTGGATTGCGGGCGCGTGAGTTATAGTTAGTACAACTAACTATTACGGAGAAATTTCAATGGTTTTGTACGAGTGAAATGTCCAGCTAACTATAACACCCCTAAAATCTATGGTTTTTTCAGTGAATGTCTAAGGTTTTTAAATGCTAATTCCTAACTATAACAGGCCTGAAACCTATGTTTTTTTCATTGATTTTCAAAGGTTTTTTAAATAATAATTTTCAAATGTATTAATTGTTATATTTATTTTTTCATATTGGTTTAGTATATTTTTTTTAAACTATTTATTTTTAGATATTTTGTTTTTTTATTACATTATATATTTTAAATATTAATTAAAAAAAATTAAATATGGAAATTCTAAGATTTTTTTATTTTATATTTTTTTAAACATATTTATATTATTGTCTTTATTGGTTTTTTTTTCAAATTCTTTTTTTGGAGTCGCGCACCCAAAGCGTACCTTTCTCGAACACAGTGAGGAACCTAGCCGCCATTTTAAGATTGTTATGTAGGATCCGCATATTGTGTGCGATGGGTGCATATTTTCCTTCATGATTGCTATGCGACTGGTAGGCGACTTCTGGCGCATACGCGACACATACGTATTACGTTAGGCCACCCTCTCGCACTTCCGCGTGACATCATAAACGATTTGGACGCGGTGGGTGCGCGAATCCCGCAAAATATTTTGATGTTTAAAAGCATGTATATATGTATTTAATATAAATATTAAGGCAAGACATTATCTGATCTAATCATAAAACTAATATTCTTTTAGTTTTAATAAAGTTACATTACTTTTAAATGCAATTTTGCGAAGTTGCGCTGGGTAAGAGCTGCATGTGCGCACCCTACGCGGACTACATGTGACCAGAAAAAAAGAGATTTGATTAGTTCATAACACTTCCTATTCTAACTATTGAAGGATCCCACCCATTTCAATCATTCTTCTTAGACCTTCTTTGGAGCAAAAACTCTACTAGGAAGAACCTCATTTTATGCTGTTTGGAGACCTGATTGTCATTTTTATTAAAGAACAATCGCTACTGGACAACAAGAATAATCTAATTTCGAACAATCCAACAATGAGGAATTTGTACTAGAGCCTGCACGTCCTGAGAGATACATTTCCATTGTATGGAAATATTTTAAATTTCCTGCAGGACTAAAAAAAGTGAACGCAACCAAGGTCACTTGTAAAATATGCAAAGTCGTACTCTCACGTGGAGATCCGAATAAAAAGTATTCTTGCGGGACCGCAAGAATGCTTAAACATTTAAAAAGTTTACATCCCGTCAATCTATCACGTGAGGAGTGCCAAAGACTGAGGCAAAATCCACCACCAATACCAGCAGTAGCAAGCACTTCGGGGACATCTTCAGCAAGTCAAAATCTGGACATACGTCCACAATTGGCCAATGCAAAAATACACTGCATTAAGTGTAATAGGCTGCTGTGCTATGGAGAGCAGTTTGTGGACTTGGTTTGCCGGGCTTTAGAAAATCATCAGTGCTATCTTTTTTTTTTGTTTTACCCCCAGAAGTTCATTGTTTTGTTGCTCCAATTCTCTTTTTTACTTAAAAAAAATACAAAAATATCAAAAAATCGTTCAGAAAAACACACACATTTTTTTTTAAAATAAAGAAAAAGTTATTTTCAGTACTAAATTCTCTGGTTAAAAAAAGAGCTATATTTGTATAATAGTGTGTGAAAGTTTGGTTGAATATATGCGTACTGGATAATTGACTGAAAGAATGCATTTTTGATGTATGGTGAATGTATACATGCAGTACTATAAGGAAGTGCTGCAGCATGACACTGTAAGCTCTTTAGCTGCAGTGTGCTGTGGTACTTCGGAAGCACAGTCATGCAACATATGGACATAAATATGTTGCAAGTCTGTGCTTCCCTCTGCACTGCTGCTTCAACTGCAGCCATGTGGTAACACAGGCTCCCTTGCACCATGGGGGGAAGGATGTCAGTGTTGTGTGGAGTTTGTTTTTGTGTAAAAAGACACACCTTTCTGTACAAAAACAATCAATGAAGGCATTTTTCTCCTAAAATGTATGCTGTGCATTGTAGCATATATTGAAAGAGAAAAAATGAGGATGCAAAATGGTATGTATGATGAGGTCATATTTACATGGAAAAGAAAAGGAACACATGCTGCCTTTTCCTCTGTTTGTAAATATGAAAGAGTGTCTTACGCTATAACCATGTTACAAAAAGTGACATATTGTTGGTACACAATGCTTTTAATTTGCCTCATAAGTGCTTAGGTATTGGCAGACTGTTACAATAACAACATATTGCTAGTTAATTGTTTGAAAAATTTCATAAGAGTGATAGGAGGTAAGCATAGACTTATGTCTGCAAAGATGCTCAAAGAACAATGATTGAAATGATTGCGGTTCTTCAATAGGTACAATAAAAAATATTATGAACCAATCAAATCTTTTTCTTTCAGGTCACACAATATCCTATGACAGTGTGATTCCAAAACTATGTTGGTATAAACTGGGTGTTTTCAAGACTATATTAATACTTTGTAGCTTCTTGCAGATTTGTTTGAATAGTACATGAAGACATTAATTAGTACTAAGATTAATAGTTAGACCAATCCTTAACTATATAAGTAATAAGTACAGTAATTTCAGTACTGCAAACAGAAAAGAAGATACATGTATAAGTACTTGCGTTTTGGCTAACTGATAGGACATGTTTATAGATTAGTGAAGGGAAGGAATGGGGCTTGATGTGACATGTGCAAACACACTCTGTGACATGTTTTAAGTTAAGGAGTTTTGTCTCTTTTAATCCTGAAAGTACCTCCGCCCTACTAGCCCACCATGTCTCTCTATTAAATACCATATAGGTGCGTTCCAGAGAGGTGCTCTGAAGCCATCTCCTATTTTATACCTCTCTGCAATGCAACTCTCTGTCACTTTCTGCACATATCTGGTGGGTTAGTTGGCCCCCAGTGACACTCAGTATTCATGTTAACTTTATCCGGTAACTTAAAACACCCACAGAGCATCTTTCCACACATATCTACTCCATCCATCTCCCCTTTCTTCACCTGTGTGCAAACTCAGGCCATTGTGTATTTCAATACTTACTATATGTAGCTGAAAAGGTCACTATGGGAATGCAAGAGCAGTAATAGGGTGTTTGCTGGAGTGTATGGATACCGACTAGGGTATTGTAGGCCTGAAACACAAGTGAAAAGGTGGTTAGACCACTACATGCATGGTGCATAGGAGTTTAAAGCACTCCATGTCCTAAGGCCTAGCTCGCTGCATGAGTACATAGATACTTACTGAATGATTAGAGTACTACAAGGAGATACACTGGGTGAATTTATAATTGGTTGAGTTTTACTTTAGTGAATGGGTGTGACATGGTATTGAAAGAGTCACTATGGGATTGCAGGAGTAGTCACATGGTGTTTGCTGGAGTGTGTGAATACTGACTGGGGAATTGTAGGCCTAAAACACAAGTGAAAAGGTGGTTAGACCACTACATGCATAGTGCATAGGAGTTTAAAGCGGTCCATGTCCTAAAGCCTGGAGCACTGCATGAGTGCAAAGATACTGACTGAATGATTAGAGTACTACCAGGAGATACACTGTGTGAATTTATAATTGGTTGCCTTTTACTATAGTGAATGGATTAGTACATGGTAATGAAACAGTCACTCTGGGATTGCAAGAGCAGTCACAGGATGTTTGCGGAACTGCATGGATACTGACTGGGGAATTGTAGGCCTGAAACACCCGTGATAAGATGGTTAGAACACTAAATGGATTGTACAGAGAGGGTTAAAGTTACACCAATTGATGCCATTGGTTAAATACTTTTTGCATCTCCAACACACTGACCTCATAATTGTGCACTGTAGTGGCAATGAACTAGGCACTTTGACTGGAGTAGATCTGGAAATGCTTATGAATGACACCTTTACAGAATTGATGTCACTTTTCCACCAAACTCCCTATTTTCTATTCCAACATATGCCAAAGGCAGAAATGGAACTGGTCCAATACATTTTGTCCACAGATTGAGAAAGCTAGGAAACATGTCAATAAATCTGTGTCTGCTGTTCTCCGAGATTATAAAATGGGGTCCATTTACCACAACAATCTGCGTTTCAATATGGATGGCATCTATAGGAGAGATGGTGTACATTTCACAGATGAGGGTAACAGAGTCTTCCTCATCAACTTTAGACTCTGCATAGGTACTTACTTGTAGGTACCAACATCTCTCAATCAACACAAGGGCTCTTTTTAGAGCCGCCCAAGATATAAACAGATAAGCTTGATGTATATCTAACAAATATTATGTTTTTTTGCTAGAGGTTGCGCACCTAACGCATCAGAGTCGTGCACCCAACGCGTAGAAGTCATGCAGCAAATGCGCTGGAGTCGCGCTCCCTATACGTTAGGAGTCGTGCATCCAATGCGTGCACACCAGGAGGCTGCACTGAGCGCTGCACTGGGTACGCGACTCCTAATTTTACTGTAATAAACAAATAGCCCCTATCACTAATTTCTATTATCCCCGGGGACCCCATCCCCCGGGGCTTATATAAAATGTTGGGGACCGTGGGGGGAGCCCCAATCCCCCCCGGTCCCAGCCGGCTCCCTGCGTCCTTCCGGAGCCGGCACTGCTTTTCCACATGGGGAGCTGCTAACATGCAGCTCCCTGTGTGGAAAAACTATTTGGTTCGGATTTTGAAAGAGAGAGCAGGTTTCCCTACTCTCTCTTTGATAATCCAAACCAAGTTTGCTATGGGAGGGCAGAAGCCGCGAGGCTCCTCCCCTCTCATAGCAAACAGCAGTGTCCCAGGGGTGGGCACTTCGGGACACTACAGGAGGCGGCCCTGGGGGGTGGTGGTCCCCAGGGCCACAACAAGGCTCCAGGAGGGTGGCCACATGGCCCCCCTCCAACACTACACAAAGCCCCGGGTGGTGGTGCTCTCCAGGCTTGGGGGGCATTGAGACCCACCACCCACGTATTTTGCTGGGAGGGTCCTTGGAGCCCCCCCAACCATTTATTTTATGGTCCCAAGATTTGGCCCACTGGGGGCTAAATATTACAGAAGCTCCTTTTATTTATTTATTTTTACGGCAGGATCCACGCACCCTGCGTGCACTTTGCCGTTTAAAAACAAAAATTGGGGGCCCTGGGAGTCCTTGTGGGACCCCCTAAGCAGGTCTAGATGGTCAGAGTATTTCTACCCTCCCCCCTTTATACGTTTTGCACACTTATTCCACTGACTTCTTCAGCCTCGCATCTACCAAAGCACAAAATGGCTGCCAACACTTCCTGGTTTCGAATGTTGACGACCACTTGACAGCCAATTAGCATTCAGCGTGTGATCGGGACGGTGCTCTTAGGGTGTGCTCAGGATGCGTGAATCCACCGCGGCCATAGTTATATATGTACTTCCAATTGTCATTCTCTCAGGAACTACTGAACGGATTTACACCATTTAAGCAAAAGGCACAAGTCTGAACTAAGGACTACTTTGTAGTATCTTAGGTTGTATTTAGCTATGCTTGTTCTCCTCTCTGTCTTAGAGTCCTAGGTTGCCAGTGTTCTATGTGGTTCAGCTGCGCTGAGTATTCCACTGTGGACAGTTGGTGATCTCTGTCTCTACCTGGACTACAGATGGTCTTGTTCTCCGCTTGGGTTGTCAGCTTATGCAATAAACCTACAGTTAAACCCTCAATGCCTGCTGCTGTTTACTACATCTATTTTTGGCGACGGGTGCTGAACAACCCACACGAACCCACCACTTCTCAACGTTTTCGGCAAACAACTGGCTGTTCTACAATTTAAACCATCACCTCGTATTTTCCAGCACTGCGGCATCGACGATCTTATTACCGCACACTGGAGACACTCGTCAATTATTCTTTACATCTTCCGACATCGATGAAACGTCGTCTCATCAGTGTCTCCATCACCCGGTACTCCCCTAGATGGTAGCTGTACTGCGGTAAGCCGCGCATGCTGTACGCTAATGCTTGTTGACTATTTGAGAGCGGGGAACTGGATTTTTCGGTATATTGCTTTTTAATGCGCTTTGTACTGCGCTGGAACGCAAGGCCAGCAAGTGCGTTCCAGCAACTGAAAATCTAACGTGACGCACGCACCGTCATTTGCGTGACTGTGACGTTTGCGTTTCAGCCTGAAACGCATCGCTCGCTCCACGTCATTTTTGCCAGAACGAAGCGCATCAGCAATTCTACTACACGCTGGTGTTCCACTGTCTACGTCACAAACAGACAATACTCTCGTTCAGAAGAGAAATTTCACGGAACAGTTCTATTTTCAGAGAACACTCGAACAATGCTGTGACATCATAAAACACACCTCTCTCAGTCAGGCAAAGTTACTTACAGTCGTCATAAAAGACTTTGGCAATACAGAATTGATTTTTTTTTGTGTCTTTTTATTCTGCACCAGCTTTACCTTACGTTTAGCTTCCACTTCTCTTACAATTTTAATTCGTTCCCCATATTTCTGGATCCATTCACCATGTCCTTGCAAGGAGTTCTACCACCTGCTCCCTTTCTAGAAACACCTGGTGATCCGCCTATCAAGTGGCGCAAATGGTTTGATGGATTTGAAACTTATATTGGCGCAATTGGTGCGTCCAGATATCGTGCAGAAAGAAAGAAGTACATCCTGTTACACTCACTTGGATTTGAGGGCAGAGAGATTTACAAACATCTTCCAGAGTTAGTACTAACTGAGGGAGAAATTCTTGATGATTACCAACAGACATTAATGTAAATGTAAATGTAGTGTATTTTATATAGCGCACTTCTACCCGGAGGCCTCGTAGCGCTGTATTCATACTGCTGTGGAACCCATCCTGGCTTTCCTGTGGAATGTCCACTCCTGGGCACCCCCAAGGTGAAGCCAGGCATCCACAGCGCTTGAAACAAGATTTGATGTCCAACCCAGCATAGTAGTTCTACGACACAATTTTTTCAAGCGCACACAAAATACTGGTGAGGATGTTGACAACTTCATAACTGCACTGAGGGCACTTGCTTCAGACTGTCAGTTTGAGAATTTTACAGACCAGTTGGTAAGGGATCAGTTCATAGCGAAATGTACTGACAGGACAATTAAACAAAAACTGTTATCCTTGGGAAATCCTTCCTTGGAAGAAACAATTAGGCTAGCGAATAGCATAGAAACGTCTCAAATCTCTGTAAAAGAGCTAGAAGAAAAGAAGAATGAGACTGTCACAGCAGTAAAGTTGAAAGACACAAAACCCCCGTTCAATAAGTTTCCAGATGAACAACAGTCTACCGATAAGCAGAATTCTTTCTTTAACAGAACAAACATTTGTTTTCGTTGTGGTAACCGACCGCATGGTCTGAATGGGAGGTGTCCTGCAAAATTTGTTACTTGTAAAAATTGCAACAGAGTAGGACACTTTGCTAAAGTGTGTCAGATGGGGAAGAACAAAGTTTCTTTTAAGTCTAATCCTGTGAAATGTGTGGTTGATTCTGATACCTCACAAACGGAAGATGAGTATGTAACTAAGGACTTGTGCAACATGGTTGTGGTTGTAAGAGATGATGGGGTCATTACAGGTGATCCCGAACTATGTGTAGACCCTTATGTTAACATACTAGTAGGTGACCGTGTTCTTTACCTGTTAGTTGATTCTGGTGCACGCATTTCAATGATCACTCTGGATCTTTTTCGTACCACTTGGCCTAACAAGGTTCTCCTTCCCCCTGATCGAAGAGCAGTCTCGTATGAAGAACGTGAGATTACAGTAGCGGGATATTTTGAAGACATTTTAGAATTTAAGGGAAGGAGGATTTTTGGAAAAATATATGTGGCTGAAAAGGGGCTAAATATACTAGGTTGGTTCCACCAAGGCCTGTTTGGCATGCAATTAAGGCCTGGTACAAAGAATCAAGTAGTTGCCGTGAGAGACAGTCCTGAATTGGAGGCGCTAATAAATGAATTTCCTCATGTCTTTTCAGGAGAGCTAGGAAAAATAAAATCTTTTCAGCACAAAATAGTTCTGAAGGATGGTGCCTGTCCTGTCAAACATAAACTTAGAAACATACCTTTCAGCATTAGACATGACCTAGGAAAGGAGTTAGAGACATTGCGTGATAAGGGGATCATTGAACCAGTAGAGTCCTCACTGTGGTTGTCTCCTTTGGTGGTTGCCAGAAAACAGAATGGCGAACTAAGGGTTTGCGTAGATTTGCGCTGCTTAAACAGGGAAATTTGGGTTGATTCCTTTCCCCTTCCAAACATTAACGAATTGTTGGCTAGTTTGAAGGATGCCAAGCTCTTCTCTAAGTTGGACTTGGCATCCGCATATCATCAAATCGAACTCACACCTGAGTCCAGGCCCCTCACTGCCTTTGTGTCACCCTTTGGAACCTTCCAGTACGTACGGATGCCGTTCGGGCTGGCCTCAGCGGCGTCCGTATTCCAAAGAGTCATGACTGAGATGCTGAGGGGTATTGACGGGTTGTCAATTTTTCAAGATGATGTACTTATACACGCTCCTGACAAGAACACTCATGATACTATCTTAAAAAAAGTTCTGTCTAAGTTTCAAGAGGTTGGGGTTGTGTTACGGCGCGACAAATGTGTCTTCTCTACCAGTGAAGTGGATTATTTGGGGCACATGATAAACGAAAAGGGAATCTTCCCAAAGTCCAGTCTAGTAGAGTCTATCACTAAGGCCAAGGCTCCGTCTGACAAGAGTGATTTGAAGTCCTTCCTAGGATTGTGTGAGTTTTACTCTAAGTTTATAAAGGATTTTGCAACCAAACTAAGACCTTTGACACGAATGTTAATGAGAGGTGTTCCTTTTGAGTGGAACAAGGAGTGTGATGAGATTTTTGCGTGGGTGAAACAACAACTGATTTCTCCGAATGTTCTAAAGCATTTTGATCCCTCGTTAATGTGTACTCTGACTGTTGATGCCAGCAATGTGGGGCTAGGTGCTGTCCTGTCACAGAAAAAGGATGGTGACCTCAATACTTTGGGTTTTGCATCTAGGGTTTTGTCCAGTGCTGAAACCAAGTATTCTGTCATCGAAAAGGAGTTACTAGCTTGCTGGTGGGCTGTAATGAAATTCAGGAACTTCCTTTGGGGTAAGAAATTTTGCATCAGGACTGACCATAAACCCCTTGTGTTTATCCTGAGTGGGAAGAATGTAAGAGGATTCACACCGAGAATTGCACGCCTGTCCTCCAAGTTACTTCAGTTTGATTTTTTGGTGGAATATATCCCTGGGAACAAGAATGGGTGTGCTGATTTTCTTTCCCGTTCCTCTGATATGATTGATAAGGATTTTGATACAGATCTGGATGATAAAGACCAATACCTGGTCGCTTCTATTGACCTTCCCCAGTTGTGTGCGGTGACCGAGGATGAGTGGAGACAAGCCCTACTTTCAGATGTGATGTTACAGAAGGTTGTCACCTTTATCAGGAATGGTTGGCCTAGAGAAAGGAATCTCACCTTTGATCTCAAAACGTTTTTGCAAGTTGCAGATGAGCTTACGCTTGAAAGTGGTTTGATTTTAAGAGATGACAAATTGGTTCCTCCACTGGTCCTGAGGGAAAGGTTAATTAAGTGCGCACATGAAGGGCACTTAGGTGCAACATTGACCAAGAGAAGAGTTCGTCTTTCCTTCTGGTGGCCATACATCTACAGGGAGATCGATGAATTTGTTAAGCGATGTGTCATCTGTTCTAGCTGTGATAAGGTTGTAAAATTACGTACTCAGCCCTTGTCCCCCATTGAGTTTCCTCCTGCACCTTGGGTGAAACTTGGATTGGACATTGTTGGTCCCTTCTATGCTCTTGATTTTTCCTCTAGGTTTGCCCTGGTCCTTATAGACTATTATTCTAAATGGCCGGAGGTCAAGTTTGTCAGAGAGGTCACTGCCAAGACTGTTGTTGACTTCCTTTGTGATGTCTTTTTGAAGGAAGGGTTTCCAGAGTTTTTGGTCACAGACAACGGCACCCAATTCGTCTCATCTGAGGTTGAAAATTACCTGGCCAGGTGTAGTATCAAACACCTGAAGAGTTCCCTATATCATCCAGAAACGAATGGTCTCGTGGAACGGATGAACAAAGTCCTTGGGGAATGCATTCAGTGGGCTCTGAAGAATAGCTGTGTTGTCAGTAGCTCTGTAAGAAGCATGTTGTGGTTTTACAGGACCACGCCTCATTCCACCACTGGGGTCTCTCCGTTTGAGTTGTTACGCGGTCGGAAAGCTTCTACCTTGTCCTGTCCCGGATGGATGTCCAGGTGGGTGAAAGGTGGGTGTTGGAATGATGAAGTTGTGCGTTCCAATGTTGAGTCTGTTCAGTCTAAACAGAAGGTGTATTTCGATAAGAGGAAGAATGTTAAGGTGACTGATCTGGTCCCGGGAGATTTCGTCTCCGTTAAAAAACCTGTTCATGTGAAAAAAGGGCATTCTAAATTCTCTTCTCCTGTTCAAGTGTGTGAGGTCAGAGGGAACTCAGTTAAACTGACTAATGGGTGTTGGTGGAATAAGAGTCGTTTGGCGAAATGCTCCTTGCTGGGCCAGCCCGGTTGTTCCTCTGCTGTCACCAATTCGTTACCGGCTGTACACGGTAGTTCCACTTCTCTCACAAGTTCCTCTGCCGCCAGTCTAAACCAAGATTGTACGGGACAAACGGTCCTGAGGCGCAGTTCTCGCACTAAGTCTGTTCCTCATAGATATAGAGTTTAAGTTTTTACTTATTCTCAATGGTTCAGTTTCAGCTCGCTTTTTCTTCCTTCCTGTTGTCCTCTCTTCTCCTCTCTTTTCACCCTTTCCATCCTTCTCCCTGCCTTTGTTTCCACTCTACCTTTCTCTCCCTTCCTTAGAGCTCTCTCTCTAACTTTCCCTCTTGCTCCGCTTCCCTTTTGTGCTCAAGTTTCTTTCTTAAGGAAAGGCATATGTAGTATCTTAGGTTGTATTTAGCTATGCTTGTTCTCCTCTCTGTCTTAGAGTCCTAGGTTGCCAGTGTTCTATGTGGTTCAGCTGCGCTGAGTATTCCACTGTGGACAGTTGGTGATCTCTGTCTCTACCTGGACTACAGATGGTCTTGTTCTCCGCTTGGGTTGTCAGCTTATGCAATAAACCTACAGTTAAACCCTCAAAGCCTGCTGCTGTTTACTACATACTTCTTTGCCAAATTTGATGTAATTCCGTTCAGCAGTTCGGACTGTAGCTGGGATTAACGGTTCTCATGGAAAATTGCATGGGGAAAACACGTTTTGGGACCCCCCTTTTTTCTCAGCCCCCGTTTGAACAATCACCCCAAGACTTTCAGGATAGGAGCAGACCGGAGCTGGACATTAGTTTTGAAAATTTCGCAAAGAATCGTCAACCTGCGCCAAAGTTATTCCAAATAGAATGTTGCGGATTCCCTATGGAAAATAGGTCCTAACTACAACTAACTGCTACAAAAGGTTGCCCTTGCTTGGGAAGCACTCCGATGCCACCATAGGTAAAAACCTTTATTGGTATGAGTAGTACACAGCACTCCAATCGCTTCATCAGTTCAAAAGCGTCCGTTCAGCCTGACGTGTTTCGAAGTGTAAAACTTCTTTATCAAAGGCATGGACCTGATGAATGTGTGCACACCACGGAGCTCCTTAATTTATGCAGATAAGCCCGCCCTGAATGGGCCTCTCGTACCTGACAGAGCGAGGAATACTGGGCCCTGTAGTCCGTGGCCGATCGTAAGTCACTCTTGCACCATTTTCCACCGCACATTACAAGCCCACAGATGGGCCTCAGGAGCGCCAGTCCCACTCTCAATCCAGTATGGCATCTCCCAAAGCAATCCGGTAGTTACCAGTTCACAGGCCCCCACAGTCCATGAGGTGGTGCATTCCCGGCGTCGGGACCTCACCTAAAATCACTGCTACAAAAGGTTGCCCTTGCTTACCTCCGTTAGGGAGCTGTGAGCCTCATGGTATCCCCCGCATTACTTGTCTCGCTACCTTACAGCCGTCACAGCCCGAGGGGACCTGAGGAGGGACTTTGGACTTGGGCAGTGAGGCAAGAGTTTAACCAGCAGTGCTCAAGACGCTGGAACCAGCAGCATTCATCTCTGCTCCCCACACCACCCACCCTGTTGCATATCCATGATGCATTCTGGGGAATGGAGTCTGCTACATGACAGGCGGCCTTCCATAGGTGAGCGGACAATTCTTGGGGGAGGAGTACCAGTGACATCACCACTACATTAGGCGGAGCACAGGAGTTGGCGTTTATTCAGACTCTGGTGGGTGCAGGGCGCTGAGGAAGGCAGAATGAGCCGAAATGCATTCACCGCCACTTACCTGCATAGCTTGGCAATAAAGTTTCTTCAAAGACTCCCCCTCTGGCCTTCGAGTGTTCCTTTGTGGTGGTGAAGTGGTTCTTTGGATATTTTCTGCACAATGCCAGAAGCGCAGTACGGAAGGCTCTGTGACATGAAAAGACCCGGACAGAACTGGCAACATGCTGCTTGCAGTGCTTCTTTCGCTTGAGGAATCAAGAGTTCCGGTGTCTGCCGTGAGCAGAGTGGGACACATGCGGCAGGGGGTATTTTACCTCCGTTAGGGAGCTGTGAGCCTCATGGTTTCCCCCGCATTACTTGTCTCGCTACCTTACGGCCGTCACAGCCCGAGGGGACCTGAGGAGGGACTTTGGATCTGGGCAGTGAGGACAAGAGTTTAACCAGCAGTGCTCAAGTCGCTGGAACCAGCAGCATTCATCTCTGCTCCCCACACCACCCACCAGGTTGCATATCCATGATGCATTCTGGGGAATGGAGCCTGCTACATGACAGGCGGCCTTCCATAGGTGAGCGGACAATTCTTGGGGGAGGAGTACCAGTGACATCACCACTACATTAGACGGAGCACAGGAGCTGGCGTTTATTCAGACTCTGGTGGGTGCAGGGCGCTGAGGAAGGCAGAATGAGCCGAAATGCATTTGCCGCCACCTATCTGCACAGCTTGGCAATAAAGTTTCTTCAAAGACTCCCCCTCTGGCCTTCGAGTGTTCCTTTGTGGTGGTGAAGTGGTTCTTTGGATATTTTCTGCACAATGCCAGAAGCGCAGTACGGAAGGCTCTGTGACATGAAAAGACCCGGACAGAACTGGCAACATGCTGCTTGCAGTGCTTCTTTCGCTTGAGGAATCAAGAGTTCCGGTGTCTGCCGCGAGCAGAGTGGAACACATGTGGCAGGGGGTCTTTTACCTCCGTTAGGGAGCTGTGAGCCTCATGGTATCCCCCGCATTACTTGTCTCGCTACCTTACGGTCGTCACAGCCCGAGTGGACCTGAGGATGGGCTTTGGACCTGGGCAGTGAGGACAAGAGTTTAACCAGCAGTGCTCAAGTCGCTGAAACCAGCAGCATTCATCTCCGCTCCCCACACCACCCACCAGGTTGCATATCCATGATGCATTCTGGGGAATGGAGCCTGCTACATGACAGGCGGCCTTCCATAGGTGAGCGGACAATTCTTGGGGGAGGAGTACCAGTGACATCACCACTACATTAGACGGAGCACAGGAGCTGGCGTTTATTCAGACTCTGGTGGGTGCAGGGCGCTGAGGAAGGCAGAATGAGCCGAAATGCATTTGCCGCCACCTATCTGCACAGCTTGGCAATAAAGTTTCTTCAAAGACTCCCCCTCTGGCCTTCGAGTGTTCCTTTGTGGTGGTGAAGTGGTTCTTTGGATATTTTCTGCACAATGCCAGAAGCGCAGTACGGAAGGCTCTGTGACATGAAAAGACCCGGACAGAACTGGCAACATGCTGCTTGCAGTGCTTCTTTCGCTTGAGGAATCAAGAGTTCCGGTGTCTGCCGCGAGCAGAGTGGAACACATGTGGCAGGGGGTCTTTTACCTCCGTTAGGGAGCTGTGAGCCTCATGGTATCCCCCGCATTACTTGTCTCGCTACCTTACGGTCGTCACAGCCCGAGTGGACCTGAGGATGGGCTTTGGACCTGGGCAGTGAGGACAAGAGTTTAACCAGCAGTGCTCAAGTCGCTGAAACCAGCAGCATTCATCTCCGCTCCCCACACCACCCACCCGGTTGCATATCCATGATGCATTCTGGGGAATGGAGTCTGCTACATGATGGGCGGCCTCCAATAGGTGAGAGGACAATTCTTGGGGGAGGAGTACCAGTGGCATCACCACTACATTAGGCGAGGCACAGGAGCTGGCGTTTATTCAGACTCTGGTGGGTGCAGGGCGCTGAGGAAGGCAGAATGAGCCTAAATGCATTCGCCGCCACCTACCTGCACACCAATAAAGTTTCTTCCAAGACTCCCCCTCTGGCCTCCGCTCTTTCCTTTGTGGTGAAGTGGTTCTTTGAATATTTTCTGCTCGATGCCAGAAGCGCAGTATGGAAGGCCCTGTGACATGAAAAGACCCGGACAGAACTGGCAACACGCTGCTTGCAGTGCTTCTTTCGCTTGAGGAATCAAGAGTTCCGGTGTCTGCCGTGAGCACAGTGGGACACATGCGGCAGGGGGTATTTTACCTCCGTTAGGGAGCTGTGAGCCTCATGGTATCCCCTGCATTACTTGTCTCACTACCTTACAGCCGTCACAGCCCGAGGGGACCTGAGGAGGGACTTTGGACCTGGGCAGTGAGGACAAGAGTTTAACCAGCAGTGCTCAAGTCGCTGGAACCAGCAGCATTCATCTCTGCTCCCCACACCACCCACCCGGTTGCATATCCATGATGCATTCTGGGGAATGGAGTCTGCTACATGACGGGTGGCCTCCAATAGGTGAGCGGACAATTCTTGGCGGAGGAGTACCAGTAACATCACCACTACATTAGGCGGAGCACAGGAGCTGGCGTTTATTCAGACTCTGGTGGGTGCAGGGCGCTGAGGAAGGCAGAATGAGCCGAAATGCATTTGCCGTCACCTACCTGCACAGCTTGGCAATAAAGTTTCTTCAAAGACTCCCCCTCTGGCCTCCGCGCTTTCCTTTGAGGTGAAGTGGTTCTTTGGATATATATATATATATATATATATCACTGCTACAAAAAGTTGCCCTTGCTTGGGAAGCACTCCGATGCCACCATAGGTAAAAACCTTTATTGGTATGAGTAGTACACAGCACTCCAATCACTTCAGCAGTTCAAAGCGTCCGTTCAGCCTGACGCGTTTCGAAGTGTTAAACCTCTTAATCAAAGGCACGGACTTGATGCATGTGTGCACGCCATATATATGTGTCATCTCCAACACTCCATTCTTCCAAAGAATGGCTCTGACACAGCACGGGTCGATTATAGTGTAGACTTTAATGAGCCAAGATGATCATACAGCATACTCGGTAAACATGAAACGCTACGGTAGATGTGTTGGCCTTTCCCAATGCCGGTTTCACTGAGAGGAGCATGGCAACGGGGATTTTTTCAAATATAGCAATGTCCACTCCCATTGGAGCATGATCTTGACCCCTCCTCTTGTGTTAAAGTGGTAGTGTCCCCTCTTGCTGCATCACAGTACGCCTCACTCCCAGCGGCTCAGCGCCAATATGTAGAGTTCACCTGTGAATGCCAGATTCAGCAATCGACATTCAGACACACAGTGGTGCCTCAATCCATAATGGCTTGCGCGCTGCTCACCCGCCCCGACAGCTGGCAGTCAGGATATTGATATGATTGGCAAGTCCACAGGTAAGGCCCATTATGTAGTCAATACTACTTCCTTCCTACCGATTACAGTAATACTCTTACTGTGCATGGTCAGCGACTGGCTGCCGCCCCCCTCCCAAATGACCACACCAACTCCCGGACACATGAACATGAAACATGGTTATCTTTGGAAGGCGGGGGGTCGCAAAACCCCCCGGCCGTATTTATTAAGATATAAAATAAAAAAAATTTAATAGCATGATAAACAATTTATACAAAAATCAGCAGGACATTGGATACAATATTGTCAACAAGCTTGAGAGACTAACCTTAACAGAGACTCTAATACAGGTTGTTTCCTAACCGAATCTAACATCCTCATCTAGATTTTTGTATACTACATTTCTGGCCATATGGCAAGGTCGCTAACCGGTGTCAGGTCCTACTAGCTGCGTCTCACCTAGAGATGTGCGCATGCGCAGCCGGGCCTGGTAATTACCCGGTCCACGCCGTGAACTCAATTACTAGCTGCGCCTCACCTAGAGATGTGCGCATGCGCAGCCGGGCCTGGTAATTACCCGGTCCACGCCGTGAACTCCATTTACCCACTAAAGGAGGGCCCTTACTCTGCGCCATCCGGTGACGTCATGAGTATGCGCGCGCGGGGTGGCTACCAGCCTAAGGAAAGCGTGACTACTCCAACCTGCGCCCCTTTGAAACAGCAATTACCTTGCCCCTGAAGTTCTAGGAGGTGCCAGGGGCCCCTCCCCTTGGGCGGGAACCTCCACGGGATGATGCCCGTCCCCTCAGACCTTAAAATAGCTGCTCACCGGTCATGACCTTACCGCATGCCCCAAACCTAATAAATACGACGACCTATGGGAAAAAACGCTAAAGGACAACTACTCTAACTAAATCACATTAAAAGTCAACGTATCGCTACAAAGGAAAAAAGGTCCTAACATAAACACCACAACAAAACATATTATAGCATATTTCACTAAACGGGGGAAAAAATTCCTAAAAGAAAACAGTATCAAACAATACTTTCATCACATAAAGCTCGCTAAAACAAGGAATTGTACTAACAATAACCCAGCAAATTATATATACATCGAACTAGTACAGTATCGACCATGTAGTTCCAGGGATGGTGGGTGGGAAAACAAGAAGCCCCGAGCGCGGGGCACGACACTCTGTGGGGGAGCGTCCAGAGAACAAGAGGGTCTCCTGGGCGCTCCCCGCTTCTTTATTCACAAGGGGCCAGGTGAGGGCGGACACGCCCCCACCCAGCCCCTCCTGCAGCCCGCCCCCCCTGACCCGGAAGTCCTAAAATGACATCCGGGTCAGGGAGGGCGCAAACCAATCGGTGGTGAGGCGCGCCCGGAAGGGCACGCCCCACCACCGAGAAGCACTGAGGAGGGGGACGATCGCCGCGCCGCCATGCGGGCGGGGGGGCCAAGAGCCCCCCCTTTTCACATGGTCAGCGACTGGCTGCCGCCCCCTCCCAAATGACCACACCAACTCCCGGACACATGAACATGAAACATGGTTATCTTTGGAAGGCGGGGGGGTCGCGAAACCCCCCGGCCGTATTTATTAAGATATAAAATAAAAAAATGTAATAGCATGATAAACAATTTATACAAAAATCAGCAGGACATTAGATACAATATTGTCAACAAGCTTGAGAGACTAACCTTAACAGAGACTCTAATACAGGTTGTTTCCTAACCGAATCTAACATCCTCATCTAGATTTTTGTATACTACATTTCTGGCCATATGGCAAGGTCGCTAACCGGTGTCAGGTCCTACTAGCTGCGCCTCACCTAGAGATGTGCGCATGCGCAGCCGGGCCTGGTAATTACCCAGTCCACGCCGTGAACTCAATTACTAGCTGCGCCTCACCTAGAGATGTGCGCATGCGCAGCCGGGCCTGGTAATTACCCAGTCCACGCCGTGAACTCCATTTACCCACTAAAGGAGGGCCCTTACTCTGCGCCATCCGGTGACGTCATGAGTATGCGCGCGCGGGGTGGCTACCAGCCTAAGGAAAGCGTGACTACTCCAACCCGCGCCCCTTTGAAACAGCAATTACCTTGCCCCTGAAGTTCTAGGAGGTGCCAGGGGCCCCTCCCCTTGGGCGGAAACCTCCATGGGATGATGCCCGCCCCCTCAGACCTTAAAATAGCTGCTCACCGGTCATGACCTTACCGCCACAGACCAGCATTGTTAACAGACGATCTGGCCTCCCCCTATTCAAGAATTCACCCAGGAGTGTGTTTACCCAGCAAAACCCTCCAACCAGGCCCAGAGATTATTAGACCAGAGGACGTTCCCTGCCTCGGTTAAATGAACCCCATCCTTCAGGTAAAGCCTTTCACCCCAGATACACCCATGTGGAATAGTCTGCAACCGGGGGGCTTGAAATAGTTTCTCCAACTGAGTGTTGATCCTCTTTACCGAGTGATTCAATGCCCTGACCGAGTCCCCCCCTCGCCACTGCCAACGAGGAATAAGTTGAGACCACACTACTGTGCAACCCGGGCAAGTCTTGGCCACCCACCCTGCAGTGGAGATGATCTCTTCAATCAGAATGCGCCTCCCTAGTTTTGCCAGGTCATTCTCCCCTACATGGAGTATCACCACCGACGGGGTGGCGGGCTGCTGAGCTAAAAGTCCCTGGAAAAAACCCTTAAACTGGCTGAGGCACAGACCCCCTCTCCCAAAGAATGAGATAGCCAGCCCCTTACGCGCCGCCCTTTCCTCACGGTCTCCTGAAAGAAAAACACGTTCAGCACGCCTCACGTAAGAGTGCCCCACAATCCAGATAACCTTTGTCCTTGTTCATCATGTTGCTCATGCTGTGATGGTGCTGATCGCTGACGCCCGGCGGCGAGTTCCTCCCCCGCGTCACAGGTTTGAGAAACTGAAAACCAAAACATACTAAGCGTGAGCACCAAGTTGTTACAACATGTCAATTCGTATATAACGTTTATAACACTCAGATGTCCATCTCCCGATACTCTTCACATTCTCAGCTGAGAGACCCCTCAATGCCGCTTCAGTTGCTGCCCCTATCCTAAAGGAGTGGGTGCCAAATTCTCTAGGATCTAACCCTGCCTGTCTGACTGTTAACTCAAGGACTCTCCTAAACTGGTACCTAGTTAATGGTGTCCCGTCAGCGTGACACAACAGTGCACCCCCCGCCGTGCCCCCCCGCTGTCCGTGGAAAATCTCCACGTGGGAGACCGGGCAGCAAGGGTTGACCCGGGCCCGGTGGAGCACTATGGTGTAACCCCGAGATTCTTGATCTGTTTTGGACCTCTGAATTGTCACCCACATAGTATCCCCTCTGATGGTAACACTAGACCACTGTAGGCCACCCAGTTTATCCTCTTTTGATCCTGCCACCAGTTCGCTAATCCTTAAGGCCCCGTAAAAGGCCAGGGAAAATGCAGCTTTGAACAAGAGGATCTCCCACTGTGAGCTACAGACCTGGTGCAATGCCTCCAGTAGTGCTGCCAACCGGGCCAATCCAATGGGTCTTCTCGTATCTACAGAGTATCCCTGCAGCCGGCGCCATCCCCTTAGAGCCTTGCGCACTATAAAGGTATTCGTGGGATCTCGCATGCCCTTAGTCTGTGCAAAGAAAGAGACCGCTGCCCTATGCCTGCTTGCCGCTGCCACTGTGCGTCCTTCCTTGTGCATCCATTCTAAATAGGCCTCAAAACTGGCCTCCTGTGCCCACTTAACTGCCCATTCCTGACCCAAGAAATTACAGTAAGACAAAAACGCCCCTTCGTATGCTGTCCTGGTCCTGGGGGCTAAGCTAGCAACCACGAGGTCCTGTAATCTGGGGCACCAATCTGCCAAAGGACTGCCGGGAAGTGTGTTGGCGAGGGGTCTGCTGCAGGAAGATGTTCCCTGAAGACCTGCATTTTAAAACGAGAAAGGGAATCGGCTGCATTGTTGAGGATGCCAGGGACATGCTTGGCTCTGAAAACTACATTCCACTTTAAGCATTGCAGCACACTCTCTTTTATCAGGCGTAGTATAAACAGACAGCGAGCCCCTTGTTGGTTTATACATTCCACCACTGTCATGTTATCCGACCAGAACACCACTGACTGGTTACATAGGTGTTCTGGCCAGACCTTCAATGCCACCCATATTGGAAAAAGTTCCAGGAAGCCAATGTTGGTTGTCAGACCCCGTGCTCTCCATTCTTCTGGCCACCGCTGGGCGACCCATTTGTTCCCAAGGATGGCACCAAAGCCCACACTCCCAGCCGCATCAGTCCACAGGCCTAACTCTGCTGATGTAGCAGGAGGACCTGACCACACTACCCTGCCATTAAAGTCCTCCAGGAATGCCATCCATATATGCATATCCTGGCGTACCTCAGATGACAGCCTAGTGCGGTGATGCTTCTCCCGCAATCCCTTCATAGCCTGGGCAATGGAGCGTGAGAACGGGCGGGCCATAGCGATGACCCGTAGGGCAAAGTTCAACTGCCCGACTACTTCCTGCAGCTGCTGCAAGGAAACCTTGTTTTTACATAGGCATTGGCGCAGAGCCGCCCTAAACTTAGACACCTTGTCCTTGGGCAACCTGAAGCATCCCTCAACGGAGTCAATTTCGATGCCGAGGAATTCCAGGCAGGTGGCTGGCCCAACCATCTTCCCCGGTGCCAGCGGGACCCCAAAAGCACGCATGAGCACGCAAAATTCCTGCAATGCCCAAGCACACTCCTGAGAGTCCGCCGCACCTAAGAAAAGGAAGTCATCCAAGTAATGCATGACCTGTTGGTGGCCAGTGACCTGCCTCATAGCCCATTCTAGGAATGAGCTAAATGTCTCAAAGTATGCACATGATATGGAGCAGCCCATAGGCATGCATTTGTCCATGTAGAACTTGCCCTCAAAAGTGAAACTTAAGAGGTGGGGGTCCAACGGGTGTACTGGGAGAAGGCGGAAAGCAGATTCTATGTCAGACTTCGCCATTAATGCACCTGTACCCAGAGCACGCAGTAAATCAACCGCCTGATCAAATGAGGCATACTTGACACTACAAATCCCCTCATCAATCGCATCATTCAAGGATGTCCCCCTCGGGGCCGACAGGTTGTGGATCAGTCTAAATTGGCCTCTCTCCTTCTTGGGTACTACTCCCAGAGGAGAACACACAAAATTGGGAACGGGCACCTCCTGAAAGGGGCCTGCTATTCTGCCTAGGGACAATTCTTTGGAAATCTTAGCGGCCACCACCTCTGGATTCTGTGTTACTGAAAGTTGATTTTTGCAGTGTGGGCTACCTGTGTAACCCATCGCTGGGATCCTAAAACCTTGGGAAAAACCTTCCTGCAGTAGGGTGGCCGCTGTGCGATCAGGGTATCTATTCAACCAAGGGATCATTGCAAAAACGTCTATTGGCGTTGGAGGGGCCAGCTGGACTGAATTACTCAGGCTTCCCCCTTCCCCTGTGACCGTGGCTACCTTGCTTGTTCCTACACGTTGTCTCGGGGTGGGACGGGTGACCACAGATTGCACACGCATGTTTAAATCTACAGGTGCCCTGGGGCCTTGAGCAGGAGCGCTTATTAAAGTCCCAACACACCCCCTTTCTCTCTGACCCCCCCCCTTATTCTTCCCGGGGACCTCATTCCCCTGGTGTGACCGAAAGGGTTGTTGGGGCCTGGCGGAGAACACCTTGACAGCACTGGTAGACTGTGTAGGGGCCGTGTCCCCTGAGAACTGCTTGTGCCATGACAAGGAATCCACCCTGTCCCACGCTAATGATGCATCAAACTCTTTGGCCTTCCTGAAATTAATATCATACTCCTTCCAGGCATCGCCAGTATACTGATCGCTCCACCCCACAATCCTACTCATGTAGCAAGACATAGCTGCCTGGACATTTGGGGGCCGTTCGGCCGTAATCGCGGAAAGGACGGCAAACGCCCTGATCCAATTCTTCAAAGTCTCCTCTACCTTGAACCTGGAGCACTGTGCCCTCCATTCACTTGGATGCATCCATTCCTTCAATAACTTAGCCTGTTCCATCTCCCTATTGTCTAACAACAAGGAATAAATGTATACATACTTTCCCGCCCAAATCATTTCTTTCACTGCCTGAGACACATGTTGCCCCAAGTTTTCACTCCTGGATGGCACTATGCCGTCCCCCAAAAGGGGCAGCGCCACCTCCTTACCATTTACGGGCACCTGTGCTGGTGGCACACTATCTCCTTTTGGCTGGGCTGGACTGGAACCTGCAAGTGAAGAAGATACGGGCACCACAGTACTATCAGCCGCTGTTGCAGCCTTAATCTTCTCTACCAGTTTAACTGCTTCTGCCGCATGGTCGGATGAGGGAAGACACACACCCCCTTTATGCAGCCATGGCAATAATGCCGCTATCTGAGACTCCAACTCAACCGGGACTGGGTCCGGATTACCAGCTGGCACATTTGGGACCCCAGGAGGAACATCAGAGGGACCAGGCATATTAGGCAATGGGGCCGGTGACGGTGGCCCACCCGGGACTGGTACCGGTCCCCCAGGTGCAGGCGGGGTAGGTGCTGCAGGAGGGGCCGGAGCAGCAGGAAGCACCGGTGCCATCGGCGCTGGGATCGCTGGCAGCGGTGCTAGTGGAACTGGTATCGCGGGTACTGGCACAGTAGGGACTGGTGCTAAAGGCACCGGGGCTGGGGCACTGAACCTCGGCTTTTTAGCCCTGGATTTCCTCGGTGGGGTAACGAAATCCCCCCTTGGCAAAGGAGCTGTTCTCTCCCGCACTGGCCTACCTGATGGGCCCGGGGGGTCAGCGAATCTATCATTCATGTGGGCCTCTAGTTCGTCAACCTTCCCCAACTTTTTGTTAATTTGAGCCATTTCACGCATCATGGCCTGCATCATCGCCTCCATGCTAGACCCCCTTTTACCTCCCCTTTGCCCTGGCATGATTCGCACGCCTCTGCCCTACACTCCTTATGTTGACAGACCGTGCGCTTTGTACCTTCACCAGCTGGAGGACGTACAGGGGGCTGTAAGCACCATGCAACAGCAACCGCAACGCCCCGGCTTATCCGGTTTGTCAGAGATGAGTAAACTCTAACGTAGACCCACCCGGCGGCAACTAGTAGCTATGAAATGCTAGCCCCCCGCTCTCCTCCTACCGATAAGTCCTGCGTACACCCAGACGGTATTGGATCAGCAACGACGTCTTATGCCCCTTTCAGTAATCGAATTGCGCCAATAATGTCGTTAATTGCCTGGAATAGAAGATTGTATCAATACCGTGGAATATAAAGCAGGAGCAGATTTAAAAACACCAAATTTATTGGAGGCTCGAACCCCCCTTGCTAAGTTTTGCAATCTCAAAAACACCAAATTCGTTGGATCATCAATTCATAATAACCCCTCCTTACCATTGACTTAAGCCAAAAACATTATGATAAAATTAAATAACCCCTTCTTTGTAATGCTGAATGATTTACACAAAAATTTCCAATTTCACTAAAGGTCTCCCATCCAGGTCCTGCCCTGGTCGACCCTGCTTCGCTTCCTCCCCCGTGTAAGCTGCACCACCCATCCCGAGCGCGGAGAAAGAACAAAGCGCAAACGGGATATTTTAAAAATCAAACCGTAATCCTTCCCGCGTCGCTGTGAAGGCGGGAAAACCCTCGTATTGCCCACAACAAAGGAAATTGTAACCCTGCTGATACAGCCCTGGTCCGCGTGTGTTACCCAGGCGCCGGTATCTTCTAAGAACAAATAGCCGGCTGGTCCACAGGTTCGCGATGCGGCGCCCCCCGCAAAATACCTCGTGTCAGACCGCCTAATGAATTGTTCTCCGACCCGCTCCCCAGCCGCTCCGTGTCACGGAGATCTCAGCTCCAGCGCGATGCCTCGGTGAATTCCGCTCGCGATGTTGCCACGAAGCGCGTCCAACTCGGCAGCCCTGGAACCTGCTTGGATCGTGAAGCCTGTAAAATAAATGGAGAAAGTTAAGAAAACAAGAAGCCCCGAGCGCGGGGCACGACACTCTGTGGGGGAGCGTCCAGAGAACAAGAGGGTCTCCTGGGCGCTCCCCGCTTCTTTATTCACAAGGGGCCAGGTGAGGGCGGACACGCCCCCACCCAGCCCCTCCTGCAGCCCGCCCCCCCTGACCCGGAAGTCCTAAAATGACATCCGGGTCAGGGAGGGCGCAAACCAATCGGTGGTGAGGCGCGCCCGGAAGGGCACGCCCCACCACCGAGAAGCACTGAGGAGGGGGACGATCGCCGCGCCGCCATGCGGGCGGGGGGGCCAAGAGCCCCCCCTTTTCATTTGTTATGCTACGGAGGGGGGGGGGACGCTTTGTATTTTACATACAAATTCCAATTTTGCGGGCAGATGTGTTGCTCCTGATTGGAAGGGCGTGTCAGTGGCCGGAACCCACACGACCGGCTAAAGCATCATTGCCAACAATCCATTTTCCCAAAGAATGGGTCTGACACAACACGGGTGGATTATCGTGTAGACTTTAACGAGCCAAGATGTTCATACAGCATACATGATGAACATGAAATGCTATGGCAGACGCATTTCAGCCTGACTGGCCTTTCTCAATGCCTGTTTCACTGAGGGGATCATTGCACCGGGGTTTTTTTCTTCAACTATAGCAATGTCCAATCCCATTGGACCATGATCTTGACCCCTCCTCTTGTGTTAAAGTTGTAGTGTCCCCTCTTGCTTCTTCACAGTACGCCTCGCTCCCAGCGGCTCAGCGCCAATATGCAGAGTCCACCTGTGATTGCAAGTTTCAGTAATCGACATTCAGACACACAGTGGTGCCCCAATCCATGTTGGCTTGCGCGCTGCATCCCCGCCCCGACAGCTGGCAATCAGGTTATTGATATATTTGCAAGTCCACAGGTAAGGCCCCTTACGTAGTCAATACGACCTCCTACCTCCCCATTGCAGTAATACTCTTACTGTGTTTGTTACCATGCTGGGGGGGGGGGGGGGCACGCGTTGTATATTATACACGAATTCCAATTTTGCTGGCAGACATATTGCTCCTGATCTGAAGGGCGTGTCAGTGGCCGGAACCCACACGACCGGCTAAAACATCAACTCCAACACTCCATTCTCCCAAAGAATGGGCCTGACACAGCACGGCCTGATTATTGTGTAGACTTTAATGAGCCAAGATGATCATACAGCGTACTCTGTAAACATGAAACGCTATGGCAGACACATTTCAGCCTAACTGGCCTTTTTCAATGCCGGTTTCACTGAGAGGATCATGGCACCTTTTTTTTCTCAAATATAGCAATGTCTGCTCCCATTGGAACATGATCTTGACCCCTCCTCTTGTGTTAAAGTTGTAGTGTCCTCTCTTGCTGTCTCACAGTACGCCTCGCTCCCAGCGGCTCAGCACCGCCACACTGCCATTGCACTGCCACAACTGCCAGGGAACAGAGATCAGAGGTCCACCAAGCATATTTCGAGCTACCTCACTGCCAGGGGTCTCATGGAGACCATGAAACTGCTGGCAGAGAGGAAACAAAGGGCCTCCTATAGGACCCCATTGCCCCTGTGCATGGGAGAGCATGTAGGGGGAGCACAAGTTGTGCCCCCCTGTACAGGAGCATAACACAGGCCCCCGCAGCTGCCGCGGTGAGGGGGCCCCCAAACTCCAGGGAACCTCTTTTGCACAGTACTCTGGCTGGAGAGCTCAGGATGGGGCCCCTCCACATACCTTGCAGGGAGACCCACTCAAGTTTCATTACGTCAGTGCCCCTGTAGTTTTGAACACCCAGTTCCTGCACGGAAAGGAATGCATGACATGGTGCATTCCTTCCCAAACAGGAACGTGCACTGGTGGTCCCGCAGCGGTACAGTTTAACGTTCACTTAGAGCCTTTAAACTGCACCACCTCAGGACAACCATGCCACCCACCCGCCAGACCTCACAAATACTTGTAATCCGGCGGGCATGCCAACTGCTCATGCACCTCCAAAACTCGTAATTAGGCCCTAAATATATTTTCCCATATAAAATGACAAAGAAGAAAATATGCCAAAAAAGAAATATTACAGCAAAATATGCTAGAACTTTAATGTAAGTAAATCGAAGAGGGAACGTCTGTGCACCATTTATGATAGTAACATTATATAATGCATTATGTTTCAGTATGCAGTATTGGCCTGATCGATTATCATTTCAATGAAATTACAGTTGTGTTTGTGCGAAAAGGACACCGGAATCTTACAATTCTCAATCATTCCCTCTCATGGGAGGGCCCAATGCTGCAGCCTACAGTAGGAAATTGCAGGCTGAATGTGTGTTAAAACAAGGCTTTCTCTCGGGCCTCAACTTGAAAAGAAATTAAGCTGTGAGGATCTAAAAGCCTGGATGCAACAGCAAAAATAACTATGGTCCTCTTATCTCTTTGTTAACTTTGCACAGCAGAATTACCCCTACAAGGGTACAGGTAGTGCCAGGGTTGAAGATAACAGAGATTACAAGTAGGCACTTTTATATTCCCCTGAGAAATCATATGTTATGGGCAAAGTCAGTAATTTCAATTTTGATTCCCTTGCTATTTCCTCATATTTTCCTGGCATTTTCTTGGAGACCTCACATGTTTTTAGCAGATGGGTTCTTCAGGTAAAACTCCACATATCCGGAGAATTACCACAGATCTCATTATTTCAATTGGTCTGGTAACTCCTGTTACCGCATTGAAATTAAAAGTGCACGCAGAATGAGGGCCCATGAGTCTAGAAATTGCAATTTCTCGTCTGAAAAGGTTTTGTCACTATAAGACCTACAGTACCTCCCGGTTAAATCGTGTCCATGCTATCATCATTACCTGGGGGTCATGCACATTGGGAACTGGATAGCAATACATGTCACTGAGGAATAGACCTTTACTTATAGGACTCTGAGCTTTAGAATACTGGTTTCATTTAGAGCCAACTTGATAGCATCCAAAATCCATTACCTTATTGAACTTGTTGATGTTCCAGCATTACTACAATTTCTAGTTTGCAGGCATCCAAGCTATACGTCCTCTCCTCATTTACCCTCCCATGGCCTGCTGGCCGCCACCACAATCTTTTGTATCGTCCTCCGAATCTCAAATTAGGTCCCTCTCGCAGTCAGCAACATCCTGTAATGGTGCAGGGGTTCACTGATACAATATCTAAATAATAAATATTGTGATACCAAAATGTTGTGTCAAAAATATTGATCACAATTTTTCTATACATATAATTGTAAATACAGGAAGATCGAAAAAAATAGTTTTACCCTAATATTGAAAAATATATACAAAAATATAATTTTTTAATATATATGTAGTTTAAATACATATTTAAAAAGATATATAAATATTAAATAATTTAAACAAACACACACATATATATATATATATATATATATCAAAATGTGTGTTTATATCCACATATATAATATAAAACGATTTAAAAAATATTAATTGTAACTTATATTATAATTTTATAATTCTTTTTAAATTTACCAATATAGCATTTATATATATATATATATATATATATATATATATATATATATATATATATATATATATATATATATATATATATAGATATATATATAGATATATTACCTACTGGCGGTCGCCAGTAGGTATATATAGTTAGGATTTTTTCTCTATGGGATTTTTGAAAATTCTGTGTCTAATAACTTTGGCGTTTGTGGACGGAATTGGCTGAAATTTTCAGGAAAATGGAACATTTTGTTTCTGAGCAGCCCCTGACAATTTGGGGGGGTTTCATCCAGGGGGGGCCGAGAAAAAAGGGGGGTCCCGAAACGCGTTTTTCCCATGTTAATTTCCATAGGGCGGTTGGCCTCACTTTTAGCTCGAACGGCTGAATGGATTTGCACGAAACTTGGCAAAATTGTAGGGACTGTTAGCCCGATGTGCCTTTGCTAGGTCTCAATATATGTGCTCCAGTAGATTTTGAGTAATTTAGGTTCAAAAAAAGATATATATCTGGGCGGAGCCTAACCACACATCTGATCTGATTGGCTGTCAGCACTTCATCCAAGAAGTGTTGGCAGCCATCTTGGGACCAATATACGTGATAGCACCTCATTAAAAAGCATTGTAGTTAATAGAGGGTTTTAGGACTTTAGTTACATTATAAATCATTTGTTGATGGTACCATACTCGTTTTAGGAATTGTGGTGGGTTCTAAGGTGATTTTACCATGTAAAAAAACCTTCTGCTGTGATATCATGAATATTGTTTGAAAGAAAACTAATATCTCATGATTTTCCCACAGTGGTTTGGAAGGGGATCTATAAGCTAAACTGAAAGCATATTTTCTGTAAATTCACATTATCTTTCTCAGTCATGTGAAAATGAAGTCTGACATTCTCAGTAAAACATGTACATCCAACAAGGACAGAGACTGTCAGTTGATTCCTTTGTGTTCTACAGCAGCCTCCTAGAGTGTTCTAAAGAACAACTAGAGCACTTACAGTCCTACTTATTACAAAGGTATGGCACACCTGAAGCCATCTTGATTGGAATAAAGTGGTAACTCTAAAAAACATTAAATTTAAAAAGAAACAACATGAGGGGGTATATTTTGCCATAGAAAGTATGATTAGTGCTGCAGAATGAAAAATTAGGGCACATTTTGAGTGACTTCTCAAATCCTTTTCTATTTCATTAAAACATTCTGACATGCAGTCTCCCAAAATGGCCACCAGAGACAAAAGAGCCCAAATGTAGCCCAAATATCACCCAGATGTAGCCCAAGTATAGCCCAATGACAGAATGTCCCAGAGTGTTCTAAAGAACAACTAGAGCGCTAACAGTCCTACTTATTACAAAGGTATGGCACACCTGAAGCCATCTTGATTGGAATAAAGTGGTAACTCTTAAAACATTTAATTTAAAAAGAAACAACATGAGGGGGTATATTTTGCCATAGAAAGTATGATTAGTGCTGCAGAATGAAAAATTAGGGCACATTTTGAGTGACTTCTCAAATCCTTTTCTATTTCATTAAAACATTCTGACATGCAGTCTCCCAAAATGGCCACCAGAGACAAAAGAGCCCAAATGTAGCCCAAATATCACCCAGATGTAGCCCAAGTATAGCCCAATGACAGAATGTCCCAGAGTTTTCTAAAGAACAACTAGAGCGCTAACAGTCCTACTTATTACAAAGGTATAGCACACCTGGAGCCATCGTGATGGGAATAAAGTGGTAACTCTTAAAACATTTAATTTAAAAAGGAACAAAATGAGGGGGTATATTATGCAATAGAAGGTATTATTAGTGCTGCAGAAAGAAAAATTAGGGCACATTTTGAGTGACTTTTCAAATCCTCTTCTATTTCATTAAAAAATTCTGACATGCAGTCTCCCAAAATGGCCACCAGAGACAAAAGAGCCCAAATGTAGCCCAAATATCACCCAGATGTAGCCCAAGTATAGCCCAATGACAGAATGTCCCAGAGTGTTCTAAAGAACAACTAGAGCGCTAACAGTCCTACTTATTACAAAGGTATGGCACACCTGAAGCCATCTTGATTGGAATAAAGTGGTAACTCTTAAAACATTTAATTTAAAAAGGAACAAAATGAGGGGGTATATTTTGCCATATGAATTATGGTTAGTGCTGCAGAAAGAAAAATTAGGGCACATTTTGAGTGACTTCTCAAACCCTCTTCAATTTCATTAAAACATTCTGACATACAGTCTCCCAAGATGGCCACCAGAGACAAAAGAGCCTAAATGTAGCCCAAATATCACCCAGATGTACCCCAAGTATAGCCCAATGACAGAATGTCCCAGAGTGTTCTAAAGAACAACTAGAGCGCTAACAGTCTTACTTATGACAAAAGTATGGCACATCAGAAGCCATCTTGATTGGAATGAAGTGGTAAGTCTGAAAACACTCAATTTAAAAAGGAACAACATGAGGGGGTTAATTTTGCCATAGAAAGTATGATTAGTGCTTCAGAAAGAAAAATTAGGGATCATTTTGAGTGACTTCTCAAATCCTCTTCTATTTCATTAAAAAAATTCTGACATGCAGACTGAAACATGCACTTTGAATACCAGCAGCAGACGTCCCTGGTGAGCAGTAGCTTTACTACTGTGATCTAATGTGCAACTAGAGTGCTAACATTCAGAATTTATGGCAAATGTGTGACACATCTGAATGCCTTCTTGATGGAACCAAAGTAAACAAGCATTGGAAATGCAATAGATCTTGCCCTCGTTTAAGTTAAAGCCATTCTGTTTGTAATGAGGTGGCTTTTTAGCTTTGCTTTTATTAGTGTTTTTTCAACTTTCATGTAAATAACATGCATCTGTATGCATATAAGTATATGTATGCATGCATTTATGTTTGTATTTATATAGATATACAGATGATATATGTTTATATATGTATGTATATATATATATTCACTGAAAAAACCATAGGCTATAGACCATATATAGTTAGGAATTAGCATTTACAAAACCTTGAAAATTCACTGAAAAAAACCATAGGTTATAGACCATATATAGTTAGGAATTAGCATTTACAAAACCTTGAAAATTCACTGAAAAAACCATAGGTTATAGACCATATATAGTTAGGAATTCGCATTTACAAAACCTTATTTTACTCACACAAAACCATTGAAATTCCATATATAGTTAGTTGCACTAACTATATATCGCGCACCCGCAATCCACTGCTGATGATGTCACATATTACATCATTCATGACATGGTCAGTGACATCACTGATGACATCACTGATGACATCTCAAATGACATCACTGATGACATCACTGATGACAACATTCAGTGACTGTATGTTTCTGTAAAGTTAAAATATGTCTTACATATTGAAGAATGAGTGGATGTATAAGTGTCTGGATGAAGGATTTAGTAGGTGCATGACTGACTGTATGAGTGAGTGATTAAATGTGTCTCACTGAGTGCATGGGTTAGTGACTAAACTGTCTTAATTTGTGCATCATTATGTCTGTTGTTCTGTACACTGTTGCATGTGTTGATAAGTAGCTATATGAGTAACTATATGGGTTATTGATTGGTTGCCCAAGTATTTGTATGGGAGACTGAGTGTGTGTGTGGGTGGCTGGGAGGTGTATGACTCTGTGCATAGATGTGTGAGCAGTTGATTCACTAGATGTATGGTTTCAAAAGTGCATGTGGAAACAGCTGTATGGGCGGTTGACTGTGTGCATGAGTGTATTGGTGAGTGAATGGATATCTCAGTGCTACATGTCAAAGTAAGTACATATGTAAAAACCAGTACATGTGAGAGTTGACATATATAAATAACTGTGCATAAGAGCCAGTGAATGTGTGAGTGGCTGTATGGATCATTGTGAACTTGTATCAGGGATTGTATAAGAGAGTAAATATGTGTTAGTATATGTTTGAATAAGTAAAGTTTGTATAACTGTATAGTTGAGGAAATGGAGGTGTGATTGATTCTTTGCATGACTGACTAGGTGTGTGAGTAACTCCATGGATGAGTGACAGTCTGTGAGTGTCTGTTTACACTGATTGTATCTAAGGTTATATTAGAGTCTGAAGAGGTTCATCGTATTATCACATGAATGATATCATCAGTGATGTGATCAGTAATGTCAAATGAGATGTCATCAGTGATGTCATCAGTGATGTCATTTGAGATGTCATCAGTGATGTCATCAGTGATGTCACTGACCATGTCATGAATGATGTAATATGTGACATCATCAGCAGTGGATTGCGGGTGCGCGATATATAGTTAGTGCAACTAACTATATATGGAATTTCAATGGTTTTGTGTGAGTAAAATAAGGTTTTGTAAATGCGAATTCCTAACTATATATGGTCTATAACCTATGTTTTTTTCAGTGAATATATATATATATATATATATATATATATATATATATATATATATATATATATATATATATATATATATATATATATATATATATATATATATATATATATATATATATATTTCGCTCCACGAATGCCGGAAGAGATTAAAAGGCTGTCTGGGCGGTCCGAGTACCAAAGCCGGCGCTTTGTGAAATATCCACTCCCAGGTTCTAATATTCATAAAAGAACCACTCGGACACCTCGAGTGCTTTGGCTTTAGTTTATTTCAGCAACGAGAAAAACGACGCGTTTCGGGGATGAACCCTTGATCACGCTCGTAGACATAAAGTGCCACCATGTTTAAATACATAAACAACCATACACCTCACGTGATGTTTACCATCAACTGTGGTGGCCATCTTGTAACATGCAATTCCGCACAAAAACAAGGTTTAAACATATCTTGGTTAATGCCATATGCTTGTAAATTGGCCATTTCACTGTCTTATCCACAACAGAAGGTTCAATAATACATATAAAGCGATTCAATGCCCGCTACATGTGGATCTGATAATAATGCCTGTCGTACTCTCGCCCCAGTGGGCTAGTTACAATGATTTAGTCTCGCCCAAGTGGGCTATTACCAGTTCATCTGTCACCAAGATCAACCATATTATGCTTATTGTGTGTTCATGATGTTTTGGCCTCGATCTTCTAACCATCAGTTGTCCTTATAAGTGATAGTGCTCATAATCAATCTGGAATTAAAAACATGATATAAATACTTTGTAGCAAACTGTATTCAGACTCTAAAAACATATCATTCATGTAAATGAATTGCTAGCTCCTCACTGATATTTAGCCCGTTAGGGGCAAGACTTTCCAGCTCAACAATATATCTGGATTCCAATTTACGCATGGACAATTCTCGATTCCCCCCTCTCACACCGAGATCGACACTGTCAATCACCACTAGTCGCACCTGGTTCTCGTCACTGTAGTGGTATTCCGCAAAATGACGAGAAACAGGATACTGTTTGTTATTGTTCTTAATGGCTCTTAAGTGCTCCAGCACTCGTTTATTCGCCTCATGCTTTGTGCTGCCTATATACCATTTCTGACAAGGACAAATAAGTACATATATACAGTGTGTGGTAGTGCAAGTCAGATTCTTTTTTATCACAAATTCTCTATTGTGATTAGGTATAGGCAGAGTTTGGCAATCCGTGCTGTTCTTGCAGGCTTTGCATTTTTTACAACAGCGAAAACCAGCCGGTTTTCTGGTCTTGGAAACATCCCTAGATCTAACATGGTTATGGCTTAATTCGTCTCTCAGAGTCTTACTTTTTTTTAAAGTAATCTGAGGATTACTGCTCAAGTTGGTACTCAAATGGATGTCTGTTAACAACACCATCATCAGTTCACCAAATCCTCTGAAGAGAAGGCGGGAGCCTTCGAAACGCGTCAGGAATTCCACGGCGAAATGGGATTGAATCACTTTCTCTTGAGCTCCTCAGCTATTCAAGCATGCTGTGGCAAGATAGGCGAGTTCAAGTTTCTCCCCGCGAGTGTGGCTGTGTCTCTACACGCGAGCGTCCATATGTGGATGGAACCATCACCATCCTTTACCGCACCCGCCAGAAGAGTGCAGCAGCGCCATGATGGAAAACGAGCGAGCAGTGTCCCTGCACACACGCTGAGCACCGCCAAGCAGCCTCAGGGTAGGAGCCGACTAGGGTAAGCATCCAGCTTGCTTGTCTGACGGGCATATATCCGTCTGCTACTCCGCTATCGTGAGGTTGCCTGGCTGGCGAGGGGAGACCACTCGTCTGCCTTGATCCACAGATGGGGCGCCAAGACTAAACAGGACTACCAGTCCCATCAGGCACTGGGACATTTGGACTGCCCACTAGGGGCGTGCCATGATTAATAACCAGGGCTGGTACCTGTATTCCCATCATCAGTTCACCAAATCCTCTGAAGAGAAGGCGGGAGCCTTCGAAACGCGTCAGGAATTCCACGGCGAAATGGGATTGAATCACTTTCTCTTGAGCTCCTCAGCTATTCAAGCATGCTGTGGCAAGATAGGTTAAAACCTTGTTTTTGTGCGGAATTGCATGTTACAAGATGGCCACCACAGTTGATGGTAAAAATCACGTGAGGTGTATGGTTGTTTATGTATTTAAACATGGTGGCACTTTATGTCTACGAGCGTGATCAAGGGTTCATCCCCGAAACGCGTTGTTTTTCTCGTTGCTGAAATAAACTAAAGCCAAAGCACTCGAGGTGTCCGAGTGGTTCTTTTATGAATATTAGAACCTGGGAGTGGATATATATATATATATATATATATATATATATATATATATACATATATATATATATATATATATATATATATATATATATATATATATATATATATATATATATATATATATATGATATATATATAGATATATATATATATATATATATATATATATATATATATATATATATATATATATATATATTCACTGAAAAAACCATAGGTTATAGACCATATATAGTTAGGAATTAGCATTTACAAAACCTTGAAAAATTCACTGAAAAAACCATAGGTTATAGACCATATATAGTTAGGGATTAGCATTTACAAAACCTTATTTTACTCGCACAAAAGCATTGAAATTCCATATATAGTTAGTTGCACTAACTATATATCGCGCACCCGCAATCCACTGCTGATGATGTCATATATTACATCATTCATGACATGGTCAGTGACATCACTGATGACATCACTGATGACATCTCAAATGACATCACTGATGACAACATCCAGTGACTGTATGTTTCTGTAAAGTTAAAATATGTCTTACATATTGAAGAATGAGTGGATGTATAAGTGTCTGGATGAAGGATTTAGTAGGTGCATGACTGACTGTATGAGTGAGTGATTAAATGTGCCTCACTGAGTGCATGGGTTAGTGACTAAACTGTCTTAATTTGTGCATCATTATGTCTGTTGTTCTGTAAACTGTTGCATGTGTTGATAAGTAGCTATATGAGTAACTATATGGGTTATTGATTGGTTGCCCAAGTATTTGTATGGGAGACTGAGTGTGTGTGTGGGTGGCTGGGAGGTGTATGACTCTGTGCATAGATGAGCGAGCAGTTGATTCACTAGATGTATGGGTTCAAAAGTGCATGTGGAAACAGCTGTATGGGCGGTTGACTGTGTGCATGAGTGTATTAGTGAGTGAATGGATATCTCAGTGCTACATGTCAAAGTAAGTACATATGTAAAACACAGTACATGTGAGAGTTGACATATATAAATAGCTGTGCATAAGAGCCAGTGAATGTGTCAGTGGCTGTATGGATCATTGTGAACTTGTATCAGGGATTGTATAAGAGAGTAAATATGTGTTAGTATATGTTTGAATAAGTAAGGTGTGTATAACTGTATAGTTGAGGAAATGGAGGTGTGATTGATTCTTTGCATGATTGACTAGGTGTGTGAGTAACTCCATGGTTGAGTGACAGTCTGTGAGTGTCTGTTTACACTGAGTGTATCTAAGGTTATATTAGAGTCTGGAGAGGTTCATCGTATTATCACATGAATGATGTCATCAGTGATGTGATCAGTAATGTCAAATGAGATCTCATCAGTGATGTCATCGGTGATGTCATTTGAGATGTCATCAGTGATGTCATCAGTAATGTCAAATGAGATGTCATCAGTGATGTCATCAGTGATGTCATTTGGGATGTCATCAGTGATGTCATCAGTGATGTCACTGACCATGTCATGAATGATGTAATATATGACATCATCAGCAGTGGATTGCGGGTGCGCGATATATAGTTAGTGCAACTAACTATATATGGAATTTCAATGGTTTTGTGCGAGTAAAATAAGGTTTTGTAAATGCTAATCCCTAACTATATATGGTCTATAACCTATGGTTTTTTCAGTGAATTTTTCAAGGTTTTGTAAATGCTAATTCCTAACTATATATGGTCTATAACCTATGGTTTTTTCAGTGAATTTCATTGTTTTTTTAAAAGCTAATATCTGTAGCTGTAAAATGTATTCTTCTTTAAATCCCAAAATATATTTTACATGTTTTTTATCCATTTTTTTAAAAAAAATTTATGTTTCGCTCTCAGTCCGCGAACCGGTCAGCTTTCCGTTAGCTCAATTTGATGCCGCGACCCGGTCCGCTAACCGGTAAACGTTCCTTTAGCGCAACTGCCGCGTTAGAAATCAACATCGTGACGCGTCGCGGAAGCGCGACGTATCACGTTGTCGCGTAATGCGTCTTATAACGCGCCGCGTTAGCGCTCCCGGAAGGGCTCCGGGCCGCGAACCGGAAGCGATCCGCGGCGCGGCACGCTCCGCGTAACGTGAGCGGAACAGGTCATGTGACTTGTTTATAAAACTTTTCATTGGTTCATTTCACTTTTGGTTTCCTAATGATGTAACACTAGGTCATATGACCTAAAAATAACACTTTTCATTGGTTTAGAACTATTTCTTTTCCCAAATGATGAAAGCCCCCACCTTTTTTCTCACTCTGACTTTCAACTTTGAGAAAGGAAGACCTGAAAATTTTCTGTGATGGCTTCAATAGTAGCTTCAGCTTCTTTACCCCCACCACCACCACCCCCATCTCCTAATAGGAAGAGAGGACCCCCTCCACAATTTATTGGAAACATAGAGGAGGAAGAGGAAGAAGAAGACGGAGAGGAAGAAGAGGGACCACAATTTGTCCAAGAGTTACCCCGGGTATTTCATCGGAAAGAAAGCTTTATATGGCAATTTTTTAGCATTCCTTCTGGAGAAAAAAAAGTCAATGCACGATATGCTAAGTGCCTTATCTGCAAACAAAAATTATCCCGAGGAACAAATAAAAAATACAGCTTTGGAAATCACACAATGCACCGACATATGCAGAGGTGGCATCCAATGAACTACAGTCGTGGAGAGATGCGTGAACTGCAACAAAACCCCCCAACTTCGGTGCCTTCAACATCTTCTGATCTGTCTCTGTCAGTGGCAGAGGCGAACGAAACAGTGCCCAACATACAAAAAAATTTTGTGCATCTGAAGCTGACATGCTTGTATTGTGGAACACTAATTTCATGCGCTAACATGAGTGTGAAATTGATTAATCTGGCTTTCGAGAAACACCAATGTTCCAAACGCAAGAAGTTTAAAATTTTTTTTTTGCTCCTGTTGAGCCATTTTCAATGCCTATTTCTGTTCTTTCCCTTTAAAAAAACAACAAAAAAAACAAAAACGTGTTCAAAAAATACAAAAAAATGAAATAATGTTCAAAAAAGTAAAAAAAAAAAAAAGAAAAAAAAAAAAAGTTCTTTTCAGAACTACCTCCCCTTTTTACAAAAAATGCTAGAAAGTGTAACACTCTGGCAAGCTGTTTTTTTTTAGTTCGCTTTCCGGTTAGCTCTCCGGTACGCGAACCGGGAGCTAACCCCAAATTTAAAAAAAAAAAAAAAAAAAGGAGTAATTACAAGAGAAGAAAACAGAGAGTGATGTAAAAAGAAAGACAGCTATAGGGTTTAAACCAGAAATGGTGTTTAATAGATTTATTTACCTAAGAAGAGAAGTAAAAGGATATAATTGTTATGTAGGAAACAGACAGTTATGTTACAAGAAAGACAGCTATAGGAAGTAAACAAAAGATACTGTTACCCGCAATCCACTTCTGATCATGTCACATATTACATCATTCTTGACATGGTCAGTGACATCATCAGCAGTGGATTGCGAGTAACAGTATCTTTTGTTTACTTCCTATAGCTGTCTTTCTTGTAACATAACTGTCTGTTTCCTACCCTTATACTTACTGTTCTTGTTTTAAAAAAAATTTGAGATCATTCAGAAACAGTAACATTAATAGAGACAGAATGAGTGAATAAGAATGAAGAAGTATGAAAAGAGAGGGACTGTGAAAAATACTGGAAGGAGTAGAATAATTAAGTAATAGAGAAAGGAATGAGAGAAGTAGCAAACGCAGGAAAGTAAGGATTAAAGAAATGAAGCAGTAGAACTAATAGATGTTAAATGTGATAGAGTAAATGATTGATTCAGGATGACGATAAGGTGTGGCCTCTCCAAAAGTTTGTTTAAGGTGAGGCCTACTCAGGGTTGCATATCAAATTTATACTTGTTGAAGAATATAGAGGAGATAATATAAGTGAAGGCCTATCATTGAAGTAAAACATATCCACTTCACTCTTGAACAACGGCCAGACCTCTTCTGTGTCCATAGACAGACCTAAAATTCATCTGCACAATGTCATTCGTAAACTTAGAAAACACAAGTAATGTAATTGAAAAACGTGGAGTTTCTTTTCCTCATTTCACAATCACATCACCTGTGTTGCCTTAGCTTAGGTATCTCATAGTGCAGATGTAGTTCAGCATATGAAACAGTACGCAGAAGTGCAGCAGTGTATGCATTAATACATGTGAAGGCCTACCAATGAAGTAAGTCATGTCCACTTATTACATCATTCATGACATAGTCAGTGACATCATCAGCAGTGGATTGCGGGTTAAAAGAGTAGAAAACATTTACCTTATAATTCTTGTTAACTGTCATACTTTCAATCTGTAAAAGAGAGAAGAAACATTTCAAAAATATTAAAACATGTATTTAAAAATTTGAAAAGACAAGGGAAAAGGTTCAAGTAGAAACAGATATGTCTTTACAAGAGGTTTCTTTAAGGTGAGGTCTATTCAGTTTTCAAAAAAAAAACAGTACCCAGAAATGCAGCACTGTAAGCATTAACTTTGACACTTACAGAAGCCTCAGTTTCTCCATATCTACCTCAAATTTCTAAATGTATATCATAAGTACAAAAAGCAGAACATTAATTATACATGTTAAATGGTTTATTTTTGCTGTTCTCAGAATGTATCAAATTTCACTTAAATCAGTGACTTGAAGGTATTCATCATGTAACAGCGGGGAAAAAAAACCACAATCAAAATGATTGTGTTTAAAAAACCCATACAACCTAAGAAATCTGAATTCAAAACTCCTTAAAATTAACTTACTTTCAATGACGTCGAAGGATCTCCCATGAACAGCGTCCACTCTGTTGTGCTATAAATATTTTCAGCCCGCCACTTTCTGAAAGAAAACCTCCATCGTTTTGAAAAATATGTTACATACAAGAAAAGACTTCTCACATTCTACCACATGTTTCCACTAGGCCAAATCATGTTGCAGCGATTCGCAACTCTTGTAATTCTTCCAATCAAATCCCGTCATTTTCTATTTTCGCAACTTTCAAAAAGAAAACATTTAAGATTATTTTCACAATCCTGGACTACTAATATCTTACCCTTCTTTGTCACTCATGTTCTCCTTTTCCTATGACACTGATTCTGCTTACTATGAAGCAGACTTCTTTGCATCAGATTTATATAGTTGGATATTTAAATTGACATTATAATTAAAAGTTTTGGACCAATAATCTAGACAGCATTGCAGACTTACATTCCCTCTACTTGATGAACCTTTTGCAATTCCTCACAGGAAATCCCGAGATTCTTTCTTTAAAATTTTGGTTTTAAAAACACCAGGTAAGAATTTTTAAGGTCAAACGGCAATTTTTTTTTGAAAGTTACAACGGAATCATTGCAGAATGACCAGCCGTTTCGAGACTTTAAATAAGCTGTATAATGTCCTGATGTTGTTGAAGGACCATCGTGATAGATAATTGCTACAGTTACAAAAGTCCTTCCTGATATTGACAGCTGAGAAGCAACAATTTTTTTTATTAAAGTTGACAATTTTGATCCATCAGGCTACATCGTTGGATCATTAAAATTACATACTGGCCATATCTACGTATAAATAATGTTGACATCATTTCAGATTTACATTGGCTACACTCCATGTTGTGATCCGCTGCATTTACTAGCTTATTAAAGGAGACTGATTTACTGTCTGGCAAAGTTAAATATATAAATCTTTCTGAGTCTACACTAGTAGTACTTGATACTATACAGTTCTCGCAGTCATGCTGCCATTGATAAGAAAGCCCAAACAGGTGATCTACATCTACACCCTCATCTTGCAATACATCAAGCATATACATTAAAAACTCCTGACAATCTTGCTGATTATTTTCAGAGAAGTCTGTTTGACCTGAACATTCATCTAACAGATAACGAACTTCAGACACACTTTCTACTTTTGTTCGATCAGTGCTACATTTCTCAAAAACAGAATTCAACAAACAGCATAAAATTTGTTCTGAATTCAACAGAATCTGTTCTTTTAAACTCTCTAGTGAAAAGAGAACATTAACCACTACATTTGCATAGCAGTGGACACCAGAACTGTTTTCAAATTGAAAACCAACAACATCTTCAACAGAATCCACTTTCTTTCTGCTAACAATTTTCGGTTCATTGACTTTTGGTCTTTTTGCTACAATCTCCCTACTATTACTGATATTTCTACGTTTCCGGCCTACCACACATTTCTCAAACAAAGGATATTGAGGCAAATGTGGCGCATACTCTCTTCTTAACCTATTGTATTCCTTTACACAATCTAGATCCGCACAAATGTTTGTGACATCACAGTCAATCAAGTACAATCCCGATAAAGTTCTAACTCGTGACAATGCCACATATGCCATACCCTCCTTGAACACAGAACTGCCAATATTCACCAATGCACTATCTACACTTAAACCTTGCGATTTATGGATTGTCACTGCATATGCCAAGCAAACAGGAAACTGTTTACGGCGAACATATAAGTCTTTAACAAGCAAAAACCTAGCAGAACAACGACCAATTAGCTGTACTTCCTCAATGCCATCAAATTTAATTTTTAAAAATTCTATTCCATCTCTATTTCTGTATTTCTCAAAATCAACAACATTACCCATTGATCCATTTACCAGACCTCTTTCAACATGTAAATTCCTTCTCAAAATAATTCGGCAATTTAAACACACATTCAAAGTCTTTTCAAAACCCGCTGTTTTAGATATAGTCTTCTCTAATGAATCCAATTTTGATTTCAAATTCTCTGACAAAATAATTGTTGATCCCATATGCTCTATTTTGTCAATAGCTTCAAGTTTCACAATCTCTTGCTTTTCTAAATTCAACATTTTGTTGTTGAAGATGGCACATTCTGCAAGAGTTGGCATCAAACATATTCCGGATTTCTTGTCAGTAATTTTCTGAAAAATATTCTCAGCCACAATCTCTTGTTCGGGATATAAATTTGAAAGTAATCGTGCATTTAAAGCTTCTTTTCCATGCTCGGTCACTTTTCCAATTCTAATATCTTGTAGAATATTCTTGTAATCTTCATCTTTTGCCTGACGCATATTTTCATGCAGTTCAGCATAATTGAAGTTTAACCATATATTGACGTTGCCAATGCTCCCTAGGCACTTCCTGGTATCTTCATGCATGAGTATTTTGAACACAGGTTGTCCTTTTACTGGTGTCAGCTGCAGAAGATCTCCGAAAACAATGATGTGTTTGCCACCAAATAACACATCATATTCAGTTTTAAGTACTTCTTGCATTCTCAAATGCACAAAGGCAAGCATGACATTGGAAACCATGCTTACTTCGTCAATGATAAGTAGTTTCATTTTCCTCAAGACTCTTGAAACTTCACAGCAAGCATCCCCAGATAACTTGTGGTATTGTAATTTGTTGTCATGCTCCACCGGCAGCATCAGTAGACGATGCAAAGTAATACCTTTAATGTTATGTGCTGCAAGTCCAGTAGGAGCGGTGACAACACAAGACAGTGATGACTCAGTCCTTTCCTGCAAATAACAAGAAATTGCTTTAATGAGGAAACTTTTTCCAGTTCCCGCTTCTCCACTCACGTACAGTCAGACAGGCTTCAACGATGTACATGAGCACTCTTTCTTCTCATGACTTAATCCATGCTCAATTTGCTTGGTAACTTCATGCTCAACGTTGAGTTGTTTTTCCAAGTCTTCTAAGTTAACTGAATCCTCCTGAGCATGTGCCATGGCTCTTTCCACTTCATTCATAGCAGTGGCAGCTTCATTTTCGATAATAGGTCCTCCAAGTGGATCTTGACTCAATGAAACAGAACTCTGACTGTCCTGAGAACTGTCTCTGGCAATCTCGGCTGCAATCGTTGCTTCCTGCTCAATTTCCAAAGTTAGCATTTCTTGATATTTGGGAAAAGCAGGACATTCTATGGTCTCCTTAGCAGCAGTGAAAGAGTCTTCGTAACAGAGGAAATCTCCAAGCAGTTCCTCTTCTGCACGCCAAGGCTTGAAAAGTTGCAAAAGTGCTAAATAGAAAAACTCCTTTTTTTCTGGAGATTCGCCACTCAATTTTCGATGGTTTACTAATTGGCATTTTCTTTGCTTGACCAGGCATCCCTCACTTCCAATTACAGCATACACTCCTTTCTCAATATCTTCTTTGATGTTCCTCTTGAATATATAATTTTGTAGAACCTCATATAGACAAACATTCTCAAGGTGACTGCTTCGATTTGGATAATATGTATCCAACATGTTGGTCTTCAAAATGTCGGTACTGTTTGGTTCCTTTTCTGCCAAATATTCAATTTCCCGGACAGGTTTTAGAACTCGATTTCGCGTTGCAGCAAGACCAAGACTCGCCCAAACAATACTCCTGGATTTGGCATAGAGACTTGCTGAAGACAATCGATCCGAACATTCGTGAGCTCCGATTTCTCGATGCGACAACATCTTCAGACTGAAACTGTACAACTTCTTGCTGAGGCTCTTTTCATGGGAAATGTCCTCCCACATATCCTTCAGTTCTGTCTTTTCTTTTTTGGTGATGTAAGATGTCACATACCGAGCCACAGCCATACAGTTGTCAGCCACAAACTGTATATCCATGTTAGCATTCCACATGGACAAAATCACTGGGTTGTAGTCGTTGATGTACTTGGACTCTTCGTTCCTTTTCAAATTGTATGTATTTTTGGGTGATTTCCTCGTCACATTATGTCGCAGTGAAGACATCAAACTGTTCACTCTTCCTTTAGAAATCACCGGTCGTGGAAAGTTGAAACGACATTTGGTGTAGAACTTGTCCTTGTTTCTGAATTTACGACGACAGTACTTTCCACAACGATGGCTTTGGAAACGTAGAACTTGTTCTCTTAGGCTTTTCTTCTCCGTTGCGTTTGGAACAGCACACGTAGAATACTGTTCTATGAAATTCATCACTAAGTCATCCGGATCTGTTCCAAATTTAGGTGCATCCTTGATCCACAACAACATATGTATATGAGGAGCACCTCTTGCTTGGTACTCCTTTCTCCAGAAGAAATCCAACACCTCTCCAAGAGGTGGATTCTTCTTATTTGTGATGAAAGACATCATAGCTTCAAATCTATGATTGAAGTACCTGCATACATTCACTGGATCCAAAGAACACAGTTCTCCAGGTGTCTTGAATTCAATGTTTTCAATATTTCCATTTGCCTCTCGTAGAAATTCAAGTAAGTCTTCCCAGCCATACTCGGCACAGCTCAGAGTGAGGAACCATGTCGGAGTTCCTAAGTTCCTCAGCATACATTTTAAATCACCATGACGACGGTACCAGTACTCATTAGTACCACGCTGACACGCCATGAGATTAATTAAGTGAGAATCAAAAATACTGTCTCGGACATTGACTTTATGCATAAAGTCCCTTGCCGAGATATTTCGCATCTGTATACCACTTTTTAAGATGTGGTTCACTGCATATGACAGTCCAGACAGATCGCTTTCAAACAGGAGATGAAACAAATAGGGAATGCATTGACGAAACCTAGGATCTTCTGCATACAATCGTAAAGTTCGGTATTCAGACGCAGGAATTTGATGAGATCGCTCATCATATCTTCCTCCTCGACCTGTGGGAAATAGCTGTGGGAAACACCGAGCTTCCAAACTTTCCTCCCAAACACTAATGGGACTCCCTTTGGCTTGTTTCATTTGAAACAACTCAATAGCATTCCCCATGACTTCCTTGGAATGCAAAGGATGAACACTATAATGTTCATATATTTCTTCACTTTTAGAGGCCTCTACTTTCTCAATTTGGCCAGCACACAAATCGCTATCCTCTTCATCACTTACTTCCTCTTCTGCAACATATACATTCTTATAGTACTTATTATTTTTCTTCAAATACACTGTTGCCTTTTTGACTTTCCTAACATCCACTAAATCTTGCCATATTTTCTTATTCTTTGTCGGAACCCCATTAACCAAGATAACCAGAGGTTCCTCTTCCACTTTTTCTACTCCAATTGTGTTAATGTTTTTGTTCAAATCTAGAGGCAAATAAACAACTCTTCCCTTTAATCCTCTCTGTAAATCTGCTGGAGGCAACTTCCCTGTCTTTGGCTCCATTCTTACAATAGCCTGAAAGGGATGGATACTTTGAATCAAAATAGATTCATAAGTATTTAAATCCTTCAATTCAGAAGGAATCTCAACCAATTCCAGATTATTATGAACTGCCCTAGCAGGCATCTGGTTTTGGTTTAATTTATTACAACAATAAGTACACACACGTTGATCCGATCCCAAATCAAAATAATTTTCTACCATCAAGTATGTGGCAAAATCCTTCCATTCACTATTATTTTCCCTTTCACTTTTTGCATATAAATCCACTACCTTAGTCTGATTCTTATAATAAGTGCGTCGACAACATACACAAGTGAAATTAGGCCTCTCACTTGATTTCATCTGAAACGTGGCAATTTCCTTCTGAAAATTATCTGTACTGGAAACCTGTACATTATCTTCAACATTACCCTCTACTTCAGGGTCAATTTGAACATTCTCATCTTTACTACCAAAGTAACAAAACTCAATTTCTTCACAAATATTCTTCACATCTATTTTAGAACCATGCAAAAGAGCAGCACATAATTGTTTAAGCATAATTGCTGGACTCTTAGCATAATACAACATTCTCACTAATTTTCTCACTTTATTATGATGCACTGCTAGCATCCTGAAATGATGAAAAACACTCTGGCATACTCTCCTGGAAAGACAAGCCAGTGAATGACCATGCAAACCTGTCATTTGTCTCACTCTGCAAGGATCTAAATCTTGCAACAACTTCATTTTCTGCTTCAAACTTTTCTTATTAAATGTCCGTATAAAATCACAAAGCAAATTGATGGAAACCTGTCGCACACTGCAAATAGAACTACACTTCCAAATGTACACAGGACCCTTAGGACGTCTTCCTAAAACCTCATCACTTAGCGCCTCTTCTGTCTCTGTTGTCACAAGTTTTTCTTTTTCAACTGGACAACCATCCTTCACTTCATAAGCTCGACCACTGGTGTCAACTGCAAACACCAAATCATTATCCTGAAAATAACTCTCCTCATTAAAAAATGCCTCACAACTTGAACTATGCATCCATTCTCCGGAAAAAACTTCACAAAAGTTACTACGATTTACTACTCTCTTCCATCTACTTTTTGTTTTGAAATCAGAAATTACCTTGCTTAGTTTCCTAATTCTATTGATTACCAAAATAAACAACTTTCGCTTAATTTCAAAAGCATGATCAATAATTTTCTCTACATTTTTCTTCTTCTTATAAAATGCCACTTTCTGTTGGCCTTTCTTAATATTTTTTAATAAATTAACTATTATCCTGTTACGGAACATTCGTTTTCGAATGTCCCTAAACTGTTGTTTCCTTCTACTATCATGCACAGAGTTATCTCTTCCTCTACCAGTAACATTTTTGATGGGTCTTTCCTTTCCATTTAAATTGCTTTTCTTTTTCTGAACTGAAACATTTTTGCGATAAATACTTTTTTTACTAAAAATATTTCTTAAGAATGATTTTGTGCTCTTACCCGGAGCTTTCTTGGTGTTTTGATAAGTATTTGGGGAAGAGGACTGCTGCAATAAAAGATCATCCTGCTGTCTTTGACGTTTTCTAGCCTTTCTAATTCTATTTTTCGTAGGCATTTTTCAAAATATGAAAAGATCTGCAATTGAATCTGTGGAAAAATATAATAAAAAATGTTATTAACCACTATTACCAAACAGTAAATGAATAACAGTCATCAAAAACTTAATGCCCTACTTATTATTTAACATAGCAAATCTTTTGCACCAGCACTGCATCACAAAAATGACACACAGTGGTACAAAACAGGCATACAACAATCATAAATCTCTCCCTAATATTTTAAATGATTAATTCAGGATGACGATAAGGTGTGGCCTATCTAAAGGTTTGTTTAGGCCCATATCTTTGGACTGGAGTGAATGTGTGTCATTGATCCACATTCGGTCCATCGCCTGTTTTGTTTATTTGAGGTGAGGCCAACACATGGTTGCAGATAAGATTTTCACTGAAGAAAACAAAGGAGATAATACATGTGAAGACCTACCAATGAAGTAAATCATTATTTGAAATCAATTACATTTCTGGATATGTACTGCTAAAGCTTCATAGGTTGTTTTGAGTCATATTTATAAGGCATATGAGTGTGTATGATGTTATTTTTCCTTTTTAAATGGAAAGCGTTCTTCATGGTGCAAGTTTCTTGTAAATACGCTCCCACTTGCGCTTGGCAAATTTAGATTTTGATTATGGGAGTTACATAGCCATGTTAATAATGTCAAAAAAATGGTGCTAGGGCATTCCAAAAAACGCTTTCACGTGTCTCAAGGACATTTTCAGTCATTTCCTCTTGAATGCAGGTATACAATTGATTTATATGCTGTGTTTAAAACCGATTTTTTGAAATCAATTACATTTCTGGATATGTCCTGCTAGAGCTTCATAGTTTGTTTTGGGTAATATTTATAAGGCATATGAGTGTCTATGATGTTATTTTTCCTTTTTAAATGGAAAGCGTTCTTCATGGTGCAAGTTTCTTGTAAATACGCTCCCACTTGCGTTTGACAAATTTAGATTTTGATTATGGGAGTTACATAGCCATGTTAATAATGTCCAAAAAATGGTGCTACGGCATTCCAGAAAACGCTTTCATGTGTCTCAAGGACATTTTCAGTCATTTCCTCTTGAAAACAGGTATACAATTCATTTATATGCTGTGTTTAAAAACGATTATTTGAAATCAATTACATTTCTGGATATGTACTGCTAGAGCTTCATAGGTTGTTTTGGGTCATATTTATAAGGCATATGAGTGTCTATGATGTTATTTTTCCTTTTTAAATGGAAAGCGTTCTTCATGGTGCAAGTTTCTTGTAAATACGCTCCCACCTGCAGTTGGCAAATTTAGATTTTGATTATGCCCTTACACCATTTTTGGAACATTATTAACATGCCTATGTAACTCCCATAATCAAAATCTAAATTTGCCAAGCACAGGTGGGAGCGTATTTACAAGAAACTTGCACCATGAAGAACGATTTCCATTTAAAAAGGAAAAATAACATCATAGACACTCATATGCCTTATAAATATGACCCAAAACAACCTATGAAGCTCTAGCAGTACATATCCAGAAATGTAATTGATTTCAAAGAATCGTTTTTAAACACAGCATATAAATCAATTGTATACCTGCATTCAAGAGGAAATGACTGAAAATGTCCTTGAGACACATGAAAGCGTTTTCTGGAATGCCCTAGCACCATTTTTTTGACATTATTAACATGGCTATGTAACTCCCATAATCAAAATCTAAATTTGCCAACCGCAAGTGGGAGCGTATTTACAAGAAACTTGCACCATGAAGAATGCTTTCCATTTAAAAAGGAAAAATAACATCATAGACACTCATATGCCTTATAAATATGACCCAAAACAACCTATGAAGCTCTAGCAGTACATATCCAGAAATGTAATTGATTTCATATAATCGTTTTTAAACACAGCATATAAATCAATTGTATACCTGCATTCAAGAGGAAATGACTGAAAATGTCCTTGAGACACATGAAAGCGTTTTCTGGAATGCCCTAGCACCATTTTTTGGACATTATTAACATGGCTATGTAACTCCCATAATCAAAATCTAAATTTGCCAAGCGCAGGTGGGAGCGTATTTACAAGACACTTGCCCCATGAGGAATGCTTTTCATTTAAAAAGGAAAAAATAACATCAAAGACACTCAAATGCCTTATAAATATGACCCAAAACAACCTATGAAGCTCTAGCAGTACATATCCAGAAATGTAATTGATTTCAAAAATCGTTTTTAAAAACAACATATCTGTTTCAGCTTACATAAGAGACCATGGAATGGGCTTCATGTACAACAATAACTTGTGTTACTGCATGCCAGAATGCTACACCGAATATGCAATTACAATTTCTCAAAGTAACAAAATCTATTTCTATATCACTAGAGACAAAGCCACATTTTAAAAACACAGCTTTCTTCATCATTTTCTCCTTAAATCATACTATTCTCTATCTAAAATAAATAAATCTTTTCTCACCTTAGCAAATACTTTTTGAGTTTTGAAAACAGTCTCAGAAATACACCAAATTGTCTTCAGCAGAAGAAAAAGGATGCACTCCAGAGGCTGCAGCTATTGAAAGCACAGAAATACAGATATTCATTTCACATATCTCTCATATTAGCCAATCATAACTCTTCCCTCACTTTTTTCAAATCAAAACCCTTCCCCCCTCTGCCCTCTCTGCCTTTTTTCCATAGCAACCACCTCCTGGAAGACCTCTCATGTTTGCAAATTCACACAACAATGTTTCAATTGAACTCTGAACTCTCAGTGCACCTGCGTATCCAGTGCAATCTTTCATTAAATGTTTCTTCCTTGACCATTCAAATTACATCTTTCAAAGAACACATCCATGCACCCTAACTTTCTGTTTTCAGAAATGGAAATGCACCAATCACTGCTAATGAATCATTAGCATTGGAAATCCACAGTTTTTTTTCTTTACAAACTCCTACTGTTTCAACTGCCCTTTCATTACCACACTTCATCTGACTGCAGCCCAACCTTCTCCCACCATGTTTAAGGTCTGGATTGTTGGACATAGTTACATCCACTGGGCTCAAAGGTATGCTGAGAACAGAAATTTACACAACCTTAATTTACAAGATGTGGAAATTAAGTGGTTGGGCCAAAGAGGATTAAAATGTCACCAATTGATACCATTGGTGAAAACCTTTATGCATTTGCCAAAACCTGACCTGTTAATAGTGCACTGTGGAGGTAATGATTTGGGCACTTTGACTGGGGTAGGTCTGGAAATGCTTTTAAAGGACACCTTTGAGCAATTAATGGCACTTTTTCCTCAAACTGCCTTGGTATATTCCAATATATGCCAAAGACAGAAATGGAGGTGGTCCAACCAATTTTGTCCACAAATTGAGAAAGCGAGGAAGCATGTAAACAAATCTGTTTCAGCTTACATGAGAGACCATGGAATGGGCTCCTTGTACAACAATAACTTGCGTTACTACATGCAAGATATCTACAGAGGAGATGGAGTTCACTTCTCAGATGAGGGCAACAGAATTTTCATTCTGAATTTAAGACTGTGCATTGGTACCTACTTATAAGTACCTAAATGTACCATAAACCCAAAAGCTCTTCTCAGAGCTACCCTTCATCTGATCACTCACAATTATTATTTTTTTCTAACTTTTTTCTGTAATTTTCAACAAACTACGCTCAAAGAGCGCTACCCGGTACGCGAACTGGAAGCTAACCGCGCAAAATTTTTAAAAAAATGTTTTTTCTCCGCACATATGGTCCTCCTCAGCCACCCTCAGAAAACCTAGGGGGTCAAAATACTTGTACCTTGTCCCCTTCTACCCTTTCTGAACATTATTTACCCTCCATTTTATATCTTAATTCGACCGAAACACAAAATGGTGGACTCCCATTACGCTCCTAGTTCGCGGACCGGACCGCTTCCCGGGAAGCTGTCCAAAAAAAAGGTGGGAAAGTAATTCACAGAAAAACGACTGGAAACACTCTCACCAAATATAGATTAGCTTATACTACATAACAATCCCTTTCATTTTCACAAATTTGATTGAAATTCCATTTAGCCATTAAGCCTGTAGACCTCTCTAAATACCTTGAGGTAAATTACTTCACAAAACACATCTGAAGTGTTGGAATTGACAACCAATGAAAATGTTACTTTCATTTTCTACTTTTATTACCTGATATTTGATTGGTTATATACCTGAATATATATAAAGGAAGAGAAGAAAACACAGCCATTTTGACTACTACTTCTTGTTGTACATCACATTTCAATAGTTACCTAACACTTCAACTTGTTTCTGAAGGTAAGTTGTTATTTTTAAAACTGAAGTATATTGTGCACTATAACTTGATATGGTAGACTTTTTCTGATAGATATACACTATCCCTCTGTAGTAGTTATGGATTTAGATAGACTTCTCTGTTATAGTTATGAATGGAATTAGGCTTGTCTTGGTTAAATCACATACACTTTTTTATAGTCCTATTTCCACTCTGATACTATACACTGCCAAAAGAAAAATTCACTGATAAAAACTGCCTATCTAAAATTAATCCCAACAGTGCCCTATCTCTACTAATATATATTTTTTTAATCATAATTTCAGGCAAAATGGAAGGCGAACAACAAGTAAAATTTACAATTGTACTGGAGGAGAGCAGCCAAGAAAAAATTGATGATATTATGGATCAAAGTAGAGACCAGGAACTACTACAATGTGTTGAAGCAGTGGATAACCTGCTTCAAAATGAGGACATGTTACACCCTATATTCAATTTTGAAATATCTGACACTGAAATGTTAGAAAGTTTAATCAATTATGAAACACAATCAAAATAAAAAAAAAACTTTAAAAATAAAGAAAACAAAAAAAACAACAAAAACAACAAACAATTAACATACAGTATTAAAAAAATCTATCATTCTATTATCCTTATAGTACGCTGCCCAGAACGCTTTCCGGTTCGCGTACTAGGCGCTCACCACGCAAAAAAAAAAAAAATATATATATTTTTTTTGCCCTGCTGGGACCTTTTACAACCTCTACATAAAACCTAGGGGGTCAGCGAGGATCTACTATGCCCCCTTATGGTAATTTCCCCCTTTGTTTTGGACTCCTCTTGTCTCTCGATCCTACCGAGAGACAAGATGGCGGCCGCACCGGACTGTTTAGAATGTTGACAGACACCGAAGAACCAATCAGCTTCGCATCGCAAAGTCCCGTAACGCAAAAAGTACGCGAACCGGAGCGCTGCCCGGAGCGCTGTTACAGATATATATCTTGTTTTAAACGTTAATTTCTCAAAATCCACTGGAGCACATATATTGAGACCTAGCAAAGGCACATCGGGCTACCAGTCCCTACAATTTTGCCAAGTTTCGTGGAAATCCATTCAGCCGTTCGGGCTAAAAGTGAGGCCAACCGCCCTATGGAAATTAACATGGGAAAAACGAGTTTTGGGACCCCCCTTTTTTCTCGCCCCCCCCTTGATGAACCCCCCCCCAAATTTTCAGGGGCTGCTCAGAAACAAAATGTGCAATTTTCCTGAAAATTTCAGCCAATTCCGTCCACAAACGCCAAAGTTATTAGACATAGAATTTTCAGAAATCCCATAGGGAAAAAATCCTAACTATATATACCTACTGGCGACCGCCAGTAGGTAATATATATATATATATATATATATATATATATATACATACATATACTTTTTTTAAGCACACAAAAAATTACAAAGTCCAACAAGTAAACTGCCATTTTTGAAAAAATATTTCCATTTTAATTATACATAAAAAGTATCCCATATATAAAAATGCGTTTTATTAAAAACATCTTAAAAATCACATATATATGTATTCTCACCCAGTAAAGCAGCCGCTATGCCGATGCACTCCAATCCAGCCTCTCACAATATCCAAACAGAAAAGCACGTGTGCTCGAAATTAACCACCATGCTGGAACCAAAATATTAAAAGTTAATTTCGAGCACACGCGCTTTTCTGTTTGGATATTGCGAGAGGCTGGATTGGACTGCATCGGCATACCGGCTGCTTTGCTGGGTGAGAACCAATACTTTCCGGGGCGACCTCTATCCCTGGTTCCCGGTGATATGGAGGAAGGAACTTTGGTTATATATATTTATATATATATATTCACTTAAAAAAAACATAGGTTTCAGGCCTTATATAGTTAGGAATTAGCATTTTAAAAACCATTGAAATTGCTCCTATATAGTTAGTTGTACTAACTATATTTCGCGCAACCGCAATCCACTGCTGATGATGTCACATATTACATCATTCATGACATGGTCAGTGACATCACTGATGACATCTCAAATGACATCACTGATGACATCACTGATGACATCTCAATTGACATCACTGATGACATCATCCAGTGACTGTGTGTTTCTGTACAGTTTAAATATGTTTTACATATTGAAGAATGAGTGGATGTATAAGTGTCTGGATGAAGGATTTAGTAGGTGTGTGACTGACTGTATGAGTGAGTGATTAAATGTGTCTTACTAAATGCATGGGTTAGTGACTTAAATGTCTGACTGTGTGCATCAGTATGTCTGTTGTTGTGTAAGCTGGTGCATGTGTTGATCAGTAGCTATATGAGTGGCTATATGGGTTATTGATTTGTTGCCCAAGTATTTGAATGGGAGACTGAGTGTGTGTGTGGGTGGCTGGGAGGTGTGTGACTCTGTGCATAGATGTGTGAGCAGTTGATTCACTAGGTGTATGAGTTCAAGAGTCCATGTTGAAACAGCTATATGGGCGGTTGACTGTGTGCATGGGTGTGTTGGTGAGTGAATGGATATCTCAGTGCTACATGTCCAAGTAAGTACAGATGTAAAACACAGTGCATGTGAGAGTTGGCATATATAAATGACTATACATGAGAGCCAGTGAATGAGCGAGTGGCTGTATGGATCATTGTGTACTTGTATCAGTGATTGTATAATTGAGTAATTATGTGTTAGTATATGTTTGAATAAGTAAGGTGTTGTGTGTATAACTGTATAGTTGAGGAAATGGAAGTGTGATTGATTTTTTGCATGACTGACTAGGTGTGTGAGTAACTCCATGGATGAGTGGCAGTGTGTGAGGGTTTGTATAGGTGTATGAGTGCATATGATAGTGTTGTATTGATGAGTGACTGAATGTATGAGTGATTCTATGGGTGAATGAGTGTATGTGTGTGTAGACCTAGGAATCAGTGAGTGCGTATGTAGTAACTGGTATTGGTGTGTCAATGGTTTCAAGAATGGTAGTCTGAATTTAACAGTGGGTGTATCAAAGGTTATATTAGAGTGTGAGGAGGAGCATCGTATTATCACATGAATGATATCATCACTGATGTGATCAGTGATGTCAAATGAGATGTCATCAGTGATGTCATCATGATGTCATTTGAGATGTCATCAGTGATGTCCTCAGTGATGTCACTGACCATGTCATGAATGATGTAATATGTGACATCATCAGCAGTGGATTGCGGGTGCGCAAAATATAGTTAGTACAACTAACTATATAGGAGCAATTTCAATGTTTTTTAAAATGTTAATTCCTAACTATACAAGGCCTGAAACCTATGGTTTTTTAAGTGAATTTGCAAGGTTTTTAAAATGCTAATTCCTAACTATATAAGGCCTGAAACCTATGGTTTTTTAAGTGAATTTGCAAGGTTTTTTAAATGCTAATTTCTAACTATATAAGACCTGAAACCTATGGTTTTTTAAGTGAATTTGCAAGGTTTTTTAAATGCTAATTCCTAACTATATAAGGCTTGAAACCTATGTTTTTTTTCAGTGAATTTGCAAGGTTTTAAAAAAAATGCAAATTCTTAACTATATCAGGCGTGAAACCTATATTTTTTTTTCAATAAATTTCAAAGGTTTTGTAAATGCTAATTCTATTAGCGGATAACGTTTATATATGTTATTATCCTTCTGGGACCACCTGAGCAGCCAGCCCCTGAACCCCTAGCCCTTCTCAGGGGGTCCCAAAAGGACCCCAAAGGGCAAAACAAAAAATCGCGTGGTACGCGCCACATACGCATACGGTGCGCATACCCCGCGTTTTAAACCACTTAGTGGTCATTCTGGGACCCCCTGAGAAGTGCTAGGGGTTCAGGGAGTCTCAACCCTGCCCCCTTTTCCCGTTTTCCACTCTTGTTTTGTGCTCTTTTGTGCCTCACTTCTCCTGAGAAACAAGATGGCTGCTCAGGTGGTCTCAGAAGGATAATAACATATATAAACGTTATCCGCTAATAGAATTAGCGGATAATGTTTATAAACTCACTCGCGCACGTAAGGGTACGCGCACGTACACGTACGGTACGCGTACAGTGAGCGCATATAGATAAATAATTTGCTCAAATTCAATTTTCTCAACAAATACTGTAGGGATTTTCACCAAATATAGAAAAGGCACTACTGCATACCTGTCCCCACCATTTTGCCAAGTTTGGTGTAATTCTGTTTAGCCGTTCGGGCTGTAGCCGTGTCTGAAGGTCTCATAAAAAATGCCATTTGAAAAATTTCAAATTCAATTTTCTCAAGAACTACTGGAGGGATTTGAACCAAACATAGCAAAGGCACATCTACATACCAGGCCTTACCATTTTGCCAAGTTTGGTGTAATTCCATTCAGCCGTTCTAAAGGTCCCTATGGAATTAACATAGGGAAAACACGTTTTGGGACCCCCCTTTCGGCCCCCGCTTGACGAATCCCCCGAAACTTTCAGGGAAGGAGCGGAGCGGAGCTGGCCAAAATTCTGGAAAATTACACACAGATTCCTCAATCGGCGCCATAGTTATTCCCAATAGAATGTTGAGCGCATATAGATATATAATTTGCTCAAATTCAATTTCTCAACAACTACTGGAGGGATTTTCACCAAATATAGAAAAAGCACTACTGCATACCTGTCCCTACCATTTTGCCAAGTTTGGTGTAATTCCGTTCAGCCGTTCGGGCTGTAGCCGTGTCTAAAGGTCCCATAGAAAATGCCATTTGAAAAATTTCAAATTCAATTTTCTCAAGAACTACTGGAGGGATTTTCACCAAACATACAAAAGGCACTGCTGCATACCAGTCCCTACCATTTTGCCAAATCTGGTGTAATTCCGTTCAGCCGTTCGAGCTGTAGCCTTGTCAGAATGTCCCTATGGAAATTAACATGGGGAAAACACGTTTTGGGACCCCCCTTTTTTCTCGGCCCCCGCTTGACGAATCCCCCCGAAACTTTCAGGGAAGGAGCGGAGCGCAGCGAGGCAAATTTAGGGAAAGTTACAGGCAGATCACTCAATCGTCGCCAAAGTTATTCCCAATAGAATGTTCGGAATTTCCTATGGTAACTTGGTCCTAACTAAATATACCTACTGGCTATCGCCAGTAGGTAATTATATATCTATATATCTCCTGAACACTCAAGCTACTTCCAAATACCACACACGGCGGTTTAGGATATATATATACTTACCATGATGTTGCACTCTGGGAACTGTAGTCACGGATCCGACTGCAGCTGCTCCCAATCAGGCGGGGTCAGCTGATCTCCTAACATTAGGAGCACCGGAGGATTTTCACGGAGGGAAACGGTACCATTCTGTTGTGAGCAAGCGTCCGAAGAAGGCACTTTAGCCGAAATGCATCACGCTGCGCAACTTTTAAAGAATAAAGGGCTCCCTTTTCAATCCCCACTCTGTCTTTGTAGTCACTTCTATTTAGGTGCTTTTTCTGGAGATATATATATATATATATATATATATCCAACTCTTTCCAAAGTTCTGTATCACGCTCTCAGATTCCCAATAACACCAAACGAGTCAGCAGAGTCCAAGGGTGTTTATTGACACCTCACTACATATAGTAAGGTGTCAATAAACACCCTTGGACTCTGCTGACTCGTTTGGTGTTATTGGGAATCTGAGAGCGTGATACAGAACTTTGGAAAGAGTTGGATTTATTGAAATACCGGCGCGCTCTGCCGGCGTTCACGCCACTTCCCGCGTGGCCATCCGCAACCCTTTTGAGCAACTTTGTGTGTTTTGGATATATATATATATATATATATATATATATATATATATATATATATATATATATATATATATATATATATATATCCTGAACACTCGAACCACTTCCAAATACCACACAATGCGTTTCAAGCCCTAAAGCCCTTGTTCACGTGTAAAACAGTGAAAACGCCATCTACCATTTAAAATATCAACAACCACACCCCTTGTATGACATTACAGGTCACATGATAGTGTGTATAGACAAAAGACTGGCTATGCCACAAAAATAGTTCTGTAGTTCCATATTTAGTAGGCAGAATTGCAACATATAGCATGCTCTCTATATTTAGACATGTTATTAAAAATGTAAAACACGTTAAGTGCATAAATGTCATAATATTTGTGTAAAAATAATTTTTACATCACTCTCATTGGATAAATCCAAACACTGCCTACAATTCTACCGTCTTTTTGTCTGTAATAAAATATCACCGGATGAATCCCAATTAAATCATGTCGAAAGATAAAGACCTGCATGTCCCTTCTGTGAGAATTTTTTTTTTTTTACAGTTATTTCTAAAGATTTTTTTAGTAGTGCCAAAGTGGGTGTATATTGTGCAAAATAGTGCATATATAAATTTAAAGTGCTAGTATAGACAACGTGTTCAATTCATAATTTGATTTTCCAATTTTCCAAATATTGGTATACTTTTCTAAAACCATCACTAGGTAATAAAAAATTATTTTGTCCAAGACGGACATGATGTTCATTAAAACAACCAATATCAAAAATATACAACGTACAAAAAATTAGGTGCATTAAAAATCAGATCAGAGGGAAAAGAGAACGACATTATACAGTTAATACAACCCGGAAATTGATACAATTCAGCATAGCTGCTCCTTAATTTACTTTTTACACTATACAATGTAATAGATGCAGGAAACCTGAGACATCAGCACCACAAAGTTGTGTATAAAAAATTGTGCATGTCCTCTGTCGTGTTCAAACCGTTAGGCCATTTACTATCTTGCTCAAGGATGTACTTTGTTTCCAACTGCCGTAACTGTAGTTCCCTGTCGCCACCCCTTCTTTGTTTGGCAACAGCATCCAGTACGTAATAAGACAGGCAGTTGATATCATTAGCGTGAACTCTTTTTGAAATATCTGGCCACAGGATACGCTGCATAACTGTGGAGAATGGCCCTAATATGCTGCAAGATCCTGACGTGCACCTGTAGCTTTGTACTACCAACGTAGTTAAGCCCACAAGTGCACGTCGAGACATATACAGCATATTCGGTCTTACAGTTGTACGTTACCCGAATCAATATAGGTGTTGGACTGAACGGTGTGGAGTATGCAGTCATATTGCACCCAAATTTGCAAGCAGGACAAGTGGCACACTTTTTAAACCGCTTCATAGGTGTTAGCCACGTAGTGACCTGTTTTAATTCCGGCGACACCTGATCTAGAACAGAGCCCATAGTACTGCTCCTCCTGAAAGTAATGATGGGTTTTTCTACTACTCTACCACGGAGGACGTTATCAGTGAGCACTATCGGCCAATGCTTGTTCAATAATGTCCTTATCTGACGTTCCTCCCTATTATACGTAGTAATCAATCTGGGAGTGTTACTAGTCTTATAGGCAGTCACGGTATCGGGGACCTGTGAAATATTCATTTCGGGTTCAAATAGGCTGTTTCTGGATCTCATATTAGCCTTATCTATCGCATCTTTCAGAATCTTTTGTGAATATACCCTTACTTTAAGTCTGCCAACCAGCTCAACCTGACATTTATTGAATTCTTCTTCACTGCTGCATATACGTTTTAATCTTAGGATTTCTCCATAAAGGATACTAGCAATGAAATGTTTTGGATGAGAGCTGGTCGCATGTAAGGTGATATTTCCAGAGGTTGGGTTCCTGTACAGGGTGCTTTCAATGTTGTTGTTCTTGACAAATACCTTAAAATCTAGGAATTCTATATCACTTCTGTGAATATGGGAAGTAATTTTAGATTAAAGGTGTTATTATTAATCTTATCTATGAAGCTGCAAGCCTCCTCTTCACTCCCCTTCCACAAAATGAACACATCATCTATGTATCGTAAGTACAACACAATGTGTGCCTGATACTCCACCTGAAAGGTGGTTTTGAGGACCTGCTCCTCCCACCAGCCCACATGCAAGCATGCGTAACTGGGGGAGAAGCCGGCCCCCATCGCCACACCTCTCACCTGTCTGTATATATCTTTGTCAAACAGGAAATAGTTATTATCTAGGCACCATTTGATGAGTTCCAAAACAACTTTGTTGTGTTCATATAAGGTACTGGATCTTGTCTCCAAAAGATGTTTTAGCGAAGCCATGCCCTGTTGATGATCTATACTCGTATATAGTGCTTCTATATTGAGTGTGATAAGAAGCAAATCATTTGACCATTGTAACTTATCTATTTTCTGTAGGAAATCGCCAGTATCCTTAACATAGCTTGGCAACTCCGTTACCAAGCTCAGTAGGAAAAAGTCTATGTACTGGCCTACATGTTCCCCCAGACTATTGATGGCAGACATAATCGGTCTCCCAGTTATTGGAAAAACATTTTTATGAATTTTAGGTATCAAATATAGAATCGGCAGTACCCGAAACTCATTGAACTTAAATTTGTGTTCTTCGATGGAGATAAGGCCCTGTCTCTTCCATAGTGCCAGTTGTTTCTGCAATACGTTTTTGGCTTTGTCATACTCCATAGCACTAGATTTTACATAACAGTTTACGTCATTAAGCTGCTGTTGTGCTTCTGTTATATAATCTTTTCTAGGCTACAATACAAGATTGCCCCCCTTGTCAGATTTTTTAATTACCACATCCTGTTTTTTTTTTTTTTTTTTTTTCATAACCAATTTTATTATGAGTTCAAGCATAGCTCAACACAGCCCTCCACAGTCAGGAGGAGACTGTCAAAGACAGATAAAAAAAGAGACATATCATTAGTACAGCATCGAACCCATCGTTATACAGTAACTGGCATCGAACTACCCCACCCACCCAACCCCAAAAACACCAACCAGCCCCGCCCACAGCTACCCACCCCTTAACCCACCCTAACCCAGTGCACGCGATCACAGTCCAGCAACTTGGGACAATCTACAAAGGTGGAGCCGGCCAGCGGCCTAGAGTGCGGGATCCACATCCAATCCAGCTGTAATGCATCATCAATGTCCACAGGGGGGTCAAGGAGCAGGCCCCGGTAATCCGCCCACCGTTTCCAGATTTTGTAATGTTTGCGGGGACATCCCCGGGCTTCAAAAACAGGCTGTTCTAGACCCATGAGGAAATCCAGTCCCGCCCTCCAAGCCCCGAGGGGGGGGGCGCGCTCGCTCTTCCAGGCCTGCGCCAGGTCTCTCTTCGCCACCACCAGCCCCAGCAACAGCAAATGGCGCTTGTAAATATTGCCTCCAACATTCTCTAGAACATGAAGAAGGCCCAGCCTGGGGGTACGGGGCAGGTCCCAACCCAACACCTCTGATAGGCAGTCCCACACCCCAGCCCAGAATCGAGTCAGTCTCTCACAGGACCATACTGTATGAAACAGGGTGCCCTCTTCAGAACCACACCGCAGACATTCAGGGGACGCGACAAGGCCTGCCCGCCATAGACGGTGTCTAGTATAATACGCCCAGTGGAGGTATTTGAACTGGATGAAGCGAAGGCGGATGGCTATAGCAGCACCTCGGGGAGATTCCAAGGCCTCACGCCAGTCGTCATCATCCAGTGGACCTACATCAGCCTCCCAAGAGGCCCGCAGTGCTGCGAGTGAAGGGGAACAGTGAGTGACCAGAGAGCGATATATCTGCGAGACCTTCTTGTCACCCAGGTCTCCCATAAACAGTTTAGCTTCGATAGGACTAAAATCAGGGAGCTGTTCCAGGCCCACCAGACTTGGGGTAAGTGCGTGGCGGAATTGAAGGTAGCGGAAAAACTGGGTCTTGGGCATGCTAAATTCGGAGCTAAGCTCCCGAAAGGACTTCAGGGTAGTACCAGAGAGGACATGACCTAGGGACGAGATCCCAATCGCATCCCAGCCGTCAAATCCGGACAGAGACGCCAGCGCCGGTAACAGACCATTTCGCCACAACGGGGTTTCGGCTGTAAGCCGACCCCACCAGCCCACCCGATGCAAGGCCCGCCGCCAGACAGTGAAGACCACTTGGGTGACTTGCGGAAGCAGTCGCCTCCGCCTAGCCGAGTACAACAGGGTGTGAAGGGAGGGGCCACCCATCAGGGAATGCTCAAGGGCATAAGCCGGGTCACTACGGTCGCCATACCACCACTCGTTGAGTACAAGGAGATGGGAGGCCTGATAGTAAGATAAAATATCCGCGGCCGCCAAGCCGCCGCAGTAGGTAGAGAGGAAGCATGTGCGCAGCGCCACCCTGGCGGCACCGCCAGCCCACAGAAACCGGCCCAGCACCGAATCAACAGTACGGAACCACTGCGGGTCAACCTGGAAGGGATGATTCTGCAGTTGATATAGCAGACGGGGCAAAGCCACCATCTTGAAGATGGCCGACCGGCCGTAGATATTAAGTGGCATGCGCGACCATGTCTTGACGTCCAGTTGGACCCGATCCCATACAGGCAGAATGTTCCGGTCCCATGCCACTGCAGGCGAGGCAGAGAGGAAGACACCCAGGTACTTCACACCTTCAACTGCCATCTGAAGGGATGCAGCCCACGGGCAGTCCACTGCGGCACCCCCCAGCACCCACATGGTCGACTTGCGCGGGTTAAGGAAGAGCCCCGATGCCCGACCAAACTCCTGCATCAACTCCAGGACACGAGGACCCGTACGCTGCAGGTCGGTCATGAAAAATAGCACATCATCCGCATATAAGGCTATGCGGTCCGAGTGATCCGCACCCCAGACGAAGCCACGGTAGAGCTCATTGCGGCGCACCCTGGCGGCCAGCGGCTCCATGGCCAGTGCGAAGAGGTAAGGGGAGAGCGGACACCCCTGACGCGTGCCCCTGGACACTGGAAAACGAGCAGACGTCGTTCCCGAGATACGCACCGAGGCCGTGATCTCAGTGTAGAGCAGCCTGATATAGGAGAGGAACACCGGGCCGAGATTCAGCAGCGGCAACAGGGTAAAAAGAAAGGTCCAGCTGACCGAATCGAAGGCACTATCAATATCAGCCAGCAGGAGCGCCGCCGGGTCCTCCGAAGACTCAATCGCCTGTATCGCGGCCTGCGCCCGTCGTATATTGTGTCTCGTTGCCCTGCGCGGCATAAAACCCGCCTGATCTGGGTGGACAAGGGCCGAAATGTGTGGGAGTAAACGGTTCGCCAGCGCCTTTGCCAGGAGCTTGGCCTCGAAGTTGATGAGGGATATGGGGCGATAAGAGTCATGGCGATCGGGGGGCCTACCTGGCTTCAGAAACACCACGATTTCGGCATGACGCCAGTCCGGTGGGAGGCGGCCACGCTCTCGTGCCTTTTCCAGGGCCCGCAAGTAGTGCGGCCCGAGCTGCAGATGGAACTTCTTATAAAATTCGCTGGGGAAACCGCTCGGCCCCGGCGCCTTGCCTACATTTAACTGACCCAGTGCATCACCCAGCTCCTCAGCCGACAGGGGAAGGTCTAGGGCCTCGCGTACCTCATCAGATACAGCAGATGGGGGAACCGAAGCAATATAGTCTGCGATAATGGCAGGGGAGAGAGTCTCCCGAGAGGCATACTGGTGCCCATAATAGCGCGCAAAACTCGTTGCAAGAGCCGCCGGATCTGTGATTGCCACTCCTGCACCATCAACAAGGCCCGGCAGCGTAAGAGGCTGTAGGTTCTGTTGGCACAGCCTATGGAGCATGGTGCAAGACTTGTCGCCCCACTGGTAGACCCGACTACGGGTGGCTAGCCACGCCTGACGAGCCTCATCCAACAGGACCGAGGAATAAGACTGTTGCGCCTGCAGGAGTAGCCGCAGTGCCACATCATCGGGTGCCTCGCCGTGCCGAGCCTCGAGCTCCTCCACCCGCTCCGCGGCCGCAGCAATGCCTCCCAGTCGAGTCCGGCGAGCAGCTGCACACCAAGCAATATCTGTGCCCCGCTGGGTGGGTTTCATAGCCTCCCAAACTGTCACCGCATCCATCCCTTCGGTAAGGTTGTCCTGCCAATAATGGGCGATCGCGCTGCGCAAATGTTGGGAATAATCAGGGCGCTGCAGATGCCACGCGGACATTCGCCATCGGAAGGGGGAGCGTGCTTTGCACAAGTCAATTTGTACCGCCACTGGGGAATGATCAGAGAGCCCGCGGGGCCGAATTGCTGCCCCCTTCACTCTGTCAAGGAAAGCCCTCGGGACGAACACACAGTCCAAACGTGAAAGGGAGCCATGGACAGCCGAGACAAAGGTGTACTCTCGCCGTCCCGCATGCAAATGCCTCCACACATCCACCCAGCCCAGACCATCAACCATAGCCCCCAACCGTGTAGGGGAGGATACAGGTGCCACTCCTGGCCTCCTCTGCCGGTCCAAAGCCACATCCATCACATCGTTCCAGTCTCCGCCAATCACAGCCATGGAGCGGGGGAGCTCGGCCCATACAGCAAACAAACGTTCAGCTAAGGCCCACTGCAGGGGGGGGGGGCATACACACAGCCAAATACAACCGGCTCCACCCCGACCTTCCCCTGTACAAAGACAAAACGGCCCTGGGGGTCAAGCCACTGACGCTCATGTACATACGCCAGCCGTCTATGAATAAGAATGGCCACACCTCTGGAGCCCCTGGTAAATCCGGCATGGAACGCTTGATGGAAGCCAAAGCGCTGCAAGCTCAGGGCTTTTGTACCTAGCATGTGCGTTTCTTGAAGAAGGAGCACATCTGCCAAGTCCCTCTTAGCCCATCGAAGCACCGCTCCCCGTTTAATCTTGTCCAATAATCCCCGTACATTCCAGCTAAGGACACGCATGGAAGCGCCATTGGGCGCCAAGTGAGGAACATCAACCATGATCACAATGCTCCCAGCCCCACACTCCCCGACCCCCGGCCCACCTCCCAGACCCCACAGTTGCAAAACACACAGAGACCACGTGCACCCCCAGAACCAGAACCCCAGACCCCACAAATCCCGAAGCCCCAAACCCTACTACCCCTCCAATCCCGACCCAACCCACAAGCAACCAAACACCCAGGTTCCCCCCACCCCCACCCCCATACTTCAAAGAACAATGAAGTACCTGTCGCGGTATACGGTACATCAGGCCCAAAACACTGCACCCAAAGCCAGCCATACCAATGGATCCCAACTAGTCCCCCCTTTAACTAATCAGACACACCCAGAACCACCACCCAGTCCCAACAGGAGGAGGCAGCCCAAAGTACGTGCCCTGAACCCCAACAAACACACATTAGAGTCATAAGCATAGCACCACCAGAAGGTTACAGCCCATGATGGCCCCGGCATTCGCCAAGAAGAAAGCAATACTGCACCAGCCAATGTATGTCCCATCGACCACAGCTCAGCCTCCGCCAGGGATAGTCACATAAAGAAGGCAACCAGCAGACAGTCCCCATGACGGGCGATCAGGAGCCTCCATCAGATTGGTCCGCATCAGGCTGTGTGTCCCCCAAGAGGGGGTCCCGGGACAGGGACCTCCGCCGGGAGCGGGACTTGCGATGACGTTTTCCTTTGCCAGACGGGTTGCTCCTGTCCTGAGACGAGCTACGCGATGATCCAGAGTGCAGCCCCGGTTGGACGTGAGGGCGAATCCTGACTGTTTCATCGGTCCAGTTGAAGACGGCCTCCGGTGTATCAAAGAAGATGGTCTTGGAGTTGAAAATCACCCGAAGGCGGGCCGGGTAGAGCAGCGAGTATTGAATTTTTAGGCCACGCAGCTTGGCCTTGGCAGCCAGGAAGGAGTGCCGCTGTTGGTGGACCAGTTTGGTATAGTCCGGGAAGATCATTATTTTATGATTGTCATACAGCAGGGTGTCCTTCAACCGCGCTTCCCGGAGGATGACGTCCCTGTCGTGGAAGTTGAGGAGCCTGGCGATGATCGGGCGAGGCCGCTCCCCGACTGGCGGCTTCTGTGTCAGGGCGCGGTGGGCACGCTCCACTATGAAGCATCGCGACAGGGAGTCCGGAGGTAGCCAGCTCTCCAGCCACCGAGACAGGAAGGCGTCCATAGGTCCATTCTCGCAGTCCTCCGGAAAGCCAACGAAGCGCAGGTTGTTTCGCCTCGCCCGCCCCTCGGCATCCTCCACACGAGTCGCCAGGCCCCGTTGGATCTGTTCCATGTCGGCAATCTTCTTCTGAAGGGCACCAACAACGCCCTCCACTGCTGTGACCCTGGTCTCAGTTTCAGTAATGCGGGCGACTGCATTGCGAAGATCTTGACGCAGCAGCATCACATCGGCCCCCACCGCGCCGATTTTCGCATCCAGCATGTCGCGGGATTGTGTAATGGCCGCCATCAACGCCGCGTTGTCCGGTCCAGCAGGGTGACTCCCACTAGCCGCCCCGGCTCCTCCACCATGGCCGGTGAACTTGTCAATGGGTCCTGTCTTAGTGGCGGCCGAGCCCCTCGTCATGGCGGCCGTGAGCAGTGACACGCACCTGTATCAGGGCCGCTTCTCGCAATAGTCCACCAGCTAGGCCCCGGCCGAGGCGTCTCAAACACACCAGGCCGCCCGAGAGTCCCTCACCACCGGCCCACAGATCGGGTTGCACCCCAGGCAATGCTGCCCCGCCAAGGTGTAGGAAATCGTCTTCGCGCCCACCGGTACTCCTGGCACGGCGCAGATATGGGCCACCCCAGTGCGAACTACCAGTTCTCCAGCCACCGCCCCAGGTACTACAGGAGCAGGATAGGGCAATGGATCCGGGCCGGTGACTCCGGGTGGGGACCACCAAACCAGAGGTCCCGGCTGCACCAAGGCCCGGCAGGCCGCAGAGCTTCCGACACCCCCTCCAGTCGCAGCGAGGAAGGGCCGAGGATCCCACTGTAGGTCGTCAGGAGCATGGGACCCCGGATCGTGGCCAGCCCAGGTTGCGAAAATCAAGGTCCCGACTGCGCTCGGGCCACCAGGCCACCCCTGGCGCTCCGGCCCCTTCGCCGCGTCCACACCACTTGCAGGTCCAGCCAAGCCCTGGGAGGATAGTCACTGGTCAAGGGTCCAAGGTATGTCGCGACCCCCTCTGGCACAACTCTTCGCAGCCGCCCCCACTGCGCCGGTCAACAAGAGTGGAGGACACAGTTCTCACCGGTAATGAAGCCGCTGCCAGTCCCAGCGGAGGGTAATGCGCCAGCCAGTAGTGGGGGACAGCAGCAGCAGAGTGTCCGGACACCGGTGCGGACGTCCCCGGGTGTCGCCAAACTCGAGGCCCCGGCTCCAGCAAGGCCAGGTAGGCCGCCGCCCCTCCGAGAGCCCCCACCGGCCCAGGCCCCCGCCACCGGCAATGTCAGGACAGGCAGGGCACTCCGCTGTGAGCCGCCGGTAGCAGACAGCCCCGGAACGCCGTCCGGGAGCGGCAGCGCCGGCTCCGGGCCAGGTCCCCCCGTCGGGAACGCCAAAATCGAGGCCCCGGCTCGTCCGGCGGGCACCAGGCCGCTCGCTGCAGTCACTCGCCCCACAGCCGTAGGTGGTCTCGGCGCGGTATCTCCCGCACCGGACGGTTCCCGGTGTCCTCCGCCAACACTACCCTGGATGTGGTGCACTTTCTGGGGTTCAGGGCCAGGATAATGCCAGGATAAACGGCGGGCTGGCGGGAGCTCTTAGGCAGCCACGTCCGCCATGCTCGCCCGCTAAGCCACGCCCCCATCCTGTTTTTTTTTCAAGTTTCTTAACCATCTCCCTTCTATTTTTGTGAACAGTATTATTTAATTTCGTTCATATCATTAGTAACCATGTCATGGAAATCATCAATACTTTTCTTAAGCATGAGTGGAACAAAACTTGATTTTGGGCTTGAAGGGGCTGATCCCAGCACCTTCTTGGACGTGATTAATTTTCCTTAGCCGCTCCTGCGTTGTCAAATCAACATTCAAATCAAGGCTAGATGACTCATCAGCTTCATTAGCAAGATCATGTACCAACAGTAAACTTGGTATATCTGAAGCAGCAAGGCCTGTCATAGTCTCTTCTTTCTGTCATTGGTGTCACTCACATCTTTACACGATTTTAGGGCAAAGAATTTTTTGACTTTCAATTTCCTGATGTAGCAATACACATCAATTTGTGTGCGTGCATAATCCAGTGTTTGAAACGCAAACACCGTGAAACGGGGGTGCCGTGTTGAGGGACGGATTCTGACCAGCTTGGCGAGATGTTCAGTGTCTTCCTGACCCACTGGGGGAACATTATGAGGAATATTAAGGAGCATTTTCGGCACCCACTTGGGTTTGTTATTTTTCGAGGAACTGCAAGTACCAGCATGCAGTAAGGCATATGCCCATTAGGGCGGGACTTGGACCGTTTATCAGAAGTTCCTTTGAACTGCCTCATTGCGGAGATTGATTTTGCCCGTGAACAAGAACTCAGCGATGTTCGAAACGCGTTGGGCCTACAATTTATAAGAGGGGGAGACTGTGATGTTGCTGTGCTGTATCCCTCAATTAAAGGTGTGCAACTCCCCGTTAGGTGGTGTATCCTTTCTGTGGGCTAACTCTACATTGGATATATATATATATATATATATATTACCTACTGGCGGTCGCCAGTAGGTATATATAGTTAGGATTTTTTTGAATAGGGATTTCTGAAAATTCTATGTTGAATAACTTTGGCGTTGATGGACGGAATTGGCTGAAATTTTCAGGAAAATGGCACATTTTGTTTCTGCGCGTCCCTTGAAAGTTTGGGGGGGTTTCGTCAAGCGGGGGCCGAGAAAAAAGGGGGTCCCAAAACGTGTTTTTAACATTGAGTTTTCCATAGGGCAGTTGGACTCACTTTTAGCTCGAACGGCTGAATGGATTTCCACAAAACTTGGCAAAATTGTGGGGACTGGTAGCCCGATGTGCCTTTGCTATGTCTCAAGATATATGCTCCAGTGGTTTTTACAAAAATTACCTTTGAAAAATATATATTGGGCTACATTGGGCTATATATATGTTAGAGCCCAAATGTAGCCCAATGTAGCCCAAAGATGGCCACCAGAGACAAAAAAAACAACTGTAGCCCAAATATCAGCCAGATATAGCCCAACTATAGCCCAGTGACAGAATGTCCCAGAGTGTTCTAAAGAACAACTAGAGCGCTAACAGTCTTACTTATGACAAAAGTATGGCACACCTGAAGTCATCTTGATTGGAATAAAGTGTTAACACTTAAAACATTTAATTTGCAAAGGAACAAAATGAGGGGGTTCATTTTGCCATAGAAATTATGATTAGTGCTGAAGAAAGAAAAATTAGGGCACATTTTGAGTGACTTCTCAAATCCTCTTATATTTCATTAAAAAATTCTGATATGCAGTCTCCCAAGATGGCCACCAGAGACAAAAGAGCCCAAATGTAGCCCAAATATCAGCCAGATGTAGCCCAACTATAGCCCAATGACAGAATGAACCAGAGTGTTCTAAAGAACAACTAGAATGCTAACAGTCTTACTTATGACAAAAGTATGGCACACCTGAAGTCATCTTGATTGGAATAAAGTGGTAACACTTAATACATTTAATTTGAAAAGGAACAAAATGAGGGGTTTCATTTTGCCATAGAAATGTTATTTACATATATATATATATATATATATATATATATATATATATATATATATATATATATATATATATATATATATATATATATATATATATATATATATATATATATATATATATATATATATATATATATATATATATATATATATATATATATATATATATATTACCTACTGGCGGTCGCCAGTAGGTATAGATAGTTAGGATTTTTTTTTTTAATAGGGATTTCTGAAAATTCTATGTTGTATAACGTTGGCGTTGATGGACGGATTTGGCTGAAATTTTCAGGAAAATGGCACATTTTGTTTCTGAGCGTCCCCTGAAAGTTTGGGGTGGTTTCGTCAAGCGGGGGCCGAGAAAAAAGGGGGGTCCCAAAACGTGTTTTTAACATTGAGTTTTCCATTGGGCGGTTGGACTCACTTTTAGCTCGAACGGCTGAATGGATTTCCACAAAACTTGGCAAAATTGTAGGGACTGGTAGCCCGATGTGCCTTTGCTATGTCTCAAGATATATGCTCCAGTGGTTTTTACAAAAATTAACTTTGAAAAATATATATTGGGCTACATTGGGCTATATATATGTTAGAGCCCAATGTAGCCCAAAGATGGCCACCAGAGACAAAAAAAACAAATGTAGCCCAAATATCAGCCAGATGTAGCCCAACTATAGCCCAGTGACAGAATGTCCCAGAGTGTTCTAAAGAACAACTAGAGCGCTAACAGTCTTACTTATGACAAAAGTATGGCACACCTGAAGTCATCTTGATTGGAATAAAGTGTTAACACTTAAAACATTTAATTTGCAAAGGAACAAAATGAGGGGTTTCATTTTGCCATAGAAATGTTATATATATATATATATATATATATATATATTATCTACTGGCGGTCGCCAGTAGGTATATATAGTTAGGATTTTTTCTCTATGGAACTTTTGAAAATTCTATGTCTAATAACTTTGGCGTTTGTGGACGGAATCGGCTGAAATTTTCAGGAAAATGGCACATTTTGTTTCTGATCAGCCCCTGAAAATTTGGTGGGGTTTCGTCAAGGGGGGGCCGAGAAAAAAGGGGGGTCCCAAAACGCGTTTTTCCCATTCATTTTTCCATAGGGCGTTTGGCCTCACTTTTAGCTCGAACGGCTGAATGGATTTACACGAAACTTGGCAAAATTGTAGGGACTGTTAGCCCGATGTGCCTTTGCTGGGTCTCAATATATGTGCTCCAGTGGATTTTGAGAAATTAACGTTTTAAAAAACAGATATATCTGTGACAGCGTACCGGATAGCGCACTAGTTCGCGTACTTTTCGCGTAACGGAGCTTTGCGAAGCGAAGCTGATTGGCTCTCCGGTGTCTGTCAACATTCTAAACAGTCCGTAGCGGCCGCCATCTTGTCTCTCAGTAGGATCAAGAGACAAGAGGAGGCCAAAACGAAGGGGCAAATGACCATAAGGGGGCATAGTAGATCGTCCTTGACCCCCTAGGTTTGATATGGAGGCTTTAAAAGGGCCCCGCGGGGCAAAAAAAAATAAATGTTTTTTTCGTGGGGTGCTCCCGGTACGCGTACCGGAAAGCGGTCTGGGGAGCGTACTATAAGGAAACAAGAATGATTGACTTTTAACTTATTGTATGTTTATCAATTGTTCGTTTTGTTGTTTTATTTTTTATTTTTATTTACGTAGCTACATGTAGGTACCAATGCAGAGTCTATAAATTAATAAACGCCGTCTCCTTTGTAGATATCTTGCCTGCTGTTAAAGAAGTTATTGTGGTATATGGAATTCATACCATAGTCTGTCTGGAAAGCCGAAACAACATGGAGGCAGGAGATGATAAAGAGATGTTAAATACACATTGGGGATTATATAGTGGGAGAAAGGAAGTAACTATGAACAAAGTTAGTATGTAACACCAAAAAGTTGCACAGTATATTTAAAGTCTGACTTCACGTTATAATCAATTTGCTACTAGTTTACAATATACATATAAAAATAAATAATGTGTCAAATAATTTTTGAATTAAGAAATAAAAATTTATTTTTCAGATTGTTTTTCAAAATTTAAAAGAAAATCTAAAAAATCATGATCATTTTTTTGTTCATTTTTCAGTAGAAAATCCACTGTATCTACACATTGCACAAGTTCATTGTTTATTGTATTGTCGTAGAAATCCTGGTCAACTTCCGTCTCCTTTTGTTTTTCTGTTTCAGTTTTCAAGTTGTTTTCTTGTCCTTCCATTTTGAATTCTGAAAAATGAATTTTTTAAAAATATATCAGTACAGATAGGGCACTGTTGGGTTGTATTACAGAGTGATAGAATATAACTGTCTGAAAATGCTTTTTAATTAGCTTTCAGTACCGAACATAGTTCAGTTTTAAAAATAATATCTTACCTTTTAAATATAACTTGAAGTTATCAGTTGATTTTTAGTTGTTTTGCACTTCACGAAGTAGTAGTCAAAATGGCTGTGTTTCTCTCTCTTTGTTTATTTATATTCAGGTACATAACCAATTAAATGTCATTATATAATAGTAGAAATTGAAAGTAATATTTTAATTGGTTGTTATTTCCAACACTTCCGATATGTTTTGTGAAGTAATTTACCTCAGGGATTTTAGAGAGTTCTACATGCTAAATGGCTAAATGGTATTCCAACGAAATTTGTGAAAATGTTAGGGATTGGTATGTAGTATGAGCTAATGTTTAATTGGTGAAAGTGTCTCCAGTGGTTTTTCTGTAAATTACTTTCCCACCTTTTTTGAACGAGTGCTTGTCAGTGCGTTTCCCGGTACGCGAACCTGCAGCGTTACGGGAGTCTTCCATTTTGTGTTTCGGTAGAATTGAGATATAAGATGGAGGGTAAATAATGTTCAGAATGGGTAGATTGGGGTACTTTAGACGTATCCTGTCTCCCTAAGTTTTCTGAGGGTGGCTGAGGAGGCTCATATATGTCGAGAAAAAAAAATGATTTTTTGCGTGGTTAGCTGCCGGTACGCGAACTAGGTAGCGTACCGGGAAGCGAACATAAGTGAAAATAAGAGAAAAAGGGTATATTCGAAATTTCAAAAGAGTAAACTAAGTTAAGGTAGCTCTGAAAAGAGCTTTTGTGTTCTGTGTAAGTTCTAGAAACTTATAAGTAGGAACCAATACACATTCTTAAATTTAGTATGAAAACTCTGTTCCCCTCATCTGAGAAATGCACGCCATCTCCTCTGTAGATATCTTGCATGTAGTAACGCAAGTTATCGTTGTAGATGCAGCCCATTCCATGGTCCTTCATGTAAGCTGAAACAGACTTATTTACATGCTTCCTCGATTTCTCAATTTGTGGACAAAATTGATTGGACCACCTCCATTTTTGTCTTTGGCATATATTGGAATATACCAAGGCAGTTTGAGGAAAAAGTGTCATCAATTGCTCAAAGGTGTCTTTTAGGAGCATTTTCAGACCTACCCCAGTCAAAGTGCCCAAATCGTTTCCTCCACAGTGCACTATTATAAGGTCAGGGTTTGGCAAATGCAAAAAGGTTTTCACCAATGGTATCAATTGGTGACATTTCAATCCTCTTCGACCAATCCATTGGATTTCGAGACGCGAAACTTACCTTTTCAACGCCGACAGCGCCAGGGGCACACAGGAGGATAAGCCGCCACCGCCGAGAGTCACTCTGCTTGAAAGACCCGCGCCGCCGCTCCGGGAACCACAAAACCCGGCAGGCCTCGCGGTGGCGCGTAAACCGACGCGCTGAGAGAGCGCCCACGGCCCCATAAGAGAGGGGACACCCCGGCAGAGCGGGGGAGACACGAAACTTACCTTTTCAACGCCGACAGCGCCAGGGGCACACAGGAGGATAAGCCGCCACCGCCGAGAGTCACTCTGCTTGAAAGACCCGCGCCGCCGCTCCGGGAACCACAACACCCGGCAGGCCTCGCGGCGGCGCGTAAACCGACACGCTGAGAGAGCGCCCACGGCCCCATAAGAGAGGGGACACCCCGGCAGAGCGGGGGAGACACGAAACTTACCTTTTCAACGCCGACAGCGCCAGGGGCACACAGGAGGATAAGCCGCCACCGCCGAGAGTTACTCTGCTTGAAAGACCCGCGCCGCCGCTCCGGGAACCACAACACCCGGCAGGCCTCGCGGCGGCACGTAAACCGACACGCTGAGAGAGCGCCCACGTCCCCATAAGAGAGGGGACACCCCGGCAGAGCGGGGGAGACACGAAACTTACCTTTTCAACGCCGACAGCGCCAGGGGCACACAGGAGGATAAGCCGCCACCGCCGAGAGTCACTCTGCTTGAAAGACCCGCGCCGCCGCTCCGGGAACCACAACACCCGGCAGGCCTCGCGGCGGCGCGTAAACCGACGCACTGAGAGAGCGCCCACGGCCCCATACGAGAGGGGACACCCCCGCGTCGCGGGACGCGAGCGGGACGCCCGGGGCGAAGCCCGGGCAAAGGGCGGGCCCTCTACGGCCCTCAGCGGCAGGAAGAGGCTGGGCTGGGCCAGAAACGCTGTCGAAAAGTTTGCCGCAGCCATTTTACAAGTAAGACTTACTCTCCAGTTCCCTTTTTGTTTGTTTAAATACTGGTCTTGTATGAAAATCGTATACTATGCCTAAGAAACCGGAGGAAGTTCAGTCCAACACCATTAATAATTACCTGGTGCAAACTGTCAAAAAAATAAACATGCAGAGAAGAGAGTCCTTGGGACTGAGCCAATCCCCTGATATGAGATGTTTGTCACCTCCTACATCTATCTTGACTGATGACATTACCTCGCAAGAAGATCACTGTGTGGAGATTTCCAGCGGTCCTATTTCCCAAGGTTCTATTGACATATCTATTAATGTTACCCCAGCACTTGAGGGATTACACGAGGAGGCTGAGGGTAATATAGACATGGACACTGAACTTGAACTAGAAAAACAGATTTGTGTATCAGCGGATGAGCAGTCTCCCACAAGACACGGTCCTAGGCCAAGACGACTTTGCACTAAAAACCCACCAAAGCGGGTAGGGCTACGCTCAGGTGCAAAACGAAAGAGGGTTACTACCCCAAAAGCTAAGCAAGTGATTAGCGATGATGATGATTCACCAAAACTAACTCTTGAGGATGCCTTCTATGAAAAAATTACAGAATTCCCCGAGATAAAAATTAATACTTTCTTCAAACCTCTAATATCAAAAATTGATAAGTTGCAAGCAGAGGTCAAGAAGTTGAGTGGACTCCATACTGTGGTTTCTGGTGGGATAGAAAATATAACCACGCTAGTCACACACCTAAGCGATAATACAGGGGGAAATGTTGCTGGAGATGTTGTAACTGAAAATGTAGTAAATCAATTACCAGGGGAGATTTTACCATCTCAACCACCAACTCTGATTGTTAACAGCGAGGGCCCCTTGTCAGTTAACATTCCCACAGATATAACCCCCCAGGTAAATACCCCCTCAGCACAAATTCACTCATCAGACCCTCTACAATTCTTAGTAGAAGCTACACCTGTGGTCTTAGTCTTAGCAAATGTTCCTCCATTGGAAGAGGGAACAGTGGAAAGCCCCACTTCCCTCAGTAGTAAGGCCCTACACTGGCTGACCAGTAATACACGGTTTGCACCAGGGGGAAAGCGTCATCTAGCTAGTGTCATCAAGTCAGCAACCAGGGTCCCCTGGTTGGGAAACCGACCAAAAAAATTCAAAGGGGACTGCGTGGCAGTGAGTTTTTCCACAAATGATGTCCTCCCCAATATCCTTGCTAATATCTTTCCCCCCCAACGCAGACGGGGTACTGTTGTTCCCTTGACTTTAAAGTTCTTTTATGGTGAACAGCAGAACGTTACTTACCCAAGAACCCCAGCCCCGGGGTGGGATAGTAACTGGGATTCGAATTTTAGATGGGATCAGGACTCAAGGCAAAACATAGCAGCTTACCACCGTTATCCAGCACAGTTTAACCCGGTTGCACAACCCCTCCAATTGTTCAACCGCTATGCTCCATTATCCTTTATGGATCAAAATGATTGACTCTCCCCAAGACAAGATAATAGAGGTGATGGCCCTCTGTCTGCTCCTAGTTCATTAGTACAGAGTTCTGCAGGAGTCAGTGTTTGCAAAATTATGAGTTGGAACATCGCTGGTCTTAGAGCCAAATTAAATGACAAGAATTGGCTGGACATAATTAGTACCTACGATGTTCTTGCCTTCCAAGAAACGTGGGAAACATCAGACAGCTTGGCTCTGGATGGTTTTTCCCATTTTTCCGTACCTGCAGACCCTAGTAAAGCAGGAAGGGGAAAGGGGGGCTTGGCTATATATATTTCATTAGATCTTCAAGGAAAGCCAAGACACATTAAATCTAACTCAACAAACTGCTTAGCGGTAGAACTATCCATGCCAAATTCCTCTCCCATAGTATTAGTTAACTTTTATAATTCGCCTGTCAGTCAAACCCTTAACGAGCATTTGGCAACTCTAGAGGAATTCCTGTCTACCCACAGTGAGAATAGTACCTATGGGTACGAGGTGATCCTTATGGGATATTTCAACATTCATCCTTGCCAAGTGGATTGCCACGTGGAACAAGAGGATTTCTTCTTTTATTCCTCTCCACCACATTTTGAACACACATCACGTGGACAGATGTTGGAATTGCTCTTAGCCACTTTTAACCTGTATGAGTCATCCTGTTGCCCTATAGGCCCGAGGTTACCGACATACGTAGGCAATAATACGGGCACAATCATAGACTATATTTTTTTATCTTCTAGTCTCCTACCTGAAGCCATTAACTACAAGGTAGAAACTACAGTTTTTAGCGATCACAATCCTGTGATTTTAGAGATCATATCTCAAGGAGTTTTGGGAAAAAGAAAGGCCGATACTTTATGTGCGACAGACTTAGTCTTAAAAGATCAGAATTGAAGACTGAAGTGGGATCAAGTGACCCCTATCGCTTTTTTACAGGAAACCCTGGCAAAAGTAGAGGGGGAGGTTGCAATTTGTCTGGATAATAAGAACCCTGGTCCCAACTTGATTGAGGCTTTTGACGCCATCTGCCGCCAGGTTAACTTAGATCTAACTGTAAAGACAAAGGCAAATAGGATCAGGGGCCCCAGATGGTTCGATTCAAACTGCTTCAAGGCTCCCTCAATTCTCTTAAAGGCTTTAAAAAACAAACCAAGAGACAAAGTACAGATAGCTTTGCTGATGAAGCAATACAATCACGCTATCAGGCTCAGGAAACTTGAGATAAAAACTGAGGCCTGGAGTGTATTATTATTGCCCGAAACACAACGAGATAGTGCCAAATTTTGGGCAATCATAAATCACCCATATTTTGCTGGAAAAGATAACCAGAGAGCAGACTGCATTATACCAGACGATCAATGGGTGACACACTTTAGTAATATCTATAGCCGCCCTGATACCCCCTCAGATCGCGAGACGTCACTTCCGCAATCAACGACGACTACAATCTCTCCCTTTACCCCTGAGGAGGTTAAGAAAGCGATTAATGATACAGTCTGTAAAAAGGCACCAGGGCCCGATGGGGTCTCTGCAGATTTTTTCAAAAGTGCCCCAGAATTTAGTACCAAGATTCTTACAAATATTTTTAACGTCACTAGGGACCTCATTTTTCCTATTAGTTGGACAAAGTCTACCATAGTACCTATTTTTAAAAAAGGACAAAGGACAGATCCGGCCTGTTATAGGCCAATTTCCCTTATAGACTCAAGCGTTAAAATTTTGGGGAGAGTCCTTTTAGGAAGACTGGCCCAGCTCATAGAGGGGAAGGGTATTTTATCAAATGCACAATATGGTTTCAGAGCAAAAAGGGGTACCATAGACCAATGCCTAAACCTGGAACTAATTTTAAATAAATATGTAATCGCCAAGGGGGGCTCCCTGTACATGGCCTTTATGGACCTCTCATCAGCTTTTGACCTGGTCAACAGGGGTAAGCTGTGGAGGATCCTTCTGGCCATGGGCATTGACCCCCCTTTGGTCAACTACTTAGCGGAACTACATAGGGAGCTCAAGACATCGGTCAGAGTGACTAGGGAAGGAAGATGCACTTGCCATTTCAACTCGGAGAGGGGGGTTGGGCAAGGGTGTATCCTTGCCCCCCTCCTCTTTACTCTTTATATAAATGACTTGGAGAAAGTCATGGCCGCATCTCACATCGACATTCCACGTGCAGATGAGACAAAGTTACCCGTCCTCCTGTACGCAGATGATGCAGTCCTACTAGCACGCTCCGGAGTGGCCCTGAATAAACTCCTCTCATCCTTTGGAGATTTCATGACCTTGTTGGACATGAAAACTAACACAGAGAAATCCCATGTGATGATTGCAGGAGTAGCAGGTAGGAAAAGAAAGACCAAAACATTTTTCTGTACAGGGAAAGAGGTTAGGAGAGTCCCATCTTTCCCATATTTAGGTGTGACCTTTGATGAAAAGGGCACTTGGGGCCCCCAGCACTCCGTTAAAAGCAACGCTGTTGTTAGAGCGGCAGCAGGGTTGCTTGGTTTTGCTAAGAAATTAGGTGCCCGTCCCATGGAAAGCATCATCAAAGTTATCAAAGCAAAATGTGTGTCCATTGCCCAGTATGGCTCTGCTATTTGGGGGTATACTAGTCACGATAAAATCCAGAAAGTAGAAAATAAATTTCTGAGATCTCTGCTTTCAGTCCCCCCATCGACTCCTACTTATGTATTACATGCAGAGCTAGGTTTGGGCTATATAATGGACTCTTTAAAATTAGCCCCTGTTATTGGATGGATGAAAACCTGGCTCAACCAGGAGCTTACATTAAATCATATTATCTTAAAAAATAGTTTAGCCCTGGATAGAGCCTTACATATTCCGTGGATAAAATTTGTACAAACACAGTTGACTCTTGCCGGTCGCCCGGAGCTTTTTTCTTCCCCAGACTTAATAACTCAGGATGATCTTAAAACAGTAAAAAATACCCTGACTGAGTTATATGCTCTGGAGAGGGAAGCTATAGAGCTAAGTAAACCCACGGTAAGGAAACATTGTATGTTGAAATCTGGCCCAGGAATGGAACCATACCTTTTCCTGGTAACTAAACCATACCATCGTTTCCTTTTAACGAGATTTCGTTTTGATCTGATCCATCTTATCTTAGGCAATTATAAAACTTGGAGTAGACCTGTTGATGCTGAACCATGTGACTGTGACCACTTTTCTATTCAGGACACGACACACTTCATTATGTTTTGTGAACATTACATTGATATTAGAAAAAAATACTTGCTTCCAATCCTGCGTAACCAAGGCTTTATTCAGGTTAAACCAGCCCTGATGTTTTTGCAACTCCTTCCTAATGCAAAAGTAGCCTTCCACGTGGCTAGCTTCTTAGTTGCAGGAGCACGGATAAATAAGAACCGTACTAGAGCTAGGCACCTCACTGACCATTGAATAATGTCTCCCATCTCAAATTTTAATTCTTTGTTTCCCGGAGGGTCTCTTTTTAATACTTTTTAATACTTTTTAATATTTTTATATATTTCGTTTGTATATTGTGATTTTAAAATGTTTTTTAAATATGTTGACTATTTGTAAACTCATGTATGAACTTGTGCTCTGATGAATTGCTATGTATTTATGCTCGTTCTTTTATGATTTTTAATAATCGAATAAAGATAAATTGACTGACTGACTGACATTTGATTTCCACATTTTGTAAATTGAGGTTGTGTAAATTTCTGTTATCTGCATACCTGTGAGCCCAGTGGATGTAGCTATGTCCCAGAATCCAGACTGAAAACATGGCTAGAGGAGTTTTTGCTGCAGTCAGATGAAGTGTGGGAATGAAATGGCAGTTGAAATAGTGATGTTTGTAATGTAAAAAACTGTTGAGTTTAAGTGCAAATGATTCATTAGCAGTGATTGGTGTATTTCCATTGCTGAAAACAGAAAGTTAGGGTGCATGGATGTGTTCTTTGAAAGATGTATTTTGAATGGTTATTTAAAAATGTTGTTATGAAAGATTGCAGTGGATTAGCAGGTGTACTGAAAGTTCAGAGTTCATTTGAAACATTGTTGTGTGAACTTGTGAACATGACAGGTCTGGCAGGCGGTAGTTGCTATGGAAAAGAGGTAGAAAGGGCAGAGGGGGGAAGGGTGTTGATTTGAAAAAAGTGAGAGAAGGGTTTTTATTGGCTGACATGAGAGATATGTGTGATGAATATCAGCGTTTCAGTGCCTTTGTTGGTTCCAGCCTCTGGAGTGCATACCTTTAATTCTGCTAAAGAATAATTGTTGTGTTTCTGAGTCTGTTTTGAATTTCAAAAAGAATTTATAAAGGTGAGTTATCGTTTATATGTTTTAGATAAAGAGTAGTATGCTTTTTTGCGTAAATAAGAAAGTCAGCTGTGTATTTAAAATGATGTTTTGCGTCAAGTGTTTGCATTCTGCTTTCAAAGGCGATTTTGGATTCTTTTACCAATTGTAATTGTAGATAATGTAAAGTATTAGTACTGACAAGGTGTGTATGTATATAGGAGTTTTGCATGTTAAAAGTTATTGTAAAAAAGGTGCAAGTTCCTTTAAAAAACGTTTTCATGTGTATTAGGGCATTTTATGTCTGTTCCCCATGAATGTAGGTGTATTATTGTTTTACATAGGGCCCGATGTAGGTGGTCGTTTCAGGCCATTTATCGACCGGTTTCGGCCGATTTCGGCCGTTTCCGACCGGTTAATGGCCAATCGGTATGTAGGGGCCTAAATCCAAGGCCACATGTAGGTAAACCTACATTTACAGAATCGGAAAAATTATTGGTTCGGTAAAATACAGAATCGGTAATTTTACTGATTCTGTAAATTTGCTATGAGGGGGGGACTCTTCTCAGTCTCAAAGGCCTTAACGAATCGGTATTTTAGCATGAAATCAAACTTCATGGTAAAATACCGATTCCGGTGTGCATGCACATGTGTGCATGCACACCTATGTCATGTGAAAGGCAGACCTGCCCTTAGGGCAGGTATGCCTGCCACATGGCACCTGTGCCTGTTTTGAGGGTGCCAGAGGGTGTCAAAGTGATACCCCCTGCACCCTTGTGAATTCTTTAATTACCGATTCGGTAAATACCGAATCGGTAATGCCTAATCATTCCTATGGGTTTCAAAGCCCATAGGAATGATTAATTGTTTGAGTTGCATAGCCATGTTGAAAGTAAATGATGCATAAGTGTTGCACGGGCATTGTAAATACCCTCCTATGTGTGCTTAGCAATTTCAAGTCACTTCCCCCGGGTTCAAGGGTCTTGTAAATACGTCCCTATGTGTGTCTGGTCATTTGAAGTTACTTTCCTCGTAGTGCAAGGCCCTTGTAAATACGCCCCCATGTGTGCCTGCATTTACAGAATCGGAAAAATTATTGGTTCGGTAAAATACCGAATCGGTAATTTTACCGATTCTGTAAATTTGCTATGTAGGGGGGACTCTTCTGAGTCCCAAAGGCCTTAACGAATCGGTATTTTAGCATGAAATAAACCCCCTGCACCCTTGTGAATTCTATTATTATATTCATTTTTATAGCATTGTTGAATCTAATTTTTACTGTTATTGATTTACTGTTTGGTAATAGTGGTTAATAAAATTTTTTGTTATATTTCACCACAGATTCAACTGCAGATTATTTGGAAATTAGACAATGCCGTCTAAGGATAGAATTCGAAAGGCTACGAAACGTCAAAGACAGCAGTTGACTAACATTTTGCAGCAGTCCTCTACATTAGAATTACCTCAACAGACGAAGAGAACACCGGGTAAGAGTACGAAATCATTCCTTAGAAACATTTGTAGAAACAAAAGTATAACTACAGAACAAGTTTTAGTCCTGAAAAAGAGAGCTAATTTAAATGGAAAGGATAGGCCCGTCAAAAAAGTTTGTGCTAGAGCAGGAGATAACTCTGTGCATGGCAGTACAAGGGCAAATATATTCAGGGACATTCGTAAGCGAATGTTCTGCAACAGGGTAATTGTCAATTTGCTAAAACAATTTAAAAAAGGTCAACAGAAAGTGTCATTTTATAAGAAAAAGAAAAATGTAGAGAAAATTATTGATCATGCTTTCGAAATTAAGCGAAAGTTATTTATTTTTGGTAATTAATAGAATTAGGAAACTAAACAAGGTAATCTATGTTTTCAAATCTAATAGTAGATGGAAGAGAGAAGTAAATCGAAGTAATTTTTGTGAAGTTTTCTTAGGAGAATGGATGCATAGTTCAAATAGTGAGGCATTTTTTAATGAGGAGAGTTATTTTCAGGACAATGTTTTGGTGCATGCAGTTGACAGCAGTGGTCGAGCATATGAGGTAAAAGATGGTTATCCAGTTGAAAAAGAAATACTTGTGTCTGCAGATGCAGAAGAGGCGCTAAGTGATGAGGTTTTAGGGAGACGTCCTAAGGGACCAGTGTACACCTGGAAGTGTAGTTCTATTTGCAGTGTGCGACAGGATTCCATCAATTTGCTTTGTGATTTTATACGGACATTTCATAAGAAAAGTGTAAAGCAAAAAATAAAGTTGTTGCAAGAATTAGATCCTTGCAGAGTGAGACAAGTGGCAGGTTTGCGTGGTCATTCACTGGCTTGTCTTTCTAGGAGAGTATGCCAGAGTGTATGTCATCATTTCAGGATGCTAGCAGTCCATCATAATAAAGTGAGGAAATTAGTTAGAATGTTGTATTATGCTAAGAGTCCAGCAATTATGCTTAAAAAATTAAGCAGAGCTCTTTTGCATGGTTCTGAAGTAGATGTGAAGAATATTTGTCAAGAAATTGAGTTCTGTTACTTTGCTGGTAAAGAGAACAATGTTGATATTGAACCACTAGAAGAAGGTAATGTGGAAGACAGTGTACAGATTTTCAGTACAGATAAGTTTCACAAGGAAATTTCCACGTTTATGGTGAAATCAAGTGAGAGGCCTAATTTCACTTGTGTGTGTTGTCGACGGACTTATTATAAGAATCAGACTAAGTTAGTGGATTTATATGCAAAAAGTGATATGGAAAACAATAGTGAATGGAAGGATTTTGCCACATACTTGATGGTAGAAAATTGTTTTGATTTGGGAGCGGACCAACGTATGTGTACTTATTGCTATAACAAATTAAACCAAAACCAGATGCCCGCTAGAGCGGTTTATAATAATCTTGAATTAGATGAAATTCCTTCTGAATTGAAGGATTTAAATACTTATGAATCTATTTTGATTCAAAGTGTCCATCCCTTCCAGGCTATTGTACGAATGGAGCCAAAGACAGGGAAGTTGCCTCCATCAGATTTACAGAGAGGATTAAAGGGAAGGGTTGTTTATTTGCCTTTGGATTTGAAGAAAAACATTAATACAATTGGAGTAGAGAAAGTGGAAGAGGAACCTCTGGTTATCATAGTTAATGGGGTTCCGACAAAGAGTAAGAAAATCTGGCAAGATTTAGTGGATGTTAGGAAAGTCAAAAAGGCAACATTGTATTTGATAAAAATTAATAAGTACTACAAGAATGTATGTGTTGCAGAAGAGGAAGTAAGTGAAGAAGAGGACAGCGATTTGTGTCCTGGACAAATTGAGAAAGTAGAAGCCTCTAAAAAGGAAGAAATATATGAACATTATAGTATTCATCCTTTGCATTCCAAGGAAGTCATGGGGAATGCTATTTGATATTTATTTGATATTTATGAGTATTTGTAGAGCGCAGGCGTTCGCTCCCAAGGGAGCATCATGGCGCTGAGCAAGCTGCGGCGGATAACTGAAAAAGTAGAATGTGATGAAGGAGTGAAATTAAATGGCAGCCAAGACAGAGGAGTCTGGTTGTTGGTAGACCCATGTCTTGAGAAGTTTTCTGAAACTGTTCTCGTTTTCTATAAGTCTAAGGTTGACAGGCAGGTTGTTCCAAGCTTTGGCTGCCAGGACAGTGAAGGATTTCCCACCTTTGGTCTTGTATTTGTATCTGGGGATAGTGACAAGATTTGTCCCAGAGGATCTCAAACAACGCGGGGGATTATAGCGCGTGAAACGATTTGCAAAGTAGTGGGGCCCTGTGTCTTGTAGGGTTTTGAAGACTGTGAGGAGCAGTTTAAAAAGGATTCTTTTATGCAACGGCAGCCAGTGCAGCGAGTTTAGTGCTGCAGAAGCTGAAGACCTTCTAGGGAGTTGTAAGACCAGTCTGGCTGCTGCATGTTGTATGCTCTGCAGCTTTCTGAGGGTAGATTTTTTCACTCCGGCCATAAGACCATTGCAGTAGTCAAGTCGGGAAAGAATGAGGGCTACCGCGACTGACTTTCTGGCTGCAATTGGAAGGAAATCGAAGAATTTCTTCAGAGATTTTATTTGACCAAAACAGCGACCGGCAGTAATCCTAACGTGGTCATCGAAGGAGAGAAATGAGTCGAATTGCACGCCTAGGTTCCGGGCTGATGGTACTGCACTGGGGGGGGCTTCTGATCCTAAGGGCCACCAGTCTTTCGGATAAAAAGACAGATTTTTACCCAGTGGGATGATTTCTGTCTTGGCGCTGTTGCATCTTAGGTGGTTAGTATTTAGCCATTTGAAAACATCAGAGAGACAATTTTTAAACCGGAGGTCTGTGTCAGTCCACTGTTTGTCAATGGTGACGACCAATTGGGTGTCGTCAGCATAAGACGTGACAAGAATCCCATGTGATTCTATCACGGCTAAAAGGGGTACCATATAGATGTTAAAAAATAGAGGACTTAATATAGACCCCTGAGGCACTCCAGATGTGATGAGTTTTTCGCAGGATAGATAGGGACCGAGGGACACAGTCTGGGACCTATTAGATAGGAAAGATGAAATCCAGGCCAGGGCTGTGTCTGTCACGCCGATCTCTCGCATTCTATTTATTAAGATGGAATGCGAGATGGTGTCGAACGCTGCTGTGAGGTCGAGCAGGACGAGGACAGCTTGCTTACCCTCGTCCTGCAGGAATTTGATGGAGTCAGCAAGTTCGATCAAGGCTGTTTCGGTGGAGTGACCAGAGCGGAAACCCGATTGTTGAGGGTGCAAGATGTTGTGGGCCTCTACAAATGTTTTAAGCTCCTCATGTACTAAATGCTCCGTGACTTTGCCAAGGATAGGAAGCAAGGAGATGGGGCGCATGTTAGTCAGGTCCGTTGGCGATTTGTTCTGTTTTTTCAACAAAGGTTTTACGGTGGCCTTCTTCCAGTCATCCGGTACGAGCCCGGATTTGAGGGATTCATTAATAATGGCATTAATGGGTGGGTTAACTGCCTCTATCAGGTGATGTAAAATGATAGGGGGACAGGAGTCAGTGGGCGCTCCTGATTTACAGGCCAGAATTGCCTTGCAGGTTTGTTGCAGGGAGACAGGTTTAAAACTGGAGAGAGGAGGGTAGTTAACTGTTGCCTCTAAAAGATTTGTCGGAGGGGGAGGAAAATCTTTCTGGATGTTGACAATTTTGTCAACAAAGAAGTCTGCAATTTGGTTGCATAGGCTCTCTGAGGGGGGTATTTCAACGGTGAGGGCTTTTGGATGGGTGAACGACTTAACTATAGTAAAGATAGTTTTTTGGTTTTGGTGGGCTTCCGTTATGAGCTTGGTGAAATATTCCTTTTTTGCTGTTTTTATGTCAGCGAGGTATAATTTCCTCCGTTGTACATAACATGTTCTAGAGACCGTGTCATATGTTTGTCTCCAGTGTCTTTCCAATCTCCGACATAGAAGGTGACTGTCGGCTAAGGTCTGAGTGAACCAGGGGGCATTGGGTTTTTTCTTCTTAGGACCTTTTTCCTGGTGATTTTTGGATTCGGTATTGGCCGAGACGATTTGGTTCATCCAGGTATGGAAGTTGCAGGAGTCAATTTCAACATCTCCAGTTACTATAGGGGATGGGGGTAGCGGTTTAGACTCCCGCTTTATGCGTTCAGTTACCTTCTTCCAATTAACTGTAAATGGGGCTGAGGTACGCCTGGTGCTGGGTAGGATAGGAAAAGGTATCCTAATATCAAACGGGATAAAATAATGATCAGTCCAAATTTGAGGTAACGGGGGGGACGTAGTGAGGGTTGTGAGGTTGGAGCAAATGCCGTCAAGAGTGTGTCCAGCATTGTGAGTGGCAGTAGTGACGCGTTGGGAAAGTCCAAAGATGTTTAAGGAGTGTAGGAAGGAAATGGTATGGGATCAGTGAACGATTCCATATGTAGGTTTATATCACCTATAAGACTGAAGTTGGGGTACTGTAGTATGAGCGCTCCAAGAGCCTCATCTAAAGAGTTGAGAAAAGAAGTAGGATTTCCAGGAGGACGGTATAAGAGCCCCCCCGTGAGAGAAGAAGAGGCGTTGATTTTAATTGAAAAACCCAGGCCTTCAGCATCCTTGAGGTGGCATAGATCAAATGTGTGGCAGGAGAAAGTTTCCTTAATGATTAGAGCGACCCCTCCACCGCGACCGGAAGGTCTGTCCTGCCTGAAGATGGTAAAATCAGGGGGGAGGGCAGTAGCCAGATCGGGATTGGAAGAATCATTAAGCCAACTTTCGTTAATGAACAGGGCATCCAGTTCGTGGCTTAGTATTAAGTCATGCACGTCTTGACAGTGACAGGCTAGGGACCTGGCATTAACAAGACCTCCTTTGAAGTGGGTGAGACGATTATTGAAGGGGAGATGTTCGTCGATAACGTCATTTATAGGCACAGGGGGAGTCCACTCACAACGAGGGCATACAAGGGGGCTGGTGAGGGGGTCAATAGGGGGGCAATCCGAACAGTGGGGAGTGAATGGAGGACGTAAGGACAGTAGATAATTGTTGTCATACCTGATGGTATGTTGCAACCGGGCAGCATGGCCTGCGCCCGGCGCGGTCCGGTCGCGGACGGGCGCAGATGGGCGCAGACGGGCGCAGACGGGCGCAGACGGGCTTGGCTTAGGCGCGGCTTCGGCGCGCATCCGGCGCGCCCGCTGCGCCAGCCCGGCGCGCCGTCTTGCTGGTCTACACATAATATAGGGAGATAAGGGGGCGGGAGTATGGCGCGACTAGAGCGCTCTCCCTGCCTCCCTCAAGATGGCGCCCACGGTCGGCGAGATTCGGCAGTGCCGATTGTGAGCTTTATAAATGTGTCAGAGGTGTCAGTGTGCCTAAAAAAGATTTCCCCTTAATCTAGGCAGCCCCCCAAGAAAAGTAACAACAATAAAAACCAATTTGCTTAAAAACGCTCTGGTGCAGTTATAATGGTGAAACGCGCTATTTTGAGGTTCAACACGTTCACTATTTTGAGTTGTTTCAAATTAAACAAGCCAAAGGGAGTCCCATTAGTGTTTGGGAGGAAAGTTTGGAAGCTCGATGTTTCCCACAGTTATTTCCCACAGGTCGAGGAGGACGATATGATGAGCGACCTGTTCAAATTCCTGCTTCAGAATACCGGACTTTACGATTGTATACAGAAGATCCTAGGTTTCGACAATGCATTCCCTATTTATTTCATCTACTGTTTGAAAGTGATCTCTCTGGATTGTCTTATGCAGTGAACCACATCTTGAAAAGTGGTGTACAACTGCGAAATATCTCGGCAAGGGACTTTATGGATAAAGTCAATGTGCAAGACAGTATTTTGGATTCTCACCTGATTAATCTCATGGCTTGTCAGTGTGGCACTAATGAGTATTGGTACCGCCGTCATGGTGACCTAAAATGTATGCTGAGGAACTTAGGAACTCCCACATGGTTCCTCACTCTCAGCTGTGCTGAGTATGGCTGGGAAGACTTACTTGAATTTCTACGAGAGGCAAATGGAAACATTGAAAATATTGAATTCAAGACACCCGGAGAACTGTGCTCTTTGGATCCAGTGAATGTATGCAGGTACTTCAATCATAGATTTGAAGCTATGATGTCTTTCATCACGAACAAGAAAAATCCACGTCTTGGAGAGGTGTTGGATTTCTTCTGGGGAAAGGAGTATCAAGCAAGAGGTGCTCCTCATATGCATATGCTGTTATGGATCAAAGATGCACCCAAATTTGGAACAGATCCGGATGACTTAGTGATGAGTTTCATAGAACAGTATGCTACATGTGCTGTTCCAAAGACAAACGAAGACAAAAGTCTAAGAGAACAAGTTTTACGGTTTCAAAGCCATCGTTGTGGAAAGTACTGTTGTCGTAAATTCAGAAACAAGGACAAGTACTACACCAAATGTCGTTTTGCATTTCCACGGTCGGTGATATCAAAAGGAAGAGTTAACAATTTGATGTCATCGCTGCGACATAATGTGACGAGGAAATCACCCAAAAACGCATACAATTTGAAAAGAAATGAAGAGTCCAAGTACATCAACGACTACAACCCAGTGATTTTGTCCATGTGGAATGCTAACATGGATATACAGTTTGTGGCTGACAACTGTATGGCTGTGGCTCGGTATGTGACGTCTTACATCACCAAAAAAGAAAAGACAGAACTGAAGGATATGTGGGAGGATATTTCCCATGAAAAGAGCCTCAGTAAGAAGCTGTACAGTTTCAGTCTGAAGATGTTGTCGCATCGAGAAATCGGAGCTGATGAATGTTCTGACCGGTTATCTTCAGCAAGTCTCTATGCCAAATCTAGGAGTATCATTTGGGCGAGTCTTGGTCTTGCTGCAACGCGTAATCGAGTTCTGAAACCTGTACGGGAAATTGAGTATTTGGCGGAGAAGGAGCCAAACAGTACAGATATTTTGAAGACCAACATGTTGGATACATATTATCCAAATAGAAGCAGTCACCTGGAGAATGTTTGTCTGTATGATGTTCTTCAAAATTACGTTTTCAAAAGGAACATCAAAGAAGATATTGATAAAGGAGTGTATGCTGTAATTGGAAGTGAGGGATGTCTGGTCAAGCAAAAAAAATGTCAATTGATAAACCATCGAAAATTGGATTGCGAATCTCCAGAAAGAAAAGAGTTTTTCTATTTAGCTCTTTTGCAACTTTTCAAACCTTGGCGTGCAGAAGAGGAACTGCTTGGGGATTTCCTCTGTTACGAAGACTCTTTCAATGCAGCCAAGGAGTCCATAGAATGTCCTGTTTTTCCAAAATATCTAGAAATGTTGAATGCAGAAATCGAGCAGGAAGCAACAATTGCAGCCGAGATTGCTAGAGACAGTTCTCAGGACAGTCAGAGTTCTGTTTCATTGAGTCAGGATCCACTAGGAGAACCAGTTATCGAAAATGAAGCTGCCACTGCCATGATTGAAGTGGAAAGAGCCATGGCACATGCTCAGGAGGATGCGGTTAACTTAGAAGATTTGGAAAGACAACTTAACGTTGAGCAGAGGAAAATATATGACGAAGTTACCAACCAAATTGAGCATGGATTAAGTCATGAGAAGAAAGAGTGCTCATGTACGTCGTTGAAGCCTGTCCGACTATACGTGAGTGGAGAAGCAGGAACTGGAAAAAGTTTCCTTATTAAAGCAATTTCATGTTATCTGCAGAAAAGGACTGAGTCATCGCTGTCTTGTGTTGTCACCGCTCCAACTGGACTGGCAGCTCATAACATTAAAGGGATTACTTTGCATCGGTTACTGATGCTGCCAGTGGAGCATGATAACAAATTATCACAAGTTATCTGGGGATGCTTGTTGTGAAGTATCTAGAGTGTTGAAGAAGATGAAACTTCTTATCATTGACGAAGTAAGCATGGTTTCCAATGTCATGCTTGCCTTTGTGTATTTGAGAATGCAGGAAGTTCTTAAAACAGAGTATGATGTGTTATTCGGTGGCAAACACATCATTGTTTTTGGTGATCTTCTGCAGCTGACACCAGTGAAAGGACAACCAGTGTTTAAACTGCTTACACATGAAGATACCAAGAAGTGCCTAGGGAGCATTGGCAACGTTAACATATGGTTAAACTTCAGTTATGCTGAGCTGCGTGAAAATATGCGTCAGGCGAAGGACGAAGATTTCAAGAATATTCTACAAGATGTTAGAATCGGGAAAGTGACTGAGCGTGGTAAAGAAGCTTTACATGCACGCTTACTGTCAAATTTATATCCAGAAGAAGACGTTTTGCCAGAGGATATTTTTCAGAAAATTACTGTGAAGAAATCTGGAATATGTTTGATGCCAACTCTTGCAGAATGCTCCATCTTCAACAACAAAATGTTGAATTTAGAAAAACAAGAGATTGTGAAACTGGAAGCTATTGACAAAATAGAGCATATGGGAGCAAAAATTATTTTGTGAGAGATTTTGAAATCTAAATTGGATTCATTAGAGAAGACTATATCTAAAACTGCAGGTTTTGAAAAGACTTTGAATGTGTGCTTAAATTGCCGAATCATTTTGAGAAGGAATTTACATGTTGAAAGAGGTCTGGTAAATGGATCAATGGGTAATGTTGTTGATTTTGAGAAATACAGAAGTAGAGATGGAATTGAATTTTTTAAAATTAAATTTGATGGCATTGAGGAAGTTGCTTGTAAAAGACTTATATGTTCGCCGTAAGCAGTTTCCTGTTTGCTTGGCATATGCGGTGACAATTCATAAATCGCAAGGTTTAAGTGTAGACACTGCTTTAGTGAATATTGGCAGTTCTGTATTCAAAGAGGGTATGGCTTATGTAGCATTGTCACGAGTCAGAACTTTATCGGGATTGTACTTGATTGACTGTGATGTCACAAACATTTGTGCGGATCTAGATTGTGTTAAGGAATACAATAGGTTAAAAAGAGAGTATTGGCCACATTTGCCTCAATATCCTTTGTTTGAGAAACGTGTGGTAGGCCGGAAACGAAGAAATATCAGTAATAGTAGTGAGGTTGTAGCAAAAAGACCAAAAGTCGATGAACCAAAAATTGTAAGCAGGTATAAAATGAATTCTGTTGAAGATGTTGTTGGTTTTAAATTTGAAAATAGTTCTGGTGTCAACTGCTATGCTAATGTAGTGGTTAATGTTCTCTTTTCACTACAGACTTTCAAAGAACAGATTGTGATCAATTCGGAACAAAGTTTATGCTGTTTGTTGAATTCTGTGTTAGAGAAATGTAGTGCTGATAGAACCAGAGTAGAAAGTGTGTCTGAAATTCGTTTTCTATTAGACGAATGTTCAGGTCAAACAGAATTCTCTGAAAATATTCAGCAGGATTGTCAGGAGTTTTTAATGTATATGCTTGATGTATTGCAAGATGAGGGTGTAGATGTAGATTATCTATTTGGCCTTTCTTATCAATGGCAGCATGACTGCGAGAACTGTAGGCTATCAAGTACTACTAGTGTAGACTCAGAAAGATTTATATATTTAACTTTGCCTGACAGTAAATCAGTATCCTTCAATAAGCTAGTAAAGGCAGCTGATCAAAACATGGAGTGCAGCCAATGTAAGTCTGGAATGCTGTCCACGTTAATTTTACGAAGTTATGGCCAGTATGTCATTTTAATGTTCCAACGATGTAGGCCTGATGGAACTAAATTGACAACTTTAATTAATAATTTTGTGGCTTCGCAGTTGTCAATATCAGGAAGGACTTTTATAACTACTGCAATTATATATCATAACGGTCCTTCAACTAATTCAGGACATTATACAGATTATTTGAAATCTGGAAACGGTTGGTTATTCTGCAATGATACTGTTTTAACTTTCAAAAAAAGATTGCCTTTCCACCTTCAAAATTCTTACCTGGTGTTCTTACAACCAAAATTTTAGGAAAGGAAGCTTGGGATTTGTTTAGAGGAATTTACAGAGGTTCTAATGGCTCCTACTATATATGGCCTTGTGGATAATTGTAGTACAGAGCGAAAACTGTTTCTTTTTTATAAGCAAATTCAAGCAGCAGATCAAAATAAGGAGTAGAGGAAATGTAAGTCTGCAATGCTGTCCACATTATTTATGGAAACTTATGGATGAAATGTCATTTTACAATTTCAACTACATAAACTGGAAGAAAATAAGTTGTCCAGTCTAATTAAAAATGTTTTGGCTACACAGTCATCGTTTTCAGGAAGAACATTTGCAACTGCAGCTATTATATAATATGCTGGTCCTTTGACAACATCTGGATATTACACAGCTTATTTGAAATTTAAAAAATGGCTAGTCTTTCAGCAAACATTACCAATTGAGTATGAAGCAATGTTGCCTTTTGATTTGATTTTTGAAGTCAGAATTTAGGGTAGGTAATTGGACTATAATGATTCTAGGTGTTGCTGTAACTTAGTGTGCTGTTTCAAATTGCTTTGTATGTCTCAGTTTTCTTAAAACAATTGAGTTTATCTTTCAGAAAGTGGCGGGCAGAAAATAGTAACAGCACAACAGAGTATAAGCTGTTCATAGGATATCCTTTGACGTCATAGAAAGTAAGTTACTTTGGAGAAGTTCCTATTTCTGCTTATTTATATTATTTGGGTTTTTTAAACACAATCATTTTGATTGTGTTTTTTTCCCCCCGCTGTTATATGATGAATACCTTCAACTCACTGTTTTCAGTGAAATTTGATATTTTCTGATAACAGCAAAAATAAACCATTAAATATGTTTAATTAATTTTCTACTTTGAATTGTGATTTCTAATATGTATATGGATTGGTGTGGCTCACTGGTTAGAGGCGGCAGACCCAGAAGCAGAGGTCGTCCCGGGACCAGGGTTCGATTCCTGACGCGGCAGGATCTTGGGCCATGGTCAGCGGACTCGATAATTCTCGCGTCGGTGCCTACTCCAACCATGGGTCCCACTCAGCAACTTTGGGCAATAGCTTGCTTAATCTCTACTAACTGCCCCATCAGTGCCGGGGATGCCTGGCTTCACCTTGGGGATGCCCAGGAGGGACCATCTCACAGGGAAAGCCAGGATGGGTTCCCCAGCGGTATACAGTGCCGGGACACCTCTTTGCTGGGGCAGCTGTGCGCTTTACTAGTATACCACACTTAACATTTAACATTCATTTTGTCTCATGCTCACTCTTTTTTTACCACCTTGTATTAATTAAAAAAAATTTGTTCTTTCTTACACAGATTAAAAGTATAAAAATGCTAATACAGTACGGTAATGACAATTATAAGGTAAGCGTTTAGTACTCTTTACGTTACATGTCTATCAGATTTAACTTTTATTAGTTCCTCTGCTTCTTTTTTTTAACCCTTAGTTTCCTGTCTTTGCTACTTCCTTCATTTCTTTTTCTATTACTTATTTATACTACTCTTTTCACTTCTTTTATCAGTCCCTCTTTCAACAGTAACTGTGTGTTACTCCCTCTATTTGTCTTTCTTTTCACATTACTCTCTGTTTATTAACTCGTCTTTTTTAAAAAAATATTTTTTTTAGATCGCTACCGGTTCGCGTACCCGAACGCTAACTGGGAAGCGTATCAAAAGAAATAGAGGATGCTAGAGTGCTAAACATTCTAGCAATTTTTTTTAAAAGGGAAGGTAGTTCTGAAAATAACTTTTTTTTATTATTTTTGATGTTTTATATTTTTTTTGTGTTTTTTTGAGGAAGGGGAAACAAAAATGATTTACTTCAAAGGTCTCAACAGGAGCAACAAAAAAAAAATTACTTTCTTGGACGTTTTGGACATTGATGATTTTCATATGATCTATTTATTAAAGTAACACTCATCTCTCCGTGTGAAATTAATTTTCCACATGCTACACAAGTCAATCTCATCTGCCCAAAGTTCTTTTGCAGATTTGGGACCGTTTCCCTTGCCTCTGACTCACTTATTGCTAAGTCATTGGTGGATGTTTTTGCCGGTCGGGGGTTATCCACCAAATCTCGAAGTTGTGCTTTAGAATAATTAAGAGGGTGCCAACTCTCCATGTGCCGATGCATGGTATGATTACCAAAGCTATATTTTTTTTCGGTCCCTCTCGAGAGTGTTTTTTGCAGATGAGGCAGGTAACGTACCTGGCATTAACTTTCTTTTCATGAGAAGGAAAAGAAAAAAATTGCCAGATAAAATTCACTTTCACATGGGACGTTCTTGGCATTTCTTTCAGAAAGCCACTTGTCCCTTGCTCCTGTTCCTCGTCTTCCTCTTCTTCTTCTTCCTGGTCGAAGATGACCTGGCTAGTCGGTCCTCTCTTCTTTGGTGGTGGTGGAGGTGGTGGAGATCCACCAGCTGTAGCTAATACAAATGCCATGTCTTAGCAAATAAAAACAGGTCTTTCTCTCATAAAAATGAAAGTCGGAGTGAGGAAAAAAGGTGGGACTTTCATCATTTGAGAAAAGAAAATGTTCTAAACCAATGAAAAGTGTTTATTTTACGTCATATGATTTATCGTTCCATCATTAGGAAACTAAAAGTAAAATGAACCAATGAAAAGTTTTAAGAACTAGTCACATGACCTGTTATGCTTACGTTCCGCGTTCTGCGCTGCGCCTCGGATCGATTCCGGGGCTTTACGTTTCGCGCCTTGGTTCGCGTTCCAGAACGCTTCCGAGTGCGCTAACGCAGCACGTCATAAGGGGCATTACGTAGTAACGCGATATGTTGCGTTTACGGGACGCGTCACGACGTGCCTGTCTAACGCGGTATTTGCACTAACGGAATGTTTACCGGTTCGCGGCCCGCAGCGAAACAAGAAAAAATAATTTAAACTATAATATAAATTGAATTACAAAATATAATACAAATATATATAAAATATATTTGTGAATTATAATAAGAATATATTTTACAGCTATAGAGATTAGCTTTTAAAAAACCAATGAAATTCACTGAAAAAACCATAGGTTATAGACCATATATAGTTAGGGATTAGCATTTACAAAACCAAGAAAATTCACTGAAAAAACCATAGGTTATAGACCATATATAGTTAGGGATTAGCATTCACAAAACCTTAATTTACTCGCACAAAACCATAGAAATTCGCATATGTAGTTAGTTGCAATAACTATATATCGCGTACCCGCAATACACTGCTGATGATGTCACATATTACATCATTCATGACATGGTCAATGACATCACTGATGACTTCACTGATGACATCTCAAATGACATCACTGATGACATCACTGATGACATCATCCAGTGACTGTATGTTTCTGTAAAGTAAAATTATATCTTACATATTGAAGAATGAGTGGATGTATAAGTGTCTGGATGAAGGATTTAGTAGGTGCATGACTGACTGTATGAGTGAGTGATTAAATGTGTCTCACTGAGTGTATGGGTTAGTGACTAAACTGTCTTAATTTCTGCATTATTATGTCTGTTGTTATGTAAACTGCTGCATGTGTTGATCAGTAGCTATATGAGTAACTATATGGGTTATTGATTGGTTGCCCAGGTATTTGTATGGGAGACTGAGTATGTGTGTGGGTGACTGGGAGGTGTATGACTCTGTGCATAGATGTGTGAGCAGTTGATTCACTAGATGTATGGGTTCAAAAGTGCAAGTGGAAACAGCTGTATGGGCAGTTGACTGTGTGCATGAGTGTATTGGTGAATGAATGGATATCTCAGTGCTACATGTCAAAGTAAGTACATATGTAAAACACAGTACATGTGAGAGTTGACATATATAAATAACTGCATAAGAGCCAGTGAATGTGTGAGTGGCTGTATGGATCATTGTGAACTTGTATCAGGGATTGTATAAGAGAGTAAATATGTGTTAGTATATGTTTTAATAAGTAAGGTGTGTATAACTGTATAGTTGAGGGAATGGAGGTGTAATTGATTCTTTGCATGACTGACTAGGTGTGTGAGTAACTCCATGGATGAGTGACAGTCTGTGAGTGTCTGTTTACACTGATTGTATCTAAGGTTATATTAGAGTCTGAAGAGGTTCATCGTTTTATCACATGAATGATATCATCAATGATGTGATCAGTAATGTCAAATGAGATGTTATCAGTGATGTCATCAATGATGTCATTTGAGATGTCATCAGTGATGTTATCAGTGATGCCATTTGAGTTGTCATCAGTGATGTCATTTGAGATTACATCAGTGATGTCATCAGTGATGTCATCAGTGAAGTCATTTGAGATGTCATCAGTGATGTCATCAGTGATGTCATTTGAGTTGTCATCAGTGATGTCATCAGTGATGTCATTTGAGATGTCATCAGTGAAGTCATCAGTGATGTCACTGACCATGTCATGAATGATGTAATATGTGACATCATCAGCAGTGTATTGCGGGTACGCGATATATAGTTATTGCAACTAACTATATATGCGAATTTCTATGGTTTTGTGCGAGTAAATTAAGGTTTTGTAAATGCTAATCCCTAACTATATATGGTCTATAACCTATGGTTTTTTAAATGCTAATCCCTAACTATATATGGTCTATAACCTATGGTTTTTTCAGTGAAAAAAAAAAATATATATATATATATATATATATATATATATATATATATATATATATATATATATATATATATATATATATATATATATATATATATATATTACCTACTGGCTATCGCCAGTAGGTATATATAGTTAGGATTTATTCCCTATGGGATTTTTGAAAATTCTATGTCTAATAACTTTGGCGTTTGTGGACGGAATCGGCTGAAATTTTCAGGAAAATGGCACATTTTGTTTCTGAGCAGCCCTTGAAAATTTGGGGGGGTTTTGTCGAGGGGGGGCCGATAAAAAAGGGGGGTCCCAAAACGCGTTTTTCCCATGTTAATTTCTGTAGGGCGGTTGGACTCACTTTTAGCTCGAACGGCTGAATGGATTTGCACGAAACTTGGCAAAATTGTAGGGACTGTTAGCCCGATGTGCCTTTGCTAGGTCTCAATATATGTGCTCCAGTAGTTTTTGAGAAATTAACGTTTAAAACAAGATATATATCTGTAACAGCGCTCCAGGCTGCGCTCCGGTTCGCTTACTTTTCGCGTAACGGAACTTTGAGCGCAGAAAGCTGATTGGCTCTCCGGTGTCTGTCAACATTCTAAACAGTCCGGAGCGGCCGCCATCTTATCTCTCGGTAGGATCGAGAGAGAAGAAGAGGTGAAAAACGAAGGGGGAATTTAATGAAAGGGGGCAAGGTATACCCCTCTTGACCCCCTAGGAATGTTGTTGGGGTTATTAAAGGGTCCCGTGGGGAAAATAAAAAAAAATGATTTTTCACGGTAGAAGCGCTTCACGGGCCGCGAACTGGGCCGCAAACTGGTAGCGAAACGGGAATTCGCCATTTTGTGCTTCGTTTTAATTAAATTACTAGGTATAAGGGGGTGCGGGAGACGTATCCTAATCCCCTATGTTTCATGAGGGTGGCTGAGGAGGCTCATATATGTTGATACATCTCTTCCAGCGGCTGTGCGTGAGCTTTTTATTTTTTTTGCTGCGTGACGTCTGTTAACGTTCGATTCGATGGAAATCAGGAAGTGTTGACCGCCAATTTGTCACTGCGATAAAATATTTTGTTATAAATGAATCCTTATTGATAAACATTGTGTGCGCCATCTTGCCTTTTTTCCAATGCCACAATTTTGTCGTGCACGGCAGCCATTTTAGATGCCAGGCCGGTCCCAGGCTATCACCTAGCCCTGCGGATGTAGTTTATGGCCCCAGCTGTAGAGAATCCAGACATGCCAACCCTCCCGATTCAGGCGTGAGACTACTGATTTCAGTGCTAGTCTCCCGCCTCCCGATTTCTGCAAGCAAAAACCTGGGGGCATATTACCAACAACTAGCGATAATTTTTGTCTCTAACTTGTTTAGAGACAAAAATTATCGCCGCACATCGGCGATTTTTATCGCAGATAAACCTTGCTATTAGCAAGGTTTATCGCAAATGCGATAAAAAACGGCCGCAATGCATGAATATCGCAGAAAAGTCAGCGATATTCATGTATTATCGAGCAAATGCTCTTAGCCATGTTATCCACCTCCCATTGGATAACATGGCTAAGAACTGCTCAGGGCACTATCACTGACATGCAAAGCGGGGCCCACGATGGTCGCTATCTCCTTTTAGCTGTCACTAACTGGTGTTAGCGACAGCTTGGTAATAGGGAGATAATTTTATCTCCGCTTTCTTGGCTTTTAAAGCCAAAAAAGCGGAGATAAACCCCCTTGATAATATGCCCCATGATTCCTCGGGGGTTTCAGCTGACAGGGCTTGGTATTGTGTTACGTGGTAATTCTTCCAGGAAACGTCAGAGGGTCGATGCAGGGGTTCTAGAAGGGGTGATAAACCATTTAAGCCTCATAAACAAGCGCATGGTCTTTTAAAGATCTGTGAAGTACTCGGGGCGGCGGTGTGTGTGTGTCCTCTTTCAGGAGCGGGCGGGGGGGAGGGGAATGCCAGCAACTTCCAGGCTAGGCAGTGTTCAACACTTGCATCACCCTTTCTCTGCCTGCTATTGCGCTCCATGCTTCGGAAAGGTAAGAAAAAGAACGTGCATTTGAGTTTGAAATGTCCGATCCTGTAGCAGTACACTTGCAAAGCCCACACATGACAATAACCCGATTCAAGGCCCCATTCACCCGTTTTTAAAAAAATATATAACACTCCAACAAAGTAAGATTATAAAACTTTATTAACTTTTAAATATAATGAACGGAACAAAAACTGTAAAAACATTTAAACATTTTTCACCAAAAAAAGCAACAATTGTCAGAAGCTGTCTTTTGTGCGAATAGTCCCAAGGCAGCACAACGTGCTGAGTTCTGGACGGCACCCAGGTGATGTCGCCTGGGTGCCGCACTGGTTTTGGTATCCTACAATGCTGCTCCGAAAATTGGCGTGGGGCGTCCCGGGTGGTGCGGGGGGAGGCCTCGTCAGTAGCGGTCTGTTGTGCGAATAGTCCCAAGGCAGCAGAACGCGCTGAGATGTTGATGGCACCCAGGTGATGTCCAGTAAACTGCCGCACTGGTTTTGGTATCCTACAATGCTGCTCCGAAAATTGGCGTGGGGCGGCCCGGGGGGGGGGGGGCATGGGGGAGGCGGCGTGAACGGGCCTCCCCAGGTGGCGGCCATCCAGCTGAGTTGCGCCCGCTCTTGCGGCTACAGCGTTTTGCTCACCATGTTGTTGAGTTGCTCCCACTCTTGCAGTGCAGCGATAGGCGGCTGCCACATGACTCTTAAAATGGCGGACGGCTCTTCGGTTTTGGGCCTGGTCCACTAAAATGGCCCTGGGACACCTTGGAACTCGGACGCTTGCCTGCTAGGGCTTGGGCTCCATTCTCGAAAAGCGTCCCCTCAGCCGTGAAGATTCTACAAAAGTCTTGGGGGCCCTCGACTCCCGCAGGCTTCCGGTGGGGAGCGGCTGCCATGATTGCTCGCGGAATGACCACGACGGAGCCACGAGATGGTGGTGCTCTCATGCTGACGCCAGCTTCAGTCTGAAACATCCAGAAACAAGGTGGGGCTTTCATCGTTTGGGAAAAAAAAATGTTCTAAACCAATGAAAAGTGTTATTTTTAGGTCATATGACCAAGCCTTCCATCTTTAGGAAACCAAAAGTAAAATGAACCAATGAAAAGTTTTATAAACAAGTCACATGACCTGTTATGCGGCATAGGGCTACAAAAAGCGTAGAAAATCCGTTGGCACGTGAGGCGGCGTCAGTAGCGGACCGATGTGCGAATAGGCCGAAGGCAGCACAACGCGCCAAGATCCGGATGGCACCGAGGTGGTGTCCAGCAAATTGCCGCACTGGTGTGACCATCCTACAATGCTGCGCCGAAAGACGGCGTGTCCAGCTGAGTTCCGTCACTCTTGCGGTACAGTGACTAGAACGCGCCGAGATCCGGATGGCACCGAGGTTGTGTCCAGCAAGTTGCCGCACTGGTGTGGCCATCCTACAATGCTGTGCCGAAAGTCGGCGTGGGGTGCCCCGTTGGCTTATGAGGTGATGTCAGTAGTGGACCGATGTGTGAATAGGTCGGAACCAGCACAAGGCGCCAAGATCCGAATGGCAAGTCCTGGATGTTGAGTGCCATAGTTGAGAGTTCTGAGCAGTGCTTGTAAGACTATCTGAAGCTTATTTGCACCTGCTGCAGCTTCACTATTGCCCAAGGTGGTGTCCAGCAAATTGCTGCACTGGTGTGGCCATCCTACAATGCTGCGCCGAAAGACGGCGTGTTCAGCTGAGTTCCGGTCACTCTTGCGGTACAGTGACTCGAACGCGCCGAGATCCGGATGGCACCGAGGTGGTGTCCAGCAAGTTGGCGCACTGGTATGGCCATCCTACAATGCTGCGCCGAAAGACGGCGTGACCAGCTGAGTTCCGGTCACTCTTGCGGTACAGTGACTCGAACGCTCCGAGATCCGGATGGCACCGAGGTGGTGTCCAGCAAGTTACCGCACTGGTGTGGCCATCCTACAATGCTGCGCCGAAAGTCAGTGTGGGGTGCCCCGTTGGCTTATGAGGTGATGTCAGTAGTGGACCGATGTGTGAATAGGTCGGAACCAGCACAAGGCGCCCTGCACTGTTGAGCTTTTTTCAATGCCTGTTTTTTGTTGTTTCCCCTCCATCAAAAACAAACAAAAAAATATAAAACTGTGCAAAAATACAAAAAAATGTTTAGAAAAGCAGTGCTTGTAAGACTGTCTGAAGCTCTTTTGCACCTGCTGCAGCTTCACTATTGCCCTGGTGTGGCCAAAGATCGCCCATGACATAGGCGGCCGGCTCCCGAGGTCCGGCGGAACTTTTTTCCTTTTCCTTTCTGCTTCTTGTCCCACAATCCGTTTCACCTGAAGACACGACCAGGTTCCTGAATGTGTGCAGGGGGACGCTATTGATTGAATGAAAATGGCGGCTTGACACAAAGCTGACTCAAGCGTTGCTGTTGATGCTATACAGACAAAAATTGGTTTTCAGTTTGTACATTCTTCAGGATTTTTTTTTCCATCCAAGGCTGATTGAGAGTTTGTAGAAAAATGGCTTCAGATTTTCCACATATTACTCTTCAACATTCTTCCTAAATGTAACAATGTGAGACTCACTAGGAGAACGGCTGTTTATCTTTCCTTTCAAAATGCTGCCAACAATATTTTCTGAATGGAAGACACCATCTTGTAGCATAAAGGGCCGAAAGGGGTTCTGGTCTGGCCGATTGTTGGTGGAGACATTTTGACTATATCTTGGACCTGCCCGGCCTCGCCCAAAATGGCGCCGGTATAAATGGGACTCGTAACTCCTTCCCCGCAAATGTATATCTAGAAAATTTTATTGTAAGTGGCCCTGTCTTATTTTAATTACAAAATGTACGTCCACCGATTCCGCAACTGTTAGACACCTTAGTTCTTGCAACCTAATGGCCCGCTCGTTACGTTCCTCTACAGTGTAAATGTCTCCTCATCATATACGATTTCAGTTTGCTCCGTGACCGGCCCACGTGGTTATAGGCCCGTATTTGTATACTGACATTTTCACAATAAAGGTTTTTAAAACAAAACACGGTAGTAGTATTTACATTGGTAAAGTTTTTACTTTTAGTCACTGTTTTCGAATCAGTAAAAGGCAAGTGAAATAAAGCAGTCCAATTACATGACGGATAAAAGGTATAATATGTAGGAACGTAGTAAAGATAAATGGTCAAGGGCAGTTGTGTTTTCCACTCCTGCAACATAAAGTGATCGATAAGAATCTGATAATCAGGCGTATCGGCGACTAAGACAGCAGGCCGAGTCTCTTTTACTCAACGGCTTTGTCATGGAACGAAGAAACGCCCTTTTTCTCGAAAAAGGAATATATTTTACTTGCAGGACAGTTGTAAATTTTCCGGGAAAGTACATTAGCCTGGAATATTATAACATATATGTTTAAAAAAAAATAATGTTCGAAAACAATAAAAAGCGTAATTTTTAGGTCATATGACCAAGCTTTTCATCATTAAAATAACAAAAGTAAAATGAACCAATGAAAAGTTTTATTAACAAGTCACATGACCTGTTATGCTTACGTTACGCGCTGCGCGCCGCGCCCCGGATCACTTCCGGGTGCGCTAACGCGGCGTGTCATATAACGCATTACGCGACAACGTAGGTCAAGAATATAGTCAAAATGTCTCCACCAACCAGCGTTCGGAACACAACCCCTTTCAGCAGTCCAAAAAGTTCTGTTAAATGTCAACAGAGGGGACAGGCAACAAGAACCATCAGTCAAAGAGGGGAGGGCAAGTTCTTCTCTTCCGGGTCATGTTGGGGCGCTACCGGAACTGATCGAATTGGTAGTCTACAGTGTTTCTGGATGTTTCAGACTAAAGCTGGCGTCAGCATGAGAGCACCACCATCTCGTAGCTCCGTCGTGGCCATTCCACGAGCAGACATGGCAGCCGCTCCCCACCAGAAGCCTGCGGGAGTCGGGGTCCCCCAAGACTTTTGTAGAATCTTCACGGCTGAGGGGACGCTTTCGAGAATGGGACCCAAGCCCTATCAGGGAAGCGTCCGAGTTCCAAGGTGTCCCAGGGCCATTTTAGTGGACCAGGCCCAAAACCGAAGAGCCGGCCGCCATTTTGAGAGTCCTGTGGCAGCCGCCTATCGCTGCACCGCAAGAGCGGGAGCAACTTAACTACATGGTGAGCGAGACGCTGTAGTCGCAAGAGTGGGCGGTAAACAGCTGAATGGCGGAAGAGGCACAGTGTAGCAAAAGCGGGCGGAATGGCAACTAAAACGGTAAAGGGGCGCCCCACTACAGCGTGTCTTCAGGTCAAACGGATTGTGGGACAAAGTCCAGAATAGAAGAGTCATCAAAAGGCAAAAAGTTCCGCCGGACCCCGGGAGCCGGCCGCCTATGTCGGGGGCGATCTCAGGCTACACCAGTGCTATAAGACTTGGGGAGGGGGTCGGAGCCAAGCGTCTTCTCCGAGTCCGTGCCATCACACCGCCCCTCGGGGGCCTCCGTCATGCGGTTTAGGGAGGTACCATATAACATTGTTTTCAAATGCAGTCAGGTCCACAAACGACCCTCCTTACTTTGAGAATAGTGAAGCTGCAGTAGGTGGAAATAAGCTTCAGACAGTCTTACATGCACTGCTTTTGTAAACATTTTTTGATTTTTTTGTATTTTTGCACAGTTTTATATTTTTTTTTGTTTTTGATGGAGGGGAAACAACAAAGCACAGGCATTGAAAAAGGCTCAAACTCAGAACTCTGAACTATGGCACCCAACATCCAGGACTTGCCATCCGGATCTTGGCGCATTGTGCTGCTTCCGACCTATTCACACATCGGTCCACTACTGATATCATCTTATAAACCAACGTTATGTAAATAGTTATTTAATAAAATGTTTTACCCTGTTTCTTTGCTAGTGTGTTGTCTATATTTTTAATATTTGCATAGGGTTTGTCGTTATTTTGGGCGGGATGGGTGACGGAGCCGAGCTGTCTTGCAGCCCTCATGGTGTGGAGCTCAGTTCATCTCACTATTTTCGTATTTCTCATGAAGGGTTGTTTATAATATGTCTATTTTAGCGAGGTCAAAAAGAGATCCAATTAGTGGCCTACTGATTTTGCTCGATTACTTTTATTTTTTTACACGATTTTTCACGATCTGCAAAGACTAAACAGAGTATTGCGACTTTGTGCTTGTTTGTAAATAGAGAATGAACCAAAGAGAATCAATTGTAAAACAGTAAATGCTTGGATAATAATCAATCAAATGGAGAGACAAGCAGGCAGGACGGATTACAACGGGGGTAAAGGCCTGCGTTAACTACTCTTCACTATCTGCAAAGAGAGAGTACTACTAAGAGAAAAGAGGGGAGGGGGGCAGCGTTCAAAGCACATCAGCGTGCATAAATACGAAAATGTTTTTATCTATCACGTACTTGACATTTTAAAGCTTTTCATATTTGCTATTAAAAAACCATTGAAATTCACTGAAAACACCATAGGTTATAGTCGATATATAGTTAGGAATTTGCATTTACAAAACCTTGAAAATTCAATGAAAAAACCATTGGTTTTAGGCCATATATAGTTAGGGATTTGCATTTACAAAAACTTATTTTACTCGCATAAAACCATTGAAATTCCATATATAGTTAGATGCGCTAACTATATATCGCGCACCCGCAATCCACTGCTGATGATGTCACATATTACATCATTCATGACATGGTCAGTGACATCACTGATGACATCACTGATGACAACTCAAATGACATCACTGATGACATCTCAAATGACATCACTGATGACATCACAGATGACATCATTCATGTGTTAATACGATGAACCTCTACAGACTCTGATATATCCTTAGATACACTCAGTGAAAACAGACACTCACAGACTGTCACTCATCCATGGAGTTACTCATACACCTAGACAGTCATGCAAAGAATCAAACACACCTCCAATTCCTCAACTATACAGTTATACACACCTTACTTATTGAAACATATTCTAACACATATTTACTCTCTTATACAATCCTTGATACATGTTCACAATGATCCATACAGCCACTCACACATTCACTGGCTCTTATGCACAGTTATTTATATATGTTAACTCTCACATGTACTGTGTTTTACATATGTACTTACTTTGACATGTAGCACTGAGATATCCATTCACTCACCAATACACTCATGCACACAGTCAACCGCCCATATAGCTGTTTCCACATGCACTCTTGAACTCATACACCTAGTGAATCAACTGCTTACACATCTATGCACAGAGTCACACACCTCCCAGCCACCCACACACATACTCAGTCTCCCATACAAATACTTGAGCAACCAATCAATAACCCATATAGTTATTCATATAGCTACTGATCAACACATGCAGCAGTTTACAGAACAACAGATATGATGCACAAATTAATACAGTTTAATCACTAATCCATGCACTCAGTGAGACACATTTAATCACTCCCTCATACAATCAGTCATGCACCTACTAAATCCTTCATCCAGACATTTATATATCCACTCATTCTTCAATATGTAAGACATATTTTAACTTTACAGAAACATACAGTCACTGGATGTTGTCATCAGTGATGTCATTTGAGTTGTCATCAGTGATGTCATCAGTGATGTCATTGACCATGTCATGAATGATGTAATATGTGACATCATCAGCAGTGGATTGCGGGTGCGCGATATATAGTTAGCGCATCTAACTATATATGGAATTTCAATGGTTTTATGCGAGTAAAATAAGGTTTTGTAAATGCAAATCCCTAACTATATATGGCTTAAAACCAATGGTTTTTTCATTGAATTTTCAAGGTTTTGTAAATGCAAATTCCTAACTATATATCGACTATAACCTATGGTTTTTTCAGTGAATATATATATATATATATATATATATATATATATATATATATATATATATATATATATATATAATTAGGATTTTTTTGAATAGGGATTTCTTAAAATTCTATGTTGAATAACTTTGGCGTTGATGGACGGAATTGGCTGAAAGTTTCAGGAAAATGGCACATTTTGTTTCTGAGCGTCCCCTGAAAGTTTGGGGGGGTTTCGTCAAGCGGGGGCCGAGAAAAAAGGGGGGTCCCAAAACGTTTTTTTAACATTGAGTTTTCCATAGGGCGGTTGGACTCACTTTTAGCTCGAACGGCTGAATGGATTTCAATGAAACTTGGCAAAATTGTAGAGACTGTTTGCCCGATGTGCCTTTGCTAGGTCTCAAGATATGTGCTCCAGTGGATTTTGAGAAATTAACGTTCAAAAAAATATATATATCTGTGACAGCGTCCCGATTAGCGCCCCGGTTCGCGTACCAGACGCGTAACGGAACTTCGTGAGGAGAAGCGGATTGGCTCTCCGGTGACTCTCAACATTGTAAACAGTCCGGAGCAGCCGCCATCTTGTCTCTCGGTAGGATCGAGAGACAAGAGGTGGAAATAAACGAAGGGGGAAATGAATGAAAGGGGCAAGGTAGACCCCTCCTGACCCCCTAGGATTGATGTGGGGGCTATTAAAGGGCCCCGCGGGGCAAAAAAATAAAATATTTTTTTTTCGATTTTTCGCGGTGGAAGCTCTACCCGGTACGCGAACCGGGTAGCTCACCGGTAGCGTAACGGGAGTCCGCCATCTTGTGTTTCGGACGAATTTAGTCACAAGATGGAGGATAAACAATGTTGGGAATGGGTATAAGGGGGCACGGGAGACATATCCTGACCCCCTAGGTTTTCTGAGGGTGGCTGAGGAGGCCCATATATATATGTATACGCGCACCGGGTAGCGTTCCGGAAAGCGTAACAAGGGGAAAACCAAGGGAAATAGTAAAATAATATTTTAGAGTGCTTTGAGGTAGGGTAGCTCTGAATAGAGCTGTTGTGTTGTGTGGGTGATGTAAGTACCAACATGTAGGTACCAATGAAGAGTCTAAAATTCAATGTACACCGTCTCCTCTGTAGATATTTTGTATGTTCTAATATGGGTTATTTAAATGTAAATGTGTGGAAAAGCACTTCATGCTTTAAAGCAATTGTATTTTTTAACTGATTGTTCTTTCCTCTTAGTTCTCCTCTTTGTTTTTTTTCCCCACACTCTTCTTCAGCATGATAGTTGATAAATTTGTTCCCTCAAAAAATGTATATACATAAAAAAATTATATTAAATACATATAAAATATATTTTTCCTTTAAAAGAAGAATACATTTTTACAGCTTTTGATATTTGCTATTAAAAAACCATTGAAATTCACTGAAAAAACCATAGGTTATAGACCATATATAGTTAGGAATTAGCATTTACAAAACCTTGAAAATTCACTGAAAAAACCATAGGTTATAGATCATATATAGTTAGGAATTAGCATTTACAAAACCTTATTTTACTCACACAAAACCATTGAAATTCGCATATATAGTTAGTTGCACTAACTATATATCGCGCACCCGCAATCCACTGCTGATCATGTCACATATTACATCATTCATGACATGGTCAGTGACATCACTGATGACATCACTGATGACATCTCAAATGGCATCACTGAATATATATATATATATATATATATATATATATATATATATATATATATTCCAAACACTCGTTTAGCGTTTAGCTCCAGCCTCTTTCCACAGCGGTCTTCCCGGCGGGATCGCCACCTCCCAAAATATCAACAAACTCCTGGTAGTTTCGAGCTAATAAATCAGCAACACGGGCCCGTGAGCAAGAGGCGCAAGCTTCGAAACGCGTAGGGTTTGTCCGTGTGCCAATAAATATTTAGCACTTTGAACGAACATTTGGGCCCCGGCTCTGGTGTGTTGCTGATTTATTAGCTCGAAACTACCAGGAGTTTGTTGATATATATATATATATATATATGTTTCCCAAAGTGCAAAACAGTTTGTGACGATGCACTCCACTCCAAGAAAGTCTCACCACTCCAGGATTGTATTTGCAGAAAAGCTGGTTTATTCAACAAATAGTTTCAGCATGGTGTATCAAGTGATGGAAAAAAACACTTTTGCAAATCAATTGATAAAATGTCAACATCCAATATGATGTTAAGGTTCATATAAATGCATTTGTGTGGGTATTATTTTTTGGAAAACAGACTTGTAGTTTATATCGCAGTATGTTTTCACTTTTTACCACTTGTGTAGTTCAAACAATCACCTGAGCAGTCACTAATGTATTTAAATTCAGTTGTTTGAGCAGCGAGGTTATGTGAGCAAGGCTACACGTTAGCCGAAACGCGTCATCCTGCCCGACATCTTGCACTATTTATAATTAAATAAAGTCACTGCAGCCAGCAGTGTATGCTGATTCTGGAGTCCGTGTCTTTCTCCGTTTGGTGGTTACAGTCGCCGGAGCGGTAATTGGAGATTATCAAAGGAGGTTGGCTTGTTCTTCCTTTCTTCACAGACCCCTCTTCTTTAAGTCGGCTATCCTCATCACGAGCCTCTAGGAGGTTTTTGCTGTTTCAAGCCTCATTGGATAAGCCCCCTGCAAGATCGCATGCAAGCCGTTGTGCGCTAAAAACTTTGTGTGGATTCCTTCGTAACAGACATTGCGAGCGAAGACGCCGAGGATTACCTGGTAACGGCTGAACAGAAATCAATGGAAGCAGGTGAAGAGGTGCGTTTACACTGCTGGGAAACGGGGGTGTAAGCTATTTAACTCCCGGGGACTGTTTAAACAACTCAACACATAAGTGCGAGAGAATGTCGGACGAGGCGCTGCTCGAACAATAGAAAGCGGCAGAAGAACTATTTGATAATTTGCCAACTATCCCGGAATCAAGTAAACAACAAACGCCGGAGGCAGAGCAAAGTGTGGATGTTAAATCATTACTTAAGGTGCTGGAGAAAAACACCTGCAATGAATTAACTAAGTGGTGGGAAATTAAATCACTACAAAAATATCGCGAAGTGAACAGAATTTCTCGTGGGCTGAGAATAATTTTAGCCTCGAGCTTTGAAAATCCTAACCCACTACTCCTAAAAGACTGGGCGGAGAGCAATTTGGAAGCATCTATGCGACTTGTTTGCTTACTAATTAAGTATGCGGTGCAGAGAAGAGAATGTCAAAGAAATCAGTCGCATTAATCAAGAATTGCTACTTCTCATCACTCCAGCAAACAAAGAATTCATAGACAAGAGCTTACTAGACATGGCAGCACGAATTAAGAAGCAGGAAGACACGATAAAAGCAAGAAAAGCGTACAAATTCACTCGTGATAAGAACGACTACGAGCGAAGTCAAGTCTTTACCTTTGCCCCGCAAGTATGACCTCATTAAAAAACAAGGAGGTGCAAAGGTGCAACCGCAATCTAATAAAGAACCAAAAGCGGGCGCTAGCAATGTTACTGCTTCGTCATCTGATGCCAGCATTACAATATCCGACACAGAAACTGAAGGAAGTGGTTCAGAAACGGGTAGTAATGCAGCTCTGGGGCCCCTGACATACGCTGAAGAAATGAATTATATCCACCAGCAGAGAAAATCGACCCTGCGTTCAAGGAATGCCAACCCTCCTACAATCAACGCAGGAACTACCAAAGGCGGCAACGACGGAAATGTGCAAAGCAGAGGGCGAGGACGATTCTACAAAAAGAAACAACAGAACAAGTAGACGTAAGTGCTCAGAACAGGATAATCAATCTTACCAATGTTGAATTAAATACTGCGGAACTGCAATTACTCAGTCTGGGGATGAGCTATTGCCCAGAGAGCAATTTTAATTTTGTGGACACAAGAGTTGATGTTTATAAGTTCATACGTAAACTTAAATTAGCTAAATTTTTTAAGATCAAAAATCAACCGACACCAATCAACCCCACTGATGCCTCTGCTCCTGTCCCCAACAGACTGAATGCTAAACAAATTCCCCTTCTAAAAACTCTGTTCTCCCTGGATAGAGATGTAACGGATAATTCACAACCTACTAGTACTCAACATGTAGCCAATGAAGAAGGAATAACAATTTCTGCGGCTGGCGGTAGTCCGTTCAAAGCACCATCTTCATTTGTCCCGATAATGCCGCGTGACGCTTTCGACATCTTCCATGATCGGGTCACGGACGAACTGAAAAAATTACACATCAGGACAATAAGGGCAGAACCAAGAAGTAAAGACTCAAAAGCCAAACAATATTTCCAACTAATGGAGAAATTAAAAACTAATAACTCAGTGGTAGTGAAGAACTCCGACAAGGGGGGAAATCTGGTACTCTGGGACAAAACCGAATACAAAGTAGAGGCTTATCGACATCTGAACAATGCAGAGTGTTATGAGCAATCGAATGGTATGACAGTCAACAGGGTTAACAAGGAGTACAAATCACAAATGATGGCTTGGAAGAGAGAAGGATTGATAACTAAGGATGAACTTTGCTTTTTATGCAGGGATTTTCCCACTTTACCAACCTTCTACCTTATACCTAAAGTCCACAAGTTAACCACACCAGTTCCCGGACGTCCCATTATTTCTGCCAGAGACAGTGTTTTTGAAAACACATCCAAATATGTGGACCATTATCTTCAGCAACACGTTATCTCCCTACCCACATATCTCAGAGATACCAAAGACTTCCTTTGTAAATTGAACGCTATCACTTGGGCAGAAGATTATCTCCTTATGACTCTTGACGTGTGTTCCAGACATGTTGACGGCCTCAATGCAGTTGAACATTTTCTGCAGAATAGAAACATAGCATTTTACAATCATAATAAAATGTTACTCAGTATGATTAGTCTATGTTTAAATAACAACTTATTTCTGTTTGATGGCAAAGTGTTCAAGCAGTTACAAGGTGTTGCCATGGGTGCATGCTTCTCCCCCAGCTACGCGTGTTTGCACGTGGGCTGCTGGGAGGAGCATGTACTCAGGGAACAACACAAGTCCCTATATGACAAACATCGAATGTACATTTGGAGATATATCGATGATATATTTATTGTTTGGAGGGGGAGTGTATCTGAGGCAAAAACTTTTGTTAATACCATCAATGAAAATGATTTAAATTTGCAGTTTACCGCCCACATTGACCAACATCAAGTTAATTTTTGGGATATTGCAGTAGTCATTGAGAACAACCAAATTACCACGCAATTGTATCGCAAACCGACAGCAGGGAACTCCTTGCTGCATGCATCCAGCTTTCACCCACAACATACCATCTCTGGGTTACCATATGGAGAATTTTTAAGAATACGTAGGGCATGTAGTACCACCGTAGCCATGAAGACAGCGCAACAAGCAGCCAGAAGCAGAATGTTACAACGTGGCTATTCAGCCAAATTATTGGACTCTGCATTAGCTGAAGCCAATGCTAAGGATAGAAAAGATTTACTTTTTACACAAACGGAGAAAAGCCTCCCATTAACATCTGAATTGGTGGGCAATTCCCATGATGTTGACGCCACAACAAGCAAGACACCACCATGTAGGTTTATTTCTACATGTAGCAGACAGGCAAACGCAATAAAAGGCATTATCAACGCGCAATGTCCAATCGTTTTGACTGATACTGTCCTGGCCCAAACATTTCCCGTCAGGCCAAATTACACTTATCACAAAGCTAGATCTATGCGAAGTGACCTGGTTAGAACTAGTCCAGAACAGGATATCAACAAGAATTGGCTCACGGCTAGTATAGGCTTCTTCAAATGTAACACATGCCGTGCATGTAAGTTTGGTGTTAACACCAAAACATACATTGATGGCTTCTCCAATACACCTACGAAACTAAAGGGACACTACACATGCCGCACGGACTATGCGGTTTATGTGTTGCAATGTGGCTGCGGTCTCCGATATGTAGGGAGCACTAAGCTCCCAGTCCACCAACGAATACTGCAGCATTTGCGGGCAACTGTAAATTCCGACAGCACATACCCAGTGGCATGCCACATTAATGATGAGCATGGTGGCAACCTCAATATGTTACAGTATTTTGTAATTGACAATGTGCCCCTCTGCAAACAACGTGGTGATCGCGAGAAAAGGTTACGACAATTAGAGACCAAATATATCCTCAAACTCAACTGTAAGACACCCAATGGGTTAAATATTTGTGAGGATATCCACCATTTTTTGTAGAATCAGTGGTTCGAATTTCTTCAATTCTGATGTATCTCTCTAGATCTCCTTTTCCTCTTTTTTTGTTCCATAACATACTGCAATATACCTCTATATACGGTATATATTTGTATACAAATATAACCCTACGGATAAGGTATGATTGAACATAGTGGTTCTGATGCCAGATTTATTTCCTGAAGCCTGACATTTCCCAAACAACATTAACTGTCAATATTCTTATAAGTGCTGCTTACTTTGTGAGTTGTGTCAGAATTTGAAACCCTCTGCTCTAATTAAACACATCAAGTTCTTTATTGGATATAGATATTCGCCCTAGTAAGAATTACCATATAGAAGTTAATGGGTGATACCTATAATCCTTCAAAAGGTTTTTTATGTCATGCCGATCTTTCTCAACCAGTTCACCTTAATGTCTGTTAAACACTTACTGGTTTAGTATGATGATTACTAGAACAACCTTTTTACTACACGAAACGTTATTTGCACTTTAAATATCCCTTTACACTTATTATTTCTTATTGCTGCGAATATAGTGTGGGGTCATAGGCGTTCTTTTTTGATAACCAATGGGTAAGGTCTACACAGATAATTTCATCTTAAACTGTTACAGGCTTTTTGTTACGTGACAATTATATTTAGGCATTTGGGCATAGGATCTGTGATTATTGTCATATATCTAGAATTTTCTACAAAGCGATAAGGAATCTTAGTGCTTGAACACAAGTGTATGATTTCTGTATCCAACAATGTTTCAATATATGATCGAATGCTTTGATAGAACATTAAGATTTGCACATTTATGCTTTTTTGTTGTGGAATAAGGCTTTATTCCCAGAATTGGCATCGTAGCATTAATGTTCTCGTATGGGTAACCCTATAACCTTTAGTATAATTGTATTGGTACAAATAATCACGCTTGACACCACTGACTAGATTATAACATTTATTGTTTTCCAAATTGTCCCAACTGTATTAGGACTGTTAATATTTGCAAATCAATTGATAAAATGTCAACATCCAATATGATGTTAAGGTTTATATAAATGCATTTGTGCGGGTATTATTTTTTGGAAAACAGACTTGTAGTTTATATCGCAGTATGTTTTCACTTTTTAACACTTGTGTAGTTCAAACAATCACCTGAGCACAGTCACTAATGTATTTAAATTCAGTTGTTTGAGCAGCGAGGTAATGTGAGCAAGGCTACACGTTACCCGAAACGCGTCATCCTGCCCGACATCTCGCACTATTTATAATTAAATAAAGTCACTGCAGCCAGCAGTGTATGCTGATTCTGGAGTCCGTGTCTTTCTCCATTTGGTGGTTACAGGCGCCGGAGCGGTAATTGAATATATATATATATATATATATATATATATATATATATATATATATATATATATATATATTTCCAAAAGATGCCCAGAGCTTAAGGACGCTACTCCCAGGAGTTCTGTTCAAACATGAACTTTATTAAACAACAGCTTTCCCACTCTGACCTATTCAAGTCCTCCTGATGTGTTTCGGGGCTCCGCCCCTTAATCATAGGAACCAGCTGCCAGGTCACGGAAACCACTACACTCTTTTTCCATCCTTCATTTGCATTCCGCTCGCAAGTGAGTTCTTTTACGGCATGCTGGGAGTTGTAGTGCTGCAAAACGTTGCTTTGTTTCCCCTCCAGTGGGGTCCGTGCTTACTGACACAATCCATCTGATTAAAACAATGTTTAATGCCCTCCAGTGGGCTCAGGGTGAGAAAGCGGCCGTCACTGCGCTGTGAACTCCACGCTGAAGACAAGCTTGGCACAATTCTAAGCTCGCAGTCCCATCTTCGGTGGGCGGGTGGTGCAATCCTCCACGGCCGGAGCTGCAGTGTTTAAATACTTCCAAAAGATGCCCAGAGCTTAAGGACGCTACTCCCAGGAGATCTGTTCAAACATGAACTTTATTAAACAGCTTTCTCCACTTTTGAACAGAACTCCTGGGAGTAGCGTCCTTAAGCTCTGGGCATCTTTTGGAATATATATATATATATATATATATATATATATATATATATATATATATATACACACACACACACACTCCTGGTAACGGATGCTAGTAGTTTCAGCAAAAAATACCAGAACCGGGGCCCAAATGTTGTTCAAAGTGCTGTATTTTATTGGCACACGGAAAAAACAAACCCTACGCGTTTCGAAGCTTGCGCTTCTTGCTCATGGGTACATTTGTTTGGGTGGCCATTCCTTTTAAAGTGATACAATCGTGATTATTTTCGTTCACGTGACTCCAGAGACATGGAAGAGTTACTATGTTACATACACAGTCCATTGTTTACAATCATACGGTTGCCATGAAAATGCACAATAATTTATACTTGGCACATTTAAAGGATAAAGCAACTTCGAAAAAATGTACAAAATTGCTGAACTCATAAAACCTTAAACATCGAAGCATGATAAATGATAGAGACTTCATGCCCAAGTGGGCAATTTCAAAAAACCCTTGTTTGCAGATATAAAATTCCTAATATTGCATGGGGGAAACAAAGTCAATAAGAGCGGGCGGTTTAGCGAAATCCTATAGTTCATGCTTGAAGGTGTCTAGCCCCAGTGGGCAAAGTCGTTCCAACTGCCAAGTGTATTTTCAGCATACCTGAAAATTAAAAGGACAATATGCAAGATGTTTACTATATGAAGCCCTTGGATCACGGAGAAATGTAAATATTAAAAACATACAGAATGGAATTTAGTAGGAAAGCAGACAATAAATAAAATAAATCAATTATATTTGTAAATGGACTGAGAATTCTTCTCCCATATTGTTTCCTGAGGGCTGTATGGTATTGTACCGGATGATGTAGCGGGATTCTAATTTGCGCAGCTCTAATAATCTGTTACCACCTCTTTCATTTCTCGCCACACAATCAATGACAAATAATTTCAAAAGGTTGGGATTCTGTTGGTGCTCAGCTACAAAATGTCTGGCCACAGGGTATTTTGGATTCGCATTTTTGATGGCGCGTAAGTGTTCAAGTACCCGCAGTTTGGCTTTTTTGGTAGTCATCCCAATATAGAACTTATCACATGGGCATTTAAGAGCGTAAACCGCATACTCAGTGTTGCAGCCCAACAGTTTAGTGATCTTATGTTCAGCCTGGTTTCTGCAGATCTTAAGACTTTTACATTTGTGGCTGTTTTTACATGCCTTGCATTTGGTGCAGGTGAAAAATCCCACAGTATGAGGGGATTTAGTGGGTTCCTGTATTGTGGCATTACTAAGAGAGTCTTTAAGCGATTTAGCTTTTCTGAAGGTGAGTGAAGGATTTTCACTCAATACCTCCTTTAAGCCCTGGTCCAATTTGAGGATACCCCAATGTTTATTGAGACTTTTCCTCAGCTGCCAGGCCTGACTGTCAAAGTTGGTAATGAACCTGATCTGCTCAGATTCTTCACGTATTTTGGGTATTAACAGATCACTTCTATGCATAGATTCAACCTTGGTTTCAGCTTGCTTGATCACAGTGTTGCTATACCCTCTTTCACTAAACCTTTGACACATCGTGATTTTTTTCTGCCTCAAAGCTCTCCTTGGAACTGCAGTTACGCTTAGCCCTGATTAGTTCTCCTAAAGGAATGCTGCGTATTAAGCTGGGGGGGTGACAACTTTTTGCGTGCAGCAGGCTATTCCCTGCAGTGGGCTTACGGAAAAGAGAACTAGTGAGTGACCCATCAATGATTTCCAGACTAACATCTAGAAACTCCAACTTCTTGGTGTTCATGTGGCTGGTGAATTGTAAATTCAATGAGTTGTCATTGAGGATGACCTCAAACTCCTTCGCTTCATCAAAAGTCCCATTCCACACATAAAAAATATCGTCGATGTAACGGACCGAGATAACTACGTGGTCAGCGAAGTGGGAGATGTTATTCACCACCAGCTCCTCCCACCAGCCCAGGTATAACCCTGCAAAACTGGGGGCGAAACAACTGCCCATCGAAGTTCCCCGGGTCTGCTGGTATACCTGTTTGTTGAAGATGAAAAAATTATTCTTCAAACAAATTTCGATCATGTCTAGTAACATGTGTGTGTGGAGTAGGTGTGAAATTGATCTTTCTCTCAAGAAATGCTTACAAGCATCGATGCCCAAGTCATGTGGTATACATGTGTAAAGACTCATGACGTCAAAGCTAATGAGCCAATATTCATTTTTCCATATTAGGTCATTAATTACCCTCAAAAAATCAGAGGTGTCTCTGATAAAAGATGGAAGAGACTGGACCAGTGGTTGCAAAAAATAATCGATATACCTGAAGGTATTTTCTAAAAGACTTCCGTTGGAAGACACTATGGGCCTTCCAGGGGGCACCTCTATGTTTTTATGCAACTTGGGGAGTAGGTAGAGCGCTGGAATTCGTGGATATTTACACAATAGAAAGTTGTACTCATCATCCTCGAGAACCCCTCTGTCTCTCCAATCAATCAATTTACAGAAATACATTTATTTGGATTCATCATACTCTTGCATATTTGAAATCTTATAATTGTCACCATTGTTCAACTGCATAAGGCCTTCTTTCAAATACATATCTAAAGGCCAGATGACGATGTTGCCTCCTTTATCGTAGTTTTTAATTACAACGTCCGACCAATCCTGCATTTCTTGCAATGCTGCATACTCTCTTTTGTTTAAATTAAAATTCAGATGAGGTACACGTTTTTCAATTTTTCTCAGTTCATTAATCATCCCAGTCTCAAAACATTCAATACTGTTGCTATTGATCTGTGGAACAAACACAGTTTGGGTTTAAAATTACTTGCACTGCTTGCCCCAATGTCCATATCACTGTCCAGTAAATTAAGGACCGGATTGTCTAAAACATCTTCACAGCTTGCCAATTCGTGCACCAACTGTAATGTTTCAGCATCATTAATAGACAGGGTGCTGGCTTTTTCTTTATTGTTATCTTTTCTTAAACGTGGTTTAGAGGCAAACCATTTTCAAAGCTTAAGTTTTCTAGTAAAACGAAGTAAGTCAATGCGTGCTTCTGTGAAATTAAATTTAGCTGTTGGGCAGAAAGACAACCCACGTGATAAAACAAAAAGTTGTTCAGATGATAAGGTATGATTTGAAAGATTTACCACAGTCTTGTTGTCTTGTCCTTTCATTTTTGCGCCTTCTTGCCCCTTATTCGAACTCCCACTGGGCTTGCTGATCCTGTTGCGCTTGTTGATCCTCCTCTTGCTCCTTTTCCTCCTCTGCCGCCTCTGCCACGACCTCTTGGTGGGGTTTGGCGCCCACGGGCAAGTAAGACTACCTCGTTTAAAATGCAGTCTTTTGCGTTTTGTGGTTCGATGTTTTCAGAAACATCGCTTTCCACACTTTCTCCATCTGACTGCACTAGTGGAGTGATGCCTTCCATCGCCGTTTCATCTTGTGCAGCAGCCTTGTTACTGGTAGATTTCGCTTTTTTAGGTGTCTTGGTGGAAACCCGCAATGCTTCAAATTTCTTGGCAAAAGTTAGGATCTGGCCTTTTTTATAGTCTATCTCATCTCTTAGAAATTTCCTTTGCTTTTTAGCTTTTATTTCTTCCTCCACTTTCTCCAACCTCATTTCCATCTTGTTCATTTCTGCTGTGAAATCACTTTCTGTGTATTTGTCTTGTAATTTAGCTATGAGAGTTTCACTCTCAGTATTTAAATCAACACATTCTTTTTCCGCATACTTTATGAGGATGTGAAGCATATTCATCGAGCAGGCATGGTTGTTGGTCATCCACTCAGTGATTAATTCGGGATCAGGCTTTTGGAATGTTGGAATTATAAAGATACAAAGACCTCGTGGAATTCGACCACATTCCACATATTTGGTGAGGGCGGCCGCCTCCCACCACTTGGATTGTTCTCTTTTTAGCACTTTCCATAGTGCGTCCCACATCTTCTTCACATCATCCACCCTCGAGCTGGGCGGCAGCGTGTCATCGCCGTCATCAGTTCCATTATTCGTGAATAATTTTGAAGCTGCCTCTTTCCTTTTACTATTCCGCGTTTCTGCCTTTGAAAATACTTGTCAGCGTGCACGCTTGTGCTTCGCTGATTGCACCGAACTTAAAGCTGCTTAGCCTTGAAACTGCAATGTCTCAATGTTTACACAGACTTCTGATCCCGCCTCACTCACGTTACCAAAGCGTTGCAGTCCGCCGACTACTTTGCTCGCCAACGCAGGATTCGGAGGAAATCTTTCCCATTGATCGTAGTGTTGATGTTGCAGTTTCTTCGGCGGGCAAGAGCATTTCTTTTCAAATTGCACACACTAGTTTGGCGTGCTCTAGCCTCCTTTAGCAGACGGGCTTCCCGGCGGGATCGCCACCCCCTTGAACATAAACACACTCCTGGTAAAGGATGCTAGTAGTTTCAGCAAAAAATACTGGCGAGAAATGAAAGAGGTGGTAACAGATTATTAGAGCTGCGCAAATTAGAATCCCGCTACATCATCCGGTACAATACCATACAGCCCTCAGCACACAATATGGGAGAAGAATTATCAGTCCATTTACAAATATAATTGATTTATTTTATTTATTGTCTGCTTTCCTACTAAATTCAATTCTGTATGTTTTTAATATTTACATTTCTCCGTGATCCAAGGGCTTCATATAGTAAACATCTTGCATATTGTCCTTTTAATTTTCAGGCATGCTGAAAATACACTTGGCAGTTGGAACGACTTTGCCCACTGGGGCTAGACACCTTCAAGCATGAACTATAGGATTTGGCTAAACCGCCCGCTCTTATTGACTTTGTTTCCCCCATGCAATATTAAGAATTTTATATCTGCAAACAAGGGTTTTTTGAAATTGCCCACTTGGGCATGAAGTCTCTATCATTTATCATGCTTCGATGTTTAAGGTTTTATGAGTTCAGCAATTTTGTACATTTTTTCGAAGTTGCTTTATCCTTTATCCTTTAAACGTGCCAAGTATAAATTATTGTGCATTTTCATGGCAACCGTATGATTGTAAACAATGGACTGTGTATGTAACATAGTAACACTTCCATGTCTCAAGTCACGTGAACGAAAATAATCAGGATTGTATCACTTTAAAAGGAATGGCCACCCAAACAAATGTACCCGTGAGCAAGAAGCGCAAGCACGCCAAACTAGTGTGTGCAATATATATATATATATATATATATATATATATATATATATATATATATATATATATATCTGTTCCTCTGCACCTTTTAAACGGATCACTCAATGGCGGGTGCCGCTCCCACGGTGGTGCCCAGTGTCTTATATCCTGCTCCAAAACCCTCTCTCCGGTCCGCGAAGAAAGCAGCAGCACTCGCGGGTTTCGATTATGTCCAGTTTATTCCATAGCCCTTCACAAACACGTTTCGGGTTCACCCTTCACCAGTGAGTTGTAATTCACATACCAAGGTGCCATTTTTAAATACTACATTTCCGGTAAGTGCGAGCAAAGAAGGACAATTCCGCCCCTAAGTTTGGGAGCCATCTTAGAGCAGGCTATATATATATATCTATATCTATATCTATATCAATCGATGCCATTATGCACTTTATCTTATTTTCATGGGTGATTGAGCTTGCTTTACACTATTTATTTTTTTCACTTGCTGTGGGCGCGTCATGTGAACAAGTTCCTTTGAAGGAGCGAAACGCGTCAGGGAGAGCATCAGCTCTACACTTTTTCTTAAAAAAAAAAAAATTCCACTTTGTAAAGAAGGTGTGATGGCGTCTTAGCTTTCCGCTAACCGACCTGGCAGAGAAGAGGTCCGCGCCTGTTGCATTGACGCTTCGCAAGCGGTCAGGAGTGCTGTTGATTCCTATCACCGGACTTTGGCTGTTTCCGGCTTCGCAGGACCTGCCCACTTTTCAAGAGGCTCGGTGTTTCGTACAGCCAGCTACCCCTTGGAGTATCGCAATTAAACTCGGATGAGTTTCGTGCTGGGCCCCCCGCTTTCCTGAGACTTTCTGCACAGAGTCATAGTCAAAAATACTTTATTCGATTATTTTAAAATCATAAAAGTATACTACACACACATTTATAAATATAATACACAAACATACACAAATCAATGATACAATACAATTACAGGCAATTGTTAAAAACGGTTAAAAAACAGTTAAGAACAATTATGTGGGAAAGAGTCAGAAACAATTAAAGCATTAGAAATAATTCATGTACCCAAAAACCATCAAATTAGATATAAAGGTAGTTTCATTACCATGTTACTTCATCCTGAAGGCCTGAACACAACAGGGAGCAAAAATGAACAACACATGGTGTAAAAAGTTAATCTAAACCTTGGCTATTCCATAATACATTCCATCAATGAAGTATTCAGTAATCTATGCCGTTTGGCGCACATTGCTGCTACCAAAAAGTTGGCAACCCCAAACATCACAATAGGGGTCTCCATAAGTTGTAGGAACAACAATGCAGGTTTCACTTGCTTAAATCCCTTGTCCCTAAGAAGAGGTAAAATATATTTTTTCCTTCCCTCATCGAAAAAGGGACAAAAAAATACAAAGTGTGTCAAGTCTTGATCCGTGAAGGCATCACATTTACAAGGAGCATTATCCTTAGGCTTATTCCATTACAGATATTCACCCAATAGGAGATGCATCTGGTTAAAACGGAATTTCGTCAGAGCCACCGATGATATGGCCTATTCACTACCCTCAAATAAGGCTGAATGGTCATGGTTGATATTACTGTGTAGTGTGCCCTTACTGTAGTTTTCTCGATTTCCTGGGCTTCACGATGGGTATTTCTATAGTTCTTAAATTGGATTTTAATCCATGTGATATCGTCTTTACACAGCCTTTCCGGGTTGCTATACAATTCCGGGCGGCCCAATAGTGTAACTACGGATTTGATGTGTTTCAGCCATTTTATGTCATTGACTCTATCTCTACCCATACAATCGCTGATAATTTTACGATTTAAGGTCAGGCTAGGATTCATCTATAATTTCACCCAGAGGAGTAGTGGGGCCAGGTTAAGTGCATCCTCGATATGTCCTTGCCCTAATTCTGAAAGGACAGAAAAAGAGGGTGTGGACTGTGGTAAACCCAATACAGAATGCATGGACTTGTTCTCTTCTTTCTGTATTGGGGCAAGATCCTTAAATCCCCAAATCACAGCCCCATATCTAGCCAGAGCCAGGGTTTTGGCTCTATACAGGGAAAGTATGGCTTCAGTAGGTTTCCCTCCCAGTCTCTTTGCGAAGCTCAATATGGCTGCAAATGACCTTCGTACAGCCATCGCTTTATTAGCAATCTGGGGGGTCCAGGTGCCCAAGTCATCGAAAATTACACCAAGGTATGTAAATGTTTTAACTTTAGACAAAATCACACCATTACATAGCAAGGTTTTTGTATTTTTCTTTCCTTTCCCAATTGACATAACGTGAGACTTTTCCATATTTACTACCAGACCTAATTTCTGCATAAAGGCCCCAAAAGAGTCAAGGAGCAACTGTAATCCAATAGGGGTTCTGGAAATGAGGACCGTGTCGTCGGCATACATCAGTACGGGCAGAGGGGACCCACCCATGTTAGGTATATCAGGTGCAGCAGTTGATAAAACAGAGTACAGTGAGTTGATATACAATGAAAACAACATGGGGGCTAAAATGCACCCCTGTCTTACCCCTCTAGCTGATCTAAACGCAGCGGTGCATTTACCATCTATTGTCATACGCACTGATGCAGTCAGATCACTGTGCAGGTAAGCTAGGAAATTTACCAGTGCAGGGTCCAAACCCATCTCCAAGAGGATTGTCCACAGCTTCGACCTATTAACTAGGTCGAAAGCTGTGGACAAGTCCATAAAAGCCAGATGGATTGCCCCCCTAGCAGCAACAGTATATTTACAGATAGTCATATACAAATTAAGACACTGTTCCTCAGTACCCCTCCCCGTTCTGAACCCATATTGGGTATTGCATAAAATTTCATTTTCTTCTTCCCACTTATTAATTTTGTTTAAAGTGACTTTGCCTAGAATCTTAAATGACGAGTCGAGCAACGATATCGGTCTGTAACACCTGGGGTCACCCCTTTGGCCCTTGCACAGAAAACGGCAGTGCTTTGTTGATCGGCGTGGTGTTCGGGGAGTCAGCGAGGTCGGCCAACCTGTGTGAGCCTGGAACGCCGATTCCGGTAAGACATCGCCTGCCTCAGCGTTTGCAGCGCATTGTATGAAAGCGAGCCATTTGTGGGATCATTCTCCAGAAAAAACACACTATAAACTTGGTATTTCACCGTCTGTTCATAGTGAAGTGGCAATATCAACATAAAAGCCAATACACATTTTTTGTACACTCATGATTTCCAGTGACGCGCTCAAGAGCAGAGAAACGGCGGCTGAAGCGCTGTACGAAAATCTACCGGCGGTTAACGAAGCTCCGCCTGCACCCAATCAGGGTACTGCAACAAATAGCAATGTGAAAGACTTATTGAAGCAGTTGGAGAAGTTACTTCGTAATGAGCTTTCAAAATGGTGGGAAAAAAAGTCTTTGGAGAAATATGTTGACGCAAACCGCGTACCCAGGGGCTTGGGAGTACTAATTGTTCCCACCTATGACAATCCGGACCCCAACTTAGTTGGTGGAAATAGAAAGGATCAATGGGTTAATAGAAGCCACGGGAGAAGTAGATCTAATCGCTAAATCTAGAAAGGAAATTGAGACCCGTCTGAAAAAATATGAAGAGTTTATTCAGGAGCGCAAAATTCAAAAATTTGCGAGAGACTAGCGCGACTATGCAACAGGTCGCATTTTCACCTTTGCCCGAAAATATGACTCTTACAAAAGAAAGGCCATGTCTGGACTGCAGAAAACCGGGCAGGCGACGGGCCCATCAACAAACGCCAGTAACGATGCCGTAAAATTTGATAGTGCATCCCTTACTTCAAACAGCGGTTCCGAAGACAGCAGATCCGTGGTTTCTATGGAGGCTTGCGAATTAACAGACTTCTCCGTGGTGGATGAGCTGAATTTTGTCAGCGAGGACCAGAGATACTCCCTGCGCCTCCGCAACCCTCAACAACAACAACAAAGCAGAGCAGCAGCCAAAAACGCCGCAACAGGAGGCGCAATTCCAAAGCGAGGTGCGGCAAGGGGTAACTCCCGGAGGAACTGGACCAAACCCCAATAAGGCAACACAATACAGTGATCAATTTAACGTACTTCGTCTTGTCTAAAGCTGAGGAACAACTGTTATCGCTAGGCCTTTCATTTTGCCCTAAGACTGACTTTTCTTACACTCAGGCGCGCATAGACGTTTTCAAATTCATCAGGAAGATCAAGCTGATGAGTATTTTCAACTACATCCTAAGCCTGATGTGTCGGCAAATATCAACACCAGTACAACATCAGATTCCACCACCACCTCTCTGCAAGTGAGAAATCTTGAAGGCCTTCAGACTCTTTTATCCCTGGCACATGATGACAACGATGACGAAACACCTACAGTAAGTCAAGTGATCTCTGTCAACAAACCAGCTCCTAGTCCATTCCGAAGTAAATCAACTTTTCTACCTCTCATGCCGAAGGACGCGGTTGACGTCTTTAGTGACCGAGTTATATCAGAACTAAAACAACTGAACAGAACTACTTTGGGAAAAAAGAAACAATACAACCACAACAACGAACAATACTGGCAATTGATGAAGAAAATTCAAAGTGATCAATCAATAATTGTTAAAAACGCTGACAAGGGCGGTAACACGGTGCTATGGGCAAAAGTGGATTACATTAAAGAAGCACAAAGACAATTGGATGATCCCTCGTGTTACACCAAGACAACTAAGTTTGCCATGTTAAAGAGTAATGAGAGCTCTAGAAAAAAGATCAATCAGTGGCAAAGACAAAGCCTCATTACTAAAGAAGAGGCTAAATTTCTCAGTGTTCCACACCCGATCACTCCTGTTTTTTACCTTCTTCCCAAAGTTCACAAATGTATCACCCCTGTTCCTGGTCGTCCTATTATTTCGGCATGTGGTAGTATGAATGAAAATCTCTCTAAGTATATTGATTATTTTCTCCAACCTCATATGATTTCACTCCCTTCCTATCTCAAAGACACTACAGACTTTTTGGTTAAAATCAAACATGTTAATTGGTGTTCTGAATTCTGTTTTTTGGTGATGGACATTGAATCATTATATACTAGCATTAACCATGTGGAAGGTTTGGAGGCAGCCAAATATTATTTAGATTCCCGCAATGCCATTCTGCGTAATCATAATATCATGCTAGTTGAAATGATGAACATCTGCTTGACCAACAACTATTTCCAATTCGAGAATGAGTTTTTCCATCAAGAAAGAGGCGTTGCCATGGGTTCGTGCTTCTCCCCCAGCTATTCATGTTTACATGTTGGCTGGTGGGAGGAGCACGTGCTGGGCAAAACCCATAGTTAATGGCTTTCACAGCTTACCCATTACTGGCGCTTCATCGACGATATTTGTATCATTTGGAAAGGGACGCAAGCGGAGGCCCAACAATTTGTTAATGAAATCAATATTAACAATCGTAATCTGAAATTTACTGCCACCATTTCAACAGACTCGGCTGAGTTTCTGGATGTTCAGATTTACATCAAACAGGGCAAGCTCCACACCAAACTTCATAGAAAAACAACGGCGGGCAATGCAATCTTGCATGCCCGTAGCGCCCATCCTATCCACACAATTAACAGTATACCCTTCGGCGAGTTTGTCCGAATCAAGAGGATTTGTAGTGATTCTGTCACAACAGATCAATGCCTTAAAGAATCCCCTTTAAGATTTCAAGAGCGCGGTTCCAGTCTAGATCTTCTGCAACGCGCCCTCTCGAAAGTATCTTTACTTTTGAGGGATGAATTATTGACTCCCAAACCGGTGACCATAACTGAGGAAAATGACATTAAGGTAGTACGTCTCATCACCACCTTTTGCTCTCAACAACGCAAACTGAGACATATTATCAACTCAGAATGGCCTATCATCTTGACTGATGTCATTCTTGGTCCTATTCTACCGAATAAACCGGCCATTACCTTCAGGAGAGCTCCCTCCATGAAGGATGCTCTAGACCATGCCCAACCAGAATTGACACTTAAATGTACCTGGCTGGCGAAAACTGGCTTTTTCAAATGCACGTCCTGTCGTGCGTGTACATTTGCAGTTAATGGGACCCACTACAAGTCAGCATTCAATGATAAATCCATTCCAATCTCTGAATATCTGACTTGTAGGAGTGACTATGTCATTTACCAAATTAAGTGTACTTGGAATCTTTCTTACATTGGCAGCACCAAGCTACCGGCCAATCAACGTATTTTACAACATATACGGGCGATTGTAAACTCAGACAGCAACTACCCGGTGGCTCGCCACTTTAAGGCTGTTCATAACAACAGATTGAAAGATTTGCAATACACGCTTCTAGGGTCTGTCTCAAACCCCGGACGGGGGGGAGATAGGGAGAAACTCCTAAGACAGAAGGAGACCTACTTCATCCTTCTACTCGATTCTAAGGCACCTAATAGCCTAAATGCCACTGATGAATTACATAATTTTTTGTAAAATTGATCTGAATCAACATCTTTGAGTTTTTGAGGTTTACTCATAGTAAACAAGTAACTTATGAGTAGAAAATGTATGAATTTGATTGTTGTATATTATGAACGTTGATGATTTTCTACTACTGTGCTTCAGCCTCAACCGTTAAATATAATTTATTGTTTAGATTTTTTGTTTTTTCACTTAAATTACTAAGAGCACCTTCCTTTTATTTGGTTGACAATCTGTGAATCATGTTTGATATTGTCTGCAGTATATTATTCTGAGGTAGACACAACTTTATTATAACTAGGTTGAAATTTTTATTATCTCTTTGTTGGTAATTCCTAAATGAATTTAAACATTTTGTAAAAATGAATTTTTGATCACATTGGACTGATTTCTTGGTGGGAATTTCAACATATTAATTTTCAATATTGCACTTCAACCGTACGTTTAGATACTTATGCACTATGCATGGATTTGTCTAGTTGTCTTTGTGTGACCCTTAATTTGTGGGGTTATACTTATTTTTGGCCCAAACAAAGTGAATAATTGATCATCATTTTGACTTAAGCACTATGCTTTAATTTGTTGGGTTTTACATTGATCGCTTATAATATCTATATATACATGTGGTATTTTAAACATGCAATTTATATCATGTCAATCGATGTCATTATGCACTTTATCTTATTTTCATGGGTGATTGAGCTTGCTTTACACTATTTATTGTTTCACTTGCTGTGGGCGCGTCTTGTGACCAAGCTCCTTTGAAGGAGCGAAACGCGTCAGGGAGAGCATCAGCTCTACACTTTTTGTTCAATAAAATATTCCACTTTGTAAAGACGGTGTGATGGCGTCTTAGCTTTCCGCTAACCGACCTGGCAGAGAAGAGGTCCGCGCCTGTTGCATTGCCGCTTCGCAAGCGGTCAGGAGTGCTGTTGATATATATATATATATATATATATATATATATATATATAGATATATATAAATATTCACTGAAAAAAACATAGGTTTCACACATGTTATAGTTAGCTGGACATTTCACTCATACAAAACCATTGCAATCCCCCTGTTATAGTTAGTTCAGCTAACTATAACTCGCGCGCCCGCAATGCACTGCTGATGACATCACATATTACATCACTCATGACATGGTCAGTGACATCACTGATGACATCTCAAATGACATCACTGATGGTGAGCAAATAACATCTGAGTTTGCGGCGTAACTACGTCATTTATACGCCTCGTCAGACTCATTCAGTGTTCATGTAGTCTTGACTTCATACAACTCCCATAAAGCACCTCGAATTGTAGTCTGTTTTCTTTCTTTTAAAGCACTGCATTTCCTTTCTTCAATTGCCTTTTCATTAATTAACAAGTAGTTTTGCAGGCTTGAATAATATAATTTCGAATCCATTCAAAGTGTTCATATTCGTGCTCAATATCTTAGCAGTGCCGTTTTAAATGTCAATTTCATTATATTGCAGTACCTGTATTTCATGAAGTCCTTGAAGACAGGACCGTGTCCTAACTTCTTCCCTTGCCCGCAATGCACACCAAATTGACTGGCTGGACTTCTCCGTGCCTTTTTGTTTGGAAACATTTCGGGCGGATCGCACTCCTTTCACATGAACTCCAACTCTCTTTGTCCGCCAGAAGCCTCGACCTCACCAGGGTGGTCACAACGCATGGGGGCGGAACACCCCATTATTACATCCAGCCAAAACTTCAATTCCGAGGAAAGAAGAACGCCGGACCTTAGACTTCAGGAAAAGGCACTTTATTGAGCAATAAACAGCTTGCTTGTTTCCTTCCTTACGCGTTTCAGCTATCGTGGTAGCCTTGATCACAGGTGAGCAAATAACATCTGAGTTTGCGGCGTAACTACGTCATTTATATCCTCGTCAGACTCATTCAGTGACTACATGAACAGTTTATAACTACAGAAGGTCTCATAGGATTACATGGGCAGACCCATACCTCTGGTACTCAGCAGTATTGGATCACATTGAGTTCTGCACAAACTGTCAGGATACAAATGTTCTCCAACTGTGTGTAACTTTGCCTCCACAATGGATTATGAAACGTGCAAGTATCAGAGGTGGCCACAGCTCCATATGTATTATGGCTCGAACGTGCGAGGATCATTCTGAATAACAGACACAGTATTCAAGATAACCTTGATGTTCCGTGCTCTCACTATACACACAAAACTAGCGAGGCAGTTTACAAATCTAGCATACCAAATTATTCTCATATAAAGCAAAATACTCAGCCTTCTCTAAACAATATCACAAGTATGTGTCGTGTGCAAAGCAGAGCAGGAAAGCAAAAATAGCGGGTAAGCTTCTAATAAACCCATACTAACTTAACAGGGTGTGTGTGCAACGCTCAGCCCCACGGCACCCTTTCTTGATCAAAGCACGTGATATAAACGTGGGCGAATGGGGAACGCAGAGTCTAAGCCTAAAAAGCAGAGTCAAGTTCACATTTCCAAAAAAAAGTTATTCGCTCTTTGATAGAAAGCAGTAACTAAGTAATAAAGAATACGTAGTAAAATCAAAGAGTCTCAATCCAACAGCGTGTAAGCACAGTATGTAGCAACAGCCTCCAACAGGAAGTCATTGTTCTCATCTGAAAACATTTCAGCCATCCAATTCAATAGTGGGAATGAACATACATGTTCCTCAACCACCGGAGCCTCTATCACCATCAGAGGAAAACTCAGGTCATGTTCAATGTAACTGCGTGCCAAGAACTCAAGCGCCGCTGCAAAAACATTCCAAAGTCCCATTATTCCATGTGTCACTGCTAAAGCCATAATCCCGCCGCCAGAACAGAGCAAGTCATGAACCACTAAGGGGCTCATTAACTGGACATAATCCGCATTGGGAGAACCCGTACTGCAGAGACACAAATCCAGGGCCCAGTCGAAATCGCAGCTCAGGCAATGGAACACAGGTTGAACGCATGTGAAATAGGAGAATTAAAATGATAATCCATAAACTGCACTCAACATTTCAAGAGGCAGCGCTCCATAGTAACTAAGCATTCGGTTGCGGGCAGCAACAGGCGAGACACATTATATTCTGCTGCAGGATGTGCATCCATATTTATGTAAACAAATTAATAAAAGCACACCGGCAACTAATGCAAGTATTAAGCGCAATCCACCAAAGATGCTGAAAAAAATCTAATGAATAAAAATCCCAAAAAGACACCAAATATACTTTCTATAGAAGTCACAAGGCCACTGCTTCTAACTTTAAAAAAATAAGGTAACCCCATAGTCAAGGACACATTAAAGATACTCTAAATTAACTCCCCAAAATTCAAGAGCACGTCAGTATTTAATAAATCATGCATGCACTTCTGTGCGGGTGTTTGCTACATAAAGGACAAATGTTTCTGTACCAGATATAAGAGCAACCTCTTTTTGAGACAATAGCGCTCTTCTACAACTCATTTGGTTAACTGTTATGTTATGTTATTTAATGTTATACTTGGTTTTGTATAGCGCACGGCTACTCAAAGAGTGTCCCGGCGCTTTGATTTGCACACCTATCTCATAACATAACAAGAAAAGGAAAGATAAAAAACAGAGAATCCAGTGAAAAAAGCCCAAGGAAAAAGCTAAGAAGTAAAAAGCCAGGTTTTAAGCCCCTTCCTAAAGGCCAGCAAGTTTGAGGTACTGCGCAAGGCCACTGGCAACGTATTCCACAGCTGGGGCGCCAGCAATCTAAAAGAACGGCCTCCTATGCGTGCCCTCTTAACACGAGGAACTACCGCGAGGAATAAGGATCCTGACCTCAAGGGCCTGGCTGGATGGTAAAAAGCCAGCCTTTTTTGAAGGTATTTCGCTCCGGAGACATGCAGAGCTTTATGCGCCAAAGTCAAGGTCTTGAAAATTATCCGCTTCCGAACGGGCAGCCAGTGCAGAGCCTGCAGGAGGCCCGAGGCTCTGGCACGGCGAGATAGTCCAAAAATAGCCCGTGCTGCCGAGTTCTGGACCACCTGTAGCCGTTGAAGCAGACATTCTGGCAGGCCTAGATAAAGAATGTTCGAGTAATCAATTCTCGAACCAATTATCGCCTGCACTGTGATCTTCCTGTGCTCCTCCGATAGTAAAGGGAGAAACTTACGCAACATCCGGAGCAGGCCAAAGCAGGTGCCAGTGAGGCCGATTATCTGTGAGCGCAGTGTTAGGCCGTTGTCAATCTTAATCCCTAGGTTTTTAGCCACCTGGGACGAACTTGCTGGTGGAAACATGTTCTCTGGCCACCACACCTTCCAGTCCGGATCTGAACTGCACCCAAAGAAGAGGACCTCGGATTTATCCGAGTTGCACTTGAGGCTGTTATGTTGGAACCACTGAAATACAGCCTCAAGGCAACCCCGGATCCTCTCTCCGTCGAAGTCCGCACCCCTCTCACAGGTGAAGAGGAGCTGGGTGTCATCAGCGTAGGAAACGATCTGAGCCCCGAAGGACTCCGCCAGAGCCGCCAGAGGGGTCATGAAGATGTTAAATAGAGTCGGGCTCAATACTGAGCCCTGAGGGACTCCGACACCCAATGGCGACATCTCGGCGGAGCAAGCAGAGGCCCAGACCGTTTGTCGGCGGCCCGCCAGGAACGAACGATACCAATTGAGCACCGTCCCCCTGAGACCGATCTCAGAAAGCCTTGCGAGGAGACCCTCGTGGGGGACGGTGTCGAAGGCCGCCGACAGATCTAACATCACCAGCATCGCCCTGCCACCTGAATCCAGCACTTCCTTAATCGCCTCCGAAACTTCCAGGAGGGCTGTTTCGGTGCTAAGATTGGTGCGGAATCCCGACTGAGTGGGGTGCAGTAGATCATGGGACTCCAGATAATCGGCTAGCACCTTATGCACATGTTTTTCAATGATCTTAGCGAAAGCGGGCAAAAGCGAGATAGGCCTGTAATTTGCCAGCACCTCCGCATCCAGACCGGGCTTTTTGAGCAGGGGAATGATCATCGACTGCTTCCATGACTGGGGAACCACACCCTGTACAAGAGAGCAGTTCAGCAGGGGGTTCACATATGGATTAATGACTGCTGCCATTTTCGCCATAAACTTGGCGGGGCAGGCATCCCGAGGAGAACCTGATTTTAGACAGGCCATCAGATCCAACGAAGAGGCCATAGAGAGAGGAGGAAAGACTGCCAAAGCCGGACCTGCACTGGACAGGATGGCCGAGGCATTCTCCACCCGGCAGGGCACCTCAGGCTCCTACACAGGGAAGGAGTCCTGGATCAGTCGGATCTTAGAAGTAAAAAAGTCAGCAATCGCGCAGACCCAAGGCTCAATGGGGGGAGTCTGAGTCGACGCAGCGCGTGAAGTCGTAAACTCCCGCACAATGGCAAAGAGCTCCTTACAGGAATTAGAGGCAGCTTCGATTTTTCTCGCGAAGTAGTCCTTCTTCTCAGAAAGGATGTCTCGATGATAAGCTCTCACCAAGGACCTGTAAGCAAGTTTAGCCGTCGGGTCATATTTCGCGCGCCATGCTCTTTCCGCTACTTTCAAGGTCGAAATCGACCGCCACATGGAAACATCCAGCTTCCCTTGCAGAGGAGTTAACACAACTTTCTTTTAATCAAACCAAACGCTCAGTTGCCGTAATCATGTAAGCGATGCTTGCTCACATTGAGCAACAATCTCCAATATTTCAAAGTAAATAACTCCCGTTTCCAGTAAACAGAACGTTGTTATGATAGCAGGTGTCGGACTACCTTTAAAAACTCAGTCCAAATCAGGCGCATCTTATATACAAGAGCCATGCAATTGTATGTGTCTACAAATTAAGGAGTGATGTGGTACTATTGTGCAATCCTCGCCATTCACATAGACATCTTCATCTTTTCCCTCCCTCAGACACCTTATATGTAAATGGTAATAACCAAGCTTTATGGACATAAGCGCTGCCAAAACATCCATATCTGCCTATAGCATAGTATTTCATGCAAACCTCAAACTTAACCAGGTTAAAAAATAATGTTATTATACTGTGGATAAGCCACACACCTGAATTGGATCTCCAATGAGTGATCACTTCTAACCATTCTCATAGCGCATCCTGTGCTCTGATTTGACAGTGAGAGAGTGATTGCACCATAATTTGTACTGCTAATCATTCTCAGCATACGCTACGAATACGCTTCGAGGTTACGCATCGCAACAAAGCCTCCGTCCGTGTGACGTCATGTACGGCGCCCCGTACAAAAAAGATGCGAATGTTTTTAATTGTTTTAAAACACATATTCATGTATTTAGTGAACATACTAAGAGAAGACTTAATCTAGGATAATTATGGAATAATTTTTTTGTAAGTTTTAAAAATCCTATATTACCTCTATATTGTAGGAGTCCAGCTGTGTGCCCCACTGCCTGGTACCCTAGACTCCACCACGCCCAAACCCGGTTCATAACCACGCATGATCGTCACCACAAAACCATTAGCACGCATATCGCTGTTCCACACATTCTTTTGTAACTAGTATGCATTTACCACACATGATAAATGTATAATCTTAACAATGTTTTTTTGTTGACCAACACGTGTTATAATGCCTGTGCCTTACGTCCTTCAAATTAGTTTCTAGGTATACGTGTGACCAACTCTCATAAGATCAGAGGCCAAGGACAAACACCGTGGTATCTGTGGCACCAAATCTCATCGATCACAGAGAAAATATACGCAGGGTAAAAGGAAAGTAACAGGTATAAATGGTGGTTGGACGGAGTATGTAATCAACGTTTGGCACCTCGACACTACATTTCAAATAAATATACATACAATATGTTTATTAATATATTACAAAAGTATAGCACCAGATAAAACAAAGCGGCAAATTTAATACCTAAAATCAGGAAAGGTTTGCTTGGCGAACTTGAAGAAAAAGAAAAAAAAGCGCACTTGCAAACAAGGCTGCGCATGCGTACACAGTACAACTGATGCAGCAAAAAAAAAACGGAAATTTTTACATACTGTCATATAAATATAGCTCTAAAAATTACCCTCTTAATTTCCCCCCCGGGACCTAATAAACAAAGCGGACTTCTAGTTTTTTTTCACCTTTACCACCGTGTACAAGTACTGCACGAGTACTCCGCCATTTTTTTTTTTTTAATAAAAATGGAGCCTAAAGATCCATGTACCACCCCTCTGACCAAGACTATAGGGTCAGAATGTTTCTACCCTGCCCCTTTTCCTTATATCTCAACTTTGTTTTACTGTTTTCTTGTGACTCTTCTCTCGCGACAAACAAGATGGCTGCCAACATTTCCTATTTTGGAGTATTGACAACCAATCAGCATGCAGCTCTTGCTCATAATTGTACGTTTTTCCAAACGCGTGCGCCTTGATTTTCCTTTAAAAAAATAAAAAATAAAAAATAGACCCTAAATATCTATGTACGACCCCCTGAGCAAGCCTAGAGCGTCAGGATGTTTCTAGCCTACCCCCTTCCCTTATTTCTCAACTTTGCTTTACTGTTTGCTTGTGACTAGGTTCTAGCGAGGCACAAGATGGCCGCCAACACTTCCTGGTTTCGAGTGTTGACAGACAGTTCACAGCCAATCAGCATACAGTTTGCGCTCGTAATTGAACAGATTTCAGTACGCGTGCTGAACTCTGTCTCTGGATATCGCTATGATTTTACTTGCAATTTTCTCAGAAACTACTGAATGGATTTACACCATTTAACAAAAAGCACAATCTGCGAACAGAACTCTACCTCTCTGCCAAATTTCGTGTAATTCCGTGAAGCCGTTTGGGCTGTAGCCCTGGCTAAAGGTCCCTATGGAAAATTGCATGGGGAAAATACGTTTTGGGACCCCCATTTTTTCTCGGCCCCTGCTTGACGAATGAACCCCAAACTTCCATGGAAGGAGCGGAACCGAGCAGGCCATTTTCTTAGAGAAATTCACGAAGATTCGTCCACCAGCGCCAAAGTTATTCCAAATAGAATGTTGTGGATTTCCTATGGAAAGTAGGTCCTAACTATAACTACCTACTGGCGAGCGCCAGTAGGTAATATATATATCGACACCAAATCCTGTCCACATGTATTTCACAGCATATGATTGCAGGAACAGGCCTCCACACAGGAAAGAGTTTTCTAAAGTGTGTTTATTTCCCAAAATCACAACATGACTCGTTTCGACCGGGTCACCCCGGTCTTGATCACATATATATGTGTTTGTGTAAAATATACATTTATATACACAAACACAAAATAGTAATATAATTAAAAAACATTAATAAGAAAATTAAGCTATATAAATATACTATTCTCACTGCCATTTATAGAACAGTAGTGAAAGCGTTGGACACAGGAGGGGTTACATTTACTGGTCCCACTCCAGTCTGTTCAACAGTAGGGAAAGCATTGGACTCAGGAGGGGTCAAATGTACTATTCCCACTCCAGTCTGTGCAACTGTAGGGTAAGCATTCAACTCAGGAGAAGTTACATATACTATTCCCACCCCAGTCTGTGTTCAACAGTAGGGAAAGTGTTGGACTAAGGAGGGGTAAACTTTACTTTTCCCACTCCTGTCTGTGCAACAGTAGGTAAAGGGTTGGGTCCAGGAAGGATAAAATGTACTATTCCCACTCCGGTCTGTGCAACTGTAGGGAAAGCATTAGACTCAAGAGAGGTTAAGTGTACTATTCCCACTCCAGTCTCTGCAACAGTAGAGAGTAGTTTACTTCAAGCAAATAACATATTTTAGCAACTCTATTAAATAACAAAAAGTGTATACATTTACATTGTAAAATTATATGTCTATATTTTAACCTCTTCCATGCTCATGACGAGCTGAGCTCGTCATGAGCCACGGTGCCCCGGTGCTCATGACGAGCTCAGCTCGTCATGGCCCGTGGAACGCTCACACGCAGGGATAATTCCCCCGCTGTGCTGAACGTTCCACGGAGCCAATGCACCTGTGACGAGCTGAGCTCGTCATGAGCACAGGAGCACTGTAGCTCATGACGAGCTGAGCTCATCATGAGCATGCGGGCGCTGTGCGCACCCCCCTCTCCCCCCAGCACAGCGGGGCAATAACCCCCGCTGCGAAGGGGTTAACAAATTGAATTAAAATGCCACACTCTATTCTCAAAGGCAACAATTACAATGTAATTGAAATGTAAAAGCACAGCACAATTAACACATTACTTAATGAATAACACATTTTTTATAAATGAATACACAATTTTAAATGTATTATTACTTAAATAACTATAAATTAAACAACACACACCTAAAATATAACTTAACCTATATGAGAATTTCACAATTTGCATAATTGTCAATTAAATAATTAATAACAAATCAATAAGTAATTATCAGAAACTATTTCTTAATTAACTTTCCACGCTGTTCCCCTAAAAACACATGTACCTAAAATATCTGAAAAATTATAATAATTACACAATTTACATACATAATTATCAATCAAACAAGTTATAATAATTAACTAATAATTAATCAATTGTTATAATTAACTGTCCACCCTTGACTCCAACAAACACAACTGCACCTGAAATATAACATTAAAAAATCTTAATTGCGAAATTTACATAATTCATTCTCAAATATTTATTCTTAATTAACCTGCATTATTAATGAATTATAATGCATTTACTTCCCACCCTGTACCCCTACAAACCCCACAACCCACACCTAATACATAACTTAAAAAAATAAACGAATTAGTAATTACATATTTTACATATTCAATAATCAGTTATTTATTGATTAAACATTGTGTTATGCCCTACAGCAAACCCCTTGAACTATCCAAAGTAAAATGTTCAAAGAGCAGAAAAACCACAAAACAAAACCTTGAATTGATGCAGAGTCAGTCAGCACATCTCCCACAACAACCATAAGAATTGAAGGGGTGAAATCCAACTCCTCCTATGTACAGATCTCACTTCATTGAAGCAGTATCTGATGCCAGCCATAGTGAGGACATCTGAAAATTCCTCAGAGAACTGATATTGAATACAGAGATCTGGATTAACACCTCTTTGACGTGCGTAGGCAGTTCTTGTGATCTTTGACAAACCACATCATCATCTAGGTGAATAGACATGCAGATTATGCTGGGTACGAGTCAATCATTTTTGATTGGTGATATGTTAATATTATAATTGTGGATAGTTATAATTTTTGCTCTGATCACCCACATTGTATGACTGACACTGGTGGTTTCTGACCTCTACAAATCAGACCCAGGGCCAGTGCTCTGTTTAAAAGGTATGTGGTGATTAGGTGTAATTACAGTTGGTAGGACGATCATCCTGTAAGCCCATAATACATGGTAGGGCATGTAGGTTTAGAGGCCCAGCAGATTTATTGCACTAAAGTGTGCACTGCTGTGTTGCCTGCAGTCATTTTAAAAAGTCAGCCATGCTTCTCAGGCTGCTTTTAAAGTAAACGCATATGCAAATTCGACTTTGGAATTAAAGGTACTCCCAAGTCTTAAACTAACTTTTTTCTACATATAAGTCACCCCTAAGGTCTTCCCTAGGGCCCACATGGGAGTGTGCCTTGCAACTATACTCAGGGACATCTTAAAAGATACCATAGCATAACATAACATGTGTATTTGTAAAGCGCACATTCACCCAGAAAGGAATCTTGGCACTAAATAACAGATGTTTATTGTTACCCAACTCAATGGTACTTAATGTTTAATATGCCCTGGTGAGGGAAATATTGCCCATTTTGTTTTTCCCCATTTAGTACATTAACTCCATATGCTAACATGGGAAGGCTTTATCAAACTTTATTGAAGTCTAACTATTGGCAGGAGTGAGCTACAATGATACTTCAAAGTGTCTAAATAATAGTTAGAATAAATCCAACAACTTGCCAAGGTTAGATTTATTATAGCTATGACAGAAAATAAGTCATAGAACTTGCTTTTCAGACGTGCCTAAATCCAGCTCTAGAGTAGCCTCTCCTGATTGGCCAGCCTATGACAGGCTGAGCCAAGCTACTCTGATCAAGTGTGAAGTGGCCTTGAAGGATACAAGGGGAAAAACGTTCCGTCTCCTCACCCAGGCACACAAAGCCCTCTACGACCTAGGACCCGAATGCCTCAACACGCGACTGTCCTTCTACACCCCCACCCGCCAACTACGATCGTCCAATCAAGCCCTCGCCGCAATTCCGCGCATTCATAGATCCACCATGGGGGGAAGATCCTTCTCCTACTTAGCAGCCAAAACCTGGAATCTCTCCCCACCCACCTCCGCCTTACACAGAACCAACTCTCCTTCAGAAAACAACTAAAAACTTGGATATTCGATAAGTAAAGTTCCCCCCCCTCCCTCAAGCGCCTTGAGACCCTCTGGGTGAGTAGTGCGCTATACAAATATTTGAACTTTAACTTGAACTTGACATGCTCCTCGGAGTGACAGTTTGCGTTCTACAAATGTATCATTACATTACATCTTATGGGAAGAGATCGGCAAGATGCAGAGCAAAAGGCCTTCCTGCTGAGTAGCCAAACTTGTCTTCAAAGGGGGAATGATACTACGGACAGGGCCCAGGCCCACCCCAACTTCCTGCACCACCAGCCAGATGGGAGCCCCTGTAATGGAATTAGCACAGGGGCTAGAGAAAGTTAGGCACACCTATAAGTTGGGTTAGCCAGACGTTAAGCTCCAGGAGAGAATTTCTCCATTTTGGGTTTTGAAGAACAGTGCTTTCTGGGACAGGAAGTTGCACACTTCAGGGGAAGTGGTCATCATTGAATGAGGAACCATGTTCCCCATTGGTCAGGGGTGCCTCCCTGCTGGCAGCCCAGAAGCCTGGATAAATATGGGAGAGCTGCCCAGCAACTCAGATCCCTACCTGGAGAAACAAGAAGAAGGACTGTTCTGCTGGGACCCCTGCCCTGTAACAAGAGGATGGCACTCTGGATGGCTGCACCTGCTTAACACTTTGGAACTAGTGCAAAAGAAGTACTTTGCCTTGCACTAAAAGTTTAATGAGTGGACTTCATGAAAGCAACAGGTTAAAAGAGCTCCACTTGCATCATCTCTACCAAGAAGGAACCAGTTGACCACGTTCAGCTGGACTTTAAAGGATTTGGCCAGTTGCATTGTGGGCACAGTCATCCCAACTCTCCAAGGAGCAACTCAGAGCTTCTGGAAACTTTGCTGGTGTTGAAGACACATGAAGAACCCAAAAGGACCTTCTGGTGGCATCTCCATAAGTTTGAGATCATTTGGAACATGTTAACCAAAAGCTCCATAGTTGACCTACCAGTTTTCGAAAGTAAAGCCGGCGACGTTAAACCATGACCTAGCCTGAAATTCCTAGGTTTGCCCTGCTGAAGCTCTGGAGCTTTTCGTCAACAATACTTCCAGAAATCAACCAAGGCATACCACTGAAGCAAACCACCAGTAAACCCAAACCCGACTTGCAGAGGAGATTCACTCGATGTCGACAGAAAAAGCTCGAAAAATGTGACTTAGTCAGAAGGTAAAAACTTGACCAGGCCCTACCGCTCACTATATCCAACACGCACTCCATAGCAGTCAGCCTGAAACTTTGTCCTGGTCTAGAGCAACAAGACGTTCCAAGTTGGGGCTTTTGGATTTTAAGCACTAGAAAGTGTTTAGTCTTTGAAAATGATTAACTACTGATCCCTACATTGGATGTTTATTATTTTGGTGTCATTTTAATTTAATTTAAAAATATTTTCTATTTGTATAAATTGGGGTTGGATTTTTATTGTGCCTTGTGTCTTACTTACTTAATGTATTGGTGTTTTTAAATGATTTACACACCTGTCTCCTAAGTTAAGCCTGTCTGCCTGCAGCCAGCTACCAATGGAATAATGTATCAAGACATTGAGTGGACCGTATGTTGTGATTGTGGCCTTATTACTAGTTGTAGATACCTACCTACACCTACTAAAGACAGTCTTTCCGAATCGTGCTGTCCGACACGGATCAGCAGTCGGAATCAGACTTTGGAGGCCTGTAGCTGCCCCCCGGCAACCGGAGCCCTACCAGCCATGCACAATGTGGCAGGCATCACCCACTTCTTTAATGGGAGCTTATGCATTCGGTCAGAACATAGGCTCCCATTGAAGTCAATGAGAGTCTGACCCAATCATAACTGGAAGCCTCTGGATACATCCTAATCGGTCATTCGGACATTTCCAAAACCGCATCAGAAGTGGGCCCTAAGTTGGGGTCAGGGCATAGCCATGTCAATGGTGAGCAGGCCCTACCTATATATTTAAACAATATAAATATTTCTGACATCTAGTGGGATTTCTTTCCTCCTGGGGGGCAGATATGGGGTCATTACCCCTATCTGCCCCCTGGGGGAAAAAAAAGACTGTTGCCCTATTTAGTTGGGGTGGGGGCATAGCCACACCCATCTTGGACAGCCACCCTCCTATATTTAAAAAAAAATGTTCCTGCCATGTAGTGGGCTTTCTTCCCTCCAGAGAGGGTGGCAGAATGGGGGGGTGAATGCCCTAGCCACCCCCCAGGAGAAGCAAAACATCTATTTGGCCCCAGGGTGAGGGAACAGGGGTCCATGACCACGGAGGATGCTCCCCCCAAAATATTGCATGAATTCAGTCCCTAGTGTATAGTGGGCTTTCTGCCCCCCTCCGGATGCAGATATGGGGTAATTACCCATCTGCCAGCAAGGAGGACAGAAAGACTGTTGATTAATTTAGTTGGGCTGGGGGCTTAGCCAAGCCCAGGGTGGACAACCCCACCCGTATATTTAAAAAAACTTTCTCTGGCATCTAGTGAGCTTCTTGCCCCTGTTGGGGGGCATATTGAGGGTAATTACCCCTTCTGTCCCCTAGAGAGACATAAAATCAGTTGCTTCCATTTACCTGTGGTGGAGGAAAGGCCATGTACTTGCTGGGCACCCCCAACACAATATTTTATTTTTGAAAAAACCCTGATTTCTAGCGGAATTTTTGACCCCCCCACCCCCCAGAGGGGAATATCAGAGGTAATTACCTCACCTGACCCCCAGGGGGCAAAAAGACTGTTGCTCCATTTATCTGGGATTGGGCATAGCCAGGCCCACAGTGGGCAGTCCTCACTGCTATATTTTTATTTTAAAACATCTCTGGCATCAAGTGGGCTTTCTGCCCCACCTGGGGGAGGGGGGCAGATCCAGGTTATTATCCACATCTGTCCCCAGGGTGGCCAAATTGGGTATTATTACCCCATCTGTCCATTAGTGGGGAGCAGAAAGACTCTTGCCCCATTTAGTGGGGTAGGGGCATTGTCATGTCCATGTTGGGTAGCCCCCACACTTATAGTTTTTTTAACTTTCTCTGGTGTCTTGTAGCTCTCTACCCACTTAAGGGGCAGATCAGGGTAATTACCCCATCTGCCCACTGGAGGGCAGAAAGACTGTTGCCCCATTTACTTGGGTTGGGGACATGGCCATGCCTTTGCTGGGCAGCCCTCACAACTAGATTTAAAAGCATTCCTTGCGGTCTACCCCTAGGGGCAGAAAGACTGCTCCCCATTTAGGGGCCAATTCTGATGCGGGTTGGAAGGCCTCCTAATGGCATTTGCTCCATCTGAATTGGATTGGGAACGTGTCTTTCCGACCGATTACGATGCGAGTTAGGCATTAGGAATATTCTAATTCGAACCCGACGGCATTCGGAATGACAGAGCCGTATGGATCAGACTCGTACATTTCTAAGGGCCGCCTTTCAGAATGACTGATTAAAATACTGGATTCTGACAGCCTTTCCGAATAATGCCGTCTGACTCAAATCGGCAGTCAGAATCAGACTTTGGGTGCCTGTAGCGGACCCCTGCACCCAGAGCCCTCCCAATGGAACCTTTGGGGGTACCCATGGGTCCCTTTTTTACCAGCCATGCACAATGTGGCACGCACCAGACTTTCCCCAGCCACCCCTTTCTTCAATAGGAGCTTATGCATTCAGTCAGAACATAGGCTCCCATTGAAGTAAATGAGAGTCCGACCCAATCGTATGTGAAAGCATCCGGAGCATCATAATCGGTTGGTCAGACTCTCACCATCCGAGTCGGTCGGAAACCATTCCAAACAGATCCGGATGGAATGATATCCAAACCGCATCAGAAGTGGGCCCTACATTGGGGGTCGGGGCATAGCCATGCCAATGGTGAGTAGCCCCAGCTATATATAAAAAATATATATATAATTCTGACATCTAGTGGGATTTTTTCCCCTTCTGGGGGCAGATATGGGGTAATTACCCCAATCTGCCCCCTGGGGGAAGAAAGACTGTTGCCCTATTTAGTTGGGGTGGGGGCATAGCCATACCCAAGATGGGCAGCCACACTCCTATATTTAAAAAAGATAACTTTTCCTGGCATCTAGTGGGCTTTCTGTCCCTCCTGGTGGGGGCAGATCAGGGGTAATTACTCCATTATGCCCAATTTAGTTTGGTTGGGGCAGTCTCCACCCCTGTATTTTCATTTTAAAAAGTCCCTACAATCTAGTGGGCTTTCTGCACCCCTGGGGGAGCAATGTGGAATTTGACTAAAAAACTCCCTTTTCCGCCTGGTGTCCCATCATGCACCCTATCCATCCTAACATCGACCAGGCAAGCCGATTCTCCTACTTCAAGCGCAAATCCTGTTATACCCCCTCTTGCCTGCTCTTTTTCTTATAATACTAGCACATGCAAAGAATAATGATCAGCTACCATGTATCCTACGGGTTTCCGTCCCGTTCGATATTTTCCTTTAGACCAGAACGGAGTCAGTCAGATGGCTGACTCGAAAACCCCCCCTCCCTAAACTCTGTCACCAAAAACGAGCAGCTCTCGCCCGTCAATGATCTCCCAGTTTGCGAGGACAGCCATGGGTTGGGTTAACAACCAAGGGAAAACCTAATCAAGCACACGAGACAGCCACGAAGAAGAATAGTTTACTACAGCCCATTCTCCTTCTTCCCAGCTGCACACACATACCATTGTGAGACATCACCGCCCTTGTGTAAGAAGTAAAGAACGCACAATGCCTCGTCCTCTTTACCTTTCCGACAGAAATGACCCTGTAACAATGTATCGATTCTCTGTCCTCAGATACTAGCAACTCTGTAACTTGTCACCACAATCACCCCGATGCAATATGTTTGTCTATGTGTAAATGCTATTCAGGTTATTCTTTAAACGAGAACAAGCATGCTATGTCTTCCGTATGATTACATCATGAATGATTGAATCAAGTCTAAGGGAACTCCTTCTTTTTGATTGTACTCGTACTGTATATAAGTGGTGTTATGTTCCAAGTAAAGCAGACTACTCCTGAACCCGCTTAACTCGAGTTCTGGAATAAAACCCTTTCAACTCAAAGACCACGGACTCTGCTCCTCATTTTATGCATTACCATTTTCTTGGGTAATTATAGAAATTCCGAACGGCGTAAATAATTAGTTTTTTATTTACCACATTTATTGGCGCCTGAACAGGAACGCTCCCTCTTCCCTACGCGCCGGCGATGTAAGTCGGGTCCTTGTCCCTTCCATACTTTTGACGGACTTCAAGTGCACGACAGCGGGGTGTTCCCGCTAACTCCCTCGAGACGAGGAGGAGGCAGACTGCGACTGATCATCCACACGAGGCGGTGAAGAAGATAGCGGAGCGTCCCAACCCAGAGCCCGACCAGTGAGAGCGCCGAGTCCGAGGTCTTTGGAGCCCCGAATTCCTGCGCAAGCGTCAAGAGTCCGATGACCAGGTCTTCAAGTTTTGCTTCTTGGTGAGTACCACTGGGATAGTATAAAGACGGGTTCCATTTTTGGAAAACGATAAAGACGAGTCTCATTCGTGAGACCCGGTAAGGTTGCACTATACTCTAGTGTATAAAGTGTTTATTTGTTCTTGTGTATTCCAAGTCTTTTAAAACCGTAATTTGTTGAGTTTAAGAACGCCTCTGTTTTCCAAATTACGTACAATAGGCACCAAAAAGAATCTGTTAGAGAAACCAGTTAAAGTCCCGCCTAGAGATACGCCTGGATATTTCATGTACAACAAACATGGATTGAGTGCCATATTATTTTTAGACCTTTGGGTAGACTATACCGAGAAATTAGAAATGGCGTATAGGTGACCTGCCACAGGTACATGGGATATAGAATGCATTATGAGAGTGGAGGAAGAGTTATGGAAAAGAAAGGCGAGGCCCTCACAGACAGAAGCCATTGAGTTATGGCGTAAGGAAGCGCATAGGAGGGCCCAGAAAGAACTAGGGAAAGTCGAGAAAAGTAAGAGAAGGTCGGAGAAGGCTAAAGAAAAGCAATTACAGGGAGAAGGTGAGAAAGTCCTAGCTGAACAGGTAGAGAGAGAGAGAAGCGCCCTTGTTACTGGCATTTATCCCGTTTTGTCGGAAGGAATTGCAGAAGAACACGCCAAGTCCCCAGTGAAAGTAATTCCCACTGCTCCCGACAATTTCCTCCCTGCCGATCTGTCCGAACCACCCCCCGCTTATGTAAACATGCCTAGAACACGCCCGTCTACACGTGCTCCTGAACTAGTAGCCGGTGGTTCTACCTCTGATTTAGGAGTGTCCGGGAACGGGGCTGAGGATAAAGACGATGTCCCGCCTCTTGAGTGTCATTACGACCCCGAACCCGGTAGTGGCCCAATGACCACGATATCAGAGAGATTAAGACAAGCCCTGGGTCAACTCCAAAAGGTCCCTGATATAACGAAGCATTTGGATAGAGTTTACGAATTCATACGGACAGGTGAAGGTCCGGATACTCTGGTCCAGGTCATGAAAAATAGAAAAGATCCCATCAGAGGACTGCTCCTGCGGTTCATCATAAATTGCCTGATCCAGGAACTAGACCCGGGTAATGGAAGCGTAGACTCTGAGTTAATAAACCTTAGTGATCAGATACACAGAGGAGCACACGATCTGGGACATCAGATCGACAAAATAACTAAAAGACTGGTTAAGAAAATTGTCACTATTCACTCTTAGAAAGTCACACAGGAGGACGACTCAGAGGAAGATGAGGGTCCGACACTAGATAGAATGAACTTCCTGGGTGTAGCGCGACATTCTCCTGGCCCCAAGTGGCGAACCCCGCGAAGGTCAAAAAAAATTAAAAGATTAGATCCTTCTTTGGTAGATCTTTTTCAGTCCACGGAAAGAGCCCTAGATGAATGGATGGACAATGAGCCTCCCCTTACCCAACAAGAAAAAGAATTGGCCCGGTCTGCCACTCATTGGATATCACAGCACCGGGTATATGGCCCAGATATAGTAGTGCAAATGTTTCTGGCTCTTCCCCGAGCAGAACAACGGCTAGCAGGTATTTATATGGTCCAACACCTGGCTACCTTATACGAGAATAACTCCCACCGACCAGACAAGCTATACAAATTGTTACAGGAAGTAGTGACAGATAGATGGAGGTCTCGAGGACCAGAATTGATCAACACCATTCTAGACCTGCGCCTCCGTTTCCTCCAACTTACCTTAGCCTCATCAGATCATGAACCTTACAGTATAGGCCAATATCCTTTACGAGAAGTCCACCCCATACCCCAGCCAGATGGTACACTGCAACAAATACATGTGTATACTCTCCTAACCAAGTTAGAGATATTGGAAATGAAGAAGATGGTGCCCTCCCACGAAAAAGATCCCGGAGGATTTCATAGGGAGTTGAAAGATATCCTCCAAATGGGTAGTTTTACATATCCAGATATAATAATACTCCTTAAGGTAATTCTACCTACCGGCATATTTGACAAATTGAAGGAAAAGGACTGAGAGGTGGGTGGTAAAAAGATTATGTGGGCTGCCCTAGAACAAGAAGAGACAGACCGAAAACCAGGTGAAGGTCTAGGTGAATGCGTAAAAGAGCTGCCCAGTCTCCTCATACAGGTCTTGCCTCTGTTATTGACAACGAAAAAGGAAGATTGGGATGCCATTTCTGCCTGTAAACAAAAGCCAGACGAGGATACGGGTGATTACTACAACAGATTAGAGAAATGTTTCTCTATAAATAGTGGACTCGCACATAGTAGCGAGGCATATCCTCATCTTTTTGTGTCCAAATTGGTGGACAACGCCTTACCCCCCATCAGAAATAGAGTGTTGAAAATTGAGAGTATCTGGCAAGCAAATAGTCCTTCACAAATGTTGCAGATGTTACAGTACCACCACAACAGAATAAGGGAAGAACAGGAACAGGAAAATAAAAGAGTAAAAGACACAAAAATGAAGGTACTGGTTGCACAGACGGCACCAGTAAATACGGGCCCCAAAAGTAATGTGGGGGCCAATAAAGGTACTTGCAACTACTGCAAGCAGCAGGGCCATTTTGTGAGGGAATGTCCAGTTCTGAAACATAACATAGCGACAGGAAAGACGAAAGAACGCCCTCACACTCCTAGACCAGGTAACACTCAGCAGCCTCAAACCATTACGCTGCCACAGGTTCAGACGCCTGCTACTGCTGCCACACAGATGTACCAGTACGCTCAGTCAGATTACCCTGAGTTTGAACCATGTGCATGAGACCGCCTTGAGAGAGAAAGTGACTTGCCCCTTATCCCAGTTCCAGTGGATCAAAAAGGTCCATATGTACAAGCTCATTTACTGGGACAAGACAGAAAATTCCTCATAGACACGGGGGCGAGTAGGACTACCATAAGTCATAAGGAAGTCCCAGAGGTTCCTCTCTCTGGCTCACATAATATATCTCTGGGCTTTTCAGGAAAACCGATCATAAACAAAGTATCTGAACAAGTCTCTTTAGGAGTAGGCCCTCTGACACGTACTACTGATTTGGTCCTTACAGAAACGTGCCCAGAGAATTTACTAGGAATCAAGACACTCAAAGAACTAGGAGCAGTAATATGCTGTTCACCGGAAGGAGTAAAATTGTTCCTACGAGATTTCAAAGGACATTTCACAGTCAAAGAATTTGACCCCAGACTAAATGACATCCCACAACATTTGTGGGCAAAAAGCTCGACTGATGTCGGATACATGGACATCACCCCACATCAAGTCACGCTCAAGGAGGGTGTAGTCCTACCCCGTATACGACAATATAAGATTCCACCCGAGGCTGAACAAGCCTTACTCAAGATAATCCAAGAACTCATAGAACATGGAGTGGTGATAGAGACAGATTCCAATGTTTGTAATTCTCCAGTTCTTCCAGTCCTCAAAAGGACTGACCCTCAGGCACCCCCGGTCTACCGACTGGTGGTTGATCTTCGAGAACTGAACAAATGTGTGATCCCACAATATCCAGTGGTCCCAGATATTTCCTCACTATTGACTGCCATAGACCCCGAAGCTGCATTTTTCACAGTCATCGACTTGAAGAATGCGTTTTTCAGCATTCCTGTACATCCCGACAGTCAATATCTATTCGGATTCAGTTTAAAGGGACGAAGTTTCAGGTTCACTAGAGCTCCCCAAGGCTATACAGAAAGTCCAAGCATCTACAGCCAAGCACTAAAAAGACAACTTGACAGTATCAATATGCCTACCAACACAGCATTGATACAGTATGTAGATGACATCCTCATCACAGCAAGGACAGAACCTGACTGTGAAAAAGCATCTCTCACAGTTCTACATTTCCTGACAGACAAAGGTCACAATGTGTCTCCCTCAAAATTACAGTTCTGTGCACAGCAAGTGGCTTACTTAGGACATTTGCTGTCCAAAGAGGGTAGGCAACTGACACAAGAACGAATCCAACTGATTTCGACAATTTTACAGCCAAAGTCACAGAAAGAAGTCCGTGCATTCATTGGTCTCACTTCATATTGCAGACAATGGATCCCTCAGTATGCCCACATAGTCAAGCCACTCATACAGTTAACCACAGTGGAAGCAGCCACTCATACAACTCTCCCTTGGACATCAGAACACTCCCAAGCATTTGAAGCTCTGAAACTAGCTCTGTGTCAAGCACCAGTTTTGGCCACCCCGAACTACAGCAAGCATTTTACCCTGTTCGTAACAGAACGTGACGGAACAGCACTATCCATCCTCACTCAAGACCAAGCAGGAAGAAAGAGACCCTGTGCTTATTTTTCTAGCACATTGGACCCCGTACCACAAGCTTTTCCCGCATGCCTGAAATCTGTTGCGGCTACAGCCCTGGCCATAAGACAAAGTGACTCAATAGTGTTAGGACATCCCCTGATAGTACAAGTACCACATGCTGTGGAAGTCCTTCTGAACAGAACACAGACACAACACCTGACTGTAGCAAGACTGACAGGATACGAACTAACGCTCTTTCAGCCACACATAGAGATCAGACGATGCAACGTATTGAATCCCGCTACCCTTTTGCCCTCAAGCTCAGATGACACGACACAACACAACATGACTGTGTGGAGATGATTGATGTAGAGACAAAACCAAGACAAGACCTAACAGATGTTGCACTCCCAGATCCTGATGTAACACTTTATGTGGATGGGTCGTGCATGAGGACAAGTGCTGGAGAGTTAGTGGCAGCCTATGCAGTAACAACGGACTGTAAAGTTATAGAGACCCAAAGAATAGACATCCTGTCAGCCCAAGCAGCAGAACTCATCGCTCTGACACAGGCCTGCATATGGGCAAAGCAATTGAAAGTTAACATCTACACCGATTCCCAATATGCATTTGGTGTAGTCCATAATTTTGGAGTGTTATGGCGAGAAAGAGGTTTCCTTACCTCACATGGGGCCAAAATACAGCATGGTCCCCTAATTCAAGCCCTACTAGATGCCATACACCTACCTACAGCCATAGCTATTCTGAAGTGCAAAGCACATACCAAAGCTACAGACACCATATCTAAAGGAAATGACTTAGCAGACCAGACTGCTAAACAGACAGCCCAGAATCCAGTGAATACATCAGACTCTCAGTTACCCACACAGACTGTCACTATGATAGTGAGGGACCCCTTGAAAGATGTGCTAGACATACAGACACATGCCACCACAGATGAAATAAAGAAATGGACTGAACAAGGAGGGGTCCAGACTGATCAGGGTTGGATGACCAAAGGCCGAACAGTATGGTTTCTCCCTGATTCCATGGTGCAAGTCATAATTGACACGGTCCATAGCCCCGCTCACCTAGGCGATAAAGGTATGCTGGATAGTTTACGGAATATCTGGTTTAACAAACATCTAAGAGCTGCAGCCAAACAAAAAGTAAAAACTTGCATGATATGTTGCCAATTTAATCCTGGTAAAGGAGTACCAGTAGAACAGGGTGGATTCCAGCCTCCTGATCATCCTTTCGAAGTCCTCCAAATGGATTATATCCAGATGGACAGATGCAGAGGGTACAAATATGTACTAGTGGTAGTGTGTACACTGACACGATGGACTGAAGCATACCCCGTCCCAGACTATGGTGCCCAGACAACCGTTAAGCAATTAGTTAGAGAATTCTTCCCCAGGTATGGGTTACCAAGGGTCGTCTATTCAGACAATGGACAGCCCTTCTCCTCCAAACTAATGGAGGCTGTTTCTCTACTATTGGGATATTCCTGGAGATTTCATTGTGTCCGACACCCTCAAGCAGCCGGCCTAGTCAAGCGGCACAACCAGACTTTGAAAACAAAACTAGCCAAAGTATGTGCAGAAAAAGGGATAGACTGGGTCACTACCCTTCCGGTCGCTCTCTTTTACATGCGGATGGTGGCACATTCCCGAACGGGACTGTCCCCTTTCGAAATAACATTCGGGAGACCTCCTAACATCTGGGGTGTCCCTTCTCCTAGAAAACTGACTGACATTGATTCTAATATGTTGACAGATTACCTGGCTTCCTTGATGTCTGCACTCCAATCTTGTCGTTCACAGGTTACATCAGCATTTCCAGACCACACCACGCCTGGAGAGCATACCATCAGGCCCGGCGACTGGATCCTAGTGCGGAACTTCGATCGTACCAGCCCCCTGGAGAAGAGGTGGACAGCTCCCAAACTAGTCCTCCTGACCACAAGGACGGCCGTCAAAGTAGAAGAACACAAAGGGTGGCTCCACGCTAGCCACTGTCAGAAATTTTTTGGACCTACACCTACAGACACTGTGCCCTGTTCAACGGCTATAAACGCCCCAGATATACTTTCACCACTTCCAGAACTCACTCCTCAACAGGAATACCGATCGCGGCTGCGATCTCACCAAAAACAGACTAAAGACATTACACCTGATCGTAACGCACCGGTGGCTAATTAAGCCCAGGAACAAGCTCTTGGTGAAGCGGCTGCTGGGAGACGTTTTGATCTCGTGTCCAGAGACATTTTTGATATTAAATCCATAAAAACTATGAGGAGAAATGACGCGGTGCGCCAATGGAAAAAGACTAATTATATAAAATTACTGCATAGCAGGTTCTCGATCTTTCTATTTACAATGTTACTTGTTTGCTGTGTAGCAGCCTGTCTGGGATGGATCTTATGTACAGTTTTCCCTCCGCATTCTTCCACACTTGTAAAGAATACCACTATGCATTCCCATGTTGATCTTCCCCCACACCTGGAGGACAGAAGAAAGGAATTTATAAATAATACATTCATTTCCACCCTCCATAAAAACCAACTCATAGTCAACAAGACAAACTGTTGGGTTTGTGGCTTGATGCCACATTCTGTACATAAGGGAATGCCTTTTTTCTCCCTCCCGTTTGGTTATTCAGGGTCCGCCTATGCCTTAGCCATGATATTCTCTGCCTCAGTCAAAAACATTCCCCCGACCAAATTGAAAAACGAGAGTAATTGGAACGAAGTGAAGACTAAAATAGTAAAGGCTGTTTCCAAAATGGTGGATCTCACTGTGACCTGGTGGAGGGCTGAAGACCACGAGAATATTAGTTACTCTCAGTTCCATGACATTGCTTCCTTCAGGGAAATGTTTTCCGTCGATCAAAGACGGACAGATCAAGGAGGTTGGGTAGTACCGCAAAATGGCCGGTTTTGCATAAGGGGGAAAGGAAAAGGGGAAGTAATGGGGAACAGCGAGTGTGATAGGACATACACACTGCCCCCTCCCGATTTTCCGACCATAGTAACTGCCCCAAACACCTATTTCATTTGTGGACCCCATGCGCGCACTTGATTGCCTCAAGGCTGGTCTGGAAAATGCTACATCGCATTCCTTTTACCACCGACTTACACAGCCCCTGCCAATTACCACCTAATTGACCCTCTGACCTAAGTTAGAAGACAACGAAGGGGGGTCATAGATGCGGAAGATACTGCAGGACAAGAAGCTGGAGACTTCTTTAAAGGTTTCCTCCCTTTCTGGGGACCTATGGCAAATAGTCGCCACATCCGGCAACTAACTCGTGTAGTTCAGGCCGCCATAGATGAAACAACTGGCGCCTTAAATAACATTACAGCTGAAGTAGCTGCAGATAGACTCATGACACTGCAGCACCGTATAGTTTTGGATGTCCTGTTAGCCGACCGTGGTGGTGTGTGTAAGGTAATAGGGTCCAGTTGTTGTGTATTTATTCCAGACAACGCTCCATCAGTTTATTCTGCTATATCCCGCCTCCATGTACTATCCGATAAATTGGATATGGACACTGGCACATGGTCCCTGACCGGCTGGTTGTGGGACCTCCTGTCCACCTGGGGGTGGAAGGCATTAACAGTCCTGGGCCTCGTTTTGGCCACTATCTTCACCTGTTGCCTCTGTGTCCAGTGTGGCCCCACCCTTTGTGGACTGTGTGCCACTTCCTGTACTCCTCGTCCACGAAACAGAGGAAAGAGAAATGAAATGATCATGTTACAGGAACAAGTATACGATCTGATGAATATAGAAATTGATTAAGAATTTCTGTAATAGGGTTTCTATGGGACAAGGAGGGAATGTGGAATTTGACTAAAAAACTCCCTTTTCCGACTGGTGTCCCATCATGCACCCTATCCATCCTAACATCGACCAGGCAAGCTGAGGAAAAGTAGCCCAGATCTCAATCGATGCCCAGGCTGCTGGCACAAGACGCCTCTTAGTTCCCATCTTGAACTGTTACCAAATAAAGAGACGGGCGCTGGAAGCAGGAACGCGAAGAACAGAGTTTTATTTCTCATGAGGAGAGCCTGTCGTTTCGGACACGCACACAGTGTCTTCAAGAGGTGCTCTGACAAGTTTCTCTGAGGCTTCGTCTTTTATACACAGATTTATGATGTACAAACATTCCTTATCGCAATAAAGACACTTTGAAGTACGGAAAGGCATGTTTGGAATCCCAGCTTCAAGCTTATTCCCATACCCGTGGCTCGGATGTCGTTCCCCCTCCCATATGTAACAAGTGATTGTAATCTTGCAGCCGGACATTCCAACAGGACACGAGGGCAAGAGGGGATGGTCAGATCAAAGGTTGGGGAGACGATAGGATCGGGTGCTCCGGCTGGTGTGTCACATTTTGCTATGCGAGGCCATATGGGGGGGGGGTACATCCACGAGGCTTGGTTTTATGACTTGGGACCGGGTCGAGAGGCCAGGTGTGGCCAGGGGGGATCATCAGAAGAGGGGAAGGGTGTTCTGGGAGGAAGGCAGGGGGGGTGTGGGTCAGGCGGGGTGTAGCTTTTAGAGCAGGGTCGCGCAGAGGGAGACGGTTTTATGGCCTGGGATTTAACAAACGGGCAGGGAGGCCGTGGTGCCAAAAATGGCTGTCATGTATGTGCGTGCATGGGCCTACGCCGGCGGGAGGAGGCGGTCAATGGCTTCGCGGTATTCGTTCTGCTTACAGTGAGAGGTATGGCGAACACAAATGAACGCCGCTTATGCACATATACATTTGTCATTTTTCACAGTCGCCGCTTTTTAACATAAGTTAGTTCATTTCCGGGTTTATCCCAACTGGCGGGGTGGACATGTAGCCATGTGTGGTCAATGAAATAGCGTTTGTCAATACTAGCGGATTGCGTATAACCATGTGCAGTCGGTGCGATAGGCGGAATGCAGTACATCTGAATTTACATTTGTCGGGTTATACATACAAGTCTAGAGATCGGTATACTACTCAGTTGGGGTCAATCAAGGAAATGTTCCGACATATTATAGAAGTTCTGACTCTCTCTTCGGTGGTATCAATATACAGATAAAGGTGGCCGATAAACATTTTGAAAGCAATACAAAGTGGTTGAGGGAGGAATTCAGTTCAATACAAGCAATTAGTTAAAAAGAGGGGGGGTCTTCGTCACAGTGTCTTTTTAGCAGCGAGCCATCACTGGTAGGCTCTAGTAGTTCGTCTTCTTCCGTTGGCGCTGTTGAGCACCGGCGGTGGAGCTATAGGTCCAGCTCAGATCCAACTTTACGCGTTGCAGGGTGCGATCTGTCCTCTGCTGTTAGATCACAGTCCTGTTTCCTAACTAATCTTTTTAGGGGTGCCTCATGCTGGGCACCTGCATTTCTTTCTCCTTCCGTGGCAAACCCTATTCTACCTAAATGCTGTTCTTCTTTTCTGAGTCAAAATCCATGTGGAAAAAAAGGGGGTGTTGTTGGATAATCGAGGGAAGAGAGGGCGGAGTGGGATCAGATCTTTGAAACAAACCAAGGGAGCAAGGGATAACGAGCAGGCAGGCCCATTGATCGGGCTCGAAGGGGCGGGGGACTTCAGGCACAAGTGGGTCAGCAAACAGAGGGCTTCAAGGCGACCCTTCATCCTTTCAATTTCCGTGCTTGAGAGTGGTGCCTCGTCCCGCGCCTCGTTGCTCTGCGGCTCCACCTTTGGTCGAGGTCATAGGTGCTTCACGATCTGTGGCCAGGCTGAGCGTCACGTCCGGCCCCTCTCCTCCGGTGATTGTGTATCTTTGAATGGGTACAAAACAAGCTTTAGAGAACTGGCAGGAGAAGACATTTATACATTTCAATTCCGTCCCCAATCCTAAGTAGTTGGGGATATGTTCATCGGTCACAGTTTTGGTGTTCATTCATGACGTATATGGAGAGAAGTCAGACTCCTATCGACTGTGTGTTTTATCAAACTCGAAATCGGACCCTTCAGTAGAGACTCGTCGTTCTAACCCGAGTCCTGACAGTCTTACATTTTCCTTCAGGGTCGGCTAACTCTTGCAAGCAGGGGGGAGGGCTATCATCATGGGAGAGGGACAGGGGCTAAACATTCTTTTCTCGGGGAGTAACGGTCAGTCGGGGTCATCAGTTATACTTCGGGGACAGCTGAGATGGAGCTGGGGTCAATCAGGAGAAGCGAGGACGCTTTGGACATCCGTACTTGGGTGCAGAGAGGTGTGGCAATCTGGGCATTAAGGGTTGTGTTTCTAACGAACTGAAAACGGAAGGCCACTGACATATAGTCCCCCTATAAAAAGGCCAGATTAGGGGGACATCAGTCGTCTTACCTGTCCTTTCCTTCTTAGTCAATTCAAGTTCCAGCATTTTGCAGAAAGGAGAGGTAGTAATATGGCAAATTACAATCGTTTAGTTTCTGTCAATTTTGCCTAACATCTTTGTGTTCAAAAACCAATTAGGCTTGTGCCGGCGGGGCACAACGTTACCACATAAAGGAAGAGGGAACAGGGGGACCCTCAGAGAGAGAGAGAGTCGTCCGCATTCTAAACGAACTATTCGGTACACGTACGACATGGAGAGAGAGAGAGAGAGAGAGAGAGAGAGAGATGTGTACAATAATAGGCCATTTAGTGCGCACATAACACAGAATAGCAGGTGTCAAGCTATATAAAAACACAGGCTGAGGGTTGACGTAGATCCATACATTACGTACACACAGATTCAGGCGGGGAAGACAGTACATGTATTACATACAAAAAAATATAAAAAATCCAAGACGAAATATAGAACAGTTTCTGGCTAAAAAGAATTCTACCTGCATGCTGCGCATTCTTAGTACCCTACTTAATTCATCTGGGGCTGAGCTTTTTACCTTTTTTTTCTTCTTTCTTTATCGTTGGCTGCCTTTGCTGGTGGCTTTAGTTGCAAATACTTACACCTTTGTCAATAGGTCGGGAACTAACCTGGTCGGGCTAATACTCACGGTGGGATTTTTCTAATCATTTTTAGCAGATGGGTTTCCAGGTTGGGGCAACGGAGGGTGTTAGTCAGGGGGGGCAATGGGGCAGCTTCGAGTTTCATGTCTATGAGGGTGCAAAAAGGGGGTGGAAAATCTTAAACATCGGCAACCTTTCTAGTCTTCAAGGTGGAGGGTACTTGGGTAAACCTCACCCCGGAGTATTCCTTAACCTTTCCCTATTTAGTTAACGTATGAATTTACTCATTGGTGCACGTCATTCTTGGTTGCCTTATTTGGGGTGCCAAGTGAAGTCATATTTTGTCATCCTGTAACAACCCGTCAGGTTTCTGCTTCAGGCCGCCCTCCCAATTGCTGAGTTCAGAGAGAGAAATAGTCGTATCTAAGTAAGGGAGTGCTATATATTTGTTTGCTCGTCGTGTATAGGCACCATGTTCAAATCCCCTTTTTCCATTCCCTCGGTCGTTCGATCATCATTTAAGTTTATACATAAAACAATTTGTTTATCAATCCGAACGTGTGCAACGTATATTCGGGCGAGCTATACACATCAGGGCATGCACGCGCGCAGTCATATCACTCAAATTCGTCACGTTCTCAGGGACAGCCCCCATAGACAATATACTATTTTTCGCATTGCCAGCCTGACTTCCGCGAGGGACCATGACGTGTTGCTTAGGTCTTTTCCGTACTTCAGTCGACGTTCCGATGTGACCTGCAGAGAGAAGGGAAGAAGAAGGGGGGGGGGGCAGCGTTTTAAAACACATCGGCGCGCATAAACCCGAAAATGCTTTTACTTACCACATACTCGACCTATTCTCCGTGAGATGCAGTCCCTACCATCTCGGCGTTTAAGGCCAGAGGGACCGGCAGTGCGGGAGAGATAATTATTGATGGACTGCGGATTGCATAGATCGCCCAAGTGTGGCATTACGGATCGTGTGCAGGGAAGGGTCAAAACAAAGGACAGTCGGTGTAAAAGTGGGGGGTGAGCTCGTGCTCTCCTCCGAGGAAGAGGGATGGTCTACAGTGGTACAGGGTTGTTTTTGTCCATCAGGCACGGAAACTAGAGGGGTCAGGTGGCATTCCTTCGGAGTGGCTTAGGGGCATCTAAAACAACTTCCCTGATACATGTGGTATACAAAATAGAGGCTAAATACCGGGATCTTTATCGATTGCTTTACGCTGTACAAAAGCGAAATAACACGTACAACGAACCTGGACCATTCACATTTGCAATATTTCTGTGTACTATACTTTTTAACCTTTAACTAATCGAACTGCTTCATTTCACCTATATTGTACTTATATCGGAAACAGTGTCCATTTATTCGAAACTTACCAATCTAAGCGCTACAACTATGTTTGCTTTTCAAAAAACTTTAATTAAAAAATGTTGGCGCACAAATACGGGCCTACAACCATGTGGGCCGGCCACGGAGCAGACTGGAACTGTACATGAGGGGATATTTTATTAGCGGAAAACGTAACGGAGTCGGTGGTCATTAATTTCATAATAAAAGTGCGACAAGTGCAGTAAAATCATATTGAAAATACATTGTGGGCAGATACCATAAGTGTCAAAAATTCGAACTTTCAGTAATACAGTAATCAATGATGCGTTAGAACTCAATATCAATTCATTGTCCGAACATTTACTCAGTACTCATCCCACATCAATTCTTTGTCCAAACGTATAATCAGTACCCATCCCATCTCGCCATGGGCTTAAAACTGCATACATATTTCATGATACCAAGGCTGAGCAACCGGGACACAACAAGGAGTTGCGAGTTTCCGTTGTACCGGCGCCATTTTGGGTGAGGTCAGGCGTATCCAAGTATAGTCAAAATGTCTCCCCCAACTCGTGGTTGGACCAGAACCTCTTTCGGCAGTCCAAATAGTTTTCGAAAAAAAGGGCAACAGAAGGGACTGGCGATATGAACCATCAGTCAAAGGGGGGAGGGGGGCAACAATCTTTCCTACCGGGTCATACTGGTGTCCCACCGGAACTGATCGAATTGGCAGTCTGTAGGATTTTGGTCATTCAAACTGAGGCTGGCGCCGGCATGAGTGCGTCGACGTCTCGTGGCTACGTCGTGGTTGTTCTGTGGGCGATCATGGCAGTCATTCCCCATCGGGGGGGTTGCCCGCGGGGGTCGGGCCCCCCCACCCCGGCTCTCATAGAATCTTCAAAGTTGAGGAGAACACTTCTGGTCGTGGGACTCATTTTCTAGCTGACAAGCGACCGGGCCATCCTTTCGCGCCGGGCCCGCTCCTGCAGGGTCGACCGCCCATTTCATGAGCCCCGCTGGTTCGGGCGAAGCATCGCTGTACCACAGCAGTGGACGAGGCCCCGCTGGGCGAGTGGAGCGCCGCTGCACCGCAAGAGTGGACGAGCCCTTGTCGGGTGAGTGGAGCGCCGCTGCACCGCAAGAGTGGACGAGCCCTTGTCTGGTGAGCGGAGCGCCGCTGCACCGCAAGAGTGGACGAGCCCTTGTCGGGTGAGCGGAGCATTGGGGGTGCAGCTGGGGGCCTCCACCTGGGGAGGTGGGAGAGGCTGGTTTGCGCCGCCTCTCCCTCCCAGCGCACCCCACGCCGTTTTTCGGCGTAGACATTCGTGATGGCCGGACCAGGCGATAAGAGAGGGGGGGGGTTGGAGGCATAAGCAAGACATCCCCCCCGTGCCCTGCAGGGTGCCAGAAGAGGATGGGAGGACCAGTACATTCCGGGCCGACCATCCCACGACCTCTCCGGCTGATGGCGGTTAGCCGGGCCCCGCCCTGCACGTGTCGAGGCCTCATCTTCCGGATGGGCGTAACCGTGGACCTGTTGCACTTCAGGAGTTTCCGGAATGGGGGTAGGTATCTGCTGACTTGTATCTATCTCATGTTACCGTTTATTGGGCGTGGCGGGCGGTGGGACAGACATGTTTGGAGCAGTGAGGGGCTGCGGAGCCTAGCTACCTCGTGGCTGCCGTGATGTCAAGCTTGGCTTCTCTTACCCCTTTTACGTTTCTTATTGCGGGCTATTTCTTACGTTTCTTATTTCCAGCGAAGTCAAAAACTCATCAGTGGCCTACTGATTTTGCTCGATTTCTTTTCCCTTCCTTTTCTAGTGTGTTTCATGCTAAAGTTTCTGTTAACAGGATGTGGTGATTACTTCGTATTTTACATATGTCCTTTTTATTAGGGGTGCCCTCCGGTTGAGCCAGATGACCTACCTCTAATAAATGGTCCGGGTGGAACTGGTTTACCAATCAGTGGGGAGTAGATAGGCATGACAGATTACAACGAGGGACAAAGGTCCGCATTACCTACCCTTCACTTACTTGCAAAGACTAGGCAGAATATTTCTATTCTACGTTATTTGCAAACAGAGAATACCTCAAACGAACTATTCCTTGAACAAAAATGTCCAGGCAATCAATCAATCAGTGGGGAGAAAAACAGACATGACGGATTACAACGGGGGGACAAAAGTCGGCATTACCTATCCTTCGCTATCTGCAAAGGGAGACAGAATATTCCTATTCTTCCCCGTTTGTAGACAGCGAATGTCTCAAAGAGCAACAGAGCAACCAATCAATCAGTGGGGAGAAAAATAGGCATGACGGATTACAACGGGGGACAAAATTCTGCATTACCTATCCTTCACTATTTGCAAAGAGAGAGGAACGTTCCTATTCGTCGCTGTTTGCAAACAGAGAATGTCTCAAAGAGAACCAATACTTCAAGTAGTAACCAAGGCTAAATGAACCAATCAATGAACAATACCAGTATTTAAATACCGATTCCAATACAAACAATCAATCAATCAGATGGATAAAGCCATCCTACCAATCAGACGTAAAAGACGTCCTACCTAACCTTACCCAGACCGGACCGTGTGGACAGTTCTTCGCCTTCCGCTTTCAGCGCCCGATCGTTCTCTTTCTCCATGTTTTTAGCGTAGCATTCCTGTGGGATTCCAGTCAGGACAGTAGGTCGCTTGAGAGAGGTCCGTTCGGAATCGGTGAAGTTCATTCAATCAGCAGCCGGACGAGGGTCCTCTCAAGGCAGGTATACCCCAATCGTTTAGATGTTCACCCCATCATCTGGACCTCTCTTACCGGACCTTATGTCGCTGATGGACCCCGCGTTGGGACGCCAATTGAGGAAAAGTAGCCCAGATCTCAATCGATGCCCAGGCTGCTGGCACAAGATGCCTCTTAGTTCCCATCTTGAACTGTTACCAAATAAAGAGACGGGCGCTGGAAGCAGGAACGCGAAGAACAGAGTTTTATTTCTCATGAGGAGAGCCTGTCGTTTCGGACATGCACACAGTGTCTTCAAGAGGTGCTCTGACAAGTTTCTCTGAGGCTTCGTCTTTTATACACAGATTTATGATGTACAAACATTCCTTATCGCAATAAAGACACTTTGAAGTACGGAAAGGCATGTTTGGAATCCCAGCTTCAGGCTTATTCCCATACCCGTTGCTCGGATGTCGTTCCCCCTCCCATATGTAACAAGTGATTGTAATCTTGCAGCCGGACATTCCAACAGGACACGAGGGCAAGAGGGGATGGTCAGATCAAAGGTTGGGGAGACGATAGGATCGGGTGCTCCGGCTGGTGTGTCACATTTTGCTATGCGAGGCCATATGGGGGGGGGGGGTACATCCACGAGGTTTGGTTTTATGACTTGGGACCGGGTCGAGAGGCCAGGTGTGGCCAGGGGGGATCATCAGAAGAGGGGAAGGGTGTTCTGGGAGGAAGGCAGGGGGGTGTGGGTCAGGCGGGGTGTAGCTTTTAGAGCAGGGTCGCGCAGAGGGGGAGGGTTTTATGGCCTGGGATTTAACAAACGGGCAGGGAGGCCGTGGTGCCAAAAATGGCTGTCATGTATGTGCGTGCATGGGCCTACGCCGGCGGGAGGAGGCGGTCAATGGCTTCGCGGTATTCGTTCTGCTTACAGTGAGAGGTATGGCGAACACAAATGAACGCCGCTTATGTACATATACATTTGTCATTTTTCACAAAGCCTAGTCTCCTACTTCAAGCGCAAATCCTGTTATACCCCCTCTTGCCTGCTCTTTTTCTTATAATACTAGCACATGCAAAGAATAATGATCAGCTACCATGTATCCTACGGGTTTCCGTCCCGTTCGATATTTTCCTTTAGAACAGAACGGAGTCAGTCAGATGGCTGACTCGAAAACCCCCCTCCCTAAACTCTGTCACCAAAAACGAGCAGCTCTCGCCCGTCAATGATCTCCCAGTTTGAAAGTAAAACAAGCCATAGGCTTAAGAACATTTATTAATGTTTTATTTAATCTTTCCAGACCAGTGTGGCTTCATGCTGGGCAGGAGCACCTGACATTTCATTTGGAGGGTGCAGCTGGCCCTCCCTTAATCTAGCCTCCAGGGACACTCCATAGCCTTCCTTCTTGTTTATTTTCAGAAGGCATTCGATACAGTTTCATTGCTGTTTCTGGAGGCTGTGCTGCAACAGGCTGGCTTTGGGTCCTCCTTCATTAGACTTGTCGGTCTCCTGTACAACGTCCCTACTGCTCAGGTCCGTGTTACTGGAGTCCTTTCCTGATCTTTCCCAGTTCGCAGAGGCACTCTCCAGGGTTGCCTCCGAAAGTGGTTTCGTCTGCCACTGAACCCAGTAGCAAAAGACACACAATTAATGGACGGAATGCAGAACAAATCAAAACATTCACCCCCCAGTCAAGAGATCTGGATTAAATCCATCATCCTTTTACTCACCATGCCACCCCAGTTTAGACCAGTAGGGCACCTTGTAATTTTCAAAATTATGTGTCTCCCTCAATATGTCCATATTCTGGTGAATTTCCCCCAACGGATCCCTCCCACATGGTTTTGATCACTGACTGCAAAGATGACTGCATTTTTTGGGCGGAGGAGAGGCACTGATTGGCCTTTGCCTCTGCAATAAAGTCCCCATTGATGAGGGCCTTTGTATGACATTTACACACATTTATTACCTTGCTGTGCACCTGGTCCAGATAAATGAATGGTTTACTGTGGGGGTGGGAGGATCCCATGTATCAACTTGAACTGCACCTGATGAACCTCAATGATCTTCTTGGCCGGCTTCATGGCAATTTGATATCCCCTGTGATTTCCTCCGGTACCCGGGTAACCTTGCTTTGCTGGACAGCTGCCTTGCACCATATCCACTGAAACCATCACCTTACTGGCATGATGTCACTGTGGCAGGGTACCTTGCTCTGGCAAGTGTTGAGTCTTTAGGGGTCTGCCCAGTAGGACAAGACAGGAATCCCCTACTTGAGGAATGTTCCCTGAGGGGGGCATTGATGTCCTTTCAGGAGCTGCAGGACCAATAATGCCTCTCCCACACAAAATTATTTTGTAAGCTTCAGCTACGTCATGCCTTACTTTTCTACCTCTCAGTGAATGCCTAGATCCCCAAATACAATTCTCTTGATGCTAAGCTGCTGATGGGAAGATTGAGCAAGGGAGCCACCTACGTGATTTAGTGCTCTGTTATGATTAATGCACCCGATCTCTCCCTCTTTCTGAGGGACAGGTGGCAGGGCTGGTTGGGTGAGTTGGATAATGATGACTGAAGGGAAGCATGCTTGACTCCGAAGGAGATGGCAATGTACTTGTGGCTTCAGATGGTTCTAATCAATTATCTCCACACAACATATCTGACCTCCCAACAATTGCAGCAGGTGGGCCTTGTGGTCGACCAGGCCAAATGTGTGAGACGTTCCCTGCCCACCGCTGACTTCTTCCATGTTGTCTGGTCCTACCCGGCCCTATCATCCTTTGTAAGAGGGGTAGAGCATGGGATCTGTGAGCTGTTGTGCCATCACATTGACTTGGATCCTAGGTCTCCTGGAGGAAGCTGCGGGACCATGGTCTGAAAGGGCGGTCATAGGAATGACCGCCTTGGTGGCCAAATGGGATATTGTCTGAGCTTGGAAGCGGTTAGAGCCCCCTTCGCTGTCAGTTTGAAGGAGGGGAGTTGACTGATGTGCACATCAGGAGAAGCCAATTTATAAAGCAAAGAGTTGACCCAAAAGCATGATAAGATATGTAGTGGGTGCTGGGCATATCATGATTTGCTGATGGGATGATTTTGTTACTTACATTTGTGATTACTCAGTGCTATGGTCTGACACAAAAAGTGATGTTGTTCCTTGATTGATGATGTATACTGCTTCAAACTGTTAAACGCAATAAAATTTGATAATTAAAACAAAGAACATTTATGAAACAATTGTTAGATATTGAAGTCACTCATTATTACACAGGGGTCGCATAGCATAAGATCCAAAAAGATTTTTTTTTAGTTAAGATTTGTTACTGTGAAAAAGGAATGATTTTCAACATCTCTTGTTTGGTTTAGAGAGTTATTTGCTTCTTTAATTCAATATGGCTTTCATTCATGGCATTATTTTTGCATTGCATACAGCAAATTGTGCACCAGCACAGGAGGAAAGGACAGGAATGCACGGTATTTCATAAATATATGGTGCATTCCTGCCCTTTCATATTGGCGTAGGGCAGCGCAGCAAAAAGACTTGCAGCGCTGCCCTACGCCGATTCCCCATAAATTAGGCCTTCAGTGTTTAATATGTGCCTCTGGTTGCAGGTGGGGCACACCGACACGCATTTTAGTGACCCGCCTTTATTTTTTCCTCATCAGACTTTGACCCACAGTAAGAGAGCGAAAAAAGAAATGCAGGAAAGAAGTGTGAAGCCATCATTGGAAATACAGTGATAAAGGCAGAACACAGGAATGAAAAAGAACCTTAAATGATAA